>NC_092565.1:21595498-22795498 GCF_037975245.1 Apostichopus japonicus
GGCTGTCACAGTTTTCTCTTCAGGTGCGTACGTCTGCTGTAGACAGGTCTGCCGGTAAGCAGGCTGGGCACATGGGTACGGCACGTGCCCCCACCCCCACCCAGCCCCCTCCCCCATCACAACTCAATTTAGCCTCATATTCCTCTATATGTGGCACCATCATATGTACAAAAACTTCACAAGTTACAGGACAAAAGTATTGTACCCTCCTTCAGAGATTGGTGCCCCTATTAGGTTTAAATTGTTGATGCCATTCCAACTCAGAAGTCCCGGCTACTGGCCTGCCTGTAGGTTTATCGGTTTTGCTAATCCAAAATCTGAGATGAAAATATTTCTAAAATCAATGGATCATTTTTCTGTTGGGCTCAAAGATACTCTTTTGCTAAAGTGTCTTCCCTTCTCCGGATTTCGAAGTCACGGAACATAAACATCATCGATGGTGAATATAGGCGTGCTCAATTCCCGATTACCTCTGCGCTTCGTTAAAACAGTTACACGTTGTATCGGTTATTCATCTCTAGTTTAACTTGCGATTGATTGTCTTAGATTGTCTCCAAACTTAAAGTTATTACTATAACTTATTTTCTCGCTGAAACGATCGGAATAAATCCTGGTCCACGTAGTCGTAACATCTTCTTAAATGCTAAAAGAAAATCCTTTTTAAAAATCGTGTATATAGTAGGATTAATGGCAGAATTGGCCCAGCCAAACCATTCAAGTAGTGTAAATACTTCCCACGGAATTTTCAGAGAGGAGACCAGATTCGAAAGAACGTTAATAGTAAAAAATGGCGCCCAACAGAACAGGAAAACACCGATTAAAATGGTCACCGTTCGCGCTGCTTTTCGTTCCCTCCTCAATGATATTCGAGAGCGAGGTCCTATGGTATACTTTCTTCGTATTGGTGGATCACCTTGACTTTCAGCTCTATGATTCACGTCATTATCTGTGAAAATAAAGGATGCAGCTCTACAGTTTACGCTGATTTCCCTCTCATGTCGTCTGCAGGAAGTGCTCATATTTTGTTGTGGCACCGTACACAGAGTTGAGACGCGGACGCCACTCTTTACATCGCACATACTAAGCATTACCGATGTCACAGCCGGTGCTATGCTTGTCCTAGCGGTGTATTTCGCTACGTTATAAATTTTGACATAGAGGATAACTATTATTAAAGACGGTATGAAAAATGACACCGTGGCCGGTAAAACCGCGTAAACCGTACTACCGCCTAGTCGACAGTGATCCTCTACGGTCGATAGTGCAACTACTGTGGGAACAGATACCACTACAGAAGTAGTCCAAACAATACCGATGTACTTGTAAGCAAAGGATCGGTTGCGAACTCGTGATGCATGTCTCACTGGTTTCGTGACAGCAAAGTACCGGTGTATCGACACCGCGCAAAGACTGAGTATAGACGCAGTGGAAAACATGACAGCGAGAAAAGTCCAAGTAGCGCAAAATACGGTACCGGTATACCACTTTCCATGATGCAAAAAATTGTAGATTGCAAGTGGCATAACAAGAGTAGAAATGAGAAAATCAGCAAACGTTAGTGATAAAATAAAATAATTGGAAATAGTTCTAAGATGAGGATATCGCCAAACCGCTACTATCACCAAACTATTTCCAATAATACCGGTTATCGCAATAAGTCCTAAGAGAATTGAAATACAAACACGTGACATGTAAGAGTTACCTTCGTCACTCTCCAAATGTTCGTGTCTTGTCGTTGATGTTAATAGCGTACCCATTAAAATGGTCGAAGACAAATCCAATTCTGAGATTTCCGGATGGCTTAAATTCATCTTGAATTTTCCCCCCTGAATGTATCCCTATAACACCTTACTAAGGAAAGCGTGAACGCAACAGATATGTTGATGATATGGACCAGAGGTATAGATATAGGCTTCATGAACTTTTTCTAACGTTTATTCCCCCAGAGTTTGTTTTTTAGCATCAAGCCACTGCCTGTGGCTACTTACTAAAATATCAACACTTTAGACTTGCTGAGGACATTCTCTGTAAAAATAGCAATTTCACAAAATGTGAAAAAGGAAATTTTCTTGAAAACTATAGCTCCAAGTGGATGTGAATGTCCGTTAATCGGAATAAAAGGCACCTAGTTTGAGTAAATGAAAAACCTTTCTCCAAAGTGGACAGCTTGACTGTGGTTGCAACTAACATACAAAACTGCGGTTGAAGATTTTATGGAAACGACGAGAACCTATTCAACTTTCGTTCGCACGACCAAACGTCATGATGACGTCACGTTAGGCACCTTCATGAATCCTTTGTTGCTAGGTGACACGTGAATCAAGATGATTAAAGACAGGTCTCGTAAGCTGAATACACGAGTACAGTAACAGTAAAAACACATATCCATCTCAAGGCAAATACATAGTTACAGAATGTTTTCTTCAAATCTGTTTGACCTACATAATACTGGCCCATGCATGGAAGTGTTACACTTAGTGGGTAACACCAATTCCATGTATGAAACTCCGTAGTAACGTGTGAATGAAGCAACTGCCAAACAGAATAGAAGTCTCCATGAGTATATTTCATAAGACGAAGACGCCGTGGCGGAGCGTCCATACAGTCAGGGACGGATGCACCCCCCCCCCCCCTGACGGAATCAAATGTGCTGCTGGCGCCCTTTTCAGCTTTTTACCACTTTTTACTTATTCGCAATTATTGACTTTTTTATTGCGCTCTCATCTACCTATTGACACTTGTCACATTTTGTTGGCGATGACACCTATTTATTCTTCGTTTATCTGCAAAATAGCAAGGCCCGGAAAGGGTCATTTCCGGCGATCTAGGGAGTATCTCTACTCAAAAAATTGGAGGTTGAGGTAGGTGGTGGGGTAGGACTTGGCACGTCAACGGAAAATAAACACTTAAGCATCGGCAGGCCTGACGAGAGGAGGATGGGTCAGGGGTACGACAGCCTCGGGTTCCGCGTAAACATTGGACCAAGGATAAAATCAAAGCTCATTTCCATAATAGACGAAAGAAGTAATAGACGAAAGAAAAATGAAGACCATACAAGAGGTTTGGTCATAACATTGCTGTCGAAGTCCGACCTGGCTATAAGTGCCACTGAGCACAGCGAAAACTCAAATTAAAATTAGTATAAATGTACAGGTGCGTATCCAGGGGGGGGGGGCGTTGGGGGCGCGCGCCCCCCGGGTAAGGAAAAGAGGAGAGAAAAAAAGGGAAGAAAAAAGGGAAAAGGAGGGGGAAAAAAAGAAAAGGAGGAGAGGAAGGAAGGAAGGGAAAAGAAAAAGAAAAAAAGAGGGAAAAAGGAGGTAGTAGAAGATAGCCAAGACCTCGGGAAGAGAAAGAGGAACAGTCATAGTTAAAGCGCTGATCCCTATTATGACAGATCAAGGATTACGGAAGGGGTGTGCGCCTCACCCTACCCCTTACATCGACAACTCCATTTTTGACGTTTCCATTTTTCCTCTCTCACTAATGTATCTATATAAATACTATATATGGTCTATCATAACGCGTGTGTGTGTATGGACGCCTTAAACAATTGTAGAATTGTGCTATATGGAACCAACTGTGGCTAGTCTTGAACTCGACCGAGTCGTCGGGGAACATTTCGGGAAGGGGGCGACCGCCCCCCCCCCCCGAGCAAATTTTCTTTATGACATCGCTAGTAATTTCAAAATAGACAATGCTTAGATGCAACTTACAAGGCCTGGGAAGTGTCATTTCCAGCGATCTGGGAGGCATTTTCGGCCAAAATTTTTATTGTACGCTTCGCGCCAACTCATGGTGGCGCTTCGCTTAGATAGTTTGCCTACAGGCAATTACTCGCTACACGCCTGTTCGAATTTGTAAAGCAAAGAGCAGATATAACATCATATCAGTGAGCATTGAAATGCATTTTCCACGATGAACAGCCTCAAAAACTGCCTATGTGTGTAGTCAAAGGCGTAGGAGCCCAATTGGATTTGGGGGCTGTAATGACTTGCCCGAAAAAAAGCCAAAATTTTTCGCGCGCAAAGCGCGCGTTCAACATATCGATGCCAATATCATATAAGCAAACATCGCTCATTATATTGCATGGCATCGTGTACCGCACGGTCCGTCAAAGTTGCACAGTATACCGCCAAATGCTAATGCAAACAACCAAATATCTTATGTAGATGGAGAAAACCATACAGATCCATTTATGTCAAAACTCTCTTTTACAGTAGTAATGTCGGCCAAGCTTACAACTTTATTTTAATTACCAAGGAGATCATTTTTAAGCTATTCATTGCTATTTATTTTTCTTTCAGTAGGTGTCCGAAAAAAATTGGTTGCGGGGGGGGGGGGCTGCAGCCCCCGCCTCCTACGGGACCTACGCCTATGTGTGTAGTGTTCGGTTTCGATATACCTGATATCTGCTATTTTTCTGTTCCTTCAACCAAGTTTTACAATAGCCATTATAAGAGGTTGCAATATTTCTACACCAATAAATTAACTCTGTCGGAATTTTCCAAAATTTCCTCACCAACATTATTCATCATACTTTCCTCTACTCGTGCAATTTTGACCTGTCTGTTAGGGGTTCATTATGGGTATGTTTTCAAGTGATTTTATTCACGAGAAATCTGAATTTTCAAATTCTCAACAAATAATGGGCTTAAAACCTTGAAAAGTGGGGCTTTCGGATATTCTGGGCCGTGACGTAGAATCACCTACAAAAGCAATCATCCATAGGACATGCAATCAGGTCGAACATGATGTGTGCCTGGTGACAATCTTCAAAAAGGTTATGGATGGAAAAAAAACTTTTGGGAAATACTTGGTTCTCAGGCAAAAGTGTACATCTGGTTGCTCATTTTCAAGCCCGAGAAGTGCCATTTCCGGTGATCTGGGGGGTATCAAAACCAAAAATTTTCTTGTACGCTCCGCGCCAACTGATGGTGGCGCTCCGCTTAGTAATTCGCGCCCCCCGGGTTAGAAAATCCTGGATACGCGCCTGATGTATATGTACAAGATACAGAAGTCTGGTCTGAAGGGCCACTTTTACGATTGTGACTAGTTCTTATCCACACACACATAAGACCCAGTCACTTCTCCCCATCAATTTGTAGATAAACAAAATCAATCTTGTGATTACAACAACAAAAACTCCATAATAATATCTCATATTTGCCAAAACGTTTTAATTTACTCTAGAAAGATGAAACACGTGGCAGGATAATTATCCGCGACACGTGTTACTTTTTTTTCTTTTTAAGGTTTCCTTTTTTATTTTATTTATTATCAGTAAGTAATAGGTCAAACGTTCAACAATTGTCCTTGAAAATTCCTTGAAAGAATTGAGCTGAGCACAAATGCTCTGTTTTGGGAAACCGGGACTAATCACGATCCTGTTTTCTCTCACGGGAGGTTATAAAGCTGCCTCCGATAGGTTTCACATTTGAGAGTGGGCGGTGGACTTTGCGTTCATTATGACCTAGAGTGTGGTAAGCCATACATACTCTTTGACCAATTAATGTATTGTTTGAATCAGACGAATTGCCTTATTGGCAAAAGACTTCACGTTGGTCTTATTTTATCATTAATTGATGGTACCAAACATTGCAACCGTGTCTAATAAGCCCAACAAGTTTCACGGGATTGTGGTTGCAGTGATTTTGGTGAGAGAGCTGTTAGTATGAGAGAGGGGAAGTTTTTGTTGGGGGAGGGGAGGGGAATGGCAAAACTAATAGCCATATATACCAATTAGAGGAAGCGACGTTATTGATTTTGGTAATAACAAACCCAAGATGAACGTTACAAACTACTTTTCATAAACGCCATAGAAGAGAAAACGTTTTCCTTTTTTTTTTTTTTACATGGGTGATATTTTTTATCATGATTTTCATTACATATAATTTACATATCAAAAGTTCTATTCTTTGATTAGCTTTAAAAGATCTTATGAATACTTACAACACTCCACCACAACCCTTTGTAAAAATGGAGAGTTCTTTTAAAACTTTCCCCCTTTCCAATAAACAGGCAAGACTGAACTCTTTACGACTGCTCAACAAAAAGGTGCAGCCATTTCTGACTGAACAAAACTAGGTTTAGCAGTTTTTCGGGACTATATTTCCAAAATATTTAAACGACCATATAAACATTGTCTGATAGCAAAATGGTCTCTTAAACCGATTATTTCCACTGATTTTGCCATCACCATCAATCACCCTTATCTCTCCCGTCCTAATTTTGCATCAACCTGGTATTGATCAATATTATCGTGCTTAATAACTCAAGGCCAAACCCCTTCTTTGTCTTCACTCTGTATCAACTACCCTTAGTAACCCTACCCCTCTCCTCCCCTAAAACCAATTACTTTCAAATCCTGTATAAAATCAAGAAAACAAACATAAAAGAAGTAAAAATCCTTCAGCCCAACATCCAACATCCCCCAACCCCTTACACCTTCCCCGACCCCCCCCCCCTTCACCTTCCAAATTCCACTTGGTAATGGTCTAGAGATTAATACTTTCATCAAGGTCAAGAACCCTCTGATGAATCTGCCTTAACAAAATAACACATGAAGTTATCATCATGCCAACTAGATGATCCGATTTAACACCCTTCGACACCACCTGAACATAACATTTATCTGTAGTAACACCTAGAGAACACAATTGGTTGAGTGGAGTTTGTCGGTTCTGCAACAAAGGTTAAGAAAATCTAGTAATGGTATGCAGCCAGAAGGGCGCCATGATAATCTTATGACCATGCAGATGTAGATGCAATTTACCTAAGGAAGCATGCTTGACCAAAGACGATGCTAAATGTTTGGAGAAAGAAAGTACTCGCACATTTTGTCCAAAGAGCACCCAAAAAAAATGAAATAATAAACATTTATTATAAGATTGATATCTGGGTCCTTCAAACAGATCATGGGTCTCCCTTAAATTTTATGACAGGCTTCAAAACAGCCGATAGCTTTTGTCCAGCAACCTGTTTCACCAAAAATTAAAAATAATAATAGTAATAAACATACTTGAAGAGAAACTATACTATATTTCGGTTGTGAATGGCCTGTGTTAGCATGATGCAACTACACCTCAAAATTGCAGAACTGACAAGTCACAATAATATGATACCTTGATAATACAGTCAAGTTACTGTGTTAGATACTTAACTCAACTTGTTATGTCATTCTTTACATGACAACTTGACGAAAAAAATTAACATTTTTGAGATGTCGCTTTTCAGTAGCACGGTAAGTCTACAAAATATTTGCCTCTAATATTGCTAGTTTGTTCCGTTAACGTCACAACAGATGTTCAAGGTTTTGAATGAACTGTCACTTACATAACACCAACCAGTTGCAGATGCGGGATTCCTCAGAATATATGACCGGGGACTCGGGGAGACAAGTTTCGATGGACACCGAAATGACTCCCGAAAAAGCTGTGCATAAGAGACAATGGTGAACAGTAAGGGATGCCTCCCTTCCTGAATCCACCCCTGCCTACCAGTCTTTAGTAGTAGATATTTCTAGCCTAGCCTTGTTTGCATTTGAGAAGCAGGGCTGTAATTGTAACTGTTACTGCCAGATGAGATAAATTAGTGGTTAAAAATGTTGCCTTCCTTTCAAGAAAAGGAAAGGAAAACTTTACGAGGGTTGGGTTATGGAAACATTCCGCAAGTAAAGTGGGTCAAATTTATGAGAAGAGAACTAAAGGTATGGAATTCAACTTAGTTACTTTGCCAGCCGAAACCAATGACATGGACATTCAGAGCTACAAGGAAACGACCGAACATTTCATTGAAAAAACAAGTTGTTATGTCTAAGCATTTGTACTCTTTATTACACCTCTTAGCTTTATACTGGCACTGCTAGGATTAACATCAACCAACAAGGAATTACCTTGAGGGGCAGGGATGTAGGGGGGAGGTGGGAATTGAAGTTTTGAGAGCAAATCTGTTGAGGAAGGTCGTATAATGTTCGAACAAATAAAGGACCTGTATGAAGCATCGCAGGGAATAATTTACTGTTCAAATCTGTCCAGCACTTTTTTTTTTTTTTTATGGCTTTGTATTTTTAGCTATTATAGAATACTAGGTTCCAATGTGTGCGTAAACTGCTATACATCCTGCTATACCATGTTAGAGCTTTGTAGCCTCTTTTGCCTCTTTCCTCTTCATCTGTAAACCATTTAAACCTCCCCATTCACACCTTTCTGTTTGCTCTTCTCCACCTCCTCCTTTCAACCTTCTAGTCTTAACACCTTTCCTTTTTCCCTTCTACACCAGCTCCTTTCAACCTTCTGCAGTTTTACACCTTTCCTATTACCCTCTATACCCTTTACACCTCTCTTGTCACTCTTCTACACTTTCTACTAATGACAAGAAACTAATACTGGAATGTCTACTGGCTGGCCATTGTGATGCTCTGGAATACATTTATGTTGAAGGAGCGTCTGATGCTTCTGGTTTCACGATTTGATAAGTTATCAGGTATTCTGGATAAGCCTAAAAACAAGAAAAATGCAGAAAGTAATTAAAGAATCAATCAAGCTTTACATTCTTGCAAAAATGATATCAAATATACCCAGGTTAGACCCCATGCTATTGTATTGTCACCCCCCACCCCCCCAGCCCCCACCCTGCCTTAAAAAAACACAGAATCAGCAGAACATCAGTGACTGAATTCAACCTCCAATGATTGATCAACTTTTCTCTTGACTGCTTGGAAATAAAATATTTATAAAATGTGGCTATTGTTCCAAAGCTTACCTCTCCTTCTAGAATTTAATTAATTGATCATTCATCCTTGGAAAGAGATACAATTGAAAAGTTTGCTTAGCTAGCAATGGTCTCTATAAGTCAGAGTTTCATCAAAAAGAAACTTTCTTTGTAGAAATATTATTGTTTCAACTCTATGAATAAATACTTTAATATATTATATTTAATAAATCATAAAAGAAAGACAAAAAACATTTCAGTTGAATTGCAAATGATGACAACATACACTGTGCTATTGCCAGATACATTAATGACAAAATATCACTTAACCTAAAAAAAAATTCATTTATCTTCACCATACAAAATGCTGTAAGGTATTGACATAAAGATGAAGAAATTTTCCAACCATACTGTTAAGCAAACAACTTCAAGCCCACTTTAGATCAGATTATCTGGAAGAAAAAACCTGTAAGTAAGACTACTGACCTGTTCCCCTCTGTATATGACATACTCAGCAAAGGCCAGACCTCCCACGCTGGGCCTCCCAATCACGGCATGGTGGCCCGGGGGTGCATGAGCCATCTTCATTGCACTAAACTGGAAAAACGCTTTACCTAGAACAACTCTACAGAAGAGCATTTGCCTGCCAAGGAGAGATACAAGTAGAAGAAGCTGTACGAAACTAAAACCAGAATGCCAAAATGTATTGTGGTTTCGATGATGTAACATGAGCAGTTTTCGTCATGAATCTGGTGTAATGTATAGTGAGGGTGTACCAACATACTTGATCTTAGTAAAGCAGTGTGATGTGACAAACAGTAAATTCACATTGACACAGGCTGTCGTGAAATGACCATTGACCTCAATAACAGGCTTCTTGTACTAAACGTGATACATCAACATACTAAATGTGATATATCTGTCCTTGTTGAAATATTGTGTAAAACATGGTTTAAACAATTTGACCCCTGGGGAGCTCAAACGACCATTGACCTCCGCCCACAACATAAGATTTCTTGTACTCAATGTGGTACAAGTACAAATAACAAATATGCAATCTGTCCAAGCTTCCCTTGTGATATTATGTTTAGGAAGGTGTTAGTGTAGAGAGACAGGTAAGAGGGGAGTGAAGTAAACATTTGGTGTTTGTTGACCTTTGTCCTCCACCAAAAGCAATATTAGGCTCCTTAAAATTTGATATGGTGCATCTACAAACCAATATGAGATCTGTCCAAGCTTCCCTTTTTGCAATATCATGTTTACCAGGTTTACAAAATTTGACCTCTGATGGCCCCAAATGACCTTTGACCTCCACCCAAAACAATGTGCTTCTTGTACTCGTGTGGTACTTCTGCACACTAAATATGAGATCTGTCCAAGCTTCCCTTCTTGAGATATCAAGTTTACAAGGCACAATTTGACCTCTAATGACCCCAAATGACCTTTGTTCTGGCCTTCCCTTTCTTCAGATGTAGTGTTTACAAGCTGGGCATCACAAATGCACACACATACACACACACTGCCATCATGAATTAAAAGGCTACGCTTGTCATCGAAACTAAACAGGAAGAACAAGAAAACCACACATAGAGATTGCTAGGAACTTGAAACCGCTAAACACCTGACTAATTAAAGGAAGACTTGCTTCATCATTATCGTTTTTCCAATTATCCAAACAAGGAGAGGGCAATCTCCCACGATGCACAGGGGGTGCAAAGCATTGCAATTAAATATCATCAACACAAACATGATGGCTAATGACCAAGCTACCGGAAATGTTTGTCTTCTTTTCATTTATTGCGAAAGAAAATATTTATGAAAGTACTCCTCCTGAACTAGTCCTCAGACAAATAACCTGCTATAATGATGAATAATATTAATAATCTCACTGTCATGTTCCCCACTTCATTTAATCTTTTTAATTAGTATGAACTTTTTCCTCTCCCGTAAAATCTTTTTGTCTAAAATGTACCGTTAGATAAGAAGCGATGATTTCAGATTTCAGTAAATTATACAAATTCAGAGACAAACGAAAGGAGCGGGGGAGATGAGTGGAGGACGTACCTGTGACAGATGTAACAGGACCTGTCTTTATGAATAGGACATCCTGTACCCCCTCCGATACCGTTGACGTACTGGTTACTCTTGGAGGAGTCCTCGGCAAAGTAGATACCGGCACCGAACATACCTCCAATGTAAGCATGCCTCTCATCGAAACCCTTATTGACAATAGCATTGATGAATGGCGATCCTAAATTAAAATAATAATAATAGTAATAATACATTGTCTAGCAAATTTATATATGGTAAATGTGTTGCTTTTGTTGGGGGATGACTTTTAGACATATATAGTAGTATGTTTCATGTGTTGTGTTCAAATGCATTTAAACACAAAACTGTATACGGAATGAAGATAATGGGACATGAGCAATAAAGAGATTAGAGTAACAAAACTGATACAAGCAAAGCAGATGAACTTCAGAGTCAGATAGGACGGTGATGGGGGGGGGGGAGGAGGATGGGGGGGAGGAGGAGGAGGAGGAGGAGGAGGAGGAGGAGCTAGGAGTTACCCTGTTCCCTTGTAGACTAACAGGGAATCTCTGTCGGGCCAAATGGACCCACAAATATGTAACAGGATGACTGGGAGACAACTGCTGAGAAAGACTCAAAAAATTAGTGAGCGAAAAATGGGGGGCAAAATGGGGGAAGGAAACCTCCTTTCCACACCAATAATAAATGGTCTTCCTGACTGAGGAATACAACACAGTTCATTTAATCATTGTACGAGTATCTTTACCCACTTGTCGGCAGAGAAAGGTTGACGGTTTTACTCGCAAACACTCGACTGAATAAGACAGAACGATAAGAAAACTTTAGGTGTAAATACCGTGGAAGAGCATCCGTTCGTTGTCGTTGCTGTGGTTCTCCTCGCCGACCTCTTTCTTACGATGGCAGTACCTCTCCCACATCTTCTTGTTCCGTACCTTCTGCAGCTTGATGATGTTGTAGCTGGAAAACAAACCGCCCGCTGCACCGTTGTCACGATGGTCTTTGATGGTGTTGATCATCTAAGTCAAAGCAAAAGCCAACAAGATTTCCTATCAGGTGTGCTTTCTCTCCTTCTCTCTTCATTAATTGATACATGATCATCTCAGTATATTGTTTCTAATTGGATGTTTTGCCTGGCTAAAACTTCCATTACTCCAGGGAGAGGATTGCAGTAGATGGTCTGTCTTTTGATGCTCTTCGAGAGCTTTACTCAAGTTAATTTAATCTTCTTGTCATATCCACATGATTCTTGAAATGGATATATTGTCACCATAAACAACCTCTACCTTCTCCCCCACCCTCCCCCCCCCCCCGCACCCACTATTTGGTGATTGGATCTTACCTCATCAACCACTGACCGATACTCTTGGTCATCTGTGCCGAGATCGATCAGTGTTGACCCTTGTTGGCCATGGTGTACCAGGTGAGGGTTAGGGGTGATGTGGGCACCAAACATCCTCTCCAATCCTTTCAGTATTTTATGACGGTGACCAAATGCATGGATTCCTATCTCCTTCAGTTCGTCATGGCCCATCTCTACTAATATATCCATGGTAACCTGAAAACAAACAAACAAGGAAAGGAAAAAGTGCTCAAAATGAAGAATACCTGTCACAAATCGTAGATGAGCAAATCATACCATCTATGACTTGAGGAGTCTTGTTGTTAATTGTAATGTCTATACTAAGTCACAAAGTAAAATACAGTAAATATCACTTTCATGCAATGTTAAAGGAGACTTCTCTGGAAGTCATCAAATATTTGCTCAAGAATGACGACATCAATATAGCATCCAAAATTGTCCAAGATGTTTGAGAATATCATCACCACTGTCACTCACAAAAGGACTTGGTTAAATACCAGGATGGAACAAATGCACAGGAACAAAATGACTTTGAAACCCTTGTATCAGATTACCCACTCAATATATTTCTTCTGCTACGTCATACCTTTCACACCAACTTCAATTTCCAACCATCAAGTCCCAGTTTCTTGACGCTACACAAGATCTTAACAGAAATCTCACCTGTTCCTTATCGAATACATCTCGGAGATGATCCAACTGTATGGACCTGAGGAAAGCACCCACACTGATATCCATCGGATGAGTCACCATGAGCAACTCTGGCGACTGTTTGTCTACTCCTCCTACATCTGCTGCCCCATCCCCTGTCTGACTACCGCCTGTCACATCCCCCGTCGGAGGGACACCTGGTGGTGGTGCTACCTTGGGCACGACTGGCCCTGCGGTGGAGGGTACCACTGCTGCTGGTGCTGGGGTTGGAGGTATGGGGGTAACCGTGGCTACTGTATTACTGGCAGAAACGGTACCAGTGGTATTTGATGACTGGGGGGCTGCGGTGGTGACCGCATCTGGTACAGGTGCGGCCACGCCGGACGTCACCGGTCTACTGGTAGTCATGAAGGGTCTGGACATGGGTACCGTGGCTGCGGTAGCATTCGCTGCTGTCTGGGATAGGGTACCGTGAGGCATTGCATCTAGGAGTAGCGCCCTCACATCTTCAGCAGTGGCAAGATCTAATGGAGTCTGACCTTCTTGGTTCTTCATGGTAGGATCAGCTCCATGAGCAAGCTAGAGACAAAAGGAGGAGGTTACAAAACAAAACCGGGAATGTTGTCTTGAGAAATTTGGCTCGTTTCTTTGGGAAGAATTCAAAGTTTCTTGTTGAGTTGTATGAGTAGCAGCACAGTGGATTGTCTGACATGATACATTAAAGTAAAGAAACTGTACAGAAACAATGTAGTGATATTCTGACAATAAAATACTGAATAGTCTCTGATAAATAGAGGCTCCTCTTACTTATAAGAAAAGGGTCTCGATAAATGCTAATAAGTAGAGGATCAAATGAACAGAACTTTTTAGTAAGGAATGTAGATTAAGAACTATAATTTCAAGGACTAGCTGCAAACAAAATTTATGTCTAGTTACAACTCCCTGGTAAGCTTGATAGTAAATTTTAATCTGTCCCAGTTCTACTGAACACTATTCATCTCTGCATTAGCAAAACTTCAGGAAAGCATCATATATTTTGATGTATACGAAAACAAGACCATAATTTAACATTGTCTATTTTACCATGAATTTGATGAGAAAACGGTCAATGTAAGAAATTTGAAAAATTCTGTCGAAAAGTGTTGTAATGAAAGCAAGGCCATACTTTAGCCCTGTTTTGTAACATAAATTTCACGAAAAAACTGTCCACAAAAGAAATTTGAAAACTTCTGTAAAAAGAGTGATTATACAAAACACAGAGGTTTTGACATCAAACTTCAAATTTTTTGGGGGAGTTTTGTGATTTTTACCAGTAAAGCACAGAGTTGTGTTCTCCCTTTCTGAGCTGCTTCGTGTAGTGGGGTGAAATTCCACCTGTCGACTGCGTTCACACAGGTGTTATGCGTAATCAGGAGCGCTGCTATATCCAGATGCTGGAAGGACAGATGCAAACATGATAAAATATCAACAGATTTATCCAGCACAAAATACCAATCATGATAAAAAACAGAAAACGTTTAGCGGTTCCGATGCCCAAGCATATTCAAAGTGTGGTAAGCCATACATAGAATTTTTATTCCAATTCCTTATGCAAACCCCTTTAAGATTTGTTAATAGACTGAGAGCTCTACATGAGATTATGAAATATTTTGACAAGCTACAAGTCATCTGGTATAGATCACAACACAAATTGCCAGTATGAGACCAATTGTGATAACCTTTTGATTAGATAATTAGAAAATCATACCATTGGAGAGTTGGCAGCTTTATTGTATCTTTAATTTTGAAGTTATCAGTTTCACGTGTACATACACGCACACACTCACATGCCAACTTGACTGTATAGGTTACTTGCCTGCCTACTGCAAGTAACCAAAAAATCACCACCCACTCGCAAATTTTATTTTCATAATGCATTATGGTCCCATGAAACACTTGTTGAAAGGGTACAGCATCAAAATCAGAATGGTCAACTAGGTAAAGATCCAACCTCACAAAAATATATCTTCCATCATCTCAAGTCCACCGCTTCCCCCCTCCTCCCCCTCCACCCCACCAGATTGATAAAACAGTACATACCCCATATGAAGATGCATTATGCAATGGAATCAGGCCTCCTTTGTCTCTTGCATTGACATCCGCTCCATTTTCAAGAAGGAATTCGGCAACTTCCACATTATTGTAGCCAGCTGGAAACAACAAAAACAGCATACAACTTAATAACCAGCAGGCTGAGTGAATCCTTGCCTTATAAGTTTATACTGTATATGGAATCACCTGATTGATAGAGCAACTGAGGAAAATGTGTCCTGAAGTCAAGTACCAGAACATGATACCAGATAACTTGATCATTGCAAAGGTATTACACTTCTGAATGTTGATGACAGATAACAGTCATTACTGAAAGTGGAAAACCCTCTCAGCCACTTTACAATACACAAAGCTACCATACAATGCATATATGAGCTCCTTTCATGTTCTGGTTCTGGAGATATAACACTTTCGATATTTTCACATTTTGCCCTTTGGTGACCTTTGACCTCCACCACAAACAACAGGGTTTGCTGAACTAATTATAGGAAATCCACATGCCAAATATTATAACTGCATAAATGACTTTCCTTGAGATATCGTTTTTAAAAGATTTTCACACTCTTTTTCCCTGTTAACCTCAAACAACGTTTGACATTCATGAAAACCTATACAGATCGTCTACTCACCAATCAAGCTACACACTGAGTTTGAACTTCCTGCAACTTCTACTTCTTGAGATATTGTTTGAACAATGTTTTCAGACTTTGACCCGTGCTGACCTCAAATGTCCTTTGATCGATACCAACAACAATCCCAAACCGATTCTACCTAAGGGAATCTACATACCAAATGTGTACCCCAGTTAGAAGTTACAGCATTTACAAGCAAGTGTCACATACACACACATGCATCACAATTGCATAGATTCCTTCTGCCTTATGTTTGTGTATTCAAAACAGAAAAATATACACTATATACAATGTCTATGTGCACATGTACATTAACCAACACTGTTTACCAAAAAAAAAATGGTCAGGTTAGTCTTGGGTCAAACAGAAATTCTTTTCAACATGGATGTGTAGATCTTTTGCTACTTCCTTTAGGGAGAGGGAGAAAGTACAACCTTTTTCCATATTTTGCATAGTATAAATTAACAACATACCTGCCAGGTGGAGAGGTGTTGAATTTCTCCCCTGTGAGTCTCTACAGTTAATATTATCCATTGATACAAGTTTCTGCAGCCTTGTCAAGTTTCCCTTCTTGGCTGCATCCAACACTGCTGCATCGCCCCTCAATAGGTCCAGAATGTCCTGGTCTCCCTCCTTGGCCACGTCTAGGGGTGACTGGCCATCGCGATTCTTTTTTGTCGCTTCTCCACCATGCTAGATGAAAGAAACAAGAAACGAGAGAAATATGAAATGAGTTTACTACGGAATGCAATTTAGAATCCTATCATTGGTCAGGCTATGTCCTTCGGAATCAACTATTGCAGTAAGTTATTTTAAGATTAGAAGTGTGCATATAAAAGGTGTGGTACTGTAAGTACTGTATACTTAGGCAGACAACCCACTTGAACATACCATATTCAAAATTGATTGGTAACACTAAAGGAACTGCTCATTTGTGACACTAAAGGAACAGCTGATTTGTAGCACTAAATGAATAACTCATTTGTAACACTAAAGCAGTAGATCATTTGTAACACTAATGAATAACTCACTGGTAACACTTAAGGAGTAGCTGATCTGTAACACTTAAGGAGAAGCTCATTTGTAATACTAAAAGGAGTAGCTGATTTGTAACACTAAAGGAGTAGCTCATTTTCTCTAAACAGACTCAACAGCAGGTAATTATCGTTGGTACATTAAGCCAAACTACCAAACAACTATCCTTCTCCCAGTCCACCATGCACTCCTTACCTCATCCAGTCTAACCCCCACCCCCCTCCCCCCACCAACCTGCATGGTCACCAATTTCCATATAACATTAACCCTTGCACATTCATGGAACAGTTAACTACACCACTCAGTATTGACCACCTCTTTAAACTTCTATCTAATCCCTTCCACCTATTCCCCATCGGGTTCAATCATGATCATTAAATGCTGGCAGTTCAGAAGAAGAACAGTGAGTTGTGTCTGCAATCTACCATTCCATCCCAACCACCTAACTAAACAAAAGAAAACCAGCATGTTTGACTTATGACATATCATGTAAATCATGTACTCACTTTTAAAAGTAATTTACATATTTCATATTTGCCCTTGGCAGCAGCCTCATGCAGAGGGGTAAACTTCCAGAGATCGGTAGCGTTTACGATTGCACCGTGTTCCAGCAGGAGTTCTGTCACCTCGTAATGGCCAAACGAACAGGCATTATGAAGAGGAACAAGACCCCTGAAGATAAAAGATAAAGCGAATGCAAATAGGCTTTGTGATACCTTACCACAATTTGTATGAAAATATTCAATAGTAACATTGTACACAACAGTTTTACTTACATCTACTTTGAGTGATCAGCAAAGCTCTTACACTCAAAGTGGACCTACATATCAATTTCAATCAAGCATACTTTTGGAGTTAGTATGTAAACAAGGCTTTCAGAGTGTGCCTACTGTCACCTCAAGTGAAATTTGTTTCTGTTTCCCCTCCCCCCCCCAAAAAAAAGCTTTCACACTCACTAGGGTGGGTCTACTGTGCACAACATGTATTGTGCTGAACCAACCTTTACCTTTGGATTTACCATGTTCACAAACTTTTTAGAATTTTGACTTCTGCTGACCTCACGAATAAAGAAACTACAGGGTTCTTGTTTCTAATATTATATTATACTCTACATATTATATTATATCAAACTCTACATATTACATTATACTATACACATCTTATTTATATGATCTAATATTATACTATACATATTTCATTATTGTATTGTACTAAGTTTTACTTACATACCAAGTAGGAAGTTCATACTAACTTTTGAAATAGAGCTAGTATGATGTTCTTGCTAGTATAAAGTTAATACTAACTTTTGAAGTAGAGCTGGTATTGAGTTCTAGCTAGTATGAAGTTGATACAAACTTTTTAAGTAGAGCTAGTATGATGTTCTAGCTAGTACAAAGTTCATACAAACTTTTGAAATAGATCTAGTATGAAGTTCTAGCTGGTAAAAAGTTCATACAAACTTTACTGTTTAGAGTGTTCATTTGTCTTTATATGGTTTTGAGACTTTCAGCTTCACCTCAAATGATGTTTGGTCTCTCATGTCAGATGGGTGAAAGTTACAAGATTGAGAAGTATTTGCTTTCCTATCGGTCTATTTAGAATCCACCACAAGCACTCACCCTTTGTCCTTGGCATGGACATAAGCACCATGTTCTAGAAGGTACTCCACTACCGCTACCCTGTTATATCCAGCAGCAAAATGAAGAGGAGTAGAATGTCTTCCCTCCTTGTCCCTGCAATTCACTATATGCTGGTTCTTCATGACCATACTCTGAAATTAAAAGTAAGTTAAGGTCAAAGATCTCTTAAAAACATTGCCTGAGAGAAGTTGTGATTACTTCAAAAGTACCGCAGGTAAGAATACCCAGCGGATGAGAGAGAACACAACCATTTGGGGGGGACTAGTTGTGATCTAGACGGTCCCAAACTTCTCAAGATAAAGCTACCCCTCATTCTGTAATTCTTCTCAAAACACTGCAGTACGTAAACATTACTCTACTAACGGCAAAGGGAATATTTACTGAATAGAATGACGAGCAAACGCGGCATAGAGCTAGTGATCAAAACTAATTCAACAAAAATGAAACTTATAACAGCCATCTTTTCAGATAACCAACCCCACCAAAAAAAAAATAAAAAGAGGATTTGCGACTCATGGTGATAATTTTTTCCCAAAGTTACCTGATTGAGATAGCAACTGAGATAAACTTGTCAAAGAATTAAGCTGAACCAGTGAGTTTATAGCTCTCTCAACAATGCAGAGTAGTATTACTGCACATATAAGTGTGTGTGGGATCACACACACACTATTACAACACAGTCTTCCTTACTGTTTGCAAAGAAAACATTTCAGAAACGCTTGGCTTTTTGCAAGACAATTTCTCAAGCAGCTCACCTTTCTTGTTCATCTTTCTTATTCTTTTTTTTTTATCATTGTAACAACAAATCTAATCAATTGACAGACAGGGACTTCACTTTACTGTCTTTATTTATGAGTAATGTGAATATCTCTGTACATTCAACAACCACATTGTTCAATAAGATAGAGTAGTCTAAAAACAGAAAATTAATCCATGTAGATTCTCAACAGGCAAACTCTCACCTTTCTATCCCACATCCCAGCCTTCTCTTCCTCAAATTTGCCAAAGTACAAAAAAAAACAAAAATCATTATTACATGATTAAAAAAAAGATAAGCAAAATTACATTTTTTTTTACCTTCATGAGATCCATATCACCCGCCTTGGCAGCCTCTAGAAATTTAGTATTATCATCCACTTGGTTCACGAGATGCTCCTCTGTCGGGGGAAAGGAAAATGTTTATCTCATAAAACCATAATCTGTCTGAGCATGTGTCCTGCTAAAATAATTCATACTTTAAAAACCCCGTTTGATACTTAGCTGGTCAATTTTCATTTTAAAAGTCAAACACCATAAACAGGTCAAAGAAAGAATTGTTTCAGAAAACAAAAAAGTAATTCTAAGAGTGTAACAGGTTAAGACTACAGGACAAAACAGACTAATCATATCTTAAAATCAACTTTATCCTTTCCGGGGTTTTCTGGTGGCAGAGCATGTGACACTTATATGGAAGAGAAAAATCTTCTGCACTGTTAGTTGAAAACCTCATATCAATATGTTGTCCTTAACTCTAGGTATGGTTGTTTGCATCTAAACAATTTTAATAATAATTTACCAGGACAGGCTAAGAATTTCAGAACTTTTAACCACTTGCTAAAAATTGTGAATGCTTGAAAAAATAATTTACTGGCTATTAATTTTTTCCACTCGCATTTTTCCTGTATTACAGCACACGTCACTTTACGTACAAGCACCAGTCCACAAACATTTTCGCCGATGACCCAGGGTCTTCTATGATGACCGAGCCACTGCCCACAAGACCTCGGCTGCTAAGAATCGATGCTTGAAACGAAAAAGCTAGTTTTGGCTATGGACTTGATGTTAAATACTAAAATAACTACCTCCATTGGCAAGCTCCAAAAACTGTAGAAACATTTATGATGGCTGGAAAAATCCCATGACCCACTGATAATAATTTTGCAACCCTCTTTTTGTTGGCAATCCATAGTTTGCAGACTGTCATGTGAAACTCTGTAGGCCAGCAACTTTGATTGTTGTTTGAAGGGGGCTCAATGTGGCACAAATATGCAGGGAATCATTTAGTGTACATTGTGTGTAGCAGTTTTGAAGATTAACAAATTTTTGTCTCTTATGATAAGATACTATGGTTGCAGTGCTATATATCTTCTGTCTTGTATAACAATTCGGGCATTTCATGTAGCATTTTGCGATGCGATACCCGACAAGTCTCATTCCTACACCAGATTCACAAGTAGACAATACCTTTGAGAATCTTCTGTATATTTTCAGATCCTAGCTGCTGAGGAGTCATGCCTTGTAGTGATAGCACAGTGGTGTCAGCCCCATATGACAAAAGATGTTTGCAAGCATCTGCAAGGTCTTCTCTTGCAGCCCGGTGAAGAGGTGTCTGACCTAGATTGTCCGTCGAGTTTACCTGCAAAATGATATTTTTATACATCAAAAACTTATTATGAAATACTTGTGTTGATCTCGACCAGGTTTCCTTTCTTATTTAACAGTCTTTTACAATACATTTTTTATTTTAAGGGATAACCAAGTCTAAGTTTTAAGAAATATTATAAAAAACGAGTAGAAGTGGGAAGACAAATTTAAAAAAAAAAGTTGTCTGTCCAACTCTCAGTTTGTTCTCTTTTCCCTTTCTGAAATACAAAACCTCAAATTTGTTCAATTCATATGGAGAAGTAAATCCAGCAAAGATTTTTGATGCCAAACATGAAAAATGCGATAAATTGTCTTTGTGTTCACTGATACAATTTGGGCGTCAACGATTGAAAATCTGTTTGATGACGTCACTTGACCTTACTAAAACACTCCCTTTTGATACATCCTGCCACAGGTTGAAATTTTTTGGAAAATGAAATAAATTATTTCCATATTTGACGGGATAACAGAAGTTGTTTGTGCAGTACATGTTTGACATCACGTCTTACTGCAAAATGGAATCATCCAATTAAAGTAAATAAGTCATAGTTTGCATTTAAACATTGAAACAAGATATAAAGCTGGTAGTTGGATTTGTTGAAGTCAGTTGACTATACCTTACTAGGCTTACTAACATATTCTCTGGCATTCTGACACAAATGGAAATTTTTTTCAAAAAAAATATATAATCATTTCCATTTTTAAGAACACCAGAAGTTGCTTGTGTAGTATATGTATGATATCACAGCTTACTGCAAAATGGAATCGCCCAACTAAAGTGACTTAATCCAAAAACAGACATAAAATCAAAACTTTTTTTGTATTTCAACAATGAAACAAGATATAAAGCCGGGAGTTGAATCAAAAGTGCTTCTTTACAACAAGTTTTGTATCATATCGTTAAATTATTACTTATTAAATCTCTCTCTGTATGATATCTTTAAATTTGTTAATGATTCAGATCATATTATACTTAAACTTTAATGAAGGAAAAAAGAAAAGAAGAAGAAGTGTTATACTTTAAGTGGTATGCAGTTTCTGGTTAAGACTTGTTTTTTTAAAAAAACATGATACTACTGATTAACATACTTTATAAATACATCTTTTTGAAATTGTTTCCTTTGAAGTATTTATAGATCTGATATCACGTAAGATGGCTCACCTTTGCACCACTCTTAAGAAGAAGTTCCATGACAGCTAAATGACCCTTGGCTGCTGCTAAATGAAGTGGCGTTGAACCCCTTTAAATACGAAATGAAAATTAATATATGATTCAGTGAAGTTATACATTATACATGTAGTCAGGAGAATTCAAATTGTAATTATCTAGTGTAAACCATATCCACATACTCTTGTTTGTTAGATACAGAATGAACAGTGGAGCAGTTCAACTAGGCAGAGTGGTTTCTCATCATCAATTTATGTGAAGTATTAGGGAAAATACTGTGTTTATCAGAATATCCTTTTCAAATATGTTCCTAAAGATTGGTTTGTTTCATGTATTTCTATGCAAAACATAACAGAGGGTGTGTTTAAGATGCAAAATATCAAAGAGATTTATGCTTCTCTTTTATTAATGCAAATTTCAAGTCGATGTATCGTGAAATGCCAACACAGACAACTGATTGAGACTTACTCGTTGTTTTTATCGACCAGATTTGCTCCTTTCCTGATAAGAAGTTCCACAACTTGCTTCCTCTTGGATGATGAGGAGGTTGATGTGGTTGCACAATGCTGTTTAGGGGACAGCAAAAAAGAGAGTCATGTCAGAGAGATACAGACATACACGCAAAAACAGAACAAAATAGTTTACAATCGAATCAGCAGTATTTTAACCAGCTCTGTTAAGGCTTCAACAGTGCTAGATACACAATGGATACATTCAATGTACAAAGAAGTTGGAAATTCAAGACAGAATATGAAAGGAAACAATACCAAACTTAGAAAAGAGGTCGTACAACATGTGGATCACTAAATCAATTCAACACATTTCCAGTTTTCTTCTTTTTCTCTTTTTTTTCTTCTTTTTGTACTTCTTAATTTGTTAAAAGCTTTGTATTATTTTAGTATTTTTAAAAAGCTGTCAAAGCAAAACCGATTGTATTCACATGAATAAATTCTAAACAAGGAATTGATTGCTGAAAGATTGAAATATTTGCTTCTCTATGTATTAATTGCTACAAGAGGCGAGAAGGAGTTAGGTAGGGGAGGAGGAGGTGTTTGCAAAAGTAACAACTTGAAACCTGATTTAAGAAAACAACAACAACAATCACTTCGGTACAGAACCATGCATTGTACGATTCCATTTACTTATACAGACAGAGGTTGAGAATCACTAATCTTGGTTCGTCTAATAGTAAAATGTCATACGTACCAATGGACTCTCTTGGCTATGAGGGTGCTTAAAATTGACAATGTCCACAGCCAGGAGTTTCTTTGCTTTGGTATGGTCTGCTTGTCGACAGGCTTCTAATAGAGAATGACCTCTGTACTCGTCTACAAAGACACATGCAGAAAACAGTACTGAGATGGCATTTCATCATCTTGTGATATTTCGTGATCGAGGAAATAATTTATCCAGTATCACATAGGTTAACGACATGCAAGACAGGGAAAAATTGTTACACAAATTATGCGAATATGTCTAGCAATTTTTACGTACAGACTGAAGCATACTAGTTTCGGTACTTTATGAGAAATAAATCCACAAAATGAAAAAACTGCTTTCACAGAATGTGAACACAACTGAGTGCTTCCTGGTCTGTAAAGATGCATAAACAGTTGTTTTGTGGGATTTGTTTGTTTGTATATGTGTTATTTTGTCAAATTTAGTTTGCAATGATCAGTTTTTGAGGATAAATATTAGCTAGAATATCCTTCAAACTTCACAGGTCACAGAAACCACGACAGCTTCTTCAGAACCTCTTTCACAGATCAAACGAACATTTAAGTTTGCTTGTTTTCTACGCTTTCCATCATCACAGATTGTACGAACATTTAAGTTTGCTTCGTGTTATGCTTTTGCACAGATTATACGAACATTTCTTGCTTTGTGATGCTCTAATAATATTACCCATTGCGCCTACTAAGCCAGCTTCTCAGAAGGGTTAACAACCCTTTTATAAAAATGAACGCAACTCCTGAGGTGGATACCACCCCCACTTGCTCAGAGAACTTACATTGCAAGGATTCCTTGAGTTCTTTGGTCGGGGCAGCTTCGATGGCAGTCTTAGCGTGACAGTTGGGAAGGTTTGGATCAGCACCGTGGCTCAGTAGCAGTGAGCATACTTCAAGTCTGAAGAGATAACCCAAGCAAAATGATATGAGGAGAGACCGTGCAATTTCTTATTCTAAAACAAATCTCTAACCATCCGATGACTCTTGGATAAACATATGCTTACATCAATAATATAATGCTGTACTCTTCACCATTCATACTCCTAGCGCTTAGAAAATTGAATCATGCATTTTGCAACTTACTCTGTCATTCAGGTAACTTCAAGATAGTCGGAAGTATTGTGAAGTGTCATAACCTGTAAATCAGCCCTATAGCCTAGGGGGCGAGGAATGGGGACTTCAAAAACATGGGTAACCTTACCTTCCTAAGGTTAAAGAAGTTTTGTGAAGTGAAGCAACCACTAACTGATCTTACAACTTACTCCAGGCTACCTTCATTTCTTACTGACCAAGCCCTGTAGGGTAAAGTAATCTGTCAGTAATCCACATCATTGATAACCAACTAAGAAAACAAAGGCTGTCTTAGTCACTTACCTCACTGGAAGGCAGCCCCCAGTAGAGTGGAGTAAACTGCCCATAACCAGTAACAATGCAAAAGAAGAACTCATGGCTACCATAGTTTCTAATACCTAGACTTCCAAGAATGCTAATGCAGTGATGTGAACTGCCAGTGATCCATGGCATTGAGAAATAAGAACAGTTATGTCACCTTTGTTTCTTACCTAGACTTTGAGGAGGCCTCATGGGGCTGAATAAACCGCCTGCGATCCGTAGCATTGAGAAATAAGAACAGTTATGTCACCTTAGTTTCTTACCTAGACTTTGAGGAGGCCTCGTGGGGCTGAATAAACCGCCTCCGAACCTTGGCATTGAGAAATATAAACAGTTATGTCACCTTGGTTTCTTACCTAGACTTTGAGGAGGCCTCATGGGGCTGAATTAACCGCGTACGATCCGTAGCATTGAGATATAAGAACAGTTATGTCACCTTAGTTTCTTACCTAGACTTTGAGGAGAGTAAACTGCCAGTGATCCACAGAATTGAGAAATAAGAACAGTCATGTCACCTTAGTTTCTTACCTAGACTTTGAAGAGGCCTCATGGAGCGGAGTAAACTGCCAGTGATCCATAGCATTGACGTTCGCACCATGTCTAATGAGTAGTTCAGTCACTTCATAATGTCCATAAGAACAGGCATTGTGTAATGGTACCAGACCCCTGGAAGAAATTATTAGGTTGGTACTGTTTATGCTTCTCAACTGAGAGATGAAACCAACTGAGGATCTTACTGTTGTTGTCTCACTGTACAGCCTTAAGAATAATTTTGATGATATGGTCTTTTAATAAGAAAAGCATCCATAAAGGAAATCAAAGAGACCAAGGCTCTTTGACAATACGCAGTCTCAAGACAGAATTAAAGCTACAATGCAGCACTGCATTAGACACACACAGATGTGAACTTTGAAGTTTAATACAGTTTCAAAGAAAGCTCAAAAGTACCCTTTATCTTTTGCGTGAGCGTCTGCACCATGTTGAAGTAGAAGTTGTACTATACTGATCCTGTTATAGCCAGCCGCGAGATGTAACGGTGTAGACTGATGAATGGAGAGAAGAGAATCGTTGTAAATCATAAAGGTCTGTATATATATTTAAAAAGCAGTGTGGTTGTATTTGCAGTATAATTTCTTTCACAGAAAAGAACACTAAAACATGAGAAATTCTACATTGTTCTGGGGATACTTTATCCAGTAAATCATAGCAAAATGGTATACGACTGGAAAGATGGATGATGATGTAAAAAAAAAATTATGTACAAAACGTGAGCAGTTACTTTATTCCCTGTCGTTAATTTCTTGTTTTATTATTACAACGTATGTTTACAATATTTCAAATGTCCTATTATTTTGTAAAATAAATTACAACCAATAGTGACAAGCCTCTATGACTAACATTAGCCTACTAATTAAACATTACAAATTACATTAAATCCTGGCATCTTGATGGCATCTGACAGTTTAATAAAGAAAGAGTGGCTGTTAATCTCTTGCATGCCCAACACTAATCAATCTTCTTCATATCTATGCATCCCCTGGGGTAGATCCAATAGGGTGCAGAGGCACGATCGGGTGCATTTTAAAAGTGCCCCACAGGTCCCTACCCCCCCCCCAAAAAAATAGCCTAGGTAAAGAGAGACAATGGAAATTAAGTGTCTTGCCCAAGGACACAGCATAATGATCTGGCCAGGACTTGACCTGCAATCCTTAGATCACAAGTCCCTTGAGTTAATCACTGACAACAACATATTGCATGTGTCCTTTTAGGCATGATATAAAAAAAACCTCCTCTTTCACTTGCTAGTATTCTTATAGAATTGAGCAACCAAATTGAGATTTTGGGAAAAATTACTAAAATTAAAAACAGTTTCTTTACTAATTCATTGTTTCATGATTATGTCCAAAATAAGTTACCACAATACAGAGTTCCTTTTACTCCATCAGAACTCAACACAAACCTTTCAAGTTCATTGTGCTGTTAAGCTACTGTACATACCTTTCGGCCATCACTAGCATGACAGTTGACATTCAAAGGTGTTAACAACGACATCATTTTCTCTTCGTTTCCACTTCTTGCTGCTTCTAACAGATCGTCTTTCCTATAGTCGCCCGTGAGCACCGCCCTCGCTGGAGGATCGGCCAAGTCTAGAGGCGTTTTGCCGTCAGTGTTACGGATATTTGGATCGGCACCATGCTGAAGCAAAACTACAGAGAAGAAAAGGAGACGCTCACAATACTAGTCTACAAGCTGCTCGACAAGACATGAGTGACTAGAGAAATGAGGTATCAAGTGAATTCTATCTGCATGAAAAAAGTTGATTGTTGTTTGAATTAAATTCTGTTGTAAACAGTACATGACACATATATATACAGCCCTGGTTCCAGGAGAACAAGGTTTCACAATTTCTTGCTTTACTCACCGATGCAAACGTCTATCTTGCCCTTGATAGCAGCCTCATGAAGGGGTGTGTAATTCCAATTATCTCTTGCATTGGCATCACCTCCATGACGAAGTAATAACGTAACCACTTCAGCATGACCGAAAGAGCAGGCGTTATGGAGGGGGTTGAGTCCACCATCGTCGCGGGCATGAACATTTGCTCCATTTTGTAGAAGGTATTCTACCACATCCTTCCGACCAAAGCCTGTTATGGAAGAGATTCGATAGTATCAATAAACAAGGTTCAATTCCACTATTCCACTCAAAGAAAGTCTAAAGGAAACACGTTTGAGATCACTTTGAAGAGTAGAAAATCGTTTTTTCAATCTTGTTGCAGCAAATGGTGATAGCCCACAGACAGTACTCCATTCACTTTTGTTTTCCTTGTAGTTTTAGAGATCGCTGTCTGTGCATAACTAATTTACTGTAGTCACCACAGGAATATTGGAACCCTTAATTGGTTGCATACTATTTGAGATTTCTTTATTTTGCCGTCTCAATTTACCAAATTATTGTTCCAGTTTCAGGAAAAACTTGTCCTTGTGTTGGATTTCTCCTTCTCTCTCAATCTATCTTTGTTACTATTAAATGCATTTGATGTTTGGCAATGGAAAAAGCTACACAACTCTTTTTTAATGTACTGTACAATAGCATATCAACTTTAATACTGTATGAATTTTCAGATGATTAAAGACAATAAGTAGTGTAATAAATTACAAATTGATGTCACCTTGTTTCACTCCGTACACTAAACTAGGCAATTTGAGTTGTTTTCACTTTGGCTTTTGGTCTAGGAATGGTTTTCTAAGGTATGGAATATATGGTTGTTGGATAAAAATGATTTATTAGCCATCACAATTTATTTATTTATTTAGGTTATTTTACTCTTTATTTATTTTTTATTTGCAAGTGTTTATATGTGGTAAAGGTGGCCTAGTAGGCTAGAATTACCCTTATTTTTAATTTATCATTTTGATACACCTGCCGGCTTCATAACAGATTAACCAACTGAGAAATAAGTAGCTGAATGACAGTGAGTTACCAAGAAATTTTCAAGATGTTTTACTTGCAGTTTTGAAGAACCTTCAGATTAAATAGGAAATCTATTACAGTTACTTTCTGTTATTAGCGCCTAGAAGAATGGTGGCAGAAAACACCAAGTTTGTGGCAGAAACTGACAGTGGTGAAAACTCTCATCCCTCACAGCTTAAAACTTACACTGAAGAGGGCTAGTTGGTTAGGCCTACAATTTTATAAATTTAACATGGCAATTAGGCCTACTGATATCTGAAGCAGTTAAGTCGACAAAAATCCTACTAGAGGAGATAAATGCCAACTGAGTGCTACAATTATGAGTAAGAGTTATAAGTTATTATATCTAATCAGTCAGTTCAAATTCGCATGTAACACAGAACTTACAGAGTGTGTGAATTTATGGAACATGCAAGATTACCAAACAAATATAAGTAATGACAACACTAGGCTATTGTACATTTCTGAAGCCTTATCTCAATTGCGTAGGTAGTCTACCAGTAACGGACTAGGCTAATTAATCTAATTGTTATGTTTGAGTTCTTTGACTACTGTATGAATGTCTGTATCACTAGTATCAATGATAAAAACTGAATCACTGTAGGATACTACACCTAGTATGTAATTCACTCACACTGGTGTAACCTATGTCCCCAAATATGAAAGTCATCTCACAAGGTAAAGTTAATATTAGGCTTAATTTCGGTTTGGCCTTATGTAAACATACTGCCTGACCAAGCACAAGTTGGGGATAGGCAGAGTCGTAGATCTATGGCGCTGCGGATAGGCCTAGCCTATCCAATATTAGAGATAGTAGAACGATCTAGCCTAACGTGATTTGTAATTACAAAAGCGTACCAGCGGCAAAGTGCAGAGGAGAGCTTTTTCTTCCTGCAACATCTTTTGCGTTAACGGTTCCCGATGTAACATACTTCTTCGTCCTAGCCAAATCTCCGTTTCTACAAGCCTCAAAGAGCTCACGATTTGGATCGTTTGGTAAGTTATTCGACGTTAAAAAGCCACTTAATGCAGTACGTCTTGCTGCCATTTTTCGTTCATGGTGTTAAACTAAATTTCTATGATCAAGTCAAAGATCTGGTTGGATGAAATCGGCGGCGCCAGAGCGTTTTTCATGATCAACATATCATATTTTAGCCATCAAAATAAATTTCCATTCTTCATAAATCCAGGTCTCTCTATCAATCTTCTGATGATCCTGGCGAAGAGTGTACGTTGTCTCAGGATTGACATAAATTATAGACGAGGTCATAAAAGTTCTACACATGAAATTTTTTGTCTGGGTAGAATGTAATGTGACGATCAGGTCAGTATAGTAATCTAGGCCTAGATTTAGCAGTAGTATTTGACATTTGTAACATTTTTATTTATTTGCTTGGCCAATATTTTTGTCTTTGGTAACTTAAGCAGTGCACAGGCATTATACCATGGAAGTTAGGGTGGCTTTACTAACTTGACATTAAAAAAGAGTCCGGTCTTGGGGACAACATTTTGTTCTCTTCATAATTCCAACAGCAGACTCATACTCTTTATCCAATAATTCCCCACTCCCAATTTCACTGGTCTCAAGGCTGTTGCCCATGCCATCCATTGCCCTTCCTATAAGTTTGTCAGGCCTGGGAATATCAACGCAACCAGTATAGTAAGTATTGCGAAGTTCGGAACACTGCAAAGTTTGGACACCCCTTAGACTTACTCGATTTAAACATGATAACCTACAGCTAGAGCCAATTTCACGAAAAAACTACGAAGCTACAGTTATTTTCTCCACAAAATGACCCGTGTGCAAGCAAGTACTGTACTTACATATTTGCCAATAAAAGGAAGTTATAGTTTTGGGGTGTTTCAAGGCTTAGGTGTCCGAACTTCGAAGTGTCTATGCTACTCCGTAGATGATATTAGAAGATTTCATGGGCGCTCCTAGCCATGAACCATGTTCAAAGCTTGTGGGAAATTCCTGCAGAATATATATTTCACAATTTGTATAGCCTAGAAAAAATAGGCCAAATAATTTTCTAAATGATCAATATGATCATTACGATTTTCCCTGCCTATAGTAAATTCCACCAGAGTCCCCTGTTTTTGGCCAAAAACAGGGGAGATTGAATATCTAGCTGAGTTGGTAATGCTAGCCATACTGCACACTACTCTGCACAAATTCATGATTAAACACACAGTGTTTTATTTCAGTGGTCAACCCAAACTATTCTTCACACTTAGTGGCGTCGCTAGGGGGTGCACAAGCCCTCCCCACAAAAATCATGCCCCCCAGGTGCCCCTTTTTTACAAAGGATGATACGTATGATGTTCAAAAATTTGCTAATACTCTGCATGACTTTAAATTTCATATTTTCAACACTCTTATTTGAAACATTATCAAAGCAAGTTACAGGGATAAACATAAATATTGGACAGACTAAGCCCGAAAATTTTTCAACATTAAAGGCATCGAAGACTCGCCCCAAACCGCATGCTGCCTACGGAAGAACGCAGAGGTTAGTGAATGGAGATTTTACAAAATGTAGTAGTTCAAAGAAATTCATCAGTTTAACATTGTACAGTATTCCTTGGCAGTTAATTTCTTTTACTGATATTTACACATGTATCTGTACATCAAATTGAGAGTCTCATGATGGTTGGCGAGTACGCAAGTCAGGGATTGTAGCACCGTTGGTGACTGTTTTATATGTAAGCAATCTTGAAAGCTTCAAGGCTGTAAAGGATACACATATTTATTTAATTATGTAATCTGTTAATTCATCCATAGATGGATAAGAATACCAGAACTATGCCTAAGTTGTTGTTTTCGGTCCTCGTGTTCCTCGTCAGTTTATCCAGTGCTTTCCTAAATGTGTCTGCCAAACAATGGAACTTTACGATAGATGTCAGCAACTCCACCGGTGCTTTCTCTCATTTTTGGAAAAGCACAGGACTTTGGTAAATTGTTTTTAAAAATATATATATATATATATCAGTTTATTACAACTAAGTTCTGAGCATTCACTGTAAAGGGATAACATAGTCAAATATTTTGCTTTCAACACCCCTGACTGTGATTGGTCAGACTCTTGTCCCATTCTCAACCCTTCCCCCTGCCCCCCTCCTCTCCCCTCCCCCAACTCAAACCTGTGACACCAGTGGCGTAGGAAGGTACTTTTGAGTGGGGGGGCTGAAGACTGATAGCCGGCCTGGGGAAGGGGTCTAAGGGGAGGGGGTGACCCCCTCCCCTTTGGATTTTTTTGCATTTCCAGGTGGCCTCAGATGCAATTTGGTGCAATAAGCGCTTTGAGCAGTAACTTTTGTTTACTGACTTGGCGCTATATAAGTCTCATTTATTATTATTATTATTAATATAGCACACTTCAACACCCACTCCATTTTGTAAACTTAATTTTGTATTTTCACCTGGCCTTAGATGCAAGTTGGTGCTCCAAGTGACATTTTTTTCTCATTTGGAAATGGAAAAGGGGTTTTCTGACTTGCGAAGCGGGGGGGGGGGGGGGGGCGGAATGATACTTCCGCCCCTCCACATTTTTCACTGGGGGGGCTGGCGCCCCCCAGCCCCCCGGTTCCTACACCCTTGTGTGACACCAACATACACCATTCTGTCATGTTTAGCACAACTTGTACTCTTAGGCTGTCAACTAACAATCGTCACAGCTAAATCACAGCTGGAGAAGATCCTGCGAGGATGATCGAAAACATCAAACTCCCTGTTAAGCTTACATCTAAACAGGTAGATAAGCAGTTAGTTAACAGTTTTTTTCTTTTTAATTGTTAATAGTAGTCCATAAACAAGACCCCCCCCCCCCCTTCTCTACACAGTTTTAGAGCTTGCCTGGAGCAGTAGTACTGCATGTGACGTTAGTATTAGAACACTTAATTGATGGTGTCATTTAACTTGACATTCAAGATGTTCCTAATGTTGAGATCATCTTCTTTTTTCTTTCCAAACAACTATTGTTAGCCCTCCAGCACCACATCAGGAAGACTTTAAGTTCCTCTTATCTGATGATGAAACTCAAAATCTAGCTCTTATTGGGTCTGTTCCTAGACATGGAATAGAACAAGTCAGAATCCATTGGCTGCTGGATATGGTTACAATAATGTGAGTAATTCTTGGGTTTTTTTTTCTTAATTATACTGTAAATAAGGGTTGAAACACATTTCTTTGTCAGTAAATTTCAACATTAAATAGCTAATTAAATAATCAACTAACAGCTAAATAATCAATATTTATATATTATTTAAGGCCGATAACCTTCAGCATTATTGATGCATTTTTTGCCCCCTTTTCTTTTTCAAGCAATGTCCAAGGAAACGAGTTGACTTACAATTTTACACAATTGGATCATCTAATTGGTAATCTCTGGTCAAACAATCTGAGACCAGGATTTGAAATCATGGGTAATCCATCTAATCACTACACAGACTTTGAAAATGATACACAAGTTCATCAGTGGAAGGATTTGGTGCAGACTCTGGCAGAGAGATACATAGGTAAGAATCTGTTCCACATACCTGCAAAGTTTCAAGATTATTTGATTTTTCAAAAAAAAGTCAAGTTTGTTTTAGGCATTGTGACTTGGACAATTCTTTGAATGACAAAAATGGCTGCTTTAACTTCATCAAGGTACCTCTGTGATTTGGGAATCGTAGTCTTGACTTCAAGCTATTGTTGCAAAATCCAAACAGTTTAACCAGGAAGTTGTTAAGGACACAGCATTCACCCACTTTTGTGTGCCCAATAGCATATTTGTCACAGCATTCAGTACAGGCTGTCACCCACAAAAAGAATGCAAGTGGCAATGCGACACATTCGCCTAGCGGCTATCCAAAATCAATATGCAATGTAAAAAAGAAATACTCCAACCAACTAATGATGCAGAACAAGTTTTATAAATTCAACTTCTTAAGTGAATAGGTATTTATTGAGGAGGAACTTTCTCCTTAAAATAATAAAAAAAAGGAACATGCAAAATAAAGGTTACAGCGTTCTGTAATACTGCTTAGGAACACGTAGGACTCCTGAATACTTAGAGATAACAGATTGCTTTGGCGCAATCTTTACCAGAGGATAACATATACTAGATTTAGCTTAACTACTGAAAAGGTTAAGACTTTCCAAAGTTTTGATACCCCTGGATCTTTTTCAATTGCGAGAGAGCAAACTGGCACGTATAAATTTAGTCTTAATATATATTAATTGGATATTCTTTTCTCTATAAAAGAATGAGACTACCTCTTCTAGTCTGAAGAGTTTTCCCCCCTTTACATCATGAAATTCTGATTTAACATTTATCTTAAAAAAAAAATGAGTTCTGAGTTGTCACTGTGATGAATATTGCCTAAAGATGTTGATAATACTTGTTGACACGTGGTTGCTGATATCAGGTTGTGGTAGGTGTTATAGTCGGTGATAAAACTATCCTCAAAAGCTTCCGGTCTTCGACCCAATGTGAGAGGAAAGTGGCACTGTATCGGAACAAAATACACAATCAGATTCTCTGATAATACTTTGTCCAAATACAATATACTAAATATGTTGCATAAATTTATAATACAAAATTTGTAACAATAAGCCATATATGAATCTTGAACAAAGTTTAGTTTGTTCCACATACAAACAAAAAATTGGTTAAACTCAAACATATATACATTCCTACTCCAAAGCTATGGTGAGCACATCATAACTCTCCTTTATGCACACTAACCTCATGTTCACTCCACTAAACATATAACCCCTCTCGGCCAAAATCACTTGAATTAATTTGTAATGCTATAAAAGTTACCATCACTATTACAATCATAGCAAACATCCACTTTCTTAAGGAAAGTCAATTAAGGCGTGACTTTTACTATCCAACATAATGAAAAATTACTACACAAAATTAAACTGACTTTTGTATGCATATTCACCTCCAAAAGTATACAAACTTTAAAGTGGTTGCATCCCGAATATTACATATACAGAACAGATTAATATAACAAGTTTCTACTTACAATGGTTCCAGTTCTTAAACTGTCAGACGAGCTCTGCAATACAGCTTTACTTTATCCGGTCAGGTGATGTACTTCCATCCCAACTCTGCCGACAAGCTGCCCTATCCAGAACACTAAATATTGTGTGATACTGGAATCTCCAGGGAAAAATTGTGTTTCAAGCTTTCACAGTTAAATGCCAGATATTAATTAAAGTATGCCAGCCCAGGCTTCAATACAGGTATCCTATATATAGGATCCTGTGCCCCATGATATGAAAATCACAATATTGTAGCTCCGTCTTTTTCAGCTAAGAGATACTTTTTAAGAAAAAGTCACCCAGGAAAGAACCTGGGCACGAAAACCAAACTACCAAACGACTGATCCGCTCTCAGCCCCAGTCCCCTTGCATCGGGACTGTGACTGTGTGATCATCGTCAGGTGTGTATCACCATTCCCGAAAAGAACAGATACTACAAATGATCTTAGCCAAAAGGCCGAGAAGCGATATAGCTAAGAGATATAGCAGGACTCAATCCGATGATGGTATTTTGGAGAGTGAATAAAAATCTTATCCAACACTCACTTCACTGGCTGGATGTGATGTCACACATAATTAATAGTGTATCAATTTGCATAACTTGGCAATACAATACATTGTCATCTTGACTATGTCCTGCCCTGGTAGGTTTCTTTTGTGTGCACTAGTTATGCTATGCTACCCTGTACCTTTGTATTATTATACTATGCCCTGACCTGGTGATGTTTCTTTTGTATACATACTCAATTATGCTACCTTGTATTTTTGTAGTGAATAGAGGGATTAGGGTTTATGTAAATTGTCCTACATCCTTGGATACTACTTTCCAACATCAACAACAACCAGCATTGACTAAAGTAAAAGTTACTAAAAAAAAAACTTTCTAAAATAAACAGCTGACAGATTGACTTCTTCTGTCATACAAATACAAATTAACTAAATTATACTATTCTAATGTGACACAGGCCACAGATAAAATTAGTTGTGCTGTTAATATTGGCCTACTGCTGTACCTGCTGCTTAACCCTTTCAAGAAACAGTTTGAATGTTAGATGATAGAGCATTGAATGGAAAGATATAGTTAGAGTGACCCTGTTAGACTCCTATGAGGGGTTTCCTTCAGGGCAATTGGCCAGTATTATAATACTATGGGGGAGGACAATGGTTGACGTTTTGAAATATTGAAGTTGCATTAAAGCTGAAATAATACTGATTGTAATAGAGAGAGGAAGAAAGAATGGAAAGGTAGCAGAGGGGAAAGGTGGAGGGGATGTGTCTAGAGGGAAGAGAGAGTGAGTTTCTCAGCTAGGGAGAGGAGAAGAAGATTAGCTGAGAACATAGAGCTTCTTTTCTGTAGAGCCTATACTTAGGTTATTATTGTGGACTTTTAGCAATGAATTCTATAACCACTAAGTGCTAGTCTGCTCTTTAACTAATCCAAATTGATCTATTAACAGCTTTTCTGTAATCCATGCAACCTTTATTTTCTTATTTAAATTGTTGGTATCTACCTTTCCTGCCTTTTTGTCTGTCTACTTCTTGTGTGGCTCATTAAAACCTTAGTGAGAAGTTAGTAAACATTTGGCAATAAGTAAAATAACAAAGCTTGCTTTGGTATTGTCATCTTTTGTATTTATCCTTTTTCAGTGAAATTTTGTATCCAATCCATGGACCGCAACCCTTAAGGATTTATTATGACTACTTTGACGGAATGAAAATATTTCATGAGATGGGAAATAAAAGATCAGGAACTTCTGCATGTTTATTGGTTATCTGTTGTGGTGAAACTTCTTAAGTTCTCATCACAAGTTTGCCGTTGAGTTGAAATTAATAGTATCAGTTGTTTTATATGGCTGGATACAGACGTTGCATTGATATTAAAAGTTTTCACAGGCTTCAGTATTTGCGTTCTGAAAACTCCGCAGAAATTTTGGCGTTTTACCCACCTGTGTTCTGCACCCTTTAACATCTTGTTTAACTTCTGTTTTTGTAACAGGGATCTACGGCCTTGACTATGTCTCCAAATGGAACTTTGAAACTTGGAATGAACCAGACCATGGCGATTTTGATGGCCTAAAGTTTACAGTTCAAGGTACAAGTATATAATGCTTCATTCATTTCATTTCATTTTCATTTTTTTTATTTTTGTTCTATCACAACATAAGTGAAGCGAACCGCGGATAGCGGGGGAAATTACCGGGTTTAGGGTCCTTCGCTTCGAACTCCTAAGTTATCAATGAGGAGGCAAGAGTGTTCTTGCGTTGAAACAATGGCTGACTTTTATTACAAACTCTACACAATATGAAAATGAAAATATACAAATGAACAAATCATGATACATGACAGTATATAGTAAATGGCTTTATGAAATTAAATGGCTTAATAAACTGGGGGAAAACCTATACTCATTCTGTGAAATATGCACAGAACCTGTGCTCAAACTAAGTAATATTCATACAACATGAATACAATTAAAGAATCAATACCCGCAATCACTCTTGTACTCTGTACACTGTACAACAATGCATAAAGTGTATAAAGGAAAAATGTAAAATGAACATTATGAAATAAACTGCATAAATAATATTAAACGTTTGCCAACAGGCGAAGAATTTTACACCTTCGTAATGGTCAGCCTAGGGCAACACATGCCAGCTGCAACACATTATAGGCCTTTTCACCATACTGTTCCTAGACAGCAGGAATTTCCACCTCCTGAACCCACAAACTCTTAAGAGACTTGGCACTCTATAGCTGTCCATAAAGGCTAAGATTAAAAGGACAAGCTCTGAGACAACTCTATAGTGACAACAGTAATAATAATGTTCAAAATACAAAATACGAATACGTACACTCTTTACACTGCGAGCAGTACAATACTAAAATGAAGTCACAATAAATAATCTTTAAATACAACTGAACTGTCAATTCTACAGTACAATACAATAAATAAACTTTCAATTACTTTCTGTATACTACACATAACTGTTAATAACTCTCTGTAACTTAAACCCAACCTAACCGGTACTGTCACTCTACAGTATATTAAGGTACGCAATACTAACACATGTGCTTCACGATACACAAGACCCGCTATAAACCCATAGGACCAAGGTCCAAAACACAACCTATCATGTACTTTGTACGGTCAAGTACAACCTAGCCAAAGGGGCAACATTCAAAACTACATTTCAATTAATTAACAATAAGGGTACATACTGCAGTAAACAATACAATATTTATGACTTAATATCTTACTAAAAATGTGTGAAGCTCACTCGCGGTAACAAAGAAGAGGACTCTACGCTCGCGGTAAAGGAAGCTCGCGGACATCGAGACTCCATCGCCGCTAGCCAGCTCGCTATACAGTATGTTGGTATGATCCGCCATCTTGGAAACCAGTGGCTTCGAGCCAGAAGCCGAACCATCCAAAACCTGAGGCATCCTGCCTCTGAGAAGGGTGACATCTCCTCACGGACTCCAGACAGTAAAGATATAGAGTAAATCTGGGCTAATGAAGACCCAAGATAAATGAAATTACGGAAGGGATAACGAGGCCGACCCCGGAGCTCTGCAGGGACGATGCTGCCATTAAAACGACGTATACAGAACTGAAGAAATGCACGTGCAAACAACTAACGCTAAAAACTCACTGTTACGAACTATTACATAATACCAAGGGCGGCGGAAGCACTTTTAATCTGGGGGGGCACCGACATCAAAGGGCACTTTGCAGAAATTCGATTGGACTGATGCAGCCTTATATTTAGTACCCTTGATAACTCTTATTGTATTAACTTATTTGCGTATACACATCACTCCTTCTACGTCCCGCCCTGCCCCCCCCCCCCCCCAAGGAAAATATGCATACTAGCACTGCAATATCCAATGTGCAAATTGGGAAACAAGGAACAAGTTTTCTTTCGAGACAAAATGAGGTGAAATCATGCTAGTTGCTAATGTAGGAATCTTCCGAATTAGAGTTTATTTCTTGTTAATATCTTAACCAATTTTATTTCCATTCGAAATAGCTTTGAGTTTGACCCACAGAAATTCATTAAAAGTCAGGGGCATAGCCAGGATTTGCAAAGTTGTATGCACAACTATCTGAGCGGAGCGCCACCATCGGTTGGCGCGGAGCGTACAAGAAAATTTTTGGTTTTACAAACCCCTCAGATGGCCGGAAACGGCCCTTCCCGAGTGTTCATTCTGGTTCCCTGGCCTCTTGCTAACTTGAGACACCTCAATTTTTATGTAGAAAAAGGGCACATTTTTAACCTGAGGAAAAGTGGGGGGGCACGTGCCCCCTGTGCCCCCCCGGTTCCGCCGCCCTTGCATAATACATGTAAATACAACGGGTGCACACAACAAAATTTCACTTTACTACATAAGTATGACATAAAGGAGATAAGAAACAAAACTTGTGAAAGGAAGTGTACTAAAAAACCCTATAAGGCTTGTCGGGTAGTGACACTCCCTGAAAAAATACAGAATTTTACAATTAGGAAAGAGAACAAAAAAAATACAAAATCACTGTAGAAAGTGACTTTCATTGTACAGTTTTTACACAGATACAGTAGTTCTGCAGAGAAACAGAATAGGGTTGTTAATTGGCAAAAGGTTATGATCAAGAGAAATTAAAACATAAATATTTCAATTTTTAAAAATAAAATACAGTTCAGCTTATAAGGTTTTCCCAGCAAAGAATTGTTTAATTGTAGCCTTGGCCTTTTGATGCTTACTTTGGTTTAGGTTATCAGAAAATGAGTTTTCGTTTATTTGTAATATATTTTCATATCCTACAGGGTTCATGAATTATTACGATGCCTGCTCAGAGGGTCTCAAAGCAGCCGACCCCTCTTTGAAGTTTGGTGGACCCGCGGGAGGATGCAAAGACCCACCAAAGTCTCCAATCTGTTGGACTCTTTTACAACATTGTAGCAATGGCACTAACTATTTTACAAATGAGACAGGTGTCAGAATTGATTATATATCTTTCCATCACAAGGTACTGTATGATGTTTATATTTTCAATTATTTGATCACTAATATCCACCTACATTTCCAATTGCATTTTCTTTATATTTTTTTAACTTTTCCTACAACACTTTGATACTTCCATCATAGTTTATCAAAATACTATGGTGACAGCAGTGGGATTAAATATCTAAGTGATGCAAATGATATCTCAGTTATCGAGGCATAAAACATTTGCAATCATTGTAATTCCTACCCAACAAATATGGAAAGGTTCAACTAATTTGTTTGTCTTAATGATTTCCTATTTCAAAAATCACTTTAAGAGGAAGTAAACCCAAGTATCATCTTTGACTGATATGGTAAAGATCTTCATGAAGAAAAACTTCCCCAAAATTCTTTAGTTTAAAATACCTGTCAAGAAGCTTTCATTTTGTAAACCTGTGATGTCATCATTGCCACTATGATCAGGTATCCTTTTTTTTGTGCATTGATGATAGACTGTTAACAGTATTGATCCTGGAACCAGTGCTATCATTTATGTAATGTTTAGAGCTTCCATATTTTAGAATCAGCATTTGTGAAAAGCCATCTCCAAATACAGAAAATACACAATTGTTTTAATTAAGAAAAAAAAAAATATGTACAAAAGTGAAGCACATGTGGCTCGATGATGTCATATTTAGACTTGATCAAGTCTTCTTCAGCCTTGTGTGTGAAGAAAACATTAAATCTGTGCTCTCAAATGGAATAAGAGTTCTCTTAGCTGTTTGGTGATGTTGTTCATGACAGTTATTTCTAGTTATCTCTCAAATAGACCAAAAATAATAGTTTGGTCTGTGTCTCCATAACTATGAAGTCTTCAGTTGTGTTTCTTTGTGATTTAACAATGAAAGTCTGGAGCCGTGTGAGAGTTCGTATAACGAATTGAAAAGACATTAGCCTTTCTTTCTCCCACAGGGTGGTGGATCCTCCATGACTATCCTGAACACTGAATTTGAAACAATCGACATCATTCGACAAAAATACACTCTCCTAGCAAAGGTGCCAATTTTTAATGAGTAAGTTAATCAACTTTACAATTTTAGATCAAATCTCTAGCTGGGTATATTCCCATTGTGTCACCTGTGGAGAAAACAAGTGACCAATTAAATGTTTTTATTATTGCCTGTTTGGTTTTTAACTCATGTTTACTTTCATTTTGGACATGTCCGTCAATGGTAAACTATTAAGAAATATCTTGAGAGTCCCTGACTGGTGGGACAAGAGAGGCAGGCAGTTGCATCTCACCGGATTGGGGACCATACAGGAAGAGCAGTTACATCTAAATGGAAGGCTCAGGGGTGGGGTAGCGCATTATTGAGCCTAGCTCAGAAACTGACAATGAAAAGCATTGTATAAGATTATCATGAACAGACAACTGATTAGGAAGTTTAATGAACCTTATCGAAAAGCAAAGAATTTATTGGCTGGTAAGGGATGGAAACCTGCATTGAACTTAGGAACCCACTGCCTGTGCTCTCGGCTGGCCACTTGCATCATGTAAGAAGCCCATGAACTGTTGCTTAAATGTTGTCCCCCCCCCCCCCGAATTCAAGTTGGTAATGGATGGCTAGTTAAGTTAATCAAGGAATGTTTAGAGAGACAAACTTTCTGTCATCATAACTGGATTTACTACCATCAAGAGCTGGTCATGCTTACTTTACTTTTTGCTGGGAGAAAATATGGATTCATCGGATCAACATTAGCCACTGACCAAAAAACTTAGCCAGCAAAGGAGGTATTTGAGGGGGGAAAAAAAGCCAAGCAGGGTGGAAATATTCATAATCTGCTTTGTCACATGGTCCTCCACGAGAACATTCATGTTCTGTTTAAATCCGATTAACTCATATGTTATTTTAGGAGATTTGTTGTCGTTTATCAAATTATTTTGTTTGTACTTTTGCTTTGTTAGTGAGGCTGATCCCCTAGTGACATGGAGTAGACCAGAATGGTGGCGTGCAGACACAACATATGCTGCGGTGGTTGCTAAGGTAATACCTGGCTATAGCATATATTGTAGTTACATGTATTAGTATATAATGGAGAAGGACTGCTGACAATCGTGGGGGTGAAAAAATTATCGAGTCATATATTTCAAGCCTTTTTTAAAACATCATTGCAAACAGTTCTTAAGAACTGTTTGCAATGATGTTTTAAAAAAAGCTTGATACCAATTGGTATAGTGCATGAATGACATCAAAGATTATGACAAACATATACTCTCACCCAAATAAAGTGAACAACCTATTTTATCTTGAAACAAAGAACACACTATGAAGCTGTGGATTGGTTCAATGTGCTGCATTTCTCAAGCTCCCCTCTGTGGAGAATAATATTTTATAAATATCAAACTTTGTGATCCAATTCACGGTGCATAGACAAATTACTACTGTATAACATCATTTCCATATTTTCATCCACTCAATTGTTTAATTTTGAGGTGATCATTCTCAGCTTTAAACTATCTCAGTTTCAGTAATTTATGTTAAGTTAATAAGCATGCAGCAATAATCCTACAGACTACCAAATTCGATGTTGTTTTGTTTTTAAATTTCCAACAGATAATTATCCAGCATCAACATTTACTCATAACGCCCAAGCCAGACTACCGTTACTCTCTCCTTAGCAACGACAATGGATTCCTCAACTATTACCCTGCTTTCTTTGAGCAACGCACTCTGAACGCCCGCTTTCAAATGAATAATACAAAACCCAACAGTGTGCAGTTAATCAAGAAACCGGTTCTAGTCGTTATGGGTCTACTATCAAAGCTAGGAGATCAGTTGGTTCATGTTGAAGACTTGAAGAAAACATTTATGACAGATATCGGTATCCTAGCAACCACAGAGTCAACTGAAGCAGGGTATGTACATGTTTTCACATCTTCTCATTATTCCTATTTATTTTTGAAGGACCAATCAGATTCTTACCCTAACATGAAAAGAAAAGCCTCCTTGGTTGTAGGAAGGATCAATTTTAAAAGGGGGTTTTCTGAGGATTTTCTTGGTGAAACTGACAGAAATTTGGAAAATATTTCACTCGAAAGGGTATGGTAATATTCAGCACTATAAAATCACTTAAAAATATTCTTTAATAGGGTGTCTCCTTTTGATAGGAAATCCCTTGTTAATGGGATTAATGTTAGAACAAAGAATTGTTTGAAATGTGAATATTTAAAAAAATTACTTATTTCATGTCTAAGAGTAACATATAGTCCTGTTTTAATGGTAAGGAAGTTATGAATCTGTTATGGATGTTGCTGACATACTTGATCTAATCAAATGAGGTCATAGGTCAACACCATAAATCTCAGTTTAAAGCATTTTTTTGCTTTAATTTTTATCAATCTTCCACATCATTTCTGTCATCTTTTCATAGTACATTTCATTAGTTTGTACTCATCAAATTTGTTTCAAATGAAAATGGAAATGGTCAATACTTCAAGTAGAAAATGTAATTTACACTGTTTTCAATAGCATCAATGCAACAAAATTTTCAGATTTATTGTCAATATTAACTATTCCACTGATTACTTTAATTTTGTTATAAAAATTTAGAAGGATGCCTTTGTTTGATTTGTAATCTTAACTTAACAAAAAGCAGAGAATTTTGGGCGAGAACAGGGGCTGAATAGCTCAGATGATAGTGAGCACAGGACTTGAAATCTGGATGTCATTGGTTTAAATCTCATTTTGGCCAAAAAAATGCCTACTCTTTTCACTTTTGTTTATAATTTCCCAGTCAATTTTCTGTTGTTGGTTTTACTTGCTATGTTATCTGGAGACAGCTCCCACTTTTGTGATAAAATTATTTTTAATTTGCCAAAATCAGTGCAGAGATTCTCTGTAATTAATTAATTATCAAATTTGAAGAAGTTGTTATGTATCAAGCAGCAAACAAGACCCTGTTTGCTTTTTTTTTAATGAGAAATATGTTTTTTTTTTCCATCTTTTTGATTACTTACAGTATTATTTTGGAGTCAAGATTTATAAACAACTTTTTCAAAATTTAATATCGCTCATTCACCCTCAGTTGGTCTGCTGCAATCTTGATTTCCAACAGTGCAGATACAACCTATACAATAGATTCAGATAAAGTGAGCTTAACAGTAGATGGCATACCAGCAGATGGTAAGCATTGGACTAACTTGTCACTGAGTCATGGTTCCTGATATTCACTAGGTCCTCTGGTCCGCGCATTTTGCCCTCCTGTGCATTGACTGCACTCCAACCCCAAGGTCATATTTGTATAGTGTAAATGCAGTTGACAAACATGTGATAAATAACAAAAGTATGAAAAATGTAAATTGTCAGTGTCCTGTCAGATTTGGTGTCACATGGTAACGTTGATCCTCTTCGATTAAAACTCAGACGAGATAAGTTAAAGAGAATGAAGCGATTGAGAAGTTACTATCCTGAACAGCAGTGAGCCTCCATGTCTCCACAAAACAAAAGAAAAAGAGAAACTATATTTTGTACTTTATATCATTTTTTTTTTATTACTTTATATCATATTCTTCACAGAAAATTTGTATTTTTTTGTGTTCAGCCTCGTCGATGGTATACGCCCTCTACCTGTTGGACAAAGAACATGGCAATCCACACAGACATTATGTCAATCAGGGCAAACCAGTCTTTCCAAGCAAGGATGTTTTTAGAAAAATGAGGCAAAATGAGGTTGGTAAAACTGAGACACAATAACAGGTTTTCCACAGAATTCAGTTGTGCAGATGTCCTGCAACAATAGTTAAAACAAATTGATGTTAGAGATCATCAGTTTTTTTGGCCCCAAGTTTTTAACCTTTTTTTTAATACAGTTTACATGAGCATGAATGAGGTTGTTTAATAATACTTGTCTGTTTCAGTCCTTTTTTTACAATTAGTCCCACTTTTTTTAATCTTTTTTTAATTTTTTTATATTCATTTCCTACATTTGTCCTATGTTTTCAGCATCTAGGCCCTGTTTCTTCCTTAGTTTAAGATACCATGGCCCTTCACAGCTGCAATCATCTCAAAAGCAAACCATGTAAGCTTGATTCCTCTCCCTTTTGTGTGTATAGAGTTCGAATATACAAGAATGGTGCCAGAAATCAGAAAAAATACAGAATCATCTATTTTTGTCCTTGTCTTGCAGGAAGCAGTCAGAGTCGAAGGACCGTCTGAGATTCCTGCCAAAGTTTTCAACCTTGCGTTTACCTTAAAGAAACCTGGCATCATGCTGGTGCATCTATGTAATAAGTCTACCTCTGCTCCTGCACAGGTATGATAATCCGCATAAACCTTGGCAGACGTAGATTTAGAAGGGATAAATTTGAAAGATTCCAAGTAAACCTTGTTGTCATTGGAAAGTCAGTGAAACTGCAGTGTTGGTCGTTCATCATCTTTACATCTTCGCTTCAGAATGTGTCAACTTCAAAAACCAAAGGTATAAATTATTTGTTGACTGATAATTAAGATTCACCAAATATATCTCCAAACTCTGGCAGACATGTTTGGGATTAAATGTTAACGGGTTTGGGGAGAGTGAAATTTCTCTTTGCCCCAAACGGCAGAGTGCAAAGTAGTTTTCATGAGACATCGGCAAGGATTAACGTTTTGTTCCATTTCCCTCCCAGGTTCAGAATGTAACAGTCCATCCTGTAACAGCGAGTGATGTCTTAGTAACGTGGAGCGATGCTCTCATCTCAACACCGTGCATCCTGACCTTTGAAGTAGAATACTCCACCCAGAGCGAGACAGGACCTTTTGAACGGATAAATAGCCATGACATTACCTTTACATCATTTGTGTTTTCCACAGATGAGACCGGTTGGTACTTTTTAATTATTGCTTTGCGAGAGAAGTTTGGAGTTTGTTATTGCTTCAGGCAGGTGGATGCATTTCATCACAAAAATAGAAATAATACTTTATCTTTCACTTCCCATCATCTTCATTTGAGTTTCTGTTTTCTTAACAACTTCCATCCCAATTGTTATATGCATAAATATATCCATATATATATATATATATATATATATATATCCAGGTGGAGGCTGGAAGTTTTTTCACTGTTCTTGATCTCCAACTCATTACGATTTTCAATTATATATATACATACAATTATATATATACATACAATTATATATATACATATAAATACATATATATATATAAATATTGTCTGTATAGATATTTATTTTCATTTATTTATTTTAATTCATGTCAGCTTAACCTTTTGATTTTTTTCAGAATCCATAAAAGGTTGGTTTCGCGTACGGGCAGTAGATTACTGGTCGAGAGCTGGTAGCTACTCAGTGGCCATCCACTTTCTTCCACAGTGAAAGTCGGTAGTTTGAGAGGTATGTTGCAATCAGTGAGTATAAGCCTTCCACGTCTATAATGACTTCATGTTACCTAATAATCAGATATACTGTAATCGTTGAGTCTGAGCCTTGCATGTATGGCTTCTTGACTTCTTGGTACCTAATAATCAGGTTCTTTTTCAAATTTAATTAATAGGAATGGAGTGTGACTGTTTTCACCTTCTGAAAATTTGGGAAATGAAACTAATGTTATTGTATTTTGTCAAGTTAATGTAGTAGAATTTGGATTCGATATTACTGCATCAGTAGCAAAAAAATCCAAGTGACTTTTTATAAAGGAAAATAGTTTAATTGACCTCTGTCAAGCCTTCATATGAATATTTTATATATCAGTGATATGTGAAACATTTCATTAAAAATGGCAAATTAATTGTACCTAATACTGAACGTTGCAAACTTGTGTTAGGTGTTCACTGTGAGGTCGAACATAAAATCATGGAAAAAGAGTACAAGTTTAATGCATCTTTGTATAAAATGTAAGGTCTGAGTACAAGGTATAGTGCTCAAGTTAAGTAGGAGCACTACTAGCTATGTGTATTGTCAATTGACATTTTGCACACCATACGAATGATGTTATAACTCGGTGCATTTTCCTTCCAGGGTTGAAGGTAAGTTTTGAAGGGCTCAAATATTGATCAATTATCTACTGGTCAAGAGTTGAGGTTATGCAATTTTCTACTGGTCAATAGTAGAGTTAATGCAATTGTCTACTGGTCAACAGTAGAGGTTATGCTATCAAGTTTAATATGCAAGTGTTAAAAATGTATTTTAATTGCTCTGTATCCATAGTATATATATTTTTTCAAGGAACTGAATTTATTCTCCACAAGGTTAGGCTAGATAGCTTAGTTTGTTTGAACAGTTTAATGCTACATCCAAAGAGATGGTGTTAAACTCATGAACTCTGTGAAGAGTTCAAAACGGACTTGCTGGCCGATTAATACATATTGACAATGGTTTTAAAATATTTAAAGATGATAGCTTTAAACCTGTGATGGGAACAATTGGTTGATGTATTAACTTCAACACAGAATGGAAAATCAAAATACATAAATATTAGCTGTATTAATGTAATGTTATATGTAATCATTTCCCGCATCTTACTTTCTCAGAGGTACACAATACATAAATCTCAGACTAACTAACTGTTATGCATTTCCACATTAAGTTACTGTATGTAAACGAAAAAATGTAATATCTACAGAAAAGTGCAAATTCAACACTTAAATATAAGTATTGGCACCTGTACCTGGAAGTCCAATGCTGTGCAAATGTGTTGAAACGATAAATAATACTGTCTTTACAAATTGAGTAAAATATTCCAAAGGAATGCCTCAGATTGTCATAATAGATATCCTTTCATCAGTTACATTTGGATGGTCTCTCTCGCCTTTTTTTTTTTAATCTGAGCCCATAATGCAGAGCTCTCTTCCATGGGTTCGTCAAGTGAAGCGAAATGAGAAATAAACAAAAAAATACATGTCTAAATGCAGCATTGATCCAAGACAGAAAGAAAAAGCATTTTTTATTGATGGAGGTTGAGGAGTGGGAGAGTAGGGTGGAGGCTTGCGGCAGCTTTCTTAGTCACTTTGTGAGTTTTGGGGCGTCACTCGGGTAGCTATCAAGAAGTTGCAGGTACTGGTCGGTTGTGGAAGGCTCTCATAGTCAGATCATTGATCATTAGCTGCAAGTAAAGAGCAATAGAAATGTTTACATTACTCTATTACATATAAACCGCATTTCTCAAAAATAGCATGAAGTACTTGAACAAATATTTTACCAGGATAAGTTTAGATCATATTTCATTATTACATGTCAAAAGAAACAAATTTACCTCAGAACTGAACATCATCACTCAAATTGGGTTGGATCCGACTCAGTTGTTTATTGAGAACGTTAATCCTTAAGATGTAACTAGTGAAAGTTTATGCAAATGCATTAAATACTGTGGACTTAAGGCAGCTGTTTCATCCAGCAGCCATTAGCTACTTACACTGTCCTATTTACCAAGCATAATAACCTAGTAACCTAATAACCTAGTAACCTAATAACCTAGTAACCTTTAACACTACATCCTCTCTTTGAGGTCATCTCCTAGACTACCAACTCCTAATTATATTTAGGATTAATCCTAATATTAATCATATTAATCCTAGGATTAATCCTAACCCTAAATATTTAGGATTAACCCTAGTTAGGATTAATCCTACTCAAGCATTCTTTTCTTCAAACTTTTCTCTGTTTCAATCAGATTAGGCAAAGAAAAAGAAAAAAAACTGTAAAAAGGGGTCGTTCCCACGAAAACTTGATATATCTTAAAAAGTTTAATATTAAAATAAGATAAGGGAATTACTCACTGTATCTGCAGTTTCGTGTATAGGCAGTCTGTCCGTTGTAGAAGAGGTTACATATAATCTCATTGTTGGAGTAATCACTCTCGGCAACAAACTTGTCAGGGTTGACATCAATCTGGATTGAAATTGTAAAGAGGAAAAGTGTCCGGTTTTTAAGAGAGGACGAAGAAAAATTACCCACGTATTGAAAGAAAAAATCTTTTTCACACCAGTAGGTTGCCTGTTTTGAGCACTAACATAGTATTGTAGTTCATAACATGATAGATGTATTTCTTGCCTTGGTTGGTCTGATCCTGTTTACTGTGGTCTGTCTTTGTCTGGGATTATCTGATCTCGTCTGGACTGATCTTATATTATCTAATTTCATCTGCTCTGCTCTTACCTTATCTGACATGATCAGATTTCATTTCATCTGATCTCAACTCATCTGATATGGTTTCATCTGATCAGCACTGATCTCATTGCATTTAATCTGTCCTGATCTGATTACATTCGACCTGATCTGATCTGATCCCATCTCATGTGACCTAACCTGATTTGTTTTCATTTGCTCTAATCTGATCCTATATCAGCTGATCTGATTTCATATGAGCTGATCTGATCACATGCTATCTGAACTGATCTCATCTCATATCACCTGATCTGATCTCATCTGGACTGATCTGATCTCGTCTGGACTGATCTTATATTATCTAATTTCATCTGCTCTGCTCTTACCTTATCTGACATGATCAGATTTCATTTCATCTGATCTCAACTCATCTGATATGGTTTCATCTGATCAGCACTGATCTCATTGCATTTAATCTGTCCTGATCTGATTTCATTCAACCTGATCTGATCCTATCTCATGTGACCTAACCTGATCTGTTTTCATTAGCTCTAATCTGATCCTATATCAGCTGATCTGATTACATATGACCTGGTCTGATCTCATATCACCTGGTCTGATCTCATCTGGACTGATCTTCTTCTGATCCGATTTCATCTCACCTCACCTCATTGCACCCCTTCTGACTTATACCGTTTTGCAATTTTTGGCACTGCCTTACCTAGATATATTTAGTCTGATATTGTGTAATTCCATATTATATATTGTCCCATCCTTGCTTCATTGGCATGTATCAATGATACATTCTAGTCTGAAGTTGTATGTAGTAGTGACTTTGAATTTTATGGTCTGACCCTCGATTCAGTGTACTCTTGAGACTCAGCATCATGACTTTATCATGTGACCAGGTCTTACCTCATTAGGTCTCTTCTTTAATAATAATAAAGTTATAAATAAAGTTGAAGGTTTACAGTCTTGTATGAGACTAATGCCTCCTCACATGACTTTACAACTTAACCCTTGGTCATTGGTAACTTGTCACACCCACACACCAAAGTGTGCCCAATTCAATCAGTCTCTCCTGGGACACCACAGTGCACCACATTCACATGTCCCCCGGGGGACTTCCCATAGGGTGCAGCCACAAGCCGGCGCACACAACTATATTTACAAGTTATCTCACAAGTCCCCATTCATACACCTGGGTGAAGAGAGGCAATGGAGATAAAGTGCCTTGCCCAAGGACACAACGCAATGATCTGGCCAGGACTCGAACCTGCAATCCTTAGATCACAAGTCCACTGCCTTGACCACTTGACCACAACGCTCCCGTAATAAATACCTCTTCAGTGCTCCCACTGAATTTGTATCTGATCGCAGTATCTTTGTTTTCATTTTCATATTCATCAGACTGTAAATAATAAAACCAAACATGTATAAAAAAGGGGGGGGGTGGAAATAGAAAACATTTTTGTCTTACCCTTAGTAGGTACCTGTCTGGATTCAATCCTGTGATATCTATCCACTGACAGTCTATATCATTACGATACAGGTCCACACAGTTTGGGGAAATTCCCTGATCTCCATTGCACGAGAAAAACTTCTTAGCTCCCGAATCACAATAGCCATCCTCGAGACAGAAGCTAGCTTTGTGACCCTCCGCTACTTTCTCTCCGGACATATTAGTGATGTCGTAATGAGAAAATACTGACATGCTGTGGAAATGCCTGTTGATATAACATATAAGTCCAAAAGGTCAACGTTACAATATGTAGTTTATTCTGTTGATCCTTGTAGTTTCATTACTGTGACAGAGTTGATTTTATACCCACCAAGATTCAGGGGCAAAGATAACGTTTTTTTGGGAGTGGGGGGGCTTATGAAGGATTACGTCTTTAACAGGACAAGGGACAAGTTTAAGTTGCTACCATGAAATGATCAACTGCTGGTCATGTCTTCTGTGACAACATTCCCCTTCTCCCCCCCCCTCCCCCCACCTGCTCAGTCACATCACTGAACATATTAATGTTCTATTTCATTGAACAGCCTATTATTTAGTTTACAATACCTCATTCATGCTTATGTTTACTTAGAATGGAATAACTATATAACATATATTGCAAAAACTGTCCTAAGATAAATTCAAAAAATAAAGTATTAACTGTCAACCATGTTGCGAAGAAATGTGTTTTTGATTCACTTACGTACAATTTGTTTACAATATGTATTGTTTCAATTTGTGTGTAACCATTACTAACCTGCAAAATTGGCATTATGCATCTGAAGTTTGTATTTTGTGTCTAATACTTCTGTAATAGTAGGTATTGTAGTTTCAAGCAAAATTGGCATTAAATGCATCTGAAATTTGTATGTTGTATCTAATACTTCTTTAATAGTAGGTATTGTAGTTTCAAGCAAGTATGATCCTCTGAATATCTTTCCTATCTTATCTTTTATAAAGTGTTCCAATCGATGAATATGAAACGATGAATGGTCTGTGATAACATTCATGCGATGTAATTGCACTCACATGTGACAGGCATGCCACTCCCAGTCGCCCCTGGAGAGGAAAGGCTTAAACGGGCCAGTTCCCCGATTCATGATAGCGCTGGAGAAGCGGAGAAGCCGGCGCAAACGATAACTGGGCGTTGGAACGGAAGAGAGGCAGTTTTCCTCCTTAGCACAAACCAGAGCAGCCTCTGGATAATCTTGTAGCCAGATGGACGACTCTAAGATTGGCAGGTCTAACAGAACATCTGGAACCACTGTCGATAGGAAAAAGCATTAAAATCGAATCAAATGTTGGTAGAAAATTCCAAGAAAACGGGTATAGAAAAAACAAAAATGTAACTTAGAAATTTTGCCTCCCATCAACACTATACAGGGAAATATAAAAACATAAGCTATTAGTTCACATGTAACAGTTTAGATGATGATTTTTTGTACATTCTTTATACTTATTCTTCTCCAGCAACTTGTTCATAAAATGCGTTCCAAACCTTGTACGAAAGCCAATACATATTGTTAACTGCAGAATGCACAAATGATGATTTACATGAGAATCCCTAAGATTACTGTATACACTGAATAGCCTGATAAATCATTTCAATGTTAAAACTTTGGGTTAAGACAGCCTTTAACGAAATGCAGTAATGTCTAATAGCTTGAGTTTTTGGTTGTTCTCCCTAAAATTGTTCAGCACATTGTTTTGTTTAGTTGGTGATTTCAGTGTTCATTGTGTATTATACTAGCCTAAATCATGCGCATGTGTTTTCTTACCTTTATCTCAGTCTAGTCTAAGTCAATAAACAGATCATTTATTTCTTTAATTAGGGCATTCTCATAATGTAACATCCTCTGTATGTGCACCCATTCACCCATGTGCACCTCAAACCCAGAGGGAGTTACCACGGGTGAAGGAAGTGCCATTTCATATAGATCACATGGCACCAGTTAACAGTGAGTATAACACAAAACCTCACCTGTAACTGTGGTGTATTCAGTCTTTTAATAATCGTACAATGTAGGAGGAAAGGATATAGAAGTCATGTTAAATAGTCCCCCCCCCCTCCCTCCTTCGACTACGATTTATCCTAGATATTGTTTGATGTAAGATGGGTGTGTGGAACTGACTATTGCTAAGGCTTTTGTTTGAAGTAGATCCTAGTGTATGCATATGATTTTTGACATCATCATCATATCAGTGAAATCTCATAACCAGAATTCAAAGCAAGGCACTGTTTTTGGAAGGCAAAAATGAGTGAGGGACTTGGACAAGTTCAACCATTGATCTACTTACCATCAGTGCAGGTCAATCCAGCTTTGAATTCTGAATCACAAGTACAGCTGTCATTTCCAACCATTGATTTATAGTTACAATCTTGTAAGCTTTTCTCTGTGCCATCACAGTCCATCTCTGTAACGAAGATAGCCATGGATGTGGATCTCAGGAAAAATGTGCTCTAGATGAGAAAAGACAAAACAATAGGAATGTTGCACCAAATCTAAATTATGGCATAATAATATATGATGAAAGAAGTGTGGCTTCGTCTTAAACATATATGTACTTTAGAGGGTGACTGTATTAGGAGTACAATGTATGCCACGCACGAGTTATTCTATCACAAGTGTTTTAGGATTCTGTTTGTGATGAGGCTTTTCTCAACAAAATGATTAGTTGCAGAAGGGAATCTTGCTTCAGAGCTAAAATCTTGTTGTGTTCTTTGTTGCAATAAGTGTGCCAAGTTTATTGGGGAAGGCAGGTCAACTTCAGGATATCAAAATATTGAGTAATAGGGATTATTTCCCAAACAGGATTATCTTGTAGGGTTGGGGGATGGATGTGGAAATGTTGTTATAAATCATTGAACAAAATATAAATCTGCATCACAATAGATTATCTTAGAATGGGCTTCTGGCTGAGTTGTTGTCAAACTAATGTCTCTGGTTGTCAATGTAATAGGCAAGGGCGGCGGAACCGGGGGGTCACAGGGGGCACGTGCCCCCCCCACTTTTCATCAGATTAAAAATGTGCCCTTTTTCTACATAAACATTTCGAAATAAAAAAAAGAGTTTACAAAGCGAAACCCACGTCGAATGAAATATTTCGGGAAGTTTTAAATGTTTACTACTACAGGCGTAGGAGCCCAATTTGATTTGGGGGGGGGGGGCTGTAACGACTTGCCCGAAAAATATTACCAAAATTTTTCGCGCGCTACGCGCGCGTTTGACATGTTATTGTCATATAGGCATGCGTTGGTTATTACATCGCGTGCCAATAACATACAGTTATTTGCCGTGTTATAACCCTTCCAAATTGGATATACTTATTGGCAAAGTCGTTACAATAATAATGATCATAATAATATCAGTTTAACCATTGAAAAACACATAGAAAATTACTTTTCTTTCAGTATTTTCACATATTTCATTTGCTTTCATGCATGTATCGATCGCGTGTGCAGGGACTTGGACTTTATAATGATTTCACCTCATTTTGTCTTTTTCCTTGTTTCCCAAGTTGCACATTAGATACTGCAGTGCTAGTATGCATTGTTTCCTTGAGGGGGGGGGGGGGGGTGGCGTTGATGGAGTGATGTGTATACGCAAATAAGATAATACAATAAGAGTTATAAAGGGTACTAAATATCAGGCTGCATCAGTCCAATCGAATTTCTGCAAAGTGCCCTTCGACGTTTGTGCCCCCCCAGATTAAAAGTGCTTCCGCCGCCCTTGGTATAGGGCTGGTTGGGTGGTAGTCTAGGGGGGTGGGGGGTATTTGATTAACTAATGTCAGGGATTTATTATCCATTTCACCACAGTCCCTTAGAGTTGCCTTACCTATATGTTATTGTCAACATAATTTTCACCTCTGTGGGTGAAATTTGTTTGTTTTTTGGCCAACTATGTAAACCTTTCTTGTGTGTGTGATTCACATCTCTATTTCTGTACTTTATTTGATTGAGAGAAGGGAGAATAAAACATATTTTTTTTATATTGAGATTATGAGTTTTATGATTTGTTTCATTATTTGGAGGATAATTTTAAGTAACTGCTAGATGAACACTTGTAAATCACCATCAAGTAGACGTAAAAACTTTGCGAACTTGATGTGTGCATGTCCACATGATTGCAAGCACCTTTGACTTGATTTGTGTATGTCCACATGATTGCAAGAAACTGTGACTTTATGTATGTCCACATGATTGCAAGAACCTTTAACTCGATGTGCGTAACAGTGTAAGCCTACATGATTGCAAGAACCTGTGACCTTATGTATGTCCACAAGATTTCAAGAATCATTAACCTGATGTGTGCATGTCCACATGATTGCAAGAACCTTTGATTTGATGTGTATGTCCACATGTTTGCAAGAACCTTTGACTTGATGCGTGTATGTCCACATGATTGCAGGAACCTTTGACTTAATGTGTGTATGTCCACATGATTGCAAGAACCTTTGACTTGATGTGTGTATATCCACATGTTTGCAAGAAAGTTTCACTTGATGTGTGTATGTCCACATGATTGCAAGAACCTAAACTCGATGTGTGCATGTCCACATGATGGCAAGAACTTTTAATACTAATCTCTTCAAGGTAGCAGTGGTCAACACTCAGTATCGAAGAAAAGTTGTATACAGTGTTAAATTGACATGATTTCATATAAAACCTGTCAAAGGAATTACTAAGCCTTTTGTTTTAATGTGGTGCATCTTGTACTTCAAATTCAGAAAATTAATCGCTTTATTAGACACAACAACAACAACAAAAAGGCATAGTTAACTTTAAATCCATTTAAAAGAAATTCTTGGAAAATTCAAGTTAAAAAGAAATGTCCATTGTACTCGTTTCCTCTCCTGGGATTGTGCGTGGGGGGGGGGGGTTCCAGTTGGTAGGGAGATAACTGCGATATCAGCGTTTGTGTGCTTATTTGAGTTTCACTCACTTTTGGTGCATTAAAGGCAAATCCTAGTCCTAGCTGCCGACAAGCTACCGCCGCATCTATAAGGTCCCATCCGTCTCCACAGATAGTTCCCCAGTGTCCATCAACCAACATAACCACGCGTCCTTCTTTTTCATATCTTCCGTCCACCAGTTCAATCTATAAGAGACAAGAAATTGACCATATGAAGAGAAAATTTCACTGTGAATTCGACGATAGCACGTCTCCGCCTGTCCGCCGACACTGTTACCTTTACCTACCACAGCGTTTACTTCTGCCGCACGTTAACTTCTTCCGTCATACAGTTCTCCCGCCACCACTCGCATTCAAAGCACAAATTAGTCGAACCAAAACAAGAGTTTAAAACATAACGTAATGACTTTTTTTTATATTAAGTAATAACATAGGTCTAACCTAGACTGCAGATATTTCATTGTTTTCACCACATTATTTTGGCTACTTGGGATAACTCGTAGTGGGAGTGGGGAGGGGTTGGATGGAGCAATTATTATCATTATTGTTTTTTTTTTATGGGTGGTGGGAAATTTTGGTATGCACCTGCACAAAAGGTACATCACAGGCAAATTTAAGTGGTAGAGGGGCTTCAGTTTTGTTCTTCCGGGGAGGACTGTTTGTGTCTGGGTGGGTGGGGGTGGGGGCGGGCGACGACACGGCATAATGATCTTTTACTTATATTTACCTTCTCTCTGACTCCTAGATCGGGTGCGTTACAAACGATACCTAAGTCGTGTGCGTGGATACAATTACTTCTGTTAAATCGTCCTTGTGGACAATCGAAGATGGTCCTCTCGTTACCATTACAACGAACATCCCACATCCAGATAGGGCCGACCCCTAAAACGGATCAAAGTGGTAAAACGATAAATTATGGAGGAATTTGGAAGACAAGTGTCTTCAAGCCGTGTATACACTTGCATGTTAAGCCTTAGTTGCATATCGTAAAGACAGTTATATTTGTAGAGCGTCAGAAAAGACGTTTAGAAAATCAGGACAATTTAATGAGTCGGTGGGACAATATATTATTGTTGCAAAATCGGGACAACCCCGATCAATCGGAATATCCGGTTTTCCAAGTTAGTTACTTTTGTAAAGACAAAATCGACATGTAACACCGATGCGGTATCTTGTGTTAGTTGACGCCCCTCGAGTATCGGCTTCCTAATTTTTTTCATACAATATGGGAAAAGATAACCACATTAAGTCACACCCCCCCCCACCCCACTCATCGGAATCCAATAACCATACCTTGTCCCATTGATCCATTGCTGAAGATTTTCTTTACGGTTCCAAATCCCATTTCTCGGCAGAGTACGTTGCCGCTTGCGTTCGTAAAGTCTTTAGAGCAGACGGTACCCCATTGTCTGTTATGGAATATCTCCACACGCCCTTCTCCGAAAGCTTGTCCGGCCTTGAACCTTATACGTGGGTGATTCTCTGCTGGAGGTGGCTGTAAACGGAAGGAAATCATCATTAGCAAAGAGTAACCACAGATATTTCTATCTGCTGAGTGTAGGTTGTGTATACTATAAAGTCAGTTCTACATTTACAGTAGTATTTCGGACGGATATGGCAAGACCAGTCGTTTGCAACCGTTATTGCCCGAGCCACTTTCCCAGATCTTCCCCTTCCACACAAACCTAACCCCCATCCATCTCCCACTCCCACCCACCAATTGAAGCATTCCTTCTTTGCTATTTTGTTTTTTTACATCAGTCAGGGCTGGCATTCATTACATATAGGCTGTCTTCCATATGCCCAAAACTTATGGCGCGAGAAAGCGGAATAGGCTATATTAAGTACAAATATATATGCTGTACTTGCGACAGGCGCGGCGGAACGGGAAAATTATAGGGGGGGGGGCTAATGTGTGGAGACTATCTAAGCGGAGCGCCACCATCGGTTGGCGCGGAGCGTACAAGAAAATTTTGGGTTTTTCAAACCCCAGATGGCCGGAAACGGCACTTCCTGAGTATTTTATGCTGCGAATACCTAGCCCTAAAATATGGGTCTCAAGCCTGCAATTTCTCAGATTGCACGTAAAAATTTGTAAAAACATTGTAATTTGTATACTCGATGGTGTTTTAAGAGAGTAGCTATTACTCGTAGTGTACTCGCAAAGACGTTTTTGAGTGTAGTAAGGCGATGTTGTAGAACTGGCTGAAATGAGGCAAGTCATTGGCCTAAGACGAAGTTGTGTTGCGCTTACCGGTACTCACACTCACTGCTTCCACTTTTCACGGGGCGTGAAGACGCGGTTGGGGTGACAAAATGTGGTCTATAGCCAGGGGACGGGCCGAGGGTCCCCCCAGCATTTACTAAAATTATTACACCTATATAGTATACGTGTGCATCGTACAGATCGACAAGTATGCATTGAAAAATGGGCAGATGCACGTTTCGGAGCCTTGGTAAATATTGGGGGGGGGGGCTTATCGTGCATTTGCCCCCTCAACTTTTTCACTGGGGGGCTGAGCCCCCCCCCCAAGCCCCCTGGTTCCGCCGCCACTGACTTGCGAAATACATAAATGGTTAACTCAAAAATACATTTTAGACATATTTATATATATGTTTACACATATATATATTCCCTGAAAATTATATTTATTCCTTTAAAGTATATAATTTGGCAGAGAAAAAATATTTTCTGTGTTAGAGAATATATAATTTTGACAGAATATTTACTGTAAGAGAATATATATATTTGCACAGAATACATATTTGTTATTAAGAAAATACTTTCTGTACGCCTGGAGAATATATAAGTATATACTTTAAGGGAATAAATATAATTTTCAGGGAATATATATGTGTAAACATATAAATAAATATGTCTAAAATGTATTTTTGAAGTTAACCATGTATGTATTTCGCAAGTACAGCATATATATATATTTTTTTTACGTAATATATTCCGCTTTCTCACGCCATAAAAAAAGTGCTTAGTTATTCGATTTTGCTCACTTTTTTTGGTGACTACTTGATTTGAGTGACAATGAGTACTATTTGATAAAAGGTTTGGTTTGCTTTTTGTTGGCAGTGACAAAATATGCACATGGCTGTGCTTAGAACCACAATGGCGGTTAGATGCCCGTTTATGGCTATGATGAATTTGGAAGTTTTTCTTTAATAGCTAGGTGTAGAGTAAAACAATCCCTAAGAAGGGTCTTCTCAAGAACAAGACATTGAAGACGGCCTGATGTTAGTACAAGTAAGACTGTATACTTACTCTATTGGCAGATTCTATGGGACGACCATTTTCAGTTTGTTCTGGAAAGTTAGGGCTATCGATGACAAAGGTACCGCGGTTACACATGACGTAAGCAGCTTTGGTACTCTTACATTTTTTATAGTTATTTATTTCTTGAACTGTACATTCCGACAACCAGGTCTCTTGGCCTGTACACGCAAAATCCCGTAATACGAAACTCTTTCTACGATGGAATATTTTTCTGTAAAACAAGGAAAAAATCTATGGAAAGGTTAAGGTACCGTCAAACTGTTAGCATCTGTTTGTAAGTAGAGAATTCTTTTTCAACAAAATTATTAAATTGTACAGTTAATATGTTAATAATTATTCAAAAAATGACAACAACAAAATTCATTACAGCCTCTCTCTTAAAAGTGAGCAATTCAACATCGCACTGCAAAATGAAAAAATTGATTATTTATCAAATGTCATCAATGCAACATTTTGCCGCAACGACATGATCAATTATGCTCACATCGGGAAGTCTTCATTTCAACAGTTTGTAGCAAATGATAAATTATTGATACAATCCAAGATTTAGCAATCAAATTATAGAATTGACCATTTAATAATTCTCGTGAAATCAACATTTGGGAACAAACTGACTAGTTACGCTCAAATTGGAGAATGCAATCAAGCCAGTGCTACAACAACCTGGCCACTATAAAGGGTGCCAATATTGCTCCTGTTTAACGTATGTCTTTAATTTCTCAAATATTTGGGAAATTCTCTCCTGGAGGTTATGTTTCTCCTTTAAAGGTTCGGAGGTTAAATTGGACATTATATGCATGGCTTAGTGCACGACAATATAAAAGCTTTCAGAGAAGGAATGTTTAAATGATCCCCAAGAAGGGAGGGACTGACGATGATCTCGAACCCCGGGCAAATATATGTATAGGCCTATATATATATATATATATATATATATATATATATATATATATATATATATATATGTATGTATATATATATATATATATACATATACATATACATATACATATATATATATATATATAATTCAGTTCTTATATATATATATATATATATATATATATCCTATTCTCTACATGGTTATGATCCACTGGCTAATTCTATTTCAATAAAACATAATACCGTTATCTCCACAATAATATTAATATAACTGCATATTATATTAAAACATTCCCAGAATAGATAAGGTTCCCTGCCTAGTAACCCAGGCCATCGGTCAATGTTTGATTGCCCGACCGGTCAGCCGGCTAAATTGTCTCTATAAAGAGAGAGAGAGAGACACCGTAACGGCCTAGTCTCGGTAAGACGACTCACTCAGTTGGTATATGCGTTATGACATCAGGAAAGCCAGCAGCGCCGCAAGCGACACGGGCATCTTCCATGTCCCAACCATCTGAACAGATGGTCCTCCATTTTTCCTCGTAGAGTACTTCGACCACTCCCTTCGAATGTGGATAATGATGGTCGAAGCGATCGTTAATCCTGTACTTCCATTCGGTACGACGCTGTAAAGAAAAGGAGGTTTTGTTTTTCTTTCGTTCTTTAGATGAATATGCATATCGTGTTAATTAGGTTTGTGACTTGTGGTGTCGTCTCTGTGATCAATCATAACATTGACTTTGCACTTTTTTGCTCTTGTTTACGTAGGTCTCCATGGTTATTGATTACCCATGGTACCGCACTGTTTCAATGATCACCAATGGTACTGTCATTATAAATTACCTATAATACTGTCTCCATGGTAACCCATGGTGCAGTCGCCACTAATTACTATCACCCATGATATTTGTCTCTATGATTACCCATAGTGTTGTCTCTGTGAATACCCACGGTATTGTCTAAGGGTGGCACATGATTTTCTACCCATGGTATACCTTTCGTATTATCTCCATGGCTACCCATGGACATGATATTGCCTCAGTGATTACTCACGGTGTTGTCTCCATGAGTATAACCTATGTACTGATATTATAAATGAGAGTGAACTTGATCTTATATAAAAAATATATATATAAAAATGGGAACAGAGCGGATGAGACGTGGGCAAAATTATACTTTATATAACAAACGAACGATACTGAACTACTACGTCATTTCTAAACTATAGTCTATATATGGTGGATTTTTAATTGGGAATACTTCAAGGCGGCGGTACTCTACAGTTTCACCACGAGTAGTCAAATCATGATTCAAATTTAACCTATATAGATCGATAAACGTTGTATTGCGTATAGTCTATTACATATCCTATGGTCGTCCTTCGAGTGTCTTAATTGTTTCCGTGAGGTCTGCGGACATAAATAAGGCTTTATGTTTTAACTGTTAGTATAGGATACTCTTATCAGGGAGTTGCCATTTTGAATGGCAACTCCCTGCTGCTCTTATGTAAGTGCAACACCGCAATGCTGGTTGAATCTTTTACACAATAGGCTGCGTTGGAGCATTTATAAACCGTGCACAAATTATCCTGCTATTCGAGGGTTAAAGAGAAAATAATTGAAGCACGTTTTTTAACGTGCTATTAATGGAGATATATATTTTTTTATGAAATAAATTAAATTCTTAGAGTCAGTGTATATGAGTTGTTTGTAGAGATCAACGTATATTAATCTAAATCGATAAACTGTTTATATGTTTCTGTCTGGGATAACTATTTTGTAAGAGTTGTTGACCTTGCGTTATTTCTTGTATATGATGTTATGACAATAACAGTTGACCTATATGAAGTGATTGTGTAAGGGCAGAAACTTTAAGGCATCAGGTAATACCGGTAATCATATACCGTAAGTGGTTCTCCACCTATTTTAGTCACGTAGCCCACGTATTGATCATTATAAACAAAGAAAGCTAACGTCACCATAGTCAAATCACTCAAGTGACACGTTTTATGATCAATATGTGACACACACACACATTTACCAATACACACACTGATACACACCCACACGTACACACACCCTCACACGTCATCGCCATCGCAAAGTTTCCTTTGCCTATCGGAAGGAATTATAGAAACACAGATGCGAATAACAATTATAGGGGTTTGTAAATGGTCTCCAACCGAGTTTGCCTTCAGAGACGGAACGGTGCCATCTATACCATATATAGGCTACACATTGTATTTAATGATGTAATTTGCAAGCTGAAGACAGCTATACGGTCACCGATGCTTCTATTTGATAAGGAAACGAAGTTGTGATCGCCCTTCACTCACGTGACCAATCCTCGCAGTGACGCTTCCCGGTTAAAACGGCTGAACATTCAGAATGAGACTTTGAAAAGTTTCTTAAGGGCGAATTTATCTTTTCCTATATAGGCCCTTGCCAAGTGCAAATTTCAAACCCGCTGTATGTATTTCTTCCTAAAGGCAGTTCCTCATGTATATATATATATGTGTGTGTGTATGTGTAAATATATATGTATGTATATATATATATATATATTATTAGAGAAAACCAGAGAAATAAGATATGACTCATAATTGACAAATAAGGAGTAAGTTTTAGAAAATATATTGGAATTTTCGGTCCCCCTGGGACCTTCGTCAGCAATACTTGGCAGTCGAATGAGAAGTACAAAATGTGACACAATGAAAGTATGACGCTAGATAAGTGTAAGTTGCAATGATGGAATTAAAACCAAATAAACCATGACTATACAGGAAGCGGATTAAGGAGCAAAGAACGGATTACATATGCTTGTAGAACTGGTAGTTGTTAAGGGGTCCCAAGTCTTTGTTGAGGCCGGTGATGTGAGACTTAATACGAAAGATCCAATCGATTTCTTTATACGTTTACGTTGAGTAGTTGATTTGAAGTTCGAGGCAATTAAAATACATTATATATATATATATATATATATATATATATATATATATATATATATATATATATATATATATATGTGTGTGTGTATTTGCGTGTATGTGTGCATGTATATATATATGTATATAAATGCTCACTTACCCTCTCTCTTTCCCTTCTTTCCTTCTCCCTAAATGTGAGTGAGTTACACTTAATAGATATGTCTTCATCGTGCGTGCAGTCGTGCACCGCTGGTTCGCTGTGCTGGCAATCCCAAAGGCTTGTCTCATTACCGTAACAAAAGAGTTCATCTAACATAATAGGATCTGAGGGGAAAACCGGGAGAAACACCACGTATCTTAGCAACCATTAATAAAACCCATGCATGTAGTGCGTTTGTCTTAAACTTCATATATTATCTTCTGTTTCGTTTCGGTATTATAAACTCGTCCATAACGCCTTCGCCAAGCCAAGGTATAGTTATTATTATGAGTTCCAAAAGTAACCTGCATATAACTGACTAACAAACATAACTCTAGCGAAAGCAAATTCAGGCTTATATCAGGTATAATGATGTCACCTTCAATTGCAAAAACTTCTCATCTCAATATTTCCAAGTTGTTTTATTGCCCTAGTAACAGATTTAAGTGAAGTGCTATACATTGTGCGTATATAGTATTTATCTATCTGGAAACAATTAAGGCATTGCCAAGTCCGTTACCGTGTTTAGCCATAAATTTATTCAGGCAGAGAGCCAAATTTTATTTGATTTCTACCGGCCATTGTACTCTCCATGTTTGTAATCAATTCGAAAATATTTCTTCGGAACTAATCGTTCTAAAGAGCTTCCTGAATTCACGTCATACCAGCTTTCAACTTTGCAACCCCCTCGTCAGTGGTGCGATGTAACTGATATGGCCGCCTAGATTACGGTTCAAGGGTAAATGTGCGGATGAAAGGACGACTCGAATGTCGTTATTAGAGATCTGATGTGTTCTTGTGAAGCTATACCGATACGTTGGAAAGTATATACGAGTTACGTTCGATGAGTATAACGTACGCTAGGCCCTGTCACCTGCATGAGTATCAAATGAGCCGTAATGGGATAACACTGACCTCATGCATGTACGCCAACGGTCGTTCGAAAATTTAACGTTTACTGCGCATGTAATCGAACGAATCATAGATCAACCGCCTCCTCGCCCCCCTACCGCCCCCCCCCCAAGATGTTATGAAAACCAAAAACGCCAATTTAGCATTTCCCACAGTGGCATAAACAGGATCTCAGATGTGGCCGCGGTTGGGGGAGGGGGCAGCAATTTTTTAAATGTATTTCTTCAAAAATGGTTTATATACAGGCGAGGATGCAGGATGTGTTGGGTGTACACTACGTGACTTTCCAACCACCCACAAAAATGCACAAAAAATGCACCATTACAAGTTTCATTTTATCTAGACCCCCTATATGAGAACAGCTTCAACGAATCCAGGGCCACCCTCCCGCTTTCTAAATCTTGGATACCACCCCCCCCCCCTCCCTGCCCCGAAAAATATGGTACTCTTTGCGCATCATCCTTCAAGAAGGATTCCAGACTTTCGACCTTAGGACTGATCTCAAGTCACCTTTTTACCTCCAACAAAACTAAAAGCCATATAGACTTCTAAAGATAATATATTGTTAACAGAATGAGATAAGTTACTTTTTTTTAAATAATATTTACACAAGCTGGAAGTGTCTGTCATACTTTCCCTGATCCTAGAAGACATTTAGCGCACGTATACATGCAAGCTGGAAATGATACGGTAGATTCCAACTTTAACATACAACTGCACACAGAGCATGAAACAAAATAGACCAATATTCATACTAGATACTGTTGTATCCATGCAAACCGATGACGTAAACAAAACAATACACACGACCTCTGACCTTGGGAAATAATAAAATAATAATAATACCATCAACTGGTTGTCAGGTAGCATAACATTTATAACCATAAAAATACGATTGAACAGAACAAAATGGATTGGTTTGTGTTGCTTCTCCTAATGTCAGCATCGACAAATATTAAGAGAATATGTAAGCAACAAACATCGAGTTTACATCACCGAAACACGATACTGTCAGAGTCGGCTACAGTCGAGCCTGAGATTGCATGGCTTTGAATGAAAGAATCAATGCTGAAGAAGTTATTATTATAAATTGCGGGCAAAATGTTTCCATAAAGTCACAACTTACTGCCAAAGCATAAAGAAAATGGGCGATTTTGAGTTCATTTGAGATAATCTGTTGGCCCCTTTCAAGCTCAGAGCGGGGGTGGGGTGGGATGAGGGGGGTGGGCTAATAAGTGAGTGTGTAAAGTGAGTGGTTAGAGATTTTCAACAGATTTGAAGCAGATTTCATTTCCTGAATGTCTGTATGTTTTGTTGAAGATTTATAGAGCCCTACTTCGCCAAACTAAACTGGACTGGATTTGACCAAACTATGTTCACCAAAAGAAAATCATCCCATTGGATAAATCACAGGTTAATTGTAGCTTTAAATTTGGAGTTATCATGTATAAAAGGTTTTCAGACTTTGACACCTATTGACCTAATTTGACCTCTACCAATTTCAATAGCGTTCTAGTATTTACCAAGCTGGATGTACATAGTAAGTATATGAAGTTCAAGAAAGCTGTACTACTTCAGTTATCGTGTTCCCAAGATTTCAGACTTTAATGTTGCTCGTAAATGACCTTTGACCTATTCTTCTTGTTCAGATCCACATACCAAGTGTGAAGTTAATCCACCATTAATGTTTTGGGTTAACGCGTTTACAAGCAAGTGTCACATACATACCGGCAAGTAATAAAACAACCACGGCTATGGCCCTATAGTGTCTTTGAAGCCTTGTAGACGTGAAATGCTGCAGTATGAGGCATGCCTATGATTCAGTTTGTATACGTCAGGATCTGCTAAAATTTAAATTTTTGAATGGAGACAAAGAAGGGATAATACCTCGCCGCCCACCCCCTCTCCCCTCCCCCCCCCACACACTCACACAAATCCCCTTGATCCGTGGGCGATAAAGTAACTGGTCACGATCATAAATGGTATGCCGTTGTACTTTATTTATTTTATTTTTATCCTAAAATAAGGCTTCAAGATGTATACCTGGACCTCTTCCATAATAAGCTCTGAAGAAGTATGTCTCTGCTCGGATGAATCCCAGTTCCCTGCAAGCTACATTGGCAACCTTGATGTTGAAACCGTCATCACATACTGTTCCCCAAAGAACGTCACTTCCTAAAGATACCTCCAGCCGGCCCTCAGCTTCAGACGGTCCACCTGAGAGTCGCGTACGGAAATTCCTGGGTTGGTTTCTCTTCGCTGCGTGGGCCGCGCCGCATAGACACATAGCAACAAGAAACACAGTAAGGCCAGACATCTTTGGCCAGTTCAAGGTCTGTAAGATTAAAGTGAAATAATACAAGTTTTATTATTAATCAGATGATAAAAGCCTCTACCAAGCCTAGTAATTTTCTCTGGTATACTTATGTACATATAATGAAATATTTTGTAATTTGAAATCATAACTCATTTTTCTGACCTCCTGGCTGATAACTCGATCTGAGACGATATGATCAAGTTGAATATACAATGTAAGGCCAAGTAGATTACCTTTGACATGTGCTGTCAAAAATATCATCTGTTATATTTTCTGTATGGTGTTATCTTCTGCAAGTCAGATTGAGATTTTCTTTCTATCGCCGATGTCAATAATTACGCTATTTGATACGATTATTTGATACTATTATTAGCGGTATGTGAAATCCGTGGAATGAGCATTCGAGAAGGCACTGGCATGCATGAAGACCCTTTTTCCTTCCACTGTGTCCCTCCCTTTCCTTCCACATGCACCCTCCCTCTCCGTTGTTGTGGGGTAGCACGCCAGGATAGTGCATTGCTGCGAAGTATACTTCGTGGTATAGTTATGAATTCGTCATTAGTTAACAAAAATATCGTTTTCTTAAAAAGCAAAAACAATACTATAATCAGTATGTGGATATATTTGTTGCTTGTTTGAAATAGCTACAGGAAAATGAAGAATTTCATGTGACAGTTTTATGTCTGAGCCGGTAACGAAACCTCGTTTGACGAGCCTGATGAATAAACAGTTATATGTACGGTATAGAAGTTGCGCATGGGACAACAGCCTTCGTGGTGACACTCATTTGACACCAAGCAAAACGTCCTGGTTTTACAAACAAACCAACTCTAGATGTTTATAGGCAACGAAAATCAACAAAACCATACTATACACTCAGCTAAACGACGTACAGGGTGTTATGGCTATAACGTGGGCACTTATAATTGTAACCTAATAAAATTGAGAATTTTAAACTGATCAAACTGTCAGAATCCTTTCTAACTTGAATTTCGCTTTCATACCTATACCACTTTAACACATGCATTGCTCATTACAGTGATTCTGTAAAGGAAATAAATTCAATCCCTTAATCATCTCAAAACTCATATAACAAGCTTTTAATACTTGAAACGGAAACTTATCCAATGGTACAATAATCTTGGAATGACTTACCCGGCTTCCAAAAGAGTGTTTATCTTATTATAAGTCACTTGACAGAGATATCGACAGACCTTTACTGTGTACAGTTTGCACGGTATTGATCTGTAACGGTAGTATTCTGTTCCGATTGCAACATGTGGTTTTCTTTATTCTGTCACTTGCAATTGTCACAACTTAAAACGTATATATGCGTGTGTACTTTACGTGAGAATTAGCAGTGACATGCACAGGATTTCAAAGGTGGTTGGGAGTCAAGTTCTAAATCCCCCCCCCCCCCACCCACTCCTACTGATTCAGGTAGGGCTATGAAATTTATGGAAGGGACTCGAGTTCAAGTCCCCAGAGAAGGATCTAATTCTTCTCCGACTGAATGTAAACAATCCCCCTACTGACGGGGAACATGCATGGCCGACAACAGATAGTGTCCTATAAGAATAAGCAATCAACAGAAAACTGAAACCGATATAAATGCATTTCATAAGTCTTGAAAGAATATCCAATCATTTATGAGGCCAAATGCCATCTTGACAAAAAAAGGGATAACGAATGTAAATGTATATTATTACGTAGAGAGAGTATTGAGAAAGTACCGTATGTGCGGGACCCAGTGGCGGAGCTAGGGGTATTGGTCAGGGGGTCAAGAATGGTCTGTAGGGGCGCTTTCGACATTATCTAAGCGGAGCGCCACCACAGGTTGGCGCGGAGCGTACAGACATTTTTTGAGTAAAGATACTCCCTAGATCGCCGGAAATTACCATTTCCAGGCCTTGCTAATTTGCAGATAAACGAAGAATAAATAGGTGTCATCGCAAACAAAATGTGACAAATGTCAATAGGTAGATGAGAGTGCAATAAAGTCAATAATCGCGAATAAGTAAAAAGTGGTAAAAAGCTGAAAGGGCGCCAGCAGTCCATTTGGGTCCGTCAGGGGGGAGGGGGGGTGGTGCATCCGCCCCCTGACTGTATGGACGCTCCGCCACTGGTGAGACCATGCAGGTAATATCATATACATGTGTCAGATATGCAATGTATATACAACCTTGTCTATACCGTTCTTATTGAAAGTCTAAGATCATGGAGGGCTACGTTATAGAACATTTCTTGGCAAGTGAAAGCAACCTAGATCTCGTAAATTATTACTATTGTATATAACAGTCTAAACAGATCCAAGGAGACATTTACCATATCAGCACTGAAGGTTTAACGTCTTAATATGACAAGTAGGCGTTGAATGGAAAGTTCAAATGAGGTCAATTATAAGTGAAAAGCAATATGTATAGTATGCTGGAGCATGAAGCTGACAAAACTTGTTGGAACTATCAGGATTCAAACCGTCTGGGTTAGATTGGGTGAACTCATATAGGTTACTATAGCTACCTGATTATATATAGGTAATGTTTTTAACGTGTAAATAGTCAATATTAGAACTGATTCTGCATTCCTACCAAATTTATGTAAATTCATATGAGATTTTTTTTGTGCGTAGTTTTTATTCGGCGAGTGGAATGAAGATATCACAACTCTATGGCTTTATAATGGCACAAACCGGCATTCATAACAATAGCAAGTTCAAATTGACAAATATATTTTTCAAATTTCTTAAGAACCGATGTTATTTACGGGATCATTAAACAATGTCATGTACATCATAACGCCAGTCGTCATCATATTTCCCAATAATAGACTCCAATATATAACAGAAGCGTTTTCAATAAGCGGCCCATGTGGCTCATGCAATGCGTCCTAGAAGGATACAACATTACTAGAGAAAGGGACTACATTTCGTGTATGATATTTATGCTTCTAACTATATCCTCCCCAATGACATGTGCTGAGCTCCAATCGCAATCATTTGTATCAGGCAAAGGCTATGTTCAGTTTAGAGTGTTCGCCTCACAATCCTTAGGTTCCAGGATCAAAATTATATGCCAGGAGCCAGATTCTCTTGACCTATTCAAATATCGCTGCAGTGCTGGTGATGTGGGGAGTCTTCCGTGGATTTGGTATTTCTGGTTTGTGAACTTGGGAAAGGGGGTTTGTTTCTGTTCTTCACTTGATTTCGAAACAACTTTGTTCGTCATGGCTGCACTGCCTTTGCCTACCTTAGTATTTGAGAAAGTGGTCACTGAGATGATGCGGCATATACTCTCGTCCGTCGGATGGGGACGTTAAATGGCGGTCCCGAAAGCAGGAATGGGAGCGAATTCACACCCCTGCCTCGTTATCCTCTGAACACTTATGGAAAAGAGAAGGCTTGAAATAAGCCGGTTTTCATATACAATCTAACACGGATAGGGTATCAAATAAGCTACTGTAAGGCTTCCTGATCCCTGGGACCTTAAACTAAAACTAAACTAAACTAAGAATATACACCTCATAAACACAATACTGTCCAACAATATGAGAGTGACACTTTAACGTGTTCAACTAAAGTTTACTGTGCGAACAGGTTCGGCAAGTAGCAAACTCATGGATGTTTGTTTACCTTATAAATATAGGATCGGCTAGGTACTTGAGAGGAACTTCCAGGTTACATTATCCAAAACGATATAAGTGAACATATGAGTTGCTGTTTACATGAAGTCTTCCTGAATGACCCATGGTGTCAAGTTCTTTGTTTCTTGTTTTTGTCGTGATTGCTATAGCAACGTCACCCATCCACTCGTCCACTTAGTCGGGTTAAACTCTTATGGTATGGTATCTGTTAGTACTGTTTCATGAAGCAACACACTTGTCTTTCCTTGTTAAATTACACCAAGAAAGCAAATATAGCATTCCTGGTTGAGACATTCAGTTACCGGTTTTTGAATCTATATATATATGATTGTTTCCTCTAATACTTGGCAATTATTCAACATTTTATAATTGTAGCTCGTTTTAAATGGTTACCGTGCCGTGATAGGTTCTTTTCGATTTTTCGTAATGTAACAAACAATACATACTGCTCCCGAGTAGCAGGAGAATAGAGCAGCCTGTATTGTCACGTGACACATATCAGACGTCATGAAACACAATATATAACTTGCGTTCGTAGTTGGAAAATCCAGAACAGTGAAAAACCTTCCAGCCTCCACCGGGATTCGAACCCGGGCCTCCCGCTTCATATGTGGACACCCTAACCGCTATGGACGCTGATTGTATGTCCAGAGGTTCGAAACCGGTAAGGAAGGTCGTAATTCCACTGTAGGCACCTGCCACCTGTATCGAACAATACTAGTTCTGTATTGGTGACATATTTGCCTTACTCTAGAGATCAAACCTGATGCTAACCAACTTGAAATCATTTGTGATTCCTTGAAAGCCGGATCTCGAAAGAGATACTTTGAACAAACTCTGTTAAATGAAATGGCAATAAACGACAAAGGCAATGATTATATAAATAATTGAAATTGTAGTGAGTTGGAAAATCCATATCAGTGACAAAACTTCCAACCTCCGCTTTACATGCGGACACCCTAACCACTATAGGCTATGGACGCTGATTGTATGTCCAGAGGTTCGAAACAGGTAAGGAGGGTCGTAATTCCACTGTAGGCACCTGCCACCTGTATCGAACAATACTAGTTCTGTATTGGTGACATATTTGCCTTACTCTAGAGATCAAACCTGATGCTAACCAACTTGAAATCATTTGTGATTCCTAAAGCCGGATCTCGAAAGAGATACTTTGAACAAACTCTGTTAAATGAAATGGCAATAAACGACAAAGGCAATGATTATATAAATAAGTGACATTGTAGTGAGTTGGAAAATCCATATCAGTGACAAAACTTCCACCTCCACCCGGATTCGAGCCCGCTTTGCATGCGGACACCCTAACCACTAGGCTATGGACGCTGATTGTATGTCCAGAGGTTCGAAACCGGTAAGGAAGGTCGTAATTCTACATCTACGAACAGCTGTTGTCACATACTGTTGTCACGTTAAGAGAGAACAGAGTCGCGCTTGTGGGTCGTGAACCTAAAATAGGTCGCCAAGCATTTAACGGAAAACGAAAAAAAAAAAAAACGAAAACGCTAAAAACATCGCTAAACAATGTTTCCGATGGATCTTTTAGTAAACTTGTAGCTTGTCTACTAATGTTCAGTCAAATCAATTTTCATCAAATCATTCAGTGTGCAGTATACTCATCAATTATACCAGGGAGTATATGTTGGGTGATTTTATACCTTCGATTAGCCTAAATTAAAGAATTTGGGAAGTAGGGACGTGGAATTATATAAATTTAAGTGGTATTTTGTTTTCGAATTGTGAATGACTTTTCGTTATTTAGTTACCATCTTTTGGGAACAAGCAAACTCAACAATGTACTCTGTATAATATTCTCGTAAGTTAACATTACAAATAACTGATCAATACTGCTTTAAGTCTGTAGAAGTACTTAAACAGCCGTTTTATAGATTTTTCTGTCTGATCGTCGCCAGCTTGACACTTAAGATTTACATCGATGGAAAATAAAGTAATTGTTCCGTTATTACTAGTAACATCGGACGAGGAGTGATTTCAAACGAGAGACGAAAAAAGTTTGCACACGGCACTTCCTGAATATTAAGAATACCAATGGTTTCAATCAAATTAGGTTTGTAATGTTGAAGACCAATACCAACCACTGCTATTAGTCCAGGTTGAATGTCTAGAACATTTTAATGTTTGAGGTATTACCCTTTAAATAGGACGCAGAATGTTTCCTTGATTAATTCCACATGAATCTTGTTTATAACATTTCCAAACCTGTACTGCGTGCTCATGCACACAACATATACCCAAAAGAACAACACTTTCATTGAACGTAAATCGTTGGGGAGGAGGAGGGGTGGGGCTAGCCGGCTCTTTTGCAGATATAGGAACTACAAAACGAAAATCGAGCGACATTTATTTAATGATATGAGAACTATAGCGCTTATCAGCATTTAGCCAACTAAGGGTGTATTGTAATGTATTGTAATGATGTGATCTGATAATGATATTGAACAAACGTTCACCTATTTTACTAGGTGTCACCGGGGAGCTATTATTCTCTCTAGAGTCACTATAGCAACATTGCCAACAAATAAATTAAATCTTAACACGAACAAAACTTTCAGCGCTGTCTAAGAAGAGGCATTTCACTTGTAAATATGCCTTTTTAGATTCTGGGATTAAAATACATCGTTCAAGCAACTACCTTTTAGGAAACAGTACTGCCCCTTTAAGTTTACGAGTGGATCTGTGATTCGATATAATTGACTCGTTACAATATTTAAGAAGTGTTCGACAGGCCACATGCCGTCTCATTGTAAACTTATCAGACATGCCACACATAAGTTTGTTTTTCGCCGGTCAGCCGGGTCGTCTAAAAATGACACGCAATATTTTGTCAAATTCAAACGTATATATCATATATCTATATCAGGTGCATGCAAGGATAACCCAATTAGACATACAGAGTAAAAAAAAGTAACATATCAAAGACAGTTAAGTGAGAACCAGAAAGCCTGCCACTTGGCTCTGTGATTGCTTGCCATTCAGTGTCTTCAAAATTCAAAATAACTATATGACTAATGTAGAGCAAATGAGTTAAATTTGTTCAAGAAATAAGTGAGAACCAGAATAGGTAAAAGATTTCCAACTCTTATATGTAGCACTCGTTTGCGGGCATCAATCATGTCATTTACTGGTAAGGATTTTACAGTAGAGAATTGCTATTCCAAGATGTTTCCATATCCAGAAAGAACCGTCTTCCAATGTGCAATATAGACACGTAAATGCGCTGTATGAATAAATGGACATTTTCCTTTTACCAATTTTGAGTAAGCAAATCCCTTTAATAATTGTTATTAATGAATGAGAGTTCCATCACATTGTTTATACACTGTGAAATATTTTCACAACCTACTGCCAAAGCAAACGTAATCTAGTATGAATCACAGGGAAACTTTTTGAGACCAATTTTGAGACCATTTGAGATAACCTGCTGACTCCTTGAGCCAATTTTTGCACCATTAGAGATAATCTGTTGACCCCTTGAAGCTAAGAGGGTGAAAACTGAGAAGAACTTTTAAGTGCAGTTTAAAACAAGAATATGAACTCTCTGAAACTGATTTCATTCTGTTGAATACCAATAGAGCCCATTCACAAAACTGAACAGAACTGAATGAGAGAGACCAAACTATGTTCACAAAAAGAAAGTAATAACATTGGAGAATTCACAGGTTGGAGTTATCATGTTAAACACATTTTCAGACTTTGACTCCTGTTGACCTCATGTGACCTTTGACCTCTACCAATTTCAATAGGTTTCTTGTATTCACCGAGCTGGATGTGCATACCTTTTTAACCCCAAACGACCACTGAACTTCACAGAAAAGAACAGGGTTCTTGTGACGGATCGGATCCACTTACCAAGTTTGAAGTTAATCCGGCTTAAACTTCTTGAGTTACCGTATTTAAAAGGAAGTGTCACATGCACACAAACATACACATCACACACGCCATCATCATCGCATAGATTCCTTCTGCCTTCGGCAAGGAATAAAAAAACACACTTGAGAAAAATAAACAACTGAAAACAAACAAAAACTTGGCAAAACTGCCTTCAACTATTTCTCCGTGGGATAATAAAGACCTGATGTAACCCTGCAGTAAACCACACAGTCTTTCGATTAACTTGTGATCATAAATTCTAAACGGTTAATAGTTTCCATGCATGCCCTGATTCCAAACCTTTACCCTTTATAAATTGTGAATTCCATAGGCTTTATTCGCAAATCATAACTTTGTTTAAAGAAAAAAATTAACCCAATATACTCCCTCTTGATTGGTGATTAAACTCCCACGTGACCAGAAAGTATGGCAAGTTAGTTAACACCAAACATCAGCACATACACCATAACCAAACATTTGGGGCAACCCATTTTAGGGGTGGGGAAAGGGTAGGAGGGGCGGTTACGATCTTTCTATCTATTGTTCAGGAAGCCGTGCAAGGATCGGAGCGTATTAATTGGTCATTTTTAGTACAATTACTGAAATATATATATATACTCTTTCTCACGAACGCTTATTCCAGACGATAACCCGTTGGCAAATTCTAACGGTCAAAATTTGTGGTAAAAACTTTTGTCTGCCAGTCTGTTGCGGATACCTCCAACCGCGATATGGTCGGATGAATCATATATATAACTTATGTTTGGAACTTATCAATTGTTTGATGCGATATCTATATAGGCCCAGCCACAGTAGGGGAGCTGGTCACAGGTTACTAATCAAACGAGAAGAAGTGTCCTGTCTAGCGCGAGTTTCGTCCAGAAGATCTAAATTATCTTTAGCAAAATGGAATTCCTGGCGTGGGTGGGTGGTGTTTTGGGGTGTCATGGGAAATTTGGATAATGTCTGCAATGTGGAACAACTTACCACAACGTTGCTGCATTTTAAAACTATATGCGAAGAAATATCTTCGATGTAAAGTGCATAGAAATTAACAAAGATTCAAACAGATTGTTTTTATCAGGGTAGGGAGGTGGTCATGTTTCTTATCATTTCACTCTAATTTCTCAAGAATTGAAATATGTCGATTTTTTTTAAAGGAGTGAAGTAAAAGCTTAATGTGTATTGAAAGATTTCTGTAAAGGTTTGAAACAAAACCCGTACGGAAATAACAGATTAACAACCACCATGTAGGACTCCGTTTTCGGCGTTGATAAGGATACTGCTGAGGATATATCATCGCTCACTGACTCCCAATTCCACGACACATTATGAAGGATGATCTATTGCTTTGTCTGACAGTCTGAGTTTCATTGCCATTGTAGAAAGAGAAAGACACTTGTTTTAAGAGAAAGTCATGAGTTGTACAAGTCTTGGTTCACACGGAACAGACATACAGACAGCTCTATAGAAGCCCAGCCGGTGGGCAATAAATAAAACGCAAAAATAAGATAAAAACTTGTTGATTATTTACATTTCATGAGGTCAAAACTTAAGTTGATTTTGATGAAAATCTAAGTTGAAGTTGAACCGTGTGACACCGATGGAATGTGCTATGATGATCCTTGGGTAACTTAACGCCACAAATGAAACTATGGAAGTAAGTTGTTTCCTTGGCAATGATGATGATAAAGAGGGAAAAAAGGAAAAAAATCTGGGTGGAACTTTGTATGAGCAAAGCCTGGCATACCCCACAAAGTCTGGCATTCGTGAATAACGGGGTTATGATAAGTCAACTTCAACGAAGGTTTCGTTTGAAACCGAATACCGTTTGTCGATTATGTTATCGGTTTATGACAAATTAACCGGAGGTACAATGGTCTAAGGAGGGAGGGGTGTGATTTGGTGCGTCCCGATTTTATCGCCGGGGGACATAATAAAATAGTCAACGTCATCACTCTTCTTTCATAACTGTCCTCCCATAAAGTGTACGCTACTTTCTAATCATGTTTAAAACAGGTAATAAAGTATTGCCCATCAGCAAAATTCAACCTCACTCCTCCATCCCGACCCCTATACCAACATCAAAGGTTATCGTATCCCGGGGTGTTCCAGCTATGTGCAATACTTAAACTCTTAAGGAGTATAGCGCAGCCAATTTCGTGCCGAAACGTCCCAACCCCCCCCCCCCCCCCCGACCAAGGGGAGGGATGGGAAACAATATCCAGTGCTGCGCATCAAATAGTGAATGGAGAAATAAGTGACAAGAACGGTTGACAGTAACAATTGACAATATCCCACCCTGCAATCAGCTCTTGAAATCCCCAGTAATCGTTTTCGTGCGCTTTAAAATGACAGACAACCATAGCAACCCGTCAGTCCCAATTTTTACATGCAAGAAAATCACTTAGTTACGACAATGTTGTAGGTACTGATATATGCTTTAAAAGTCATAAGACCGTTTTGAAATAATTTCACAAGTTTCTGCAGTACCGTGCGACCAGCGGCCGATCCGAGCTTCACAGAAGCTGGAGTATCGGTATGATACCGAAGTGAGCCTACTACCGAAAAAGCGGTGCAAAAGATAAACTAAACCGATTAATCCATTAATTACCAACATTGTCGGGAAAGATTTCCTTTCGCAGAAGGGCATCACATGGCGCACAGATTATTTTACCATTGTGGAAGTAATACCTCCGTGCTCCAATGTTGCCATTTCACGCACCTGTAACCGTTTGAATACAAACTATTGTGGGAAAGATGATTACCGTATTTCCTACTTACACGCCGTGGTGATCAAAAAGAAAACCTGGTTACACAGAAAAACTATAAAAGGGAGCAGTGAGACACAACTGTCCACAATCAGTGGCGGAGCTAAGGGTATTGGGCAGAGGGGCGAGAATGGCCTGTAGGGGCGCTTTCGACACTATCTAAGCGGAGCGCCACCACAGGTTGGCGCGGAGCGTACAGAAATTTTTTGAGTAAAAATACTCCCTAGATCGCCGGAAATGACCCTTTCCGGGCCTTGCTAAGTTGCAGATAAACGAAGAATAAATAGGTGTCATCGCCATTTGTGACAACTCGGAAGTTTATATGGGTGTTGAAAGTACATGCGCATCATCACAATGGCCTATGGTATCTTTGTGAGTGCTCATGTTTTCGAAAAACTAGATCGAAAACCCCGTACAGTTCTTGGAATAGTTTCGTAGAACGAAATTAAGTGCCGATAAATTAAAGATCGCCGTGCGTTAGAGCATCATTTGTCAGAAAATACACCAACAAAATGTGACAAATGTCAATAGGTAGATGAGAGCGCAATAAAAAAGTCAATAATCGCGAATAAGTTAAAGAGTGGTAAAAAGCTGCAAAGGGCGCCAGCAGTCCATTTGAGTCCGTCAGGGGGGGGGGGGCATCGCCCCCTGACAGTATGGACGCTCCGCCACTGTCCACAATATTGGCGTCTGATTGAACTGAAGCTAGAATTGGACAGTCTAATGTAAAGTACCGAAGAGTTGTGCGCAGTGTGGATGAAAAACTATACCCAAGATTAGTGTTGCCAACAAAATGACAATGAGACAATTACCATCTTATAAATGGAGAGACAAACCTTAGTTTAATAACTTTTTACCAATGTATAATATGTTACAATTTAGGAACATTATCATGTCAACCGTGTAGCCTCAAATCTGAGACCAGTGTGCATAAGAAAAACTTCTATTCAATATCAAATGGTTATCAAGTTTATTCACTCGTTACCATGCACGCGGCAAGGTTGAGGAATTTATATTCAGACTATATTCAGACGAGTTTAGAAGTTATAAATAAAGCCCAGTCTAGACGAGAAATTGAATGAAATATAATAAACATCTTACCTTTGATTCCTGAAGACGCTTTACAGGGTACTCCACACCGATCGTATTTAGCAGTAGAGAACAACCTTTGATCTGATCCAACTGAGCTTTGTGACATCTACTTGGACCGACTGCTGAGCTGTGCGGACGACGCTATCACCTCTCACGGAATGAAAACTGTGATAGATGAGGCTATACCTGTGCCAATCAACTACCGACTGGTTGGAAATCTCTCGAAGAGTGAACTACTTCCGCTCACGTTCGGTTTGATCGTTATTGCAATGTCAGCTGCCCCACATAAAAAAATCTGACGTTATGAAACAATGTAAATTGGTCTAAGGTCAATTCTCATGGGTGAACCGACTTATGACAAGTATTGCTATGGATACCACTATCACTACCACACTATGACTAGTGAGGATGTATATGGCACGCAGATGTAACTGCGCCGTTATGGCGGGCCATCAGTCTCAAATCATGGGAGATCGACTTATACCGATTTAAATCGACATATACCAGTTTCCTTCGACATATACCAGTTTCCTTCGACTTATACCGGTTTCATTCTACATATCATCGATTTAAATCGACATATATCAGTTTCATTCTACATATCATCGATTTAAATCGACATATACCAGTTTCATTCTACATATCATCGATTTATTTTACTTATCATCGATTTAAATCGATGATAAGTAAAATAAATCGATGATATGTCGAAGTAAACTGGTATATGTCGATTTAAATCGATGATATGTAGAATGAAACTGGTATATGTCGATTTAAATCGACATATCATCGATTTATTCTACATATCATCGATTTATTTTACTTATCATCGATTTAAATCGATGATATGTAAAATAAATCGATGATATGTCCATTTAAATCGACATCTACCAGTTTAAATCGATGATATGTCGAATTAAATCGGTAGAAGTCAATTTCCGTGGACTTATACCAGTTTCTAGCGTCTCAAATTGACATATACCTATTTAAATCGACATATCATCGATTTAGCTCATTAACATATTCCAAATCCCGATTTCGGTGATGATTGACATGTGGAGATACATCACGTGTAGTCACCTGACAAGGCGGGCGAGTAATTTAATAGTTCCAAAATTACGAAGCTAGCAAGGGTGTTCATCATGGTTATATGTCAATGGTAATTATGAACAATTACTTGCAAAAAGATTTCGGTGTCACAATAAGGCTGAAATAACTGATATGTCAATGACGTGCAATTATCTCAATGCAAACTGGGCTTGTCTACTCGAACACGTGGCGCTATAGTACAGGAATACACATGTAACTGAATAGGCCCAAAGTACGTACGCAGATGCAATTACCTACTCCAGTTACACCATAAACAAAGATGATATTGTTCTGCAGTGAGGCCTACTGTAAGGTTACGTTTTAATGTAGCTAAGTATATACCCATGGGGTTTAACAGTTACAGTATTCAAGCTCAAATCATGCATTCCACTGTGCTCGTGTTTATTTTCAATTATTCGCCCGCCTTGTCAGGTGACTACACGTGATGTATCTCCACATGTCAATCATCACCGAAATCGGGATTTGGAATATGTTAATGAGCTAAATCGATGATATGTCGATTTAAATAGGTATATGTCGATTTGAGACGCTAGAAACTGGTATAAGTCCACGGAAATTGACTTCTACCGATTTAATTCGACATATCATTGATTTAAACTGGTAGATGTCGATTTAAATGGACATATCATCGATTTATTTTACATATCATCGATTTAAATCGATGATAAGTAAAATAAATCGATGATATGTAGAATAAATCGATGATATGTCGATTTAAATCGACATATACCAGTTTCATTCTACATATCATCGATTTAAATCGACATATACCAGTTTACTTCGACATATCATCGATTTATTTTACTTATCATCGATTTAAATCGATGATAAGTAAAATAAATCGATGATATGTAGAATAAATCGATGATATGTCGATTTAAATCGACATATACCAGTTTCATTCTACATATCATCGATTTAAATCGACATATACCAGTTTACTTCGACATATCATCGATTTATTTTACTTATCATCGATTTAAATCGATGATAAGTAAAATAAATCGATGATATGTAGAATGAAACTGGTATATGTCGATTTAAATCGATGATATGTAGAATGAAACTGGTATAAGTCGAAGGAAACTGGTATATGTCGAAGGAAACTGGTATATGTCGATTTAAATCGGTATAAGTCGATCTCCCATGATTTGAGACTGATGGCCCGCCATACGCCGTTGGCAACATATCGCGTACATGTATGTAGACATAATCTTAGCGCGCGTTGATTTGGCAGGACTTCTGTAAGTAATTGCTGTTCAAATTGATATTGTTTCTCTTTCGAGACGGTTATGAAGCGATCGATATGTCAGCCTTTCAAAAGACCTACTTAAATGTATAGACACTTGATAATGAAAGCAGAGAAAGGTTGTTTAATTGTATCAGCCAATTTTAGAAACCTATCAATTGTCACTTAAAGGGTAACTGCAATTCATCAAACTAAACTATCCTTTCGATTTTTCTAGAAATACGGAAGATTAATTGAATCAACTAAACGTATCCCAAACGTTTTGTCAGGCTCCCAGACACATATTCATATTTATTAGTCTTATTGGTCACACAAAAATAGGATGAAATCGTTACTTACAAAATAAGGTGGACTGTTTTTATTCAGTTAATTCCAAAATTAAACTCGGGGACAAAAAAATAAATCTATTAAATGAGACACAAACCCAACCATCATCATTGGTCTATATAATAGAGATAACTGTGATTTAATAACTTCACCAAACAACTAAGAATTTGTTTATTCCATGTGGGAGATTCTACAAATTCATCCACCGGGCATTGTGATACATTCCACTGAAATTGAATACTTCTAAAAAAAAAATTGTTCTTTAAACTCGATATTAGAGGACAATAAATACAACAACTTCGAGAGCTTTGAATACACTCCAGAGAAATTCCGTTCGGTCGGTCTCGAAATCGGGGCAGAGGTTGGGGAGCCCGAAGAGTGGTTGACGTACGTTATGAGGAGGGACTAAGAGGAGGGTTCTGAGGGTAGGGCTTTAAGTGCAAAAATGACGTCATCACTCGTTGAAAAAGTTTATACGGACCGAAACCGTGTAGTCATGGCATATTTGAGAGCATTAATTCTAGCCGAAACTGCGATATGAAATTTGGGTACTGTAAATCGACAAATTAGCGTTTCGCAACACTCAAAAAGGTTCGCAACACCACCTACAAACAAAATAACGAAAATAATGGCCTCTACGAGTTCTGCAGATGGCAAACAAACCCTTCAATTTCATGAAATGGGTCTGGATGACCGGTTGTTGAAGGTAATGTGACAGAAAAACAATTTTTATGTGATAATTTTATAAACGTGACAAGAAATATTCTCCACATGGCCAGTGGCTATTTTAATTCGTATATAAATATTGTAGAGTAGGTATTCCGCGAATAAGAAACGTGAGGCGGTCCACGTCTGATTTTATGAAATGGGAACGCTTGTTGTTATTATAGTTCATTTGTTATGTGTGGAAGTGCTGCTATTGCTATGTTAAATACAAACCTGTTAAGTAAATGATAACAGCCTACACGATCGTTTGTAGCTTAGATGTATAGTGCCAGTTCCATCCATATAATGGGCCTATAGGGCAAATAGTATGACTATAGCTTGTATAAGGTTCAACGACTGGGGGATGGAAGGGAAGCAGTGGGAATGGTTGTGGCATTTTTGCCTAACAAAATTTTCTGTTTGCCCTTACAAAATTGTATTGAATTTCACGTAACAACAATACCTAACAGTTAGCTCATGGTAAATGTACCATGAACAATCAAGCCATAAAGTTTCAAGTCATAATCGACAATTATGAATTTTTGAGTAGACATTCAAATTTAAAATTTTGTGAGTACTGTAACATTCTTGTCAAGTATACTGCAAAGTACCCCTCAATGGTAAATTCATGGAATTTATCCAAATGTGGGCTGAAGTTACAATTTTCTTAATTTAGTTCTTACAGTTCTTAGCGTGACAGCATTTAATCAGCAACATACAGTAGCATAATATGTGTGTTTGTACAGCTCACTTCAACATTTTATTATAGGCTATAATTGTGTATCTTTCTTTCTCTCAGGACATTGCAAGCCAGGGTTGGGGTACTCCCACACTTATCCAGGAGAAAGCAATTCCTTTGGCACTGGAAGGCAAGGATATTGTGTCTCAAGCAAGAACTGGTTCAGGGAAAACAGCAGCATACTCTATACCAGTCATACAGAAAATTTTGATAGGAAAAAGAGTAAGTTATCCATTGTATATAAAAATTGATCAGTTTATACCAATTAATACAGGTTATTATTATTGCTATTATATTTTGAAATATTTACATTTGAAAATATGAAATCGTGTAATGTACACACACCAATCATACCATAATTGTATGTAAAAGTGAAAGTAAATTGATGGGAACAGCTTCTGGAATACTGTCTGTGAAGTGAAGTTCTGTTCTAGCACTGAAAATATTTAACAGAGCAATGCAATAACCACTTGAGTTGCATTATACTGATAATGTCAAAACTTCAGTCTCATTTAAAAAATTTGCATTCTAGAACTGTGGAGCATTATGGAACTAAACTTCACAAAATCTAAGTTACCTGTTATATATTTAAACAACTTCAAAAACCAGGCAAGTTACTTGCTTTAAACAAGTGAACTCAATTGCTCGTAAAAAAATGCCTTTCAGTATAGTACAAGTAAAAACATCATGAAATAAAATGTTCACCAAAATTCATTTTGTATTGAACATGTAATACTGCAATATTTATTCGGTGTAGATGTCTTGCCTTATCTGAAGTACTATATTTGTTACCTGTTATATATTTAAACAACTTAAAAAATCAGGCAAGTTACTTGCTTGAAACTCAATTGCTCGTAAAAAATGCCTTTCAGTATAGTACAAGTAAAAACGTCATGAAATAAAATGTTCACCAAAATTCATTTTGTATCTAACATGTAATACTGCAATATTTATTCGGTATAGATGTCTTGCCTTATCTGAAGTACTAAAATGCCTCATTGATAGCCAGTGTGTGTCTTTCTCCTGCATAAATTTTGTGCAAATGTTAATATTATGACTCAAGCTGAAAGGATTACAATGCATTTCTCAGCAAGCGTCTAAATTACAAAAGTTTTGTCCTAGAATTACTGCAGATTTTGTGTACGTCAATGACTTTAAAAAGGGAAAATCTTATGGAGGAGAATATCGTTTGAAGCCTTTGACTTTCTTCTTCATTGTATTCAGACAGCCAGAGAGCAAGCTGTGAAGGCCCTGATCCTTGCTCCTTCCAGAGATTTGTGCAAGCAGATATATACAAACGTCAGGGTAAGTGTAAGCCTGGTAATGTGTTTGTTTGTTCTTTATGCATCAGGGTTGTTCATCTGTTTCTGTTTCAAATGTTATGTTCAACACCCAACAAATTGAATAAAATGAATTCAGCATTGATACATGTCTTATCCATTGAATTAATATCACAGACCATCTGTACAAATCCAAAGGTGCTGGGTTTTGTAGCCTATGGCTCTACAAGTTGTGGCTATTTTGCAAAACTTTCATCACTTTGTGGATATTAATCATTTCGAGATAAGACAGCATTGTGGCCCTTCGACATTCCTATTGGATAATCCAACACTGGGAACATTGAGCAGTCATTGGTCACTAAAGAGCACGTACAGGACACCATAACTGTGTTCACCCACATGATGATGGCATTTAATACTCAGATCATTCGAAGAAATTAAAGAAAATAATTTGTATACCTTTTCATGTCTACTACAGTAAGTTTTTCTTTATTTCTTGCAATCTTAGGGTCTTACCTACTCCTGTTCCAGAGAAGTGTCATGTGTTGATCTCTCAGGCCAAGTTGAAATAGCAGCACAAAGGTTTGTTGAAGCTAGAAAGTTCTTTTCCGGAATATGAATATGTTTTTGATATTTGTCTCCATCAACAAGTTTGTAAATTTTTCGTCTTCCAGTGAGGACTCGCTTCTCAGTGAAACTGGTGCCACTGAGTAAAAGGTGTTTGAGAACACTTTATATACTGTACCAGTTTGCAGATTGCACCTTTGACCAATGCAAAGAGGAGGTCTAATGGAGCTTGCTTTGGGGCAATGCCCTACTTTTTTACAAGGCGAGAAGAAATACTGACTCCTTGGCCATGATGTATACTGTACCAGTTTGCCAAACAAATTAAAGCAAGTGATAGTCTTAAACCAACTCCCACCTGACCCCCTCCCCTCCTGCAATAGAAGGGGTAAAGGTATACTAAGAAATTCAGCTAAGAAGATTGGTTTTTCTTTGGACCAAAGTCATGAAATGCTATTGCCAAGTCTAGTTCTTGACCTAACAGTATCATTTTACAAGGTGGAATATGTAACTCCACTGGATCCTGTGTGTTGAAGACTTTTTAAAAAGTTTCCAAGTACTTGCTACGGAGTATGGACTCTTTATTTCCAATTAAGGAAAGTAAATCCACAACAGGAAAACTTAATTGTACTTCCAAGAAGTTCTTTGTTGTTTGAGTACTCGTCAAGGAGGTTCTGTTTGGAAAGTTTTTATGGAAAAAGTGGGGAAAAAAGTGGAAAGTGGAAAGAAAAAAGTGGAAAGTGGAAGAAAAAAAATCCTACTTATGTTGTAAAAGAGTCTGCTACATCAACAGGAAGTCTGAATAACTAGGAACAGTGAGTGAAGGTTTTGCTTTTCTTTCAAATATAGGCCCCTATTAATGGAGAAGCCAGATATTGTGATCAGCACTCCCAGGAGACTGATGGCACACCTCGAAGCTGGAAACATCACCCTAAAACATTCCTTAGAGATGCTGGTCGTCGATGAAGCCGATTTGATTTTCTCCTTCGGCCACGAGGAAGACTTCAAAAAGTTGGTAGCCTTTCTGCCAAAGATTTATCAGGCCATGTTGATGTCTGCGACTCTGACAGACGAGGTACTGGATATCAAGCAACTGGTCTTGCATAATGCGGTGAGTAAACGTCGAACAGCAGTATTGAGTTCTGTTGTTTGGATAAAGGTTGAAGTAGGGGGAGTCTCATCTGTGTATAAAAGTTAAAGGGACTGATGTATGGATCCTAGCTGGATATATTCCAGAGGCAGAAGGTCCAGCTAGGATTAAACAGATTAAGGCCATCTGACTGAGCAGATAAGGAATTTGTTAACAGTTCCGTTTTTTTCTTCTCTTCTCTCCAAAATTATCTTAGAATTACCAATTGGTCAAGGCTTTTGATAGTGTTAAAAATCGAATCTCAGTTTGCATTTTCTTTCCCAAAACATTTCTTAATTGTGATACTTTTCTAACACATGTGTTAGTCACATCTGTCCTCAATATTGTTCTTCAAATTATTTGTATTTGCATTGATCATCAAGAATTGTTTCCCCTTTATTACAGATAACTTTGAAATTGAAGGAATCACAACTTCCTGAATCTGATCAGCTCTCTCAGTATTATGTAAAGTGTAGAGACGAGGACAAGTTTCTCCTGCTGTACTGCATGTTCAAACTGAACCTAATTAGAGGGAAAACCATTATATTTGTCACAGATGTTGACAGATGCTTTAGGTAAGTACACAGAACTCTATCGCTATATTGCAAAGAGTGTGCAGAAAACTGTCCAAAAAATTTTAAAACAAAATAATTCCCACAATGGCCTTTCTGCTAATTTTTTCCATGTCACGTTTTCTTGGGCAATCCAAAAAATTGAAACCAGAAAGCCGGTTGGTTTAGTGAATCCTTGTCATAAATATCTCCTTGTCATAATTTACAAAGTTTCCTTCCGTTTTGGTTTTGGAATAATTATTTTCCTTTCTTCTTGTTCTTTTGAATAATGGTGATCATATGTGATTTATCTTGTTCATCGTCTGACTGTTAGCATTTTCAACTTTAGCAGCATTTTTCAACATTTGCCTCAAGTTCCCAACTTACTAACGTACCAAATTGCATGATTTGGAGAATTCATATCATCGATTTATCTCCATGAAGGATGTACTCTAATCTTTTTTGGGCCTTTATTGTGGTTGTTATCTGATACTAAATTCTTTATTCTTCACTCACAGACTTAAGCTCTTCCTGGAGCAGTTTTCTATTCGCTCCTGCGTCCTCAACTCCTTGCTGCCGGCAGGATCTCGCATGCATATCATTATACAATTCAACTGTGGCCTTTATGACATCATCATTGCCGCTGGTGACTCGTACAAGTTCAAAGGAAAGGATCAAGTTGCCAATGAGGAAAAGTAAGTAGCAAAGGATGAGTGCAGAATGCAAAGGTTGTGTTTTTTGTACGTGTTGTACGTGACGCAAACTAATGCAAGAACCGTATTGTGTTTTCTGTGTCTGGCATTGTTTATTTGGAGACAACAGAGGTCAAAGTTTGACAACTTTTCAAATGCAATACATATTTGTAAACATAACTTTTAGGAATTTGGTATTTGGTATGTGGATTCACCTAACTAAGCACAAGAATCTTGTTGTTTTTATCCTGGGGTCAAATGCCATTTGGAGACAAAGAGGTCAATGCTGGAAAGCTTTGTAAACACAAACTGCAAAGGTAATAGTTTGAATAAACTTGATACTTTTGGTTTTGGGGTGTTATTAAGTTCTTGAACCCAGTGTACACAGTTTACATCTCATGTAAAATGCAGCAAGGAATCCCAAAGTCTGTCTTTTACATGACTTTTTCAATTCTGTGTATTAGGTCTGTAAATAAGTTTGGTTGTGTTTGTGGGGGAGGGTGAGGGTGAGGAGGAGGGGCACAGACTTTGAGGAGCAGTGGGACATGCGACTTTGACATGAGGGGTCAAACTGTAAAATCACTGCAAAACTTTCTGGCAAAATAGATCCTCTGTGCATCCTGTACTTCTATTTCCACTATTTGAATTTTTCAATAAAACAGCACTTTTTTATTACATTTGTGTTTCCTTTTTATCATAAAGGGGCACACAATTTTCCCAACAACGGGACTTTTTCCATTACAAAAAATGGACACTTCAGATTTTGTAAAAGGACAATTTTTCACAAAAACTAGGGTAGGGCACTTGCCTTGTACCCTCCCTCCCCCCCCCCTCCACTTCAATGGTATTGCAATTCCATGGTTACTCAGTTAATTATCATATTAGCTCTCCTGATAGTAAGAATATTTTTATTGGCTAAGGTGGGATTATGTCAACAAATCTTTTTGAATACTAACTTAGATATCTATCCCTCAGTTGTAATATATCAATTTTTTTCTTTCCTAACATTCCAAAAAGTTCTCATACATATTTTCTGTTTTTCACATTTGTTTTGCCTTGCTTCTGTTGCAGGGAGAAACTCAAACAAAAAGTTAAAGATGTGGAATTTGGGGTATCTAGAGGAATCGACTTCCAAAACGTGTCAAATGTGATTAATTTTGACTTTCCCGGATCGACCAAGTCATACATTCACAAAGTTGGAAGGTGAGTCACATATTATATCCATGCGAGGTTATCGGTAGCCGTTCTAGATTTAGGGAATCATTTTGACAGGAAGTAGGGTCCATATAATGCTAATATATTTATATTTGACTTGTGGTTTATTGCCTTTCATAAACACTCAACTTGTCATCAATTTCACTCAAGGTTGTGTATTCAGGGTACATATTGTGTTAAGTTTGTGTTGTGTATTCAGGGTACATATTGTGTTAAGTTTGTGTATTCAAGGTACATATTGTGTTAAGTTTGTGTATTTAAGGTACATATTGTGTTAAGTTTGTGTATTCAAGGTACATATTGTGTTAAGTTTGTGTATTCAAGGTACATATTGTGTTACAGTACCTATTATAATGCTTTTCCTGAAAATGTATTATATCACAATAACAACAAAAGGAAAGCCCACCCTGAAATGTGCTTGCAAGCAGCTTTAATATATTTTTACACAAACTTGAAGTCAAAGAGGTGGTGTAAATTTGTAACACTCGTTCCAATTCATCAGCATCCACATATCCAGTACCATTTTTTATGTTAACTTTCTTTTATATAAATTCAATTGTTTATTTTTGTGTGTTTGTTGTTGTCAAAAATGAAAGAAATATCTGGAAGTATAAATTCTAGACCTTTCATATTGTAGTTTTTACATTTCTATTAATACAAAAGATTTGTATTTGTTACTCATTTGAGGTCATCCAAGTGAGTTTCAGCTGCATTCCAGTCTTGTCAAGCAGACTGTGCCATAATAGACACCCAAACAGTACCTGTTTACCAAAGACACAGCTACAAAAGATGCTCACAGTTTCAAATTTGGCATGATCGTCCACATATTTTTAGCTAATCATCAAACATTAAATAATACATTATATCTTCAAATGAAACATTTCTGTTTCTCTCAGAGGGATGTGCTTTGTGGACCTGATTAAGGAAATGAAAAAAAAAAATAAGTAAATTTTTGAGGAAATTAAGTAACTTCTGACATGGCCATATCCCCCCTCTTGAAAAAATGTTGTGTTCTTTTCTTTGTGTAGGACTGCCAGGGCCAACAAGATGGGAACTTCTCTTTCATTTGTGACTGAACATGAGATGGAGGCATTGAGTGAAGTTGAGGAATATTTAACTAATGGTAAGTTGGATGAAGGTTACACATCGAGAGGAAAGTTGACTTGAAAGGATTTTCTGGTGGCTGAAATTGATTGTTTAGCCAAATTTGCTGGAAACTTTCTGCATCTTACGGCAAACATCTCATCCTCATAGCATTTTGGACTTGTTAAGGTGCTGTCAGATGTTAAGGTCTTTTCGTAAATATAGTAGCAATTTTCAACGAAATGATTTATTGTTCAATCGATATGTGAACAATTTTCAACAAAATGCTAAATTCCTTAAATCTTATAAGTTAGGAAGTCAACATTGTGCTGCAAAATGACAAACTGCTGATCTTATAAAATGTCATCAAATATATAACAAACAAATTTAGAGAATACATTCCAACCTAGCTGGACACATATGCTACCCTTCCAGTATTGAACTATTTTTGAATGATACCAACCTTTATTCACAAATTTCAACATGTTGTTTACTTAATCTTTCAAAGAAAGATTAAATGACTAATCTTTTTTTATTCACTTTTCATTTTATTTGTTAAATCCATGTGACAGCTTCTTTTGTATATGAAGTTAGTCTGTTAAGTTTCTCAAGCGGATAACTTTACCCGTATAAATGTTGCTTTCGTAATAACAGTCATTATCTGTCTGTTGGTTGTGACAACATTTAAAACAATCCAAATTCTTTCTCTTGTTATGAACCAGATGCCGGTGTGTGTGCTTTGAAGCCGTATCAATTTAAAATGTCTGAGATAGAAGGATTCAGGTACAGGGCCAAGGTAAGCGATTCATCTATATAATCTATGAAAATTTCGAAAGAGCAAACGCTTGGGTGAAAAGTCTAACCACAGAATATTTGTATAACAATCAGTTCACTATTGGAAAAATAAAAGGTGTTGCCAAATTGTGAAAATTTCCAAGTAATATTTGAGCAATTTTCAACAAAACGATGACATGATCCTTTTACGTTACTACTTTGCTACAAATTGTAGAATATCTTACTTCTAATTAGTAATCAAGTTACATGATTCAGCTACAAAGTGACAAAATGATTTCAAGGGATAAACTGATCCGGTATCGCATCAAAAAATGCCATGCAAAAATGGAAAAATTGTTATACAAAGTGCAGAGATATATTGCAGTTTTTTACAGGCAGGAATATGTTATAAGAGAAAGTTGACAGCTTTCAAACCAGCCTCACAACATTTTTAAAACTAAACATTTCCCTGGATTACTGGGTTTGTTATCCTGAGGCCACTTGTTTGACACCCCTCTCTAGCCAAATCTTTCTTTGCTCGATTGTTTCCAGTTAGTTTTTGGATGTTCATTAAAATACAGATGTGCTGTATGCTCTAATCAATTCATCATTTTGCTACCAAATGCTAACTTGATGGTCTTTGTACAAAGTGTTAACTTTGATATTTCTGAGTTTGTGAACTAATTTTCAAGAAAAGAGTTGTTAAATTTGAAAGAATTGAGTAAAATTGCATGCAAAATATTGAAAATTATCATTATCCAACAATTTGCTAATTTTCAATATTTTACAAATAATCGTGTCCATTGACATTCGTAGATATAGCCTCCTAATTTACATAATCATTTTAGCTGCCCAAAGAACTGTCTAAATGACACCAGGGCTGGGCTTATGTCTCTGACTGTTTCTTCTTGTTATCTCTATGTAAAGTTGTCTAATCATGGAAGATAATGTAAAAAATGTAGAAAATTCATACCAGTGCGTTTAATATCACAAAGGAGTGGGTTGGAACAGAAGGATTTTTTTTTCCCTCTGATCCTGCAGAATTTTATCTATATAATAGTTTCATGGTTTTTGTCTTTATATTTCAGTACAAGTATTTATGATGTTCACTTTCATAAATATGCTTTGCAAACTTTTAGAAGCTCTCTACTGTACTTTTTAATTTTATATAGTATTATCTGTTTAAGGATAAAAAGAAATATATAGAGATATCTGTATTGTCAAACAAAAGCATAATTTCGATAAATGGTGGAACTACTATGTTTTAATTTTAATTTTTTTCATATTTTTTCTTCTCACAAGGATGCTATGAGAGCTGTTACTAAAGTAGCCATACGAGATGCCAGGATGAAGGAACTGAAACAAGAAATCATGAACTCGACCAAACTGAAGACTTACTTTGAAGATAATCCCCGAGACATGCAGCTTCTGCGACACGACAAGGTCCTTCATCCCGCCAAAGTACACTCGGAACTGAAAAATGTACCAGAATACTTAGGTGAGTATTGTTATAGATTCATGAATACAGATCTGGCAAAATGTCTTTCCATTAAAAAGATAAACACTTAACACTGATTCTGTAAAAATGTCTATATTTCTTGCAAATCATCCTCCTCTTTTTCAATCCCACACAAAAAATTAAAAGTAACTTTTATCACACAAAACATTTAAAAAAGTATCTTTATCACAGCCAAGGATGTAGACCTAAATATTCACCTATTTTATACTCTAAATATGCCTCAGAATTCACCATTTCATATCTAAATTTTTTGTGGTAGTCAATGACTGGAGGGCCACATTCCCTCCATTTTAATATCCTTGATCTGCCCATGAACTGTAAATAGAAATTCAGCTCTCTGGAAGAAGTTCTGTCAACACTAGCATTATATTTAGTACCAAGAATCGGCTTAATAGCAATTCAGCTTTCGTGAACAAAATGGATATGTTAACAAATTTGTTATGTAAGGAATTTTAGCATTTAGATAAAAATCTTAGAATATAACCAAGGCTAGCTCTGTGAATGAAATATGTCAATATTTGATAAGAAGAGGTGTGTTAAATTAATATGTGACAAGTGGGTTCCATTTCACCTCCCACCAAATGCATTTTCAAATAGCTAGTAATAAGTGATGTGGAATTGCTTTGCAAAACTGGCAATATGGTTTAGCATATGAGAATATGACAATACATTCTAATGCATCCAACTGCTTTTATACAGTTTGCTTTGTTTTAATCCTGCAGTCCCCAGACTCCTCAAAGATGTTAAACCGAGACAAAGCAAGAGCAAGAAAAAGAAGAGGACTGGAGGAGTTAAATCAAAGACAATACAACGCCAGGTAAGAAATAAACACATAGGTCATCTGGGTACTGGGTTTGACATGGATAGTATACTAATCCAGGCCTGGTGGAGTTAAATCAAAGAAAATACAACGCCAGGTAAGAAATAAACATAAAAGTCATTTGGGTACTGGGTTTGACATGGATAGTATACTAATCCAGGCCTGGTGGAGTTAAATCAAAGAAAATACAACGCCAGGTAAGAAATAAACACATAGGTCATCTGGGTACTGGGTTTGACATGGATAGTATACTAATCCAGGCCTGGTGGAGTTAAATCAAAGAAAATACAACGCCAGGTAAGAAATAAACACATAGGTCATCTGGGTACAGGGTTTGACATGGATAGTAATACTAACCCAGGCCTGGTGGAGTTAAATCAAAGACAATACAAACGCCAGGTAAGAAATAAACACATAGGTCATCTGGGTACAGGGTTTGACATGGATAGTAATACTAACCCAGGCCTGGTGGAGTTAAATCAAAGACAATACAAACGCCAGGTAAGAAATAAACTTAAAGGTCATCTGGGTACTGGGTTTGACATGGATAGTATACTAATCCAGGCCTGGTGGAGTTAAATCAAAGACAATACAGTGCTAGGTAAGACATAAACATAAAGGTCATCTGGGTACAGGGTTTGACATGGATAGTAAAACCAACCCAGGCCTGGTGGAGTTAAATCAAAGACAATACAAACGCCAGGTAAGAAATAAACTTAAAGGTCATCTGGGTACTGGGTTTGACATGGATAGTATACTAATCCAGGCCTGGTGGAGTTAAATCAAAGACAATACAACGCCAGGTAAGAAATAAACATAAAGGTCATCTGGGTACCGGGTTTGACTGGATAGTATACTAATCCAGGCCTGGTGGAGTTAAATCAAAGACAATACAACACCAGGTAAGAAATAAACATAAAGGTCATCTGGGTACCGGGTTTGACTGGATAGTATACTAATCCAGGCCTGGTGGAGTTAAATCAAAGACAATACAATGCCAAGCAAGAAATAAACACAAAGGTCATCTGGGTACTGGGTTTGACATGGATAGTATACTAATCCAGGCAGTGGTATAAATTAGAAGAACTTGAAGATGTTCTTATATGTCATCTATCTTGCCCACCCCATTCCCACCATTCTAACACCAACCCCCCCCCCCTCCCCTTCAACCTACACATATAGGTTTACTGTAATAACCTGATCAAGTTTGTATGTACTACTTTCTTGAACATTCTAACCCTCCACATTATTTGACACATTCAATGTTAGTTCAAATCAGAGAAATTTGCCAGTGAGGAAGAAATTCTCTGACCAATTAAATTAATGCATAAGTTTCACCATAGGTGACCATAGTTAGACTTTGTAGTGAATCCTGGGACAATACCGATAACATTCAGTCATATCTCCTATTATTGGGTGACAGAGCAAAGAAACTTAGAAGCTTTAAAGAATGTTGATGGTACTTCATTTATGGTAGCCAGTCCAGGGTTTCATAAAGTAGGGGATGTTGCTGTGGGGTCTTAGAAGCTGACTCCCATATTTTGTTTTTTAAACATTTGATGATTGTTGTTGCTTGAAGATTTTAAAACACTTGGGGTTTATCTGTGTTTTTCTTCTTTCTCTTTTTCAAAGATTAAAAAGAGGGCAGATCCCTTGAACAGCTTTACCTTCAAAAAGTAGAAAGACGACACAATGACCTACCGAGTAGACACGGTGACCTACCGAAGACACAGTGACCTACCGAACGTCTAGCATACAAGCTGATGCCTTGGAGCTCAGACAGTGTGGCAAAAACATCTTCATCTTTACAGAAGAGACGGTTTAACAGGCTGGTGGCATCGAGTAACTTGTGGGAGATGAAGATAGCTTGAATCTCTGGATCAAAGTTTGCCTCAGTCTCATCTTGAGGACAATAATCTTTTGCTAACCGAGTCAAACATGTCAGGTTTATTCCTGATCAAATGTCTGAATCTTGTATTCTGGATTCTTTGACTGTGTTCATTGCGTGAGTGCGTTTAGTGAAGTGGTGAGAATACCAGCCTTTTTCTGTACGCACAACAGCATAAGATAAATTTCAAACACACCAAATCAGTGTTGTAGGGCGTCGTCACCATAGTTACTAAATATCACATGTCAAATTACTTTTTTTCCATAGATGTATTATGGTGACTATGTGTCCATGATGTGACTCGAGCCAGGAAAACAAAACTGGTCTTGACTTTTCGTGACCGTTAAATGAATTGCAGGAATTCAATTCTTCCAAATACTGGGCCATGAACAAGCACAGTAGGAGCAGTAGTTATGTACCAAACCCAGAGAGTTATGTACCGGAGGAAGACTTCAAGTTACAAACGAGAGTAATAATAGAAAGTTTTCCATATTCTAATATTCATGAGTTTGAAGCAGCTAGTTGTGTTTGTACCAATAGATCTTGTCACACAAAAACCCCTCAACCACAAAATATGGAGTTTGATGCATTCACAGCAAAGCAGAAGTTGGAAACCTTAAGTATTTCTCTCTTTTTTTCCCCTTTCTTTATTTTACTTCTTCCAGGGAAACAACTTAGGTGTTATTTTATTCATTGAACTACAGCAAAATGAATGATTTCATCAGGGCAATTAAGGTGTACATATCTCTGTATCTCTTTATATCATTTATCCATAGAGGAAATAGCATTTCTGTTTCATTTTTATTGTAAAAGAGACCATTGCTAGCTTAGCAAACACTCCAAATGTATTACATTTCAAGGATAATTCCACGAGAGGATTACAGTTGGAAAGTAAAACTTTTGATCTGATTTTGTTTAGGAATTCTCATTCTTACTTTTCTTATATTATTGGGGGGGGCAGAGCTGTGGCATGGCACCCCTCCTCTTGACCAGTACTTGGGCGGAAACATTCAGGCAACAGTCATTGACGATTTAGGCAAGAATCGGGAATGATTTGAGTGAGACTTGGGAACAATTTGAGCTATAATTAGGAACATTTTGGGCAAGGATCAATGCAAATTCGGGCATGTGACCATTCATCATTTTGTTTTGGTAATTTTTAAATTGAATTTCACTTGTTCAGAGGCTGCCCAAATTTTTTAACAACTTTTGCCTGAGTTTTGAGTGCCCTGAAGTTCGTGGGGGGCTGTCTGCCCCCTCCCTCACCTCACCACATGTATTGTATGCCATGTCTACAGGAAAGTGTACAGCAGGTCTTAAGAAACCCAGGATAAGTATGAGAAAAGAAAACTTTCTGAAAATTTAGTAAAGAAGCAAATTTAAGAATTTATAAACAATGTAATAAATAAGAAAGAAAGGAAACCATTTTCTTTTTAGTCTGTTTTATTTGGCAAGTATTGTTTCAAGCACAGAGAGAAAAATATGTCCCACTGATATCACTTTTAAGACAATTTCAACTTTCCAAGCAATTAATGGCATCGTTTGTTGCTCCATGAAGACACATGGATCACATCTTTTTTACCAATTTCTCTAATTCTTATCGCCATGAAACAGCAAATGATGGGACTTGTTCAAGTAGATATTATTTTAGCGACAGTTATTCAAAAGATAAATATGAACACTACCTCTCATGCCAAATCTAAAAGTATAGCAACTGAAAAGAGTTCAAAAGACACAAGCAAATGAATGTGAATTTGCACGACAGCAGGAAGAATTTTCATTTGTGCCTTTTGCGAAAGGCTGGTCAGCTGGCTTGGAGGTAATAGGAACGTCCCAGATGGTGTCAACTCTCCAAACTGAACAATAATCACTACAAACTGACAGTTTTACGCCAAAATCTCTCTTTGATAACATCAGAACATCTACTAACAATTCTCTCTTCCACGTAAAAATGTAACATGTATGTGTCTCTGTAGCAATTAGTTTTTACAATCAGTACACGAAATGTTACAAATGTTTCATTAAAAGACCCTTTTCAGCATGTACTCTTTTTATGCCATATGATTCACTGAAAATCAATTTCCTGGATTAATTTTATGGAAAACATTTCATTTAGCAAGTTATTGTCCTTTTTTAATGACACTGCACAAATCCTAATAAGTTATACTGCTATGCACTAACAATGAACAGCAGATATTGACAACAAAATAACTGACAAATTCAACCTAACCTGGATAACATTCTTTTCGGTTAATTATTTAACACTTGTCATTTATTTGTCACATAGTACTATTTTAGAAACTGTTATGAGTGGAGAACAGATATGCTAACTTTGATATCGCTCAAACACGTATAGAAAAGATTTTTTAAGACTTTGGAGAGCGTTGTTGTCAAGTAGTTTAAGGCAGCGATCTAAGGTTTGCAGGTTCGAGACGTCCTGGCCAGATCATTACGTTGTGTCCTTGGACAAGGCACTTTATCTCCATTTCCTCTCTTCACCCAGGTGTATGAATGTTATATAGTTGCGGGTGCCAGTTTGTGACTGCACCATATGGCAAGTTCCCCAGGGGACACGTAAATGTGGTGCACTGTGGTGCCCCGGGAGTGATTGAGTTGTGCACACTTTGGTATGTTGGTGTGACATGTTACCAATTACCAGGGGTTAAGTTGTAAAGCAATGTGAGGGGGGGGGGGGGCTTTGGCATCAAGCAAGACTGTAAACCTTCAACTTAAGGTTTTCCTTCAGAAAAAGTTTGAGATTGTCATGGGGAGCAGACTTGGTCCCTGACAACACAAGACTCATCCAATGAAAAGGTGCAAACAAAGGAAGCCACTGTAGTCTTCTTCAGTCTTGAGGTAATAAACGATTAATAATATCCTTAACTGCATAAATATAAATGTATTGATACTCCATGTTTTTAACTTAGATATTGTCATCAAAATATCCTCTTCTTCAAGATGTAGACAACTGTTCCGAGGAAAAATACAACTGCGAGGAAAATGAGCAGTCTGTCCGTTAGTTCTCTTCGATTGTACTTGGTGAGTAGTTTTCTACTGGTCTGAGTAACGGCGGCCATTCCTTTGAATTCCTCATCAGCTGATCCCAAGGTATCTGAAGATGTATCTGAAACAGACGACAGAGAGTTACGGGCAAATTTGCAGATGGTAAATATATGCTGCAAGTGTTAATGATGAATGGGAACATCCATTTTATTGATAAGTGACAAAATTGTCTCTTTATTCAGATGAAAAGTGCTTCATTTGCTAATTAACTCAAATAACTTTAGCAAAAGAAGTCTCCCTCTCTCGCATATTAACTTATCTTGAACTGAAGAACATATTCGATCTGTTTAAAACGAGAAAGAAGAAACATTGGCATTTTCAACAAAAACCAAACAGTAGTACTTTCTTGCAGGATGAAAGAGCAAGACAGAGCATGTGTCGATCACATTTATAACAGCAACATTGTTTAACTTCGGATTTTGAATTTGGTAAAGGTTGTTGATGGGAATGAAGGATCAAAACCTGTTTAGTAAACGCAGCATGGCTTCTAAATCACCACAGTAACCACAGCTTCTTATGTAACCACGACTTCTAATGTAACCACAACATGGCTTCTAAGTAACCACATGAACTTCAGCTTCTAATGTAACCTAAGCTTCTAATGTAACTGCAGCATGGCTTGTAAGTAACTACATTAACCTCAGCTTCTAATGTAACCAAGGCTTCTAATGTAACTGCAGCATGACTTCAAAATCACCACAGTAACCACAGCTTCTTATGTAACCACGACTTCTAATGTAACCACAACATGGCTTCTAAGTAACCACATGAACCTCAGCTTCTAATGGTAACCAAAGCTTCTAATGGTAACCAAAGCTTCTAATGTAACTGCAGCATGGCTTGTAAGTAACTACATTAACCTCAGCTACTAATGTAACCAAGGCTTCTAATGTAACTGCAGCATGACTTCAAAATCACCACAGTAACAGGGACGTAGCCAGGGGGGAGCGACCGCTCCCCCCCTTTCAGTGTCGATTTTTTTTTTAAACTACCGTTTTTAGCATGGTATTTTGTCAGTGCTCTTTTTTATCTTGAATACTCGTCAGCTCCGTTAACTCGATTGTAATCGTAGTAACATTCACGCCTAATGATTCAACTACTTACTTAGTTTGGCAGATGCAATTAGCTAAATTTAGCTTATAGCCAATTACAAGCCTACAGTTGGCCACTGTGTAATAAAATACATATTGCCTACCTATCCGCACTCTATGGAATGTCACGAACTGTATGCACAACAACGTCGACAACGTTCGTTCTATGAGTCGTCCTAAGGTGTTGCACGAACAGCATGTTATGAAGCTAAGCTAGCAATCGTACGTGATACGCACTTCCTGTAATAATTATTACACTGCTAATACACTGCGATAACGATATTTGTTTTTAGGCCACTGCATATCTGGCAATATTACAAAATATGAAAGTTTATATTGTCCATCAGTTAAGTTCGTCAAATGTATTAAAGTCCAGACATTGGACAATAAACAAGAATCATCCTACTGGAAAAATTGTAAAAGAGCACTATGTTTGTCTTTCTGATATATTATGTAAAAGAACATGTAAAAGAATTCAAACAGGAAACAAAATCTGTTGATTATGATATCATATGATCAGGGGCGTAGCCAGTATGTAGCACTGTAGGCCCGGGCCTACATTCTTTTGGCCAAGTTATCTTTTTTTTAAAACACCCATAATTCAAATCGATAAGCTTGCTGGAGGAGTTTAAGAGTCTATAGACAGGAAAAACTATTGAAATGAACGTAGCAAGAATATGGCTAAATTAGGTGACCTATTCTTCTGTCATCTAGGCTGTCATTTCTATCGCGTGCCGTTTCATTCAACACTCTACCCGCCGAAAAAGACTAGGATCCGATCTTGTCAGTTTTTTAACATGTAGTTAAGAACCCGTTTACGCAGATAATATTTCAATTGAGAAAACAGTTGAGAAATTTGCATCAGATTGCAATCGTCGGATACATCTCGCCTTCTCTTATTAGGCTAACTTAAACATTTAATAGCTACAGTTGTATCAAAGACAATTACTGGCTATAGTTATATCAAAGACATTTCAGGCCTATCTTTGTATCTATAAGTATCAGAAGTTGAAACGTAAGACTACTCTGTATGTGTACCTTGCTAATTTTAAATACATTATGTAGTATTGAATTAGACATTTAATAGCTACAGTTGTATCAAAGACAATTACTGGCTATAGTTGTATCAAAGACATTTCAGGCCTATCTTTGTATCTATAAGTATCAGAAGTTGAAACGTAAGACTACTCTGTACATGTACCTTGCTAATTTTAAATACATTATGTAGTATTGAATTACGTACTATTTTAACTCATTTGTTTTTTGGGTTTAAAAGTGATATTGAATGAGGTGTCTCAAGTTAGCAAGAGGCCAGGGAACCAGAATGAACACTCGGGAAGGGCCGTTTCCGGCCATCTGGGGGGTTTGTAAAACCAAAAATTTTCTTGTACGCTCCGCACCAACCGATGGTGGCGCTCCGCTCAGATAGTCGTGCCTACAACTTTGAAAATTCATATCAATCGCAAAAAGTGCTCCCCCCCTTTCAAATTCCTGGCTACGTCGCTGCACAGTAACCACAGCTTCTTATGTAACCACGACTTCTAATGTAATCACAACATGTGTCTATAATATTTCTGAACCCTTCGTAGGTATTACTTACATAGAGCTTGATTTGTGAGTTCGCTGTTTTTAACATTGTCTGACATTAATTTATTCAAACTCGAAAGGTTCTCTGTGATGCTGCCGGCTGTTTTGGCTAAATTTTCCCTGTTCTTTCTGTAAGTGAAAGAAAAGAACAACATATTAATGATCATTTGCATAGATGACATCACAGATCACTTAGCTTGATCCTCTCCAGTTAAGAAGGGATTAGCCATAGATCATTTGCATACATGACATCACAGATCACTTAACTTGATCCACTCAAACAAGGGATTAGCCACAGATCATTTCTATAGATGACCTTTTACCTTGATCCACTCCAGAGAAGAAATGAGGGCCCAGCCAGTCAAAATAAGTAAGGAAGTAAGTAAAAAAAGTAAGGACAAACTATTGAAATGAGGTTTTCAACTCATAGTGTGCAATATTTTTCTTCTCAAGATGTATGTATTTGTATGTAAGTATTTTAGATGCTCCTGCAAGCAGGAACTCGTGGAGAAGCCTCATTGGCATATCAAAGCCGCAAGCTGACCGAAGTCAGTCTCTTACATTCATATTTAACGTCCATGATTATGAATTGTCAACAATTCTGTAACTGGACGACATACATTAATCTTGGAGTGACTCGAACCGGGGACCTTATGATTGGAAGGCACTGGCGTTAACCACTGAGCTAACATTCCACAAGATAAGTCTAACATTGTCTGCTACTGGAATATCCCAAATGAATCATAATAACAAACCGACAGAAACAATGACAAATCAAACAAGGAATTACATTTGATTTTAAAGAAATAGCAGAAATTTTGCAACATAAGAGAACAATTGAGTAAGTTTCAGATAAACTTCATAGTTCGTTTCTATATATATTTTCAATATTTGTAGGGCCAAATTCAAAACATGGTTAAGCTCTACTTTACAAAGAAGACGTCTGAAGTAGAATGGCAGATGCCAATGTTGATTTTTACTAGAGAACTTACAAATAAAGCAGAAAAAATTCACTGCTGTAACATTTGGAATTAGAAATCAAGCCCTTCTTTAAACTGCTGTGTCATCATGCATTGTTGATGAAATTAAAACCTTACCGTTTTCTTATTTCCGGATCAACCTGGCTATCCATTAGTTCATCTCGCTTTCTCCTTTCCAATTCAAACATACAGGAGAGGTTGGCCTTCTTAATAGCTGTCTGTGTACTGTAATGTAAGGCAAGAAGGAGTTACAAGGAGAACATCATTTAGAAAAAGAAAAAAAAAGAAATCTATCTCTTATTTTCTGTTTGGAACATAAAACTATTATCATGAACCAAGCAAATTGTCACTTATATCGATGAAGGTAGAAACATTAATATACACACACAGACACACACATCCACACACCCAGTCAGACTATGAATTTCATACACATAACTTAATAATTACACATATTCTAAAAAGCTGACAATATCTCTTTAAGCACTGTCAGGGTACACACAGGCGCGTAGCCAGGAATTTGCCAAGGGAGGGGTGAAAATGTAGGCAAACTATCAGAGCCGTAGATACGGCATTGCAAACTATCTAAGCGTAGCGCCACCATAGGTTGGCGCGAAGCGTACAAGAAAATGTTGGCTGAAAATGCCTCCCAGATCGTTGGAAATGGCACTTCCCAGGCCTTGTAAGTTGCATCTTAGCATTTTCTCTTTTGAAATTACTAACGATATCATAGAAACATTTAAAAAAAAATTAAAAATATGCTCAAGGGGGGGGGCGGCTGCCCCCTTTGCCCCCCTTGGCTACGCGCCTGGGTACACAGAGGGTAGGATATAAGTATTATTACAAGTAATGGCAGAGAATAATTTACATAGCATCACATAGCATAATGCTATGCAAAGTGCTATGCAAAATGGTCGAAAAAGTCCAAAGATATATAGAAGTTTTGTACAGAAGCTGAAGTACTTAAAGACAAAATTCAGATGCCTTTGAAACTGCTTAATTTGAACACAGAATCATTCTTTGAATGGCCTCTCCGAGGGAGTGAGGTCCTTATCAGGGCCACATGGTTTTTGCAGTCGACTTCTTATGTGTGTACTGTACATAACCCATGCTCTCACAAATATACTTACTAATTTTTATGTAACTATCATATGGTGGGAAACATACAAGAATGAAAATATCTCTTCCTCCTACCTCAAGTATTGTTTCCTGTACTTTTGTACCTCAGCTAGTAGTCCTATTTTATCATCTTCTTTTTCTTGTTCTTTTGCAATTCTCTCTAACTCCTGAAAGAAAAAGGAAAGAATATTAAAATATTTAGATGTATGAAGTGCTGACTGGTTTACTTGCTGATTACTTCAAAAAACAACTTCTCTAAGTAACAACTTGCATTCAATCAAATGATACTGAATACCAGTGGCATATAGCTATGGGGAGGGATCTAAGGAGGCCGCACTCCCCCCCTCACTGCCCCCCCCAAACAAAATGCCCAAAAGGTATTTTATTTTAGAAAACAGGTTCTGCCTGCACCTCCTAGATAAGCATTGGGCTCCCCTCAGGAAAAAAAAAGTCTAGCTATGCCCCTGCAACAAACATTCACACTTGGCTACAAGATTAGAGCCACTTAACTTGAAGAATAGAGTTGACAAAATCAGTGCCAAATTAAATTTCTAGTTCTTGATGTCACTTAAAGAAGTATTGGTGATACGGGGGGAGGGAGGTCATTTCCCCCAGATTTTCCTCTTGCCCCTAGTTGGCCCCCCCCAACAGATCTGGTACTGTTCCAAAATATGTAGAGCTAGCCTAATGGTTTGTACTAGAGACAACTTCCAATGCCTACCAAAGTCGATCACAGAAACAATTTTTTTATTGGCTCAAAGCTGCTGGTACTAATATTTTTTTGCTCACCATAAAATTCCAAATTTTTGACAGGCTGTACTGTAGATATGTGAAAAATTTGTCAAGTAATATAGCACCATTTTGCGTTTAAGTCATGTTACTTGTAGAAAACTTCCCATATCAGTGTTATATTTTTTCCCCCATAAAATATATTCCTTTCCCCCCTAGTTGAATTAACACAGAACAATGCACCATTTAAAGGAGTATGTAATGAGGGGAATACGATGGGATATTCAAAAGGGTGGTGTTAATAATTTAGAAATGAACTGTTTTCCAGCTATTTACAACTTACTTCAATTTTCTTCTTAAGTTTCTGCATTTGTACTCTCACACCAACATTTACATCATCCAGTTGTGAAAGGGAAACACTCTTCTTCAATTGCTGTTAGGAAAATTATTGGAATTTTATATATTATAAAATGAAGCTAATGTGATCAAAATGTTTCTCTATATCTGTGCAATTTTTTGTATGTAGATGAAGAATGATAATTTGTTGAATAAAAAAAAAAAAAAATCATCACAGAAAAATCCACTTGGAATCACAGCACTAAATAGAATTGTCAATCAAGGATAAAGACAGTTGGTTGGCTCACAAGTCTTATGCTAGGGCCCACCCTATAGCTGGCTGTTAGGAGATTGCAATTGCACACAATGCATACTTGCATACTCTATCATGCATGGGGGCCTTCTTAAAATGATCACATAGAATGGTTGTCCTGCAAGTGATTTGCTTTTTTTTAAATATGCTTAGCCTACATTCAGCTCTTGTGTACCGATTTGTGATTACAAATGTTTCTGACTATGTCATTTCGTTTGGCAGTTTTAACCAAGTTACTCACATAACCCACAATCAACACCCCCACAGACGAAGTTACCACTAACGTTTTGGATTGATAATATAAATCCTGTGTAACGAGTGATGCTAGACTAACGTTACAAGTAATAACGTGAGAATGAACCGACCAAAACATACGGAACGACAAGACTTAGCCTAGGTAAACTCGTGTTATACATGCATATTGTGCCACTTTACCTCTAATATCGCATGAATTTCGAGATCTGTTTTTACAATATCCTGAACACATGATTTGATTCTCCGTTCATTTAACGTCATCTTGATGTATGGCTACACAAGACACTCAGGCGTAGAATATACACTAGGCCTACTTTCGTACTGAACCAAAATTTAATAACAGAATCTTGATCTAGGAAAATTACGTAATAGTATTGAAATGTGATCGTATGCCTTCGTTTGTCGCCGAATGATTCATTATAGCGATAATTTTTAGCATCAATCATAATGCATAGTATTATTTAAATAAAAAATTGTGTTTAAAAATATTTTTTATTGAAACTTGAAGTACAAACTATTTCTTTGAGCAAGATGTGTTTACTACTGGCAGCAAATTTCTAAGTTTGAAGTACAACTAAGTCCGTGTCTGTAGTACACGTTACTCAAAACAGATCAGCACAACTAACCAACTTGTACATTTGACTGTAACGGAACTTACGTGAGAAACGTATGTATTTGTTACTGTACAACTGTGAGCCTTTACAATACTACAGTACCATGTCAAGGAAAACATTTTATGCAGTTGTCAGCAAATAGTGTCCTGATGCAGCTCAGACGTCGTTAACAAGTAGAGGAGGAAAAAATACTAATTAAGTCGAGGAGAAAATTTCAAAGGATATTTAAAAGGTGTCCGATTTCTCTCTGATCGCGGAGTTGTCGTTTGTGGCAAGTTTTCTGTAGGCCACACACCTAATGACCGAAGATTCGAAACTTGATGTGAAATGATATCAGCATATGGCCCGGTAAAGTTGCAATTGCTTGTTAGAATGTTTGTTATCTGCCATTAGTATTCGTACTTTAAGCCAAAATATATTTCAATCACGAAAAAGAATTTCCTTGTTCCGATCGAAAAAAAGTTATGACCAAACGTGAGGCTGGCTTGACGTTAGCCTAGGCTTTAGACATAAATGTGCAGACTGTATAGAGTATCCTATGCAGATATGTACAGTAGAGTTTCGAGTGGTTATCATCATCCAGTCATTGCAGCTCAGGACTCCCTAACCCCTCCTGTCTGAACCAAACTTTAATTTTAGCTCATTTGTTGCATTAAATTAGATCAAAGCAGTAAGAAATATTAAAGTCAGGCCAAACTTTCTTAGTGGAGGAACAGCCATCAGAATGTGACTGAGTGGTGGCCATCTGTCTTCAGTGAATGGGTATGCGGTACCTGGAAGTACAATGCTGCATCTCTGGTTATAACTAGTTATAATATTTATTTAAATAATTTTTGACATGCCTTATTTGATTCTTTTCACAGCAGTTTTCGAATGACTTTTCCAACTGTTTGGCAGATTAGTGTACGCAAGCCTAGCAGGCAAAGACGTATTGCTGTTCTCTTGATTGTTGTAAGCCTGTTTCTCATTTTTACATATCTGGCCCATGAAACGCTATCACAGCACCATGAAAAGGATGCTGTCTTTAGGGAATATGCCAGAAAATATGAACACATTGAGGTGACAAATACTGACGATGACAACCTTTATTATGGCATCGTCATTGATATGGGATCAAGTGGATCTAGGGTATTTGTCTATTTCTGGCCTCAGCATACAGGTAAATCTAATGAACTCCTGCATATTCAGCAGATGAGGGATCAAGAGCGGAATCCTGTCGTCAAGAAAATCAAACCAGGTATAAATAATCTATAATTTGATTTTAAATTATAATAAAGGTAAAAATGCACATATTTTTCTAAGACCGAGGAAAGAAAAAACTATTTTGAAAAGACAAATGGGAAGACTGTAGACAAAATGCATTTCAATTAGTGCGAGACAAATTTTAGTTGGTGTTATTAGAATTTTAATCAGTTTTAGTCATAAAGGGAATTTAAGAGACTTGTCATATTTTCATACTGAGTACCTGTACAGGAATAGCTACATCAACACAACTAGTACTCAAACCTTTTTTCTTTATTGAACTGTTTGATGCCAGGATTAAAATTCTGCACTAAAGCATCCAGTAATTGTCGACAAGAGAACTGTCAATCACTTAAGAGTGTTTTCAGGCTCTAGAAGTAGGTGAACAGTTATGAAACTAAGGATAAAGATAACGTCCATTACACTAACATTATCAGCATGACAGAAGTCTATTTGGTTGATAATTGCTTCCCTCATTTAGCCTTTTTACTCTTTTTCCCTACCTTTCATTGGGAAAAAAATTATTCATTGAATAAGCAGAAATAAAACAGAAAAAAAAGAATGAAGAAAAATAAGTTTTCTTTGTAAAATCTGGCAGTATGACAAGAAATTATATCAGAAAGTCAAGACATTAACATATGTGAAGGTTATTTGGCTTCAGGCATGCCTGTAATGATTTAGAGACTTCACGTTAAAATGACACAATTGTATATTATCGTACTTGCTCCTCTCTCCACAGGGATTTCCAGCCTGGCTGACTTCCCAGAGAAGGTAGATGGATATGTAAAGAATCTGCTAGACTATGCAGCTAAACACATTCCAGCATCAAAGCACCATGAAACACCACTTTACATTTTAGCAACAGCTGGCATGAGAATGCTTCCACAAAGGTGAATTACGTTGCTCACTTTATAACTTTCTCTTTCGTGGTGGAAGACTTAAAATGGTGTACTCTTGTATTAAGGAGTGGCAGCCGCTTGGGTCCGAGACTTGGAAAAGTTTGACTCTTGGAAACCTAATACAGGAAGGAAATTCTGACCTCCTCCAAGAAAAACAAAGCACAATTTCTTGTGAAATCCCTTCCCTGCTGCTTTTTGGATTATATTGATCAAACTTTAGGTGTGATCCCTGGTTTACACTGTATGCAAGGTCATGTGACACCCAGAGCAAGGTAATGGCTATACAGGGATTACTACCAACTAAACCAGGATAAGTCAGTTGGTAGAGCCCAGGGCTGGATAAGGCAGTTGGTAGAGCCCAGGGCTGGATAAGTCAGTTGGTAGAGCCCAGGACTGGATAAGTCAGTTGGTAGAGCCCAGGACTGGATAAGTCAGTTGGTAGAGTGCAGGGCTGGATAAGGCAGTTGGTAGAGCCCAGGGCTGGAAAAGTCCCAGGGCTTGATAAGTCAGTTGGTAGAGCGCAGGGCCGGTTAAGTCAATGGGTGGAGTGAAGGGGTGGATAAGTCAGTTGTAAGAGCACAGGGCTGGATAAGTCAGTTGGTAGAGCACAGGGCTGGATAGTCAGTTGGTAGAGCACAGGGCTGGATAAGTCAGTTGGTAGAGCACAGGGCTGGATAAGTCAGTTGGTAGAGTGCAGGGCTGGATAAGTCAATGGGTGGAGTGAAGGGGTGGATAAGTCAGTTATAAGAGCACAGGGCTGGATAGGTCAGTTGGTAGAGCACAGGGGTGGATAAGTCAATGGGTGGAGTGAAGGGGTGGATAAGTCAGTTATAAGAGCACAGGGCTGGATAGGTCAGTTGGTAGAGCACAGGGCTGGATAAGTCAATGGGTGGAGTGAAGGGGTGGATAAGTCAGTTATAAGAGCACAGGGCTGGATAGGTCAGTTGGTAGAGCACAGGGCTGGATAAGTCAATGGGTGGAGTGAAGGGGTGGATAAGTCAGTTATAAGAGCACAGGGCTGGATAGGTCAGTTGGTAGAGCACAGGGCTGGATAAGTCAATGGGTGGAGTGAAGGGGTGGATAAGTCAGTTGTAAGAGCACAGGGCTGGATAGTCAGTTGGTAGAGCACAGGGCTGGATAAGTCAGTTGGTAGAGCACAGGGCTGGATAAGTCAGTTGGTAGAGGGCAGGGCTGGATAAGTCAGTCGGTAGAGCACAGGATGTATAACCCTTAGGTCACTGAACATTTTGAATCCTGTTCTAACCAAATCCTTCTTTGCTCTTTTTCCACTTTATTTGTAACCTCACAGTCAGTTATCGTTGGTCATTTACTAATATAATAATTTTTCTGTCTCTCTTCTTCAGCAGACTTTTAACATCACTTTGAAAATTTTCTTGTTTCTTCATTTTATAGTAAGCAAGATAATTTACTTAGCAGATTAAGGGAAGGTGTGCCTCAACATTACAACTTCCTGTTCTCTGACAGTAGTGTGGAAATTATCAGTGGCAAACAGGAGGGTGTCTATGCCTGGATTGGAATTAATTACGTTCTGGGCAGATTTAATCATGATGAATCTGGTATGAATTTTGGATTTCACTTTCCTCTTGCTTCTCGATGATTAATCGAGATCGTCCCCTTTTTTGGAACGAAATATATTGTCTGCAAGCAAACTTAGTTGTTGTGATATTCTAAGGTTTCTGTGGTGTTAAAAAATATCAATGTTTTTAAGATAAAGCAAACTAACAAGAGTACACATCTAGTATAGACATCACTATATGTGGCATTTTTCAACAAACAAACATTGATGGATGCACATTAGCTCCACAAGCTTGATGGGGAAAGACTGCTTTGAAGTGGGCTTACATATTTTTTTGTAACAAGTAGTAGCACTCACTAACGATATTGCAGGTATTTCACAATATGAAGAGAGAGTTATCTCCTCCCCATAGACCTCCCCAGGATGAGGTATCCCACTTTTGAAAGGAATAAATATGGCAACCCAATCCTTTTCTCATATCCTATTCCTACTATGGAAAATTAATTGTGAGCTACATCTACTCCCCTGCCCCCCCTCCCCCCCCCATTATTATGTAGGAGTAGAAAGTCAATATTTAATAATATTACATTTCTTTCCTTTGTTTTGTTCATTTATTTATTAGATCCTTACAAAGTAGCCATAGATATTCCCGGGGATGGAAGGCTGGTCAGGAAACGTACTGTCGGTGTGTTGGATATGGGAGGAGGCTCAGCTCAGATTGCCTTTGAAGTTCCTCAGAAGATTGAATTTACTAACAAGGTGATGATTGCCATCTTTGGCTGCGTAATGTTCTATGTGATGTCTTTGTTCTGAGTGGTAAATGGTTGTTTGCCTAAAGTACATAGCACATAACTTATAATGATCCAAAACCACATTGTCAGGAAGCGGTTGCAACTCTGCCTCTAGCTTAAAATTTCTCTTTTAAATTTACAGTATTTTTCATGTTGTTCATTCCTTATCAATATATAATTGATCACATTTGTCTTTAATCAAAACATTGCAAGAAATAGCCAGTCCTAGGAACAATGTTTCTTGTACAGTATGTTTTAGGACCAACTTGGGTTTTCATATTGTGAAGGATGTGTTTGCCATTTGTCTCCTGGATGCGTAGGAACTTCTGGCCAAAGGTCACATTGCCGAATTCAACCTGGGTTGCCACCAACACGAGTCTGATCACGTCTACAGAGTCTATGTTACAACATTCCTCGGCTATGGCGGCAATGCAGCCCGTCATCGATACGAGAAGTTACTCTTCAACGGGACGAGAGGTACAGAGGACAGGTAAACTACCGTATCTCGTAGACGTCGGGAGTGGAATTACTATATCTTTAAGTTAAGGACATGTGTTATCAATATCTAACAAGTGGGTCTAAGGGATATCTAACATATTGAATCTTCGAATTGATGGTAGACTTTACTCCTCATCGTCTTGATCTAAATGTTGAGTTGATTATAGAGATTTTTGGCTAAGCCCATCCATTACTTTTGTATCTAATGTGTCATTTGTTTGAGGATTGTTATAGGATGAGAAAGCTTTAAGAATTCCTTAAGGAATGGTTAGTGGTAATGAAAAGATCTCTGAATCACATGACTTGAACTTGAAAAGGAATTTCCAACTCTCAAGAGATTATCGAGAGGGGATTATGTTTGGAGAGATTGAAGCTTCTCGCTCTCTCTGAGATTGTTGTTTCTCCATCTCAAAGAACCAGGTGCAGAAAGATCAAGGGGTAGATGAGGGTAAAACCCCCTCCCCCCATTCAACCCCATAATTGTTTTTGTTAACTAGTCATCAGTATAACCTTGCATGTGGACCTAATTTATTGCCTAAAAATGCCTCAGAATATCACCATCTTCACCTCTAAATTTTCACCTTTTTTTTCTCTCCTACCAAAGAGTTGCAGTTAACAAGGGGGATTTATTTTCCTGTTCAAGATATGTTTCACACTATCACAGCCACTTATTATACCTCTTTATCATATTCAGTTTTGGCGACAGTATTGATGACACATAACTATCTATTTTAAGGCAATACCATTGTCAATTGACGTTATACTTGTTCATGTCCCTCGTAGTTAATTAGGTCCATCCTACCACAATAAGGACAAAATTCTGAAGAAAGTTTGATGTATTTTTTTCCTCTTTAGTGACAGCCCTCTGGATAGGAGAGGAACATCATCAGCAAATCCGCTCTTGGATCCATGCTTACCAAAGAGTCTGGAAGACACCATTTCTTTTGACAAGAAAGATATTTTCCTGAAAGGTTCAGGGGATTACGATAAATGTCAGGACAGACTGAAACCTCTCTTGAACTTGACAGTGCCATGTGAGAAAGAACCCTGTTCATTTAATGGTATCTTCCAGCCTAGCGTTAGGTTCAACAATAGTGAGTTCTATGGCTTTTCGGAGTACTGGTACTGCATGGAAGACGTGCTGAGGATAGGTGGCGTCTATGAATATGACCAGTTTCGAAAAGCTGCAAAGGTGAGCTCTTAAAATTGCTCCCCCCCAACACCCCCACCCCAAAAAAAACAACCTCTAATGCAATTTAGGACTTCCTTTATTTAGTTGAATGTTTTTCACATTTACTTTTGTTTTCAGAGTGTCAGTGTACCCTAAGTGATCAACGTTTTTATTTCAAATGGTTCTGAAAAATTATTAGAAATTTAACATCGTTCAATCTATACTTTATGGTAAGCAGTGATCTTTTTTTGTTATAATCTAATTTCGAATAAGCTGGTCTGCTACAGATACGTATGGAAATGTTATCAATTTTAATCTGATTCTTTAAACACTTGGCAGATGCATTAGATTCATCTTGGACAAAACAGCTGTGTGTACTATGTAAAAGTTTCACCCAAATCAATACCAGATGTTTTTAATAATGTTGCTCATTGCATTGATTAACCAAAATGCATTTATTGTCCAGAGTACTTTACAATATTCATAGGTCAATAGAGAATGAAAAGTTAGAAACCTTGTAAAACATGGTATCTTTAAGTAGGACAAACTTGAACAGATTCACCCAAATATATATCTGATGTACTACTTTCTGTACAGCGATGATTTACTCAAATTGTATTTGGTGTCCCAAGATGAGTAGAAGGAATGTTTGTCTGTGTAGGTCAAAGGTCATTGAAGGATATTAACTGACAAAATTGAAAACCCTATGAAAAGTGCAATTTATCAAGAAAATGTCAACCTCAGATCAGGTAATTTTCTACGAGGGCCAGAAAGAAACCTTGGTTATTTAACAATTTAGGTCAAGGTGAACCAAAATCTCACTGTACCTTAGCTGAGGAAGGTGCATGATATAGCAGTAATGTGCTCAAGTGTATCATCTTAAGAGTAAGGTTGTTGGCAGCTTTTCTTGGTGAGGGGGAGGGAGGGGGCCAGATTGAGATCCTTCAATTCCCAGATTTGTCCAGCAGGCCACATTTTGTGAAGCTCTGACCTAGTTGGATCCAAAATTTCTATCAGTCTGATGTTTCAAATCTAAAGCATTTAGGAAGTACTAGTTTAGTGCATGAGCTGTCTTGCTTTCAGTATCAAATAAGTATCAAATATCAAATCATCAAATATCAAAATAATTATCAAATATCAAAAATCAGTATCAAATAAAAAATTCAGTGCTTTTAGTATCAAATATTATGATCAAATAGACAAGCATTTAACGTTAGTTTAATAAACTGCTACAATTGAGTAACTGTAAAATGGTATTATATGGGTTAATGTACTTACTGGGTATAAAATAAATAGATGTTACATCAAACCAGATTCCATTGGAAGAGTATATTTGACCTATAAGGGCAACATGTCCATTAAAGCAAGATATGTGGCCACTGTTTTAGGGTATCATTTTGAGGAAAGCATTTCCAAAGGTTAAAACAATATAACAAAATTCAAAACATTAATTACATTGATAAATATGCCTGTACATTTAAAAACAGTTTAAGTGGAACATAAATTTTAAGTATGTAAAGTGTCATATACTGTAGTCAAGTGGGGTAAAAAAAAAACAATTTACCTAAAGTTTGCTCTAAAAATTGATGAGTAAGAGGTATTGTTTCGGTTCCAATGTTCAAGTGTGTGGAGTGGGATTCTTTTAGAGAAAATCTAATAAAAATAACTTTTTTGTAAATGGAAAGTGTCGTTTTTTGCGAAAAGTGTTGTTTTTTTTTACCCCCAAAATTTGCTTAATTCGGGGTATAAAAAACAATGCCGGGGTAAAAAAAAACAATGCTATAAAACAGCTATTTTCTTCATGAATGTATCTTAAAATCATGTTTGCATATAATTACATCTAAGTATGAGCTTCTACCTTTACATGAAAAAGGAAAAAAATTGTGAAATTGTCTTAATTCGTAATTATGGATGGCTCGTGTCATATGTCATGCTCAGCCATATTCATACTGTACAGTGTGTATATGATGCTACACAAATGTGGTGTCATATAGTAGAAACATTACAGTTGAGCCAATTTCAGTTACTTTTGCCCAATTATTTAACATTTTTGACACATGACAGACATGAAAACTATTTGCCTAACCTCTAAAATCAACATTATGGAAAAATGTATCCATTCAGGCAAAATAGGGAGTACATTGGAGCCGGAAAGTACTTGTTTTTTTTTTACCCCATTCGCATCATTTTTTGGGGGTAAAAAAAAACAAGGGCCCCACATGCAGCGTGAATGAAGTTGGAGTAATTCTACCATGGGGGAGTGTAATATCACTAACTGCTATGCTGTAACTGCTGGAATAATCTCCACATCATATAAGCTGGGTATGTAGGAGAAAGTTTCGGATATGTGGTACAAACTTCAAATTTCGCTATTTTAGCATTCGCTTGATTCGAAGCGGTGATTGGCAGCGAAGTGACATAGAGTTCCAGAAATTATATAATAATAAACTAGACATATAGGACTATCACCCAAAATAAATTGGAACTTTAGCTAAATATTCCCCTTCTATAAAAAGGGGTTGTTTTTTTTTAACCCAACTACCCCCTTGTTTTTTTTTACCCCAACTGACTATATTTATGTGAAAGAACCTGATAAAGTACTAAAGCACTATATTTGTGGAATCATTGATGGATTTGTTGATAGGACATGAAATATGGCTACCATGTATCGATCAAGAAAATCTCGAAACTAACTTGTTTTCAAGTCAATATTGACACATTTCTCGATGCGGGTCGAGAGTGAAATCACATTTATTCCCATCAAAATGTAGGTCGTTGGCCTAGTTAAAACATCAATCAATCAAGTTTCAGTTTAGATAGTGAAGAGAAAATCTCTACTTAGGAGTGAGGTTTCACTTTGCTGTTAAATGTGTCTACTACTATTTTTCTAACTATTCATTAACCTTCATTTGGTTACGAAATGTGGGAAGGTGTCTTTGTGTGATCAATGATGCATAACAATGTAATGATGTTATGATGCTGTGTTATAATGTCATAATGCTGTGTAACACTGTTATGATGCTGTGTAATAATGTTACGATGATGTGTGATAATGTTACGATGCTGTGTGATAATGTTACGATGCTGTGTAATAATGTTACGATGATGTGTAATAATGTTACGATGCTGTAATAATGTTACGATGCTGTGTAATAATGTTATGATGATGTGTGATAATGTTACGATGCTGTAATAATGTTACGATGATGTGTAATAATGTTACGATGCTGTAATAATGTTACGATGCTGTGTAATAATGTTATGATGATGTGTGATAATGTTACGATGCTGTAATAATGTTACGATGCTGTGTGATAATGTTACGATGATGTGTGATAATGTTACGATACTGTGTGATAATGTTACGATGCTGTGTGATAATGTTACGATGATGTGTGATAATGTAACGATGCTGTGTGATAATGTTACGATGCTGTGTAATAATGTTATGATGATGTGTAATAATGTTACGATGCTGTGTAATAATGTTATGATGATGTGTAATAATGTTACGATGATGTGTGATAATGTTACAATGCTGTGTGATAACGTGATGATGCTGTGTAGTAATGTGATAATGCTGTGTAATAATGTTATGATGCATGTTATAATGTTATGATGATGTGTAATAATGTTATAATGCTTTGTAAACTTGTTTTGATGCTGTGTAATAATGTTATGATGCTGTGTAATAATGTTATGATGATATGTAATAATGTTTTGATGCTGTGTAATAATGTTATGATAATGTGTGATAAAGTTACAATGCTGTGTGATAATGTGATGATGCTGTGTAATATTGTTATGATGCTGTGTAATTATGTTATGATGCTTTGTAATAATGTGATGATGTTGTGTAGTAATGTTATGATGCTGTGTGATAATGTTACGATGCTGTGTGATAATGTTACGATGCTGTGTAATATTGTTATAATGCTGTGTAATAATGTGATGATGCTGTGTAATATATGGTGCTGTGTAATAATGTCATGATGCTGTGTAATATTGTTATGATGCTGTGTAATAATGTCATGATGCTGTGTAATAATGTCATGATGCTGTGTAATAATGTTATGATGCTGTGTAATAATGTCATGATGCTGTGTAATAATGTGATGATGCTGTGTAATAATGTTACGATGCTGTGTTATAATGTTACAATGCTTAATAATGTTATAATGCTGTGTAATAATGTCATGATGCTGTGTAATAATGTGATGATGCTGTGTAATATTGTTATGATGCTGTGTAATAATGTCATGATGCTGTGTAATAATGTCATGATGCTGTGTAATAATGTCATGATGCTGTGTAATAATGTTACGATGCTGTGTTATAATGTTACAATGCTGTGTAATAATGTTATAATGCTGTGTAATAATGTCATGATGCTGTGTAATAATGTGATGATGCTGTGTAATATTGTTATGATGCTGTGAAATAATGTCATGATGCTGTGTAATAATGTCATGATGCTGTGTAATAATGTTATGATGCTGTGTAATAATGTCATGATGCTGTGTGATAATGTTATGATGCTGTGTAATAATGTTACGATGCTGTGTAATAATGTTGTGATGCTGTGTAATAATGTGATGATGCTGTGTAATAATGTTATGATGCTGTGTGATAATGTTATGATGCTGTGTCATGATGCTGTGTAATAATGTTATGATGCTGTGTAATAATGTTACGATGCTGTGTAATAATGTTATGATGCTGTGTAATAATGTCATGATGCTGTGTAATAATGTTATGATGCTGTGCAATAATGTTATGATGCTGTGTAATATTGTTATGATGCTGTGTAAATAATGTTATGATGCTGTGTAATATTTGAAGGTTATTTTCATATCTGACCAACCTCAAGCAGCTGCCTCAATGCATACAAACATTAATTACTCACAAGAAATATAACAACCTTAAATAATTCACCATGTCTCAAATGATCAGAACCGCAATGTATTCCTGTATCCGGGCTCCTTTTGTGCACAGTATCTGGCATACTACCTGGAACCGTTTCGTTTTGATCTCTTGCAGAGCCATTGTTAAATTATCAATTTATAAAAAGTCAACCCTGCAGAGAGCAAAGAAATTTCAGGCTAGAATTGTGATTCAAACCAGTGACCTTATCAGCCCAGAGCCTGTTAGTCAAAATCCCTATGAGTAACACAAAATGTTGCAAAACCTGATGATAAAATGTAAAGATTTAGTGTGCCACTGTAGATCAAAGTTTATGATAAGGACGATTATGAAATTGAGAACTTTGAATTATATTTTCTTGTCTTTCAGAATTACTGTGCAACAAGATGGTCTTTGCTAAAGGAACATTATGAGAAAGGACTTTACTCAAAAGCAGATGAGTTTAGGATCAAGTGAGTATCATAAATCTCTACTTGTCTCTTGTTCTCTTTCGTTTCTCTGTCGTCCCTTTTAGAAACCTCTCCCTTTGTTTTTCTCCCCCTTCCTCCCCCTCCCCCAAGTCTAGCCTCCCCATTTATGTTTACATTGACTCATGTCTGATTCACCCTTCGTTCTTGCATTCCTTATCAAGGTAGCTGTCCCTATTATTTTGCTTGTTTGGGTTAATAGTTGATACAGAGACTGTGCCAGTGTGGCCCTGATAACAGCCCTCCCCCCGACCCGCTCTTGAGCCCAGTTGAGTTATTTAGTTTACCGCTATAATAACACAAGCAGTTTCTTACAGAGACTGTGTCAGGGTGCCCCTGATAATAGCCTTGCTCAGCTCAAGAACAAGCAAAAGCAACACTAATTGTTTTTAGAGGGAAGGATTATTATACTTGTATCATAGGTTGAAATCCTGTTGTAGCCAATTATTTTGTTTTGCTCTTTGATAGAGACTTTATCTCTCAGTTAGTTGTCTGTTTGACTTCATAATTAGCTTTGGAAATTTAAATTCCAAAATCCCTCCCAAATGGGATGCCTCACAAATGCTCCTTTCACTTTGCCTTCCAGAGTTGGCAAGAATTAACTGTTATATTCAATGCATTTCCTACAGTTAATACTGCCAATTCCCCCCTCCCCCCTCCTGAGCCCAATAGAATGATTTAGTTTATCGCTATAGTAACACTAAGCAGCTTCTTACCAGATTGAGAACAGTGATATTCTTCAGCTTAAGAGAAGTAACTATGGAATTAAATTATTGATGGAGTTCTTTCTTTTTCTGAGTAAGACCACCATCAGAATAATAAGAGGTGGTTGAAAAGTCAAGCTACAGTAGTAAATTATTGATGGATTTCTTTTGTTTTTGAGTATTAAAACTGTCAGAATAATAAGAGGTGGTTTAAAAAGTCAAGCTACAGTAGTAAATTGTCTTTCTCATCTAATTATTAATATTTTGATAATTTCACTACAGGTATAAATAATTTCACTGCATTGAGTTTTACTGTATACTTGTTTAAATTTACAAGTTAACACAAACACTAAGCTCAATTCTAAACTCTCGCAGTCCCTCTTGCATGTCAAGCCCTAACCGATAGATGTTTGAGCCATCTACTTGTGTAGAGTTTTACGTTCAAGTATTTAAACCGATTTTTCAGACTATGAAGTTATGATGTTTTTCCACATATTATTTTCCTTTATTTCCTATGTACTTCATCTTTTAACACAAACACTTGCAGAGGGAAATGTTGTGAAGATCTCAACCCCGAAGAAATGTAATGAATGAGATCTGTCAACAAAGTATATAAACTTTGTATCATTTATATGCAGTTATTGCAGTATTAAAGTTTTCTTCCAACTATCCATATTCTACATTTGCAAATATCCCTACAGTAGATTGTGAAGGAGTTTGTTCCAGGAATTGCATCATCCTACCTGTGCAATTAAGTGTTCCAAACTGTGATAAGACGGTGAAGTTTCTTATTGCCTGATAATGATTCAAAAGCTAGTTAACATTTTTTCCCCCATCTCCACCAATAGATTTCAGTGTTTTAAGTCAGCATGGATTACTACAGTTCTTCACGAAGGCTTTAAGTTTCCAAGAGGTTACAAATATCTCCGTACAGCCAGTCTCATACATGACAAGGAGGTACAGTGGACGTTAGGTGCAATATTACACAGGACAAGGTTTCTACCACTTAGGTAAGTGAAACACTAGTATTACACAGGACAAGGTTTCTACCACTTAGGTAAGTGAAACACTAGTATTACACAGGACAAGGTTTCTACCACTTAGGTAAGTGAAACACCAGCATTGCACAGGATAAGGTTTATAACACTTAGGTAAGTGAAACACTTGTATTACACAGGACAAGGTTTCTACCACTTAGGTAAGTGAAACACTAGTATTACACAGGACAAGGTTTCTACCACTTAGGTAAGTGAAACACTAGTATTACACAGGACAAGGTTTCTACCACTTAGGTAAGTGAAACACTAGTATTACACAGGACAAGGTTTCTACCACTTAGGTAAGTGAAACACCAGCATTGCACAGGATAAGGTTTCTACCACTTAGGTAAGTGAAACACTTGTATTGCACAGGACAAGGTTTCTACCACTTAGGTAAGTGAAACACTAGTATTGCACAGGACAAGGTTTCTACCACTTAGGTAAGTGAAACACTAGTATTGCACAGGACAAGGTTTCTACCACTTAGGTAAGTGAAACACTAGTATTACACAGGACAAGGTTTCTACCACTTAGGTAAGTGAAACACCAGCATTGCACAGGATAAGGTTTATAACACTTAGGTAAGTGAAACACTTGTATTACACAGGACAAGGTTTCTACCACTTAGGTAAGTGAAACACTAGTATTACACAGGACAAGGTTTCTACCACTTAGGTAAGTGAAACACTAGTATTACACAGGACAAGGTTTCTACCACTTAGGTAAGTGAAACACCAGTATTACACAGGACAAGGTTTCTACCACTTAGGTAAGTGAAACACCAGCATTGCACAGGACAAGGTTTATAACACTTAGGTAAGTGAAACACTTGTATTACACAGGACAAGGTTTATAACACTTAGGTAAGTGAAACACTAGTATTACACAGGACAAGATTTATAACACTTAGGTAAGTGAAACACTAGTATTACACATGACAAGGTTTATAACACTTAGGTAAGTGAAACACCAGCATTGCACAGGACAAGGTTTATAACACTTAGGTAAGTGAAACACTTGTATTACACAGGACAAGGTTTATAACACTTAGGTAAGTGAAACACTAGTATTACACAGGACAAGGTTTCTACCACTTAGGTAAGTGAAACACTAGTATTACACAGGACAAGGTTTCTACCACTTGGGTAAGTGAAACACTAGTATTACACAGGACAAGGTTTCTACCACTTAGGTAAGTGAAAACACTAGTATTACACGGGACAAGGTTTCTGCCACTTGGGTAAGTGAAACACTAGTATTACACAGGACAAGGTTTCTACCACTTAGGTAAGTGAAACACCAGCATTGCACAGGATAAGGTTTATAACACTTAGGTAAGTGAAACACTTGTATTACACAGGACAAGGTTTCTACCACTTAGGTAAGTGAAACACTAGTATTACACAGGACAAGGTTTCTACCACTTAGGTAAGTGAAACACTAGTATTACACAGGACAAGGTTTCTACCACTTAGGTAAGTGAAACACTAGTATTACACAGGACAAGGTTTCTACCACTTAGGTAAGTGAAACACCAGCATTGCACAGGATAAGGTTTCTACCACTTAGGTAAGTGAAACACCAGCATTGCACAGGATAAGGTTTATAACACTTAGGTAAGTGAAACACTTGTATTACACAGGACAAGGTTTCTACCACTTAGGTAAGTGAAACACTAGTATTACACAGGACAAGGTTTCTACCACTTAGGTAAGTGAAACACTAGTATTACACAGGACAAGGTTTCTACCACTTAGGTAAGTGAAACACTAGTATTACACAGGACAAGGTTTCTACCACTTAGGTAAGTGAAACACCAGCATTGCACAGGATAAGGTTTCTACCACTTAGGTAAGTGAAACACTTGTATTGCACAGGACAAGGTTTCTACCACTTAGGTAAGTGAAACACTAGTATTGCACAGGACAAGGTTTCTACCACTTAGGTAAGTGAAACACTAGTATTGCACAGGACAAGGTTTCTACCACTTAGGTAAGTGAAACACTAGTATTACACAGGACAAGGTTTCTACCACTTAGGTAAGTGAAACACCAGCATTGCACAGGATAAGGTTTATAACACTTAGGTAAGTGAAACACTTGTATTACACAGGACAAGGTTTCTACCACTTAGGTAAGTGAAACACTAGTATTACACAGGACAAGGTTTCTACCACTTAGGTAAGTGAAACACTAGTATTACACAGGACAAGGTTTCTACCACTTAGGTAAGTGAAACACCAGTATTACACAGGACAAGGTTTCTACCACTTAGGTAAGTGAAACACCAGCATTGCACAGGACAAGGTTTATAACACTTAGGTAAGTGAAACACTTGTATTACACAGGACAAGGTTTATAACACTTAGGTAAGTGAAACACTAGTATTACACAGGACAAGGTTTATAACACTTAGGTAAGTGAAACACTAGTATTACACATGACAAGGTTTATAACACTTAGGTAAGTGAAACACCAGCATTGCACAGGACAAGGTTTATAACACTTAGGTAAGTGAAACACTTGTATTACACAGGACAAGGTTTATACCACTTAGGTAAGTGAAACACTAGTATTACACAGGACAAGGTTTCTACCACTTAGGTAAGTGAAACACTAGTATTACACAGGACAAGGTTTCTACCACTTGGGTAAGTGAAACACTAGTATTACACAGGACAAGGTTTCTGCCACTTAGGTAAGTGAAAACACTAGTATTACACAGGACAAGGTTTATAACACTTAGGTAAGTGAAACACTAGTATTACACAGGACAAGGTTTCTACCACTTAGGTAAGTGAAACACTAGTATTACACAGGACAAGGTTTCTACCACTTGGGTAAGTGAAACACTAGTATTACACAGGACAAGGTTTCTACCACTTAGGTAAGTGAAAACACTAGTATTACACGGGACAAGGTTTCTGCCACTTGGGTAAGTGAAACACTAGTATTACACAGGACAAGGTTTCTACCACTTAGGTAAGTGAAACACCAGCATTGCACAGGATAAGGTTTATAACACTTAGGTAAGTGAAACACTTGTATTACACAGGACAAGGTTTCTACCACTTAGGTAAGTGAAACACTAGTATTACACAGGACAAGGTTTCTACCACTTAGGTAAGTGAAACACTAGTATTACACAGGACAAGGTTTCTACCACTTAGGTAAGTGAAACACTAGTATTACACAGGACAAGGTTTCTACCACTTAGGTAAGTGAAACACCAGCATTGCACAGGATAAGGTTTCTACCACTTAGGTAAGTGAAACACCAGCATTGCACAGGATAAGGTTTATAACACTTAGGTAAGTGAAACACTTGTATTACACAGGACAAGGTTTATAACACTTAGGTAAGTGAAACACTAGTATTACACAGGACAAGGTTTATAACACTTAGGTAAGTGAAACACTAGTATTACACATGACAAGGTTTATAACACTTAGGTAAGTGAAACACCAGCATTGCACAGGACAAGGTTTATAACACTTAGGTAAGTGAAACACTTGTATTACACAGGACAAGGTTTATACCACTTAGGTAAGTGAAAACACTAGTATTACACAGGACAAGGTTTCTGCCACTTAGGTAAGTGAAACACTAGTATTACACAGGACAAGGTTTCTGCCACTTAGGTAAGTGAAACACTAGTATTACACAGGACAAGGTTTCTGCCACTGAGGTAAGTGAAACACTAGTATTACACAGGACAAGGTTTCTACCACTTAGGTAAGTGAAACACTAGTATTACACAGGACAAGGTTTCTACCACTTAGGTAAGTGAAACACCAGCATTGCACAGGATAAGGTTTATAACACTTAGGTAAGTGAAACACTTGTATTACACAGGACAAGGTTTCTACCACTTAGGTAAGTGAAACACTAGTATTACACAGGACAAGGTTTCTACCACTTAGGTAAGTGAAACACTAGTATTACACAGGACAAGGTTTCTACCACTTAGGTAAGTGAAACACTTGTATTACACAGGACAAGGTTTCTGCCACTTAGGTAAGTGAAAACACTAGTATTACACAGGACAAGGTTTCTACCACTTAGGTAAGTGAAACACTAGTATTACACATGACAAGGTTTCTACCACTTGGGTTAGTGATACACCAGTGTTACACAGAACTATGTTTACACGGTCACAGTTACAGGTACAAGACTTCAGTTGTTTATAAGTAGAGACTAGGATTTTATTCATAGGTTAGAGTATGAGCAGGTTAAAGGTTAAAGGTTATTATAGTACAGCAACACTGGCTTGATTGTAAGTATGTTTACATACTAACTTCAAGTCTGATGTGAAACCCTCACCACTACACTTGAATGGTCATGGAATTAACTCCTTTCTTCTTAATACTTGCTACTATATTTGTGAATACTATATCATCTCATTTATGCTGCTGTACATCGTATGACCAAAATTTGAATCACTTCTTTTTCTGACTTTTATATCCTTTTATTTTTAATCATTCCAGAGAGATTCAACAGAGTTCCTTGCAGCAGAATAAACCCCCTTGGGTAAAGTCACCGAACCCCTGGCTCTCCAACCAGTACCTGCTCCTCCTCTGCTTCATAATCGTGGGCATCTTCATCTTTGTGTACATAAGATGGTTAAGAAGCATGAGTCCTCAGAGAGGTACCCTCGCCAGAGTACCAACAATGGCCTACTTCATGACGGAAGAAGGACAAGTGCAGGACGGTGTCTATGAAACCAAGGGACTCCTCCCCAGCTAAAAGGATTGACCAGTAGATGACCCATCACATTTAATCACTGCAGCAACTATAGAGATATAGACAATAGGGGTCAGAATTTCTCTCTCCAATCTTTTGGTAATTCATCTTAAAGGAATTTAAACGACATGATTTCTCTCTTCATCACGTAGGCTTAAAACGGAATCTCTTTTTTTACTTTGTAGGGGTTCATATCAGAACAGATGTTTAAGGTCTTGTAACAGCCTAGTGCTTTTCAAAACAAACATCGTTTTACACGAAGACTGTCACACTTTCATAGCAGAGCTACCTAGCCTATTCTACTTTGCATATCGGAATCAGGGCTTAAGTCATTATTGTCATTCAATGCTGAGACTAAACAGAGACCTGCTGTTTGCAAACTTTATAAGGAAAAAGAAAGCTGTGTTGAATTTTGAGTTGAGTGTTGAGAGGATAATTCAAGTAACTGTAGTGGATTACCCAAGTAATTTGAGTGGATTACTCGAGTAACTTAAGTGGATTACTCAAGTAACTTGGGTGGATTACTCAAATAACTTGAGTGGATCCGATCAAAACCTATAGTGTGGTATTAATGAAACACAAACAGCCACTTCAAACGTTGTGAAATCTCGATACTTTAACCATGCCACAAGTAACCTTACCTTCACCTTGTATTTGTATATGACTTTGAAACATTGGATTTTCTGTGCTTGATGTATTATGTAACATGAGTTAAATCTGTAAACATGTTGGAAACAATAGCTAAAACTGTTTGTGTTTGTGTGTGTGTGGTTTTTATTTTTTACTGAAACAGATTTGCTTTTTCCAATTTTTTTATTAACTTTTGTAATTAGTAATACCATGATGATCATACCAAGTGATATATCTTTTAATTACAATTTGATGTTTTATGTAAATCAAATATTAAAGGAAGCCTCAGGTTATTGGGAGAAATTCCTTCCATACCCTCTCCACTTCATCCCTTGTATTATGACCAACCCTCTCCCCTCCCCCTCCACCCCCCTCCAATATACATATTGGATATTAAATTGTTGCTTCCCCCATTCTCACACTCACAAACTCCCCTTAATGGCCTAGTTACCCCCAATGCAATATGCAGAAATAATTCGGCATAAAAAAAAGAGTTACCTCTCAGTATCTTGTAGATCCCGTAGAATTTACTTTATCTTTACCAAGTCGAACTTACATTAGTCCGGTATAAGCCAACACCTGTTTTTTTATTTTTTATGTAAACTTCTTATCAACAGAGTAATTTTTTGAGAGAGGGAAGTGTCAAGAACAAGACCCTTTCGGCTGCTGTGGATACATTGCCATCTGTCCAAACCTGTCTTGTATGTTTTTAAAGAAGTGACTTTTAAATGTCAAACATTCTGAATCACAACTAGTTTGTGTCATTTAGCATACCATATTTACTGATAATCTTGTTTTTGAACATGGCAAACATCACGTGGAAGCTGTCATATTTGATCTGGTTCCACGAAATGTGTTTTGATCAACATGAAGTACATTGGATCATGACTATTGAAGGAGAGATACTGTGAAAGAATTGTCAGAATCTCCAAGTCAAAGCAAACTGTGTTATAAGAACCTTAGCTTATGTCTTCTCAAACTCGTTTCTTCTGTTGCTCACAGAAACTGAAGGAGTAGAACTTTGAGCCAATCATGCAGCTGGATTGAATGCATGTGAGCATAGGCGTAGGAGCCTAATTTGATTTGGGGGGGCTGTAACGACTTGCCCGAAAAATATAACCAAAATTTTTCGCGCGCTCCGCGCGCGTTCAACGTCTTAATGTGCATATCACATGGGCATTCATCGGTTATTACATCACATGCCTTTAACCGATGAATGCCTATGTGATGTGCACACTAAGATGTTCAACGCAGGCTGAGCGCGCGGAAAATTTGGGTTATATTTTCCGTGTTATTACCCTTCCATATTGGTTATAATTATTGGGAAGTCGTTACAATAATCACGATAATAATAATAATATCAGTTTAACCATTGAAAAACACATTGCAAATTATTCTTCTTTCAGTAGGTGCCCGAAAAATTATCAGCATATTGCCCGAATTTTCACCAAAAATTTTGGTTGGGGGGGCTGCAGCCCCCCGCCTCCTACGCCTATGCATGTGAGCACTGTGCATTCACTCTGTCATGTAATTTTGATTTCAAAGATTTGTGAGCAGTCCAGATCAGGCACATTAGGCACTATATATGAGTGCCCTTGGCTAGAACACTAGAGAGACCTACTCAAAACTAGGGTAAGAATTTGGTTAGGTGGTGGGAGGGGAAGGGGAAGGGGTCAGATACCCAGGTTATGTCTTTTACAAAGATTCCATAACAATGCATTTCGTTTGCAAGACTGATTTGGTTTCTTTTCAATGAAAAATGAGCCAAAAGTTTTAAAACAATTGCAACATCCTTTTGGCATGTCATAATTTACAAACTAGTCTCATGGAAAAGTATCTGAGGTGATAAATTGTTCGAAAGTTAAGTAACAGGAAGTTGCATTTTATATAAGCATTCTTTTAGTGAAAAAAAAAAAGAACAGGGAGGGTATCATTTTGATGACCAGGTAAGGAATTGTTGACCAAAAAGACTATCTGTTGGGTTTATGATGTACTTGACATTCCATGGTTTCAGTGGTTGTTACAGCGTAGTCCCTGAGGTGTTTTAGTATTCTATCCAGGTTACTGATTTACAAATGGCACATTTTTTTTTCTTGCTCCATCCAACCACAAAATTAGAAGAAGAAGAAGGGGAAAAAATGCAGAAACTTTTTGACTTGTTTGAAAACTTGAAGTGATCCAGTCAAACATCCCATTTGTTTATATTTCCATCTGGCAGGTATGTCTCTCTCTGACAAGCAAGAGCAATTGCCTGCAAATATTGATGATTCTCCCCCCCCCCCCTCTTAACCCTGAATACTATTATTTTGATTTCTGTAAAATTAGTGCATGTTTTGGCCTAGCACAATGAATATTTTATGTTGACAGAGATATATTTTAAATTTTTATTGTGGTCAGGTTAAATAAAAACCCTATTGGTTAGACAAATTTTTAGGTGGGTAGGGGAGGAGGTTGCGTTTGCTCTGAGGTGACAGGTCATAGATTCTCCACTTATTATTATAGATTCTCCACATATTAACTGATAATCATGTATGGAAATGAGGGTACCACCGTTTTCCCCCACTCCACCCCTAAAGTATTTTTGTGGGCGATTGGTCTGCCCTCTCTCCCTCCCCCATCCCCTCTCTTCGTGTTCTCTCCAGCCTGCATATTGGTTCTGAACTATAAGCTGGCACTATGAGGTGCAATAATTTTGGGTACGTTATCAGCGAGAGTGATTGTAAAAACTATATAATTGATAGACACACAACGGGCACATGGCAAAAGTAAACTTTTGTGAAGTTGACCAAATTCGACTTGAAAATACTGAAATTTGTCTATCGGAATGTCAAAGCTTGACTTCGTGCTCAGTCTAACTACATGTAATTAATTTGTCGATTTATGGCTCTGAAATTTGTCAGTGAAGTCTCTTCAACTTTTTCCTTTAAAATTTTGTCAGAATTAACTAAGAAGAACACATTATAAATTTCACTATGACTGGGAAAAGTTAACGTTTTCTCTCAGAATAAAAAAATATATAAAATAAAAAATGGAGAAAAAAAAATAGTACGGTGAAGGAAAAAATGTGCTATTTCAAATCTTCCGACAAATGTATATTTATTCTAATCAAAAAAAAAAAATGTAAAATATTTCAAATCACTTTAAAGCCTTCGAAAATGCACAAAAATTTTCAAGGAATCTGTTAGGTTAATTCATTTGCACGATATACAATCCTATGCCGAAGTGTTAAATTGTAAATTGTAATTATACCAGTAATTCTAGTATTTTTCGATTTGTTCAACTATTACATTTTGTTGGGTAATCATAGCATGGTATCTATGCTGTATTGTGTGACTAAGCTGCTGTTTAGATTTCTCTCAAGTACATGTTGTTTTCAAGGCACTTTCTTTGATGATTAATATTTTAACTTTATAAATGTGCAAATATTTTAGTTGCTATGGTAGTTTAAGTCTTGTAACCATGCAGTCGAGGTTGTTTTTGTTACTTGATTTTGAGAGGGAAGTTTTGAGTGGTTGAGAGACATTGTTTCCAAATTGTCTTTTGTAGTTAGTTTGATTTGTTATGTTGCTTTGGAGTAAATGTTAATTTTTGTTTTGTTTCTTTGCCTGCATTCACCATGTTCTTTCTAAAGAGGTAAAATGTTTTACATGATGAGTTCAAGAAAGCTTTGAATTGCAAAGTTCTTTATGTGGTTGTCATCCACATTCCATACCATTTGCTGTAAAATATTTTAAAGTATAGGCAGGATCTTTAATCATATTTTTTTTGGGGGGGGGGGGGTTGGACTCTCACTGCTGAGCAAATATGGAAAAGGTATATCCGAAAGAAAATGTGTGTCCATGAACAAAAGAATGGATTTCTTTTGCAGCAAACAAACATTTCCTACATATATTTTGTAAGTGAAGATGTGGAGAATTGGGTTGAAATTTTGAATATTTGCATACTTATTGTTGTCTTATTGAAGCTATCTAGGGTTGAATATTCTATTCACAGCATCACTTTTGGGGAATGGGGTGGCAGTGGGGGAAGGGGTGGCAATTGAGGAAAGGGAGTTAGTGAGAGGGTTGCAATGGGGGAAAGGGAAGTGGGGGAGGGGTGGCAAATTGGGAAAGCGAATTGGGGAAGGGGTGGCAATGGGGGAAGGGCATGGGGAAGGGGTGGCAATTGGGGAAGGGGTTGCAATTGGGAAAGGGAATTGGGGAAGAGGCTGGCAATGGGGTAAAGGGAATTGTTATTATTAAACAGCCAATTTGTCAGTATCAAAGAATTTTCACTATTTTACTACCTGCCTCTTAGGTATGGTGTGTATAAATTGATTATTATTTTATTTTTTAACCCAGAAGAATCACCTTGTGGAGGTAAATTGTAAGAGAACTAAGACCAATTTAGTTATTGTAGTAAGTAACACAGAAATGTCATAAATAAATTCACCAATTTTTCACTTAATACTTTACTGTTATATTTATTCAAAATTCATAAGTGGAACCTTTGCCAAGTTCCTTAAAGCTTCCTCTGGGTAGACCTATCTATCTACCGATAACGTTGTATCCCAGCCAGAGCCCCTCATCCCAGAAATCCTGGATACCAACACTTTTCACTTTCACTTTCAATGCATTTTCTCACAGTTCATTAACTAAGGGAATAAGAACCCCATTACAGTGGGTGGCTAAGCTAGGGCTTCAAAGAATGCCTCTGGTCAAGAGTGAAAGCTGAATCTCTTCATCCAGGGAGTTGTTCCATAACAACTCCCTGCTTCATCTATTAGTACAGTGCCAACACAAAGCCAAACATTCAACCAGACAGTTCTGCCTGATTATCTTACTTGAGTGGCGGTTGTGATCCGTGGACTCAAAACATCGGAACCAAACCTTGGGGGCCCCTGGATATAGGCTGCTGTGGTTCATTGAACCACCTATTATTAAAGCTTCTGAATCAATATACCTTCAACACACACTAACAGTTAGAGGAGGGGGGGTGAGTGTGGGGGTGTGGGTAATTGTGATACCATCAGAATATGACTCGTTGGTTAATTTGTACAGAATAGTGACCTGTATTGATTTTGATGTTGATAATATAGTATATTTAGCATATTTTATTTTAGTATAAATTCAGGTCTCTAGTTAAATTCGCTGGCGTATAATCCCTCGGGGGAATATAAACCTCAATATGATGTAGTCCAGACCTTTCAGATTTTTCTTGTCGGAGCATGTTTTGAATTTTTTTTTCTTTCTTTAGTTCTTTTGGCTGAAGGCATTTACATACACCATATTGTGTCGCCTGTCGCTTATTTTATACACTAGATAACAATGTGCATAGATAATTTCTTAAAGAGAATGAATGGTTGGTGCAATATTCTATACAAATACATACATACATATACAAATACATATACAAGTACATACAAATTACATACATACAATATTTGATCAACTAACAAGTAACAATGAGATGTCTTTCTGAATCGCTGTCATATCAAGTCCATATCTGGAATACATGGTTTGAGAGTAACACATTTCTTTTCACGTATCTATGAACAGTTTACAGAGAGAGAGAGGGCTTCAGGGGTGCCATCATCCTTTTGTAGTGGGTGGGGGGGGGTTAAAATGGTCGTCTAGGCTGGGGTTTCCCCTCCCCTTCGAGAAATATTGAAAAATGGAGATTTGCTTAGATTTGAAGTATTGCTATATTTTGCAAATTTTTTAAACAATGTCTTGGAACGTTTAGGTTGTACTGCATATTCATGTTATATATTTATGTACTTTACACTAGGAATCTTTCTTATAATCTGTTTTCCAGTGGGTGGGGGAAGGGGGATGAGCCCCCTGATTTTTTTCTGGGGGCAGAAGTATATGTGGTTGCTCCCCTGGTGAGCAGGATAATAACATTTTTAGTGGATTATGGAAAGAAATTTTGAAGAGGCATGCATTGACATGATCAGAAGCTGCTCCTGCAAGGATAATCTGGCCAAAGTAAATGCCTGCCTTAAGAACAATGTTTAGACTAATTAATGGAGGCCTAGGACTGAGATATAAGTTGAAATGAAGCTTTTAACTTATATAGTTTTTTTTTTCTCTCTTCACGGACAATCTCTTTAATTTAGAAGTGCCTCCTATTATCTAAGAACAATATGTCAGAACAGTTAATGATAGATTTGCATCCAAAACTTTGGAAGGAGTGGGAGGTATTCATTGGAAGTCTTCTTGTGAGACATTCACATCTTTATGGAGGCCTAATTTTGTTATTTAATTCTTTAGGACTTCTTTAAGTAAATACTACGAACAATTCGTATTATAGTTTATCTGAAGATCAAGTATCACTCACATGTTGTTGCTGCATTATGCATGGACATTATACTAGGTAGGCCTCATTATACTGGGATATATATACATGTACATACACACATACATACACACACACACACGCCCACATACACCCACATAATATGAATTGTGCAATATTTTGCAACTTTTGAAGGAATGTTGAAATTTTAAATGTTCTGGTTGTACAGCATATAGGCTTACTTTTTTTAAATATATATATTCATGTAGGCTACTGCCCACTAGGACTTTCTGTAATATCCTGTCGGCCAGATAGGGGTCAATGTGACCGGCTATACTATTTATAATAAAGAATTTATAAGGTAATTCTAGTAAATTTTTACTCCTTGTCGGAGGCTACAGAAATCTATGCCATGGGGATGACCAGAGTGCATGTATGTGACACATGTTTATAGTAACTCAAAAAAATTCAGATTAAAATTTCATAGTCATACTTGGTAGTCAAAGTCTGGAAACCTTCAAAAAGTAGAGGGAGGTGTGGGGCACAGTGGATCAGATTTTGTGAGGTGCCAGTTATACTTCGTTCCTTGATATATATTATTACTTGTTTACATGGATAAAATGGCAATTGTCTATTACTATCATAAAATACCTCATAAGGTTAATATTTAAAATGCATTAATTAATTATTGAATAATTAAGACATTTCAAAAATTGATCCACTGTGCCCCATACCCGGGGCAGAGTGAATCACCCCATGGGGGGTACAGTGAATCATTAGAAAAGAACAGCTTAGCTAACTTTTTCTAGTGAATACAATACACTGAAAATTGTAAAGAGCTCAAGGTTATTTAAAAGGCAACAAGAAAATAGTAATAGCACACTAAAAACCAACTATATATGGCCTAACATCATAACAATGAAACCATATCCTACTTTTCAAAATATGACATATTTTTGATATCATCCTCAACTGATTTGAATATATCAAAAGATCGACAAGGAAATAGGAGAGCTCAAGGTGATTTAAATGGCAGCAAAAGTAATTAGCACACTACAACCCAACTATGAATATAGACCTAAAATCCAAACATTTAAATCATAGCCTACTTTTAAAAGATACAACTCTTTTTTTCTCAAAATGTACCTCAACTGATTTGCATATGTTAAAAGATCATCAGGGAAAATAAGAGAGATCAATTTAATCTTAAAGGCAGCAAGAAAATTAGTAAGCACACTAAAACTCAACAATTAATACTAATATAGGCCTAACATCAAAACATTTGAGACCATAGCCTACTTTCAATGCTTACATTTTATTCGATATCTACCTCAAATGATTTGCATAAATCGAAAGACTAACAGAGAAACAGTGAATCACTGGTCGCGGTGATCCACTGTTCCCAACCATGGTTTTGCACATTAATTGCCATTACACTGTAAATCTAGGTTAACCCCTGGCTTAACACATGGTCTCATGTTTGCTACCCAAATACTCAACTAAATGATGGTATAACTAACCGCCCCCCATTTCAACTTGTGCTATAACAGGGTTTAATGATAAGCAGCAAAAATTTACATTGGACAACAATAAATTTTTCCCTATTTTTCTGGTACTGCAGCTACTCTGGTGATTTTTTCTGTGGGTTTTTGGCATTGATGTGAAGGTAAAATAGATGGCACTACAAATAATTTGTATTCTATTTCAAGTTATTTGAAGTGATTCACTGTGCCCCGTGGTCAACTGTGACCCATCTCCCCCCTACATCTTTGTTGAACTTCATCCTTGGTATGTAGATCCACCTTGTTGAGTACAAGTACCCTATTGAAATCTGTAGAGGTCAAAGTTCACATGAGGTCAACATGTGTATCAATGTCTGAAAACCTTGTAAACATGATAAATCAAAAATGAAAGCTACAATTAATCTGTGAGTTCTCTGATGCTATAATTTCCTTTTCTTGAACCTAGTTTGGTAAACTTCAGTTTTAGTTTTGTGAAGGGGCTCAATAAACAATAGGTCTGAAGTAATCTTCCAACAATACATAGGCTATATACAGGTGCGTATCCAGGGGGGGGGGCGTTGGGGGCGCGCGCCCCCCGGGTAAGAAAAAGAGGAGAGAAAAAAAGAGAAGGAAAAAAGAGGGGAAAAAAGAGGAGGAGGAGAGGAAGGAAGGAAGGGAAAAGAAAAAGAAGAAAGAGAGAAAAAGGAGAAAGGAGGGAGTAAAAGAAAAACGCGAAGACACCGGGGAGAGAAAGAGGAACAGTGACATCATTACAGCGCTGAAGGGTAGCCAGTGACGGATCAATGATTTCGTAAAAGTGTGACTCACCCTACCCCTTACACCGACAACTCCATTTTTTGACGTTTCCATTTTCCTCTCTCACTAATGATCTATATATGTACTATATATGGTCTATCATAACGCGTGTGTAGAATTGTGCTATGAAACCAACTGTGGCTGGTCTCGAACTCGACCGTGTCGTCGGGGAACATGACGCATTTTGGGAAGGGGGCGACCGCCCGCCCCCCCCCATTCAGCATTTTTTTAAATGATATCGCTAAGTAATTTCAAAATAGAAAGTGCTTATAGATGCAACTTACAAGGCCTGGGAAGTGTCATTTCCAGCGATCTGGGAGACATTTTCGGCCAAAATTTGCTTGTACGCTTCGCGCTAACAAATGGTCCTGGGAGGCATTTTCGGCCAAAATTTTCTTGTACGCTTCGCGCCAACCTATGGTGGCGCTACGCTTAGATAATTTGCCTACAGGCTTCGCCCCTCCCTTGGCAAATTCCTCGCTACGCGCCTGTTCGAATTTGTAACGCAAACAGCAGATATCACATCATATCAGTGAGCATGAAAATGGCGTTCCAGGATGAAAAGCCTCAAAACTGTCCGACTTGCCTGAAAAAATAACCAAAAATTTTCGCGCGCGAAGCGCGCGTTCAGCGTGTTCATGTCAATATCATATAAGCAAGCATCGGTTATTACATCGCATGCCATCATGTACCGTACGGTCCGTTCAAATTGCGCAGTATTTCGCGGGATGCTAATGTAAACAACGACATGTCTCATGTAGATGTATAAAAAGCATGGAGGTCCAATTATGTCAAAACTCTCTTTTACATTAGTAATGGCGAATTAGGGGCTGCACCCCCGCCGCGCAGTGGCGGAGCGTCCATACGGTCGGGGGGTGGATGCCCCCCCTGACGGACTCAAATGGACTGCTGGCGCCTTTTTCAGCTCTTTACCACTTTTTACTTATTCTAGATTATTAACTTTTTTATTGCGCTCTCATCTACTTATTGACATTTGTCACATTTTGTTGCTGTAATTTGGCGATGACACCTTATTCTTCGTTTATCTGCAAATTAGCCAGGCCCGGAAAGGGTCATTTCCGGCGATCTAGGGAGTATCTTTATTCAAAAATTTTCTGTACGCTACGCGCCAACCAGTGGTGGCGCTCCGCTTAGATAGTGTCGAAAGCGCTCCTACAGACCATTCTCGCCACTCCTGACCAATACCCCTAGCTCCGCCACTGCCGCCACGCCTCCTACGCCTATGTGTGTAGTGTTCGGTTTCGGAAATATCTGCTATATTTTCATTTCCTTCAACCAAGTTTTATAATAGCCGTTATAACAGGTTTTAATGTTTGTACACCAATAAATTAACTGTGTCGGAATTTTCGAAAATTTATGACCAACATTCTGCATCACACTTCCCTCTACTCGTGCAATTTTCACCGGTCTGTTAGGGGTTGAAGGAAGTTTTTCTATATTGGTTGTCCATAGATGAAATTTTGTACAACATTATGGGTATGTTTTCAAGTGAGTTTATTCACGAGAAATGTGAATTTTCAAATTCTGAACAAATATGGGGCTTAAAACCTTGAAAAGTGGGGCTGACGGGTATTGTGGGCCGCGACGTAGAATCACCTACAAAAGCAAAGACCCACAGGAGATGCCATCAGGTCGAACATGATGTGTGCCGGGTTGACAAACTTCAAAAAGGTTCTGGATGGAAAAAAAAAAACTATTAGGAAATACCTGGTTCTCAGGCAAAAAGTGTACATCTGGTTGGTCATTTCAAGCCCGAGAAGTGCCGTTTCCGGTGATCTGGGGGGGTTTCAAAACAAGAAATTTTCTTGTACGCTGCGCGCCAACCGATGGTGGCGCTCCGCTTAGATAGTAATTCGCGCCCCCCGGGTTTGAAAATCCTGGATACGCGCCTGATATATAATCATCAAGGCTATGTACTCGGACATTTTGTATCGGTATGTTGTGAAAATATAGGTATCTTGTAATGAGATATTCATTTAGAATTCAGAAGTGGGTTAATTAGTGTCCATAGCAGTTCAGATGAAGGTCAAGCCCCTCAGATCTAGCTGGTCAATAATTAGTAAGTTTACAAGACTAGCACATCTATCAGCATAACAGTGTAGGCTACACTGGAGTAATAGAAGTTTATCACTGGGGTCATTGAAGTCGGCTGACATGTGGTGGGGAGGCGAGGTGGGTCTTGGAGGGTCCATCCCCAGAAAAAAAAAAACAAGTACAATTATAGTCGTCAAATAGAGCATATTTAGACTGAATTAGATCTGTAATTATAGGTCTGAATGCAAGGCTGTACTTTTGAGTTTTTGTGTGAGCTGGTTGAAAAGGGGGGGGGGGGGGAAGGGTGGGTGTTCAAATGTAGGTTAAGCCCATCAGATCTAGGTCAATGATTAGTAAGTCTAGCATGTTGATATGTCACCATTACGGTGTACACAGGAGGAATAGAGGTAACCGTGAAAGTTTAGATTTAGAGAAATGTTTTTCAAGGTGGGATCCAGGATTTTACAAAGGTCGGCGGGGTTAGCTCTGGGGTCATTGATGTGGTCCACCATGTAGAGATGGTCGGGGTAGGAGCTGGGGGGCACGTGCCCCCTACTTTTATCCCAAAATAGCATATGTGCCCTACTGGAATATAAAATGTGCCCTTTGATGAAGAATTGTCTTTTGGATATCTTAAGCCTTTGTTAATTTGAATATTTCATTTTAATTATATATTTTAGTCTGTACATGCTATTTTTAAAATGGCATCCCTTATCTTTTTGTAGCACGGTTAACAATAAACAATCTCAATAAATAGTATTAATAGCATACTAACACATCATATATATTTAGGTGATTTGGCCTGTTTGTATCGGTTTATAGCATAACCAGTAGTGGTTGTGGAATGAGAAAGTGCCCCTCTGATGCTGTGCCCCCCCCCAACTTTTTGGAAGCGTCCTTACCCCCTAGGTATACTCATCCAGACATAAAAGTTATATATTTTAGATGTTAGATGCTGCATTCTGAAGCAATTTATACAAAATTTGATCTATAACTAGGTGACGGAATAGACGGTTGCGCTTATAACTATTATTATATAATTTCTGTGAGGTAGAAAATGGGGAGGGGGAGCAGTGTGTCACCCCTCCCCCACCCCCACCCCGTGAAACTGCCTCTGGTTTTTTTAACACAAACATTATGTCATCACATACAGTCGGTTCCTATTCAAGGGCTATAACAACACTCAAACAGTTGACAAGACTCCTGCTGTAACCCAGTCCCCCCCCCCACCCATTCCTCAAGTTTCCCAAAGTTTTCATTTACTACACTGAAGAGAATTCGTACAACAAAAATGACACCAAGACACAAATATTCTCAATTACAGGGCAAATGTATTCTAAATATATAAAGTAGCCTTTTTTTTTTAACTACTACTCTGTGAAATTCTTTCCAATATCTCTCGATTACTTTTATTTACAAGATTCAAAGTCATTGGATAGACCTCATCTAGCTTTTACTCCCTCTTCCACACAGACAAATCTCTATCTCTACCTTGTGCTAATGTTTCACTTACCATATTTACAATATATAGATATTTATATTTTGTTTATTATTTATAAAGAGATGAAAGAGTACATACTGATATATCCCATTGTATATACCTTCAATTGTTATCTACCTTGTTTACAGGTACACATCTATATACACACAAAATTCAAAGAAAAATTGTTCTAAATTTTTAGACGCTATAATATCGACTGTTCCCGACATGAGGAATCGCACACACTTTTGAGTAAGGAATAAAAAATTCTCTGCAGGAAACTTGTGAATCAACTATACCCGTTTTGAAATCACTCCCAGTTGTATTTACAAACTACACCTCTCTCCTATACCCACTCTGTATATTTACATAACGACACAAACCCCTACATTGGCCGTATACAATATCACTCTGTGTAGAGTTGCTGCATACTTTTTTTTTTTCTTTAAGTTTTTTTTATTAAACACATCATAGTTTGTTTCAAACCTTTCTCCACTCACTATTTAACTTTAAAGTAGTTACCCCTGTAAATAGTTTCTGGACTGATAAAGACCATTGGTGGCAATTAAAGGGGGGAGGGGGAAAGAATATGAAAGGAAAACAATGTGTCGTCTACAAAACTCGCAGCAAACGTGAAATTTGTGATGCAATTTACAGCTACTTCACATGGTTGCCTCAAGAGTAAATTTACACATTAACCTCAGTTTGTATTGGACTGTCCTCTTTTCTTAAATTCAGTAACAACTTTAGAGTTGGGAGAACAAATTACATTATATCTCCTGCAATTGCTAGCACCCAATTCAGCCAAAACCTTTTGTCAAGGAAGGGGAAAAAAGAAAAACCCCCAAAGGGTAAAGAAAATACTCAAGCATTTTATAAGACAACCAATATTATTCAAGCCTACAAAGAATATGCAAGTGAATTTTTTTTTTAATCTTTTGTTTTGACTTCCCTTTCAACCACTCTCTTATCTACATGAATATTTATCAGTATTAACAGCATATCTCTCTACTTCACACACATTTCCTTTCTACAACCAATAAATAAAATATCTTGGAAAAAAAAATCCTGTTTTAATACCACTATTTTTAAGTTAACATCCAACAGAAGTCAAGCTACACCATTTAAACTAAAGTCTAAAAAAGTAAATTGCTAGTAACATCTCGTTAGGCTCTTGACTTTGTACAATTTTGATTTATAAAATGGAGGATTTTTAAACTCTGTTCTTAACTTTTATTTCTGCTGAGTTGATGTTTTGTCTTTAGTTTGTTTCTAAATAAAGAGTCTGGCAAGATATGACCCCTCAAAACATTCTCAGCATTTCTTCACACACATTGAAATCCCACTTAATTTAACACTACATTTCTGAAATTTGATAGATAATGAATATTTACAAGTTATATCACTGCATAAATTAACATAATCATCATCGTTTAATAATTAACCCTTACATGATACAATTTTTTACTATATACAACAAATCTACCTACATGACTTCAACAATAAGTAAACCCTCTGGATTTTCATCCCAAAATCTTTTAAAAATTCTTTTTTCGTTCTCTTTCGAAAGGAAAAGCTGAAGAATATTTACATAATATTCAGTGACTGCATAAATTAAAGCCATCAAGCATAATTAATTAATTTTTAAAGTAGTGATGAAAGCGACAAAAAAATACCAAAGTTTCAGTGACAGAAAATTAGAAATCAAACATTTCAACTTTAGTTTGTTCCAACTTTCCCTGCAAACTTTTATCACACGACACATTCATTTGGTTTCAAGTATTGACCCACAAGAGGTGATGCATAGCTATCATAAAAAATACCACCTTTATATTTACACGTGATTGAAGAAAATTTTAATGATAACGAACAGAAAAACAAAAACAAAAAAACAGAGAGAAAAGAACAAAACAATACAGTTCAGTATTCTCTGTTGCTTTTTTTTCAAGTCAAGAATTGTTTCAAATTGTCCTGTTTTTCTTTTTCTTTTCTTTTTTGATCTTATTTTTCTTAAAGATTCAACTAATGTAAACTTTGCTGGAGGAAAAAACCCCAATCATTCCACCAATATTCTCTCCGACTAAGCTTCTGTACAAAAGCTCTCTCTTTACTTGTTTGTATCTCCTCTTTCTTTCACCTTATGTTTTTTTTTTCCTCTTAAAGAATTTGAATCCTAACTTTACTACTGCACTATCATCTTATCTAGTGCACTATCATCTTATCTAGTGCACTATCATCTTATCTAGTGCACTATTATCTCATCTATAGGAAAAGGTTTGCTTTGTATCCTCACATCATAACATTACAAGGAAGACATTAGTTTGTTTTTCTCAAACAGTAGAGCAGAACACATGACTACTCGTTCTTCTTCTCATTTCACGAATGGGAAAGATTAAGTTTATACTACTGAATATTCAACATAACCATCGATGACAAAGAAATTATACTCCCTGCATCTGCAATGATTATTCTTTGAAGAACTTTACAATAAAAAATCATTCATGAGATTTCACAGCCATATTGACTATGTAAAAAAAAAGCCAAATATATTTAAACGTTTGTCATTTTCCCTGTATTGTGCCTAATAGGCCATTTTAGTTGCCCTCAAGAAACAGTTCAAAGATTTTTTTGTAATAGTTTTTCTCTTTAAGTTGGACATTTGACATAGCCAAGTGCAATCAATGGATACTGTTAGCTTACTACCCTGTTATACAGTGACTCATAATGACGCCGCCCCTTCCTCCTTTCCTCTCTTGAGATACCTACCCACCTCTAATGAACACTGCTTACTGTTTATATTCAAATACATGGCCTATTTGGGATCCACAAAGAGGAACAACAACAACAAACAATGATATCTTATGGATCAAAACACACTTGATTTTGATGTAGTTTTGTACATCAGATTCTTCAGTCATCATGTGTGGTATACAGTATGTCCTATGACTGTATGCAAAACATTCCATGTGATGAAGAAGCACACACGCATAATGTAAGATTACACAATACGTTCAATACTTATCAATTGACACACAGTATGTTGAGAGGCTACCAGTCTTAATCAGGCTATTAATACAAAGATAATTAGTGCAAGCATACCCTCTATCTTATCAGTCAGTGCAGTTCTAGGAAGAATCCACAGTTCAAGTACACAACAGTGGGAGGTTAACTTGTTCAGCTACTAACACAGCCAGTATCTCCTTGATGACTTATCCTGACTGTACCAGTCAGGTCATGAATATTCATGAATATTCATCAGGAATATGAACTACTGCTTGGATACCTGCCAATGACTAAACCAGTGCATCAACAAAGTCATGAATATTCATCAGGAAAATGAACTACTGCTTGGATACCTGCCAATGACTAAACCAACGTTTTTGTTTCTTGTGAAATACTACGTGAATGAGATGCTTAACAGAACTTCCTAACAAATACAAAATTTACGATATGAGTCCATTCCATTTTTTTTTTTTGAAGAAAAAACTGGGAGAATAGACGGTGGGATGGAAGCAAACTTGTAAAAGGCAATTAATTTTTATACCAGGCACAGAGTAAATAGTTATCATTTTATATTCAATATTGCATTCTACATTTTTTGGTTTTGGTTTTTTATTAGAAAAACATCTTCTTTTTTGTTGTTGTCATATCTACATACTCCCCACAACACAACTATCTGGGGTTATACTTCTTTGCATAAAGTATCAAGTTCTATTTTTCTTTTAATCAATATCAAGTGCAAATTTGATGAAACTTTGCTTCTGTTTTTTATTCTTCAAGTTATGGCCAGACTCCATACGATGGAGTGGTTGGTGTCATCATTTAATATGGGCCGTAAACTGACCTGATGGAATTTTATCAAGCAAAAGTCATTATTAGGCTCTGTCATGTGAAAGATCCCCTACTCCATCCTGAACACTGAGAAAAACGATTTGTACTTTACCATGTTTTTTTACATCTCAGATTTTTAAAGAATAAATTGGTGGACAAATATATTTAAAAGGACGGGGGGTGAGGGGAAGAATGGACCAGAAAGTCAGTACTCTCTGTTTAAACAAAACAGTGAAACCAACAGAAAAATCTTTCAAATTCATAAATGACAATGGAGTATTAATTGAATATAATATTACAATTTACAGTAAATTTTATGTGTATGATACAAGTTAAAAATTGTGTTTCTGAACATAACTATTGGATTCTCATCATAATTTCACATAGTGCAGAAGAAAGTTATTTCAACAAAAACCAAAAAAAACCAAAAAAAAATCAGTTTTTCATTTCAAATAATGTACCTACTGTATGTCCAGCAGACAATTCAGATATCATTTATAGAATCTATGCAAGCTGATAGAATACTAAGGTGGATTTGTTGACCAGGATGTCATATAACAAAATTGCTAAGAAATAAGTCATCGTTCAGTTGTTTCTTTTGCCCTGCTCACGACTTTTCAAACTGCAATGAAAGTTTGCAATGTGAAGTTATTTTCAATTACTTTATAGCATAGATCATATAAACCTTCCTATTGAGGCTGTTACCGGTTAAATTGTTCATATTCTCTTTTTAATTTTCATAGTTCATACGAATTAACTGGACTATAATAAAGATTGAGTCTTAAGTATCTGTTATAGTTAGTAACTGGGAAATCAGTGCTAAATAGTTATTTCTTACTCCAGGAACAATATTTCATGTTTCTAATATTAATGTAACGTCAGTGTCGTAATATGCAAACATCAGTATTTCACACAGAAGAACCAACAGTGTCACATGGTTTTGATCAAATTAAAAGAGAGATATGCTAAAATAAATTTATATTCGGGTCCAAAGGTGAAGGAAAAAAAAGAAAATATTTAAACCTGAAATAATGCTGATACTGGCTGTATTGGTGCATTGAATGAATACAGAGGATTTTGTAATATTGTGTGAAAATTAAACTGTTTGTGATCATAATAATCATAATGGTAATAAAAATAATGGCTGAGTGTTGTTGTATGAATGCTGACATCAAGGCTACCACTTGCACGTTCCACTCGATGAAAGTTCAGATATCCGTGAACGCTACAGTTTGTGTGAGTGATTTCTCCTGTTTGATGTCCAAGACCAGCTTGAGACCAGTCGGTTCACCGTGGGCTGTGCGATCCAAAATCAGGTTGACAAAAGAGTCGGTCTGTCCTGCAACCGGGGACTTTTCTGGAGGGAAAGAGAAGTCACGTTGGCTTTAACTGCAGAACTTTTGCACGCAAATCTATTATAACAAATGATTGATGAATGGCATGTTGTTCCATCCAACTTTACTGGTGTAATTGAGTATATACAGCACACAATAAATTGAACAGAGGACAAATTGAGATGCTGTGTGCCATTGACTAATTTATAAGGTTACTGACGACTTCAATGACCTAGCTCTATTACCAATCACACAATTAAATAAACTTGCATTACATTACGGAGCAGGTCTTCCTTTAAACTCCCAATAGCTGCTGTCTGTCTGTCTGGATTCATGGAATGAAATAAACTTTTATTACTTCATTAGTAATACTTAGTAACTCCCCACACTCCCCCCTCCCCACCCCCAGCTCCTCCATTTTTCGCATATTGAGTGACTTGACTCTAATTTCACTTCGATTCAAAGATCCGTCTCAAAATCCCAATAGCTGTATATCTGGCTGAAGAGAATGCAGTAACCAAACCTTCTATATTTCATTGATAATACATAGTACCTCCCCAACCATCTAACCCACCCACCCCCAGCTCCTCCATTTTTTGCATATTGAGTAATTTGACACTAATTTCACTTCCTTTCAAAGAACAATGATCTGTCTCAAATACATAGAACTTTCACCAACCTTGTTATTTTGATGGGTGTGATATATTTTAACACCAGCCCCAATGTCGATCAACACCTCTTCTATAACATGAGAACAGTTACAAGTATATTTAATTCTACAGAGAATGTTGGACTTGTGCATTCCTTTTTAACTATTTGCTTACCTAGGGCTCTATTGATCATCTGTTCTAGCCTGCTACTCAGGTGTGAAGCATCAACAAATCCAGGATTCTCATGGTAGCTCTTCAAAGCCTGTTTCACTTGTTCTACGGCTTCAGAAAGACAGGCTGAGAGGAAAAGAAGGTAGTCCTGTACAATTAACTATCTGTTATACTTGAATCTAAGGGTTTAAATCTGTTTAATTTGGTACATTCATGGGTGTGGAGCTTAACAAAACTTCCAGCCTCCACCGGGATTCGAACCCAGGCCTCTAACCACTAGGCTATATATATATATATATATATATATATATATATATATATATATATATATACATATATATATATATATATATATATAGGAATAACAGAAAAACCTGTTATACAAGTATGCTGTATTTAGAGAAAGGCTGGATCTTGAGTGAGATATATTTTTATTTATATGAATATATATTTATATGTATCTATGTAAATTTATATTTGTGTTGGTTAGCACCATGTTTGATCTCTAGAGTAAGGCAAAACATGTCACCAAAACAGAGCTAGCATTGTTCAACACAGGTGGAAACAGCCTCCAGTGGAATGACGATCTTCCTTACTGGTTCCAACCTCTGGACATACAATCAGCATCCATACCCTAATTGGTTAGGATGTCCGCATATGAAGTGAAATGACGGGGTTCGAACCTGTAGAGGCTGGAAGTTTTTTTCACTGTTCTCAGTTTTCTAACTCAATACCGTTTATCAACCTATAATTGCTGGTCTAAGATCAAATTTGTTTTCTTACCATGTTCATCTTTTAATGCCTTAATCTTCAACTTGTTCGCTTCATGCTGTGCTTTCTTCTTCAGTCGGCAAGCTCTGAAAGAACAAAATGAATTTTGGTGACTTGAGACTGATCGGTTTCTGTTTTTGCATAAAAAAATAAAAGAAAAAAAAGTTGAAGGTTTACAGTCTTGTATGAGGCTAAGGCCTCCTCACATGACTTTACATTGCAACGGGTCCACCTGCCAACCTGTCTTTCACAAAAATAGGGAGACTTACAATTCTCCATTCCAAAACTCAGTAGATTTAAGGGAAATTTAAAGAGAATTGAAACCATTTTTGAGTTTTACATAGTAATCACAGCACTAACGTTATCGCTGCAGAACACAACAGCATCAGAATTTCACATACTTATTTCCCTAAAAACAAAGTATGGATTTTCTTCACCTTCCAAACACAGGTTAAAAGCATAAACATGATTCTTTTCTGAAGGTGATTAAAAAAAAATTTAAAAAAATGATTAGTCAGAATTTAATGGGAGGTTAGCACATAACATTACAAGAGTTTAAGACTTTGCATTTAATGGGGAGACTCCCAGCAAAACCAGGAAAGTTGGCATGTTTGAGGCTGCCTAAGCAGTAAAGTGGTATATATGTTATATTACTTAGGCAGGATTGGAGTGAAGTGTTAAAAATACAGCTAGCACAAATACCTACCAAGTATAAATTCATAGTATATTTGATAGATCTCTATCAGTAAAATTCCTCACATTTTAATATAATAAACCTCTACAAATGCAGTAAAACACATCATAACTATTACTCTGCTCGGTAATCCACCCCTGACTAACACAAAGCAAGGGTTTAATATAACAAAATAACAGAAACGATATGGAAAATTATATAGCAAAATGCATGTATTGTATTTCCCTTGACATATTCCTAAAATGTCACCTGTTTTTTCTTTTATAAACAAACACAAGTGAGCTACTTTGGGGGTGTATATGGACCTTACACTGTAAGTATTGAAATCTACACCTGATCAGATAAACAGCTCAAAACAATCCTTCACCCAATAAGCAGGAAGGTCATAACCCCTAATAGGAAATTCCCCATTGTTTACATTTTCTAGGAAATAGTGAGTAACATAGTACAGAAGCCTTTAAGAGTCACAGACTTGCACTTATGTTATTATTTATATATATACATATATATAAATATCTTACACACTTAAATCACAAATTTGGCATTTTTCAAAATTCTGTGGGCCAAATAGCATTTTGGTGTTTTCTGGAAATTGTTTTCTTTTAAGATAAAAGGTTGCTGAGACTTGTGTTATTCTCCTAAAGAACATTGATTTCATATATTTCATGTTCTTCGGTCCCACTGAATGTTGCATATAGGCCTATGCTTTGGTAAAAACATTAGCACTCTTTTGCCACATTTCATTCCCTATCATGTTCAGCTAGGTAACCCCAATAACGAATTGCAAACCCACATAATTCCTACCCACATACAGGGTCCACTGTCACAAAATAACAGCAACCTTGAAACTGTTTGTTTTTCGTCCAATTAATTTTGGCTGCGGATTTGGCCATTAACTACATCACAGAAAGACTGGCAACCCTGTTTCTTTCTGGCAAAAAATTGCAGACAACCCTACAATTGCATCAATCTGAAATGCCTTCATCTACAACAAACTTTTAGATAAGATCTTTCCATCAAGTTCATACATACATTCAAAGAACAAAGAAACTGGAACAATAATTTGCACTGAAGCCAAAATATACAGGAAGAACAATATCCATGCTGTCGTTAATTGTTTTATATATACTAGTATGAAACATGAGCATCACTTGACAAGACTAAAAGCTTCACAGAAAACAATCACCTCAATGGCCCTTCAGGCTGACGTCATATTCTTCTCAATGATATGCTTCCATAGAGCTTTTTTCCTTAACATTCGTGTATCATGTGAAGGCATAATGCATGACCAAGACACGTTGTATACAAAAGAATCTTGCTTGCAATATAACATCCCTGGAGTTTATCCAGCAGCTACCATGGTAACAAAACTATACATGGGTGTGACAAGCATTGACCTGGATACAGTCATACACACACAATCACGAGTGCTGTCTAATGCCATTCACAGTCTGGCTAGCAGATATGGTATTTGAACTTTCTTTCTGTTTGTTGTGAAGCAGTTATTAACAACCTTGTCCCTTTGTGTTCTGTGGAGACTGACTGCGCTTCTGTTGTACACAGTAGGACTCAATTAACAAGTCACCTAAAACCTGCAAATTACCACAAACACAACTGAGGTTTCAAGGTTTTGCTTCCCCAAGTTTATCATAAAGTAGGACAATGACAATTATTCTCCAAAATATTTCCATCACAACAAAGAAACTGATGGGTGGGCACAACGTTATCATTCTAAAGTTGCAAAACACATCTGGTGAGTTTGTTGGAAAAACAGTAGCAAGTCAAAATATGTGAAAGATGTTTTTTTTGTTTGTTAGTGTTAGCAGCTTTTGGTTCTATTCAATGCTAAAATCAGTAATTATTACAGAGAGCAGTATGTAAGCTTCAAAATCAACTCCACCTTCAAATCACGAAGACCAGTTTTGGTTGACTGTTTCCATATGATTAAAACTACTATGAATGCATGACAAAATCAAAATAGAATTAAACTAGCAAATTTAATTAAATAAAACATAAGGATAAAATTGAATCATCAATACTAATTGTTGATAACTAAACTAGTGATTACATGGTGACAAAAAATATTAAATATTAAAAATTAAAAAAATAAGAAACAGGTATTGAGTTTTTACTCCTCTAATACTAGCTATATTATATGAATAATATGCTGTCAATCATGTCCTGTTTTCAGAAAGATTGGTGATGATTTGCTAACAGAATGCAAGATTCAATCTGCAGTGAACATTTCACGGAAGTGTAGAGGAAACAAATTTCCTACCATCCACAAAGGGCATGCTATACTGTACTATATATACAGAAATTACTTAATTAAATCTGGCTCTAAATTGTAAAATCTTAAAGGGTGTGAAGACAAAGAAACGTCTCATGCCGGTAATCTGACCTAGTTTCGAATCAGGTGTAACAGAAGTGTTAGACACCACCATCGATCCCAGAATATACACACACAGCTTGCTATACCTTCGGTAATTAGACACTAGTGTACAGTCATTACTGTACTTACAGCTGCGGTCAATACCCACAGCACAGTGTATAAACGACAGCGATGGATCTCAGGTCCAGCTAAAGATAACAAGGTATTACGTTTCATTACTGTCTGCATTTTGTAGCGACAAGCAGAAAACTTCACTTGCAAGCAACGGAAAGTTAACTTTTTCAGAGCGCGGCGCACAGTTTGGGGCGAGTCTTCAATGCCTTTAAACTCGTAGCAACACCGAATTACAACCAATTATCGCATCCAAACATGATTATAGCTGTAAGGAATCATGGCATATATTGTCGAGGGATTTTTATTTTACCTTGAGGCCAGTTTATTCTTCTCCCTCCTGGTTTTGTTTCTAGATGAAGAGGACGGATCACCTGTAGGCTTCATGTCGTGAATGATGTTGTTCAATTTCTGCAGTTCTCTGCCGATGAAGAGAAGCTTCTCGGGGTTTGGGGTGAAGTCATCGTACTCACTCCTCCGGGATCTCACTTGAGAGCCACCCGCTTGGTTACTTGGATCTAAAGACAGGCTAAGAGGTGCTGCATACGAAACAAGGAAAGGTGAACAAAACATTTAAGGAACTGTAAGTTTTTGGTTAACTATGAGATATAACTTGATGGGGGAAAGTGGTGTTAGCAAAGGGGTTGGGTGGGTATGTTGAGGAGGTGAAAGGAGAGATTACCCTCTCAGGGGTGAAAGGAGAGATTACCCTAAAACTTCTGTTGGAAGAGACAAATGAAGTGACTTTTGATCTTCTATTTATTGTCTAGATACTATAATATAAGGATTGCACCACTATGGTGAAATGAGCAAAGGAACAAATGGTACCTTAATATAGAATTTTTATCAAATGTCAGGGTGGGAGCAAGTGGCATGACGATGCATTGAATCAAAATCTTGGAGAATAATCGTGTAAACGAGGAGTGATGAATAAAGGGAATAAAATTAGTATAGACGAGGATCGATATTATCGACAAATATTATATGAATAGATACAACTGGTGTTTCTTAAACTTAGTCAACTTCTATGCCCTGGCAATATTTATACTCAATAACAACAATGCGCCCTCTCATTTGCTAGGGCGTACACTTTGTCAAACAAAAATAAACGATTGTGAACAGCTTCCGCTTTAAAATCGTGATCTTCAGCGTTATTGCAGAACAGAACTCTTCAATTCTTAAAAATGCAGTACTAACAAAAATATGAAGTGATTTATTACCTAATTAATTAATAGGATATATGTAATGAGGACAATTAATTAACGTAACTTTTCAAAGAATGTAATAATAATAACAAAGATTTATAACGCGCACGTATTCACCCAGAAAAGGGCCCTCAAAGCGCAAAAGGTGAGTGTTTGAGCTTCTTTTTAAAGGAGGATACACTCTTAGCTGTCTTGATTTCAAGTGGTAACATATTCTATAATCGCTGTGCAGAAAATGAAAGAGTTCTATCCCCCAAGAATGGTCGGATTTAGATTCCCTGAGCAGTAACATATCGTTTGAACGAAGATTGCGGGTCGGGAATATATTCTTGAAGTTACAGAGATGTATAAATGCACCATATTGTGAAGAGACTTATAGACAATCAGCATTAGCTTAAAAACAATTTCTGTAAGTGACAGGAGGCCCGATGCAGGTCTTTCAGGATTTGTATAATATGACGAGACCTTTTTGACAAGACCATATGAGCTGCAGAGTTCTGAACATGCTGAAGATGAGACAATTGCATGTTAGGTAGGCCAAACAACCTCAACGTTGTCTAACAATTAAACTTGTGTTTGAATAATACCGATACCTTGACAAGTCTCCTCTGACAAGGTACGTTCATAGCTCAATCCTTACTAGGACAATTAAGGAACACGAGCAAGATAAATACATAAGTCATGATCATCTTCGGGTAGTAATTTAGAGGTTAACATTTAATATACTTTTGACAGGTAAACATCGTCGTCGTTCCTCACCAATTTCCTCGGAGATGTCGCTGGCATCATCTGCCAAGTCATCTTCATCATCCTCATTGTAATCGTGATGCTCTTCCTCGTTCTCGCTGCCCAAGCCCTCGTCATGTGACTCCACCCCTTCATCATCATCATCATCATCGTCGTCATCATCGTCATCTTCAACCTCTTTCTGTGTGGAGATACAAAAACAGGCTTGCTTGCTTGAGATGAATGTAATTAACATATATACACTTTTATAGTCTCTCATGTTGGAAATCAATTTTACTTCCATCCTGCAAATTACTTAAGTTCTAACAATTAATATCCATTAGTACAATGATCATCATTCATGGCTGTCTATTAACAGACTCTGGGAATTACAAAGCATACATAAACTACATATTTTACTATTGCACAAGACTGTTCACTGGGCACATAAACTTGACAAACTATGGAAGGTTGCATTACAAAGCATGGAAACTAACTGAAATATTATCAACTCATAGTGATATTGTCTGCATGCACTGCAGAGGTTATCATAACCTTGCCCTCATAACACTTTGGCTAGTGTTCTTTGCTAAGTCTGTCACTCTATTACTTGTTTACATGTGACTGCAATTTGATGAAACTGAAACAGTTGACCTGTAAATTTGACTTCACCCAAGAATGTGTTTACTTACTTTTTAAATTAGTAATATATGACATTCTAATATAGACCCAAGAATGGTTCAGCAAAGCTATTTTATATAACTATTTAAATCAAAATGCTAAGGTTTAACATTTAAAAAAAAAATAGTTTTCTACTAACGGATGTTTTTTAATATTTTTTTATTACTTATTATTGGCCATTTTCTCAAGTTATTGTTCAGAAGGTGTCTTTATAAATCCTTAAAGCTGGCAGCTTGTTTTAGTTCTTTCTAATGTATCTATGCAATTTGACACAAAAATTATGTGACTATGTTAGTTTATTAACTGGACTATTCAAGTCTCATTTCAAATATAATAGAGTTGTAAAATATGTCAAAACTTTTCCAGTTTGAGTTTTAGATGTGATTTTTACCGATTAGTAGAAGCACCTTGGGAGGATGAGAGATGAGGGATCTACCATGACCATCACTAACGGTTCATTAATCTTTCCTCATTTGGAGAAAAAAAAAAGTAGGAGAGATGGAGGTTGTGACTCTTAGCTTCATCAACTGCAATTTTCTTTGTTAATACTTGACAGTTTTACTAACGTATGCTTACAAAATGTAAAAAGATACTTATTAATCAAGTAAGGTATAGCAAGCAGTGTGTGTATTTTCTGGGATCGATGGTGGTGTTTAACACTTCTGTTACACCTCATTCGAAACTAGGTTTCTTTTTGCGCGAGTCTTCACACCCTTTAAATTTCCTCTAGGTCCATTTGACACATTCATTGCACATCACTTGCAACATATGAAAACAATTAATTCCTGGTTAATACTTAGTTTGTCAACAATTTATTGCTAAGTTTATTTTGTATGATAGTTAATCCCAAGTGACTAATGTCCCATGAAATAAGCAATTCTGTTCAATTCATTGCTTGTAACACAAAAACATTGAGCTGTGCAGTATTACATAACATCCATCCTCTAAACAATGCTGACAAACATTACACATGAATTCACCACTTGCAACACATCCCAGCTGATATGTGCATCTAGCTAGCCAATATATTCACCTGACTGTGCCTGACATCTATAAATTCCCATTACCTATGATAGGAGGTCATTTTTGCATAATGTGCTGTAGCTATCATATACTGTACAGCTGGCACAGGTTCAAATTCCGCTTCCTGCCAAGTTCGTCTCCAAGGCCTGCCTGTATGTATACAAACATGTGTTGTGTGTGCTATCATTGCTACGGTGCACTCAACACTACATGTATCATGCTGGGCAAAGATTCGATGTTTAAGTATTAATGTTTTCAAGGCACAGAGAGAGAGAGATGTTATTTACTGTACTGTATGTATGTATTGTGTGTATGTATGTGTGTATGTGTGTAGGTATGACCGTATGTATGACTATGTATACATGCATGCATGTATGACTATATGTATGTATGAATGTATGACTGCATGGGTGTATGTGTGCGTGTACGCACGTATATGTATGTGTGTGTATGTATGTATATGCGTGTTTGTATGTATGAGAGGGAGGGGGTAAAAGGGGTATCCATAGGGAGGGCAATTATTTACCAATTCAAAGAATCATAACAGGATATAATCAATAAATCTCATCCATTCGTCATCATACCCTACCTAAAGTATTCATTTGTCTTTCAAGAACAAAACTCAGGAATAAACACAATTTAAGCATTAAGGCCTGTACTGTTAAATAAATTTCCATTCAGGCTACTTTTATGAGAAACCTCTAAGCCCAGCTGTATTTATGACCAACAAGCACAAAGAAAAAACTTTACAGAAAAAAGAAAAGAAAAAAAAAAACTGGGGGGGAATACCTAAATAGTATCCCATTGTATGCAGATATATTGAATCAAACAGCAGATGAAAACAACAATGTGAAGGTCGTTATGAGGGTGTGTTCAACTGTTCATACACATTAATTTTCTATTGATCTACTTTTTTTTTTTTTTGTCTTGTCTTAGGATTCAAATATTATATTGGTTACAATGGCTTATTAACAAGAGAAAAACTGCAATGAAAAAAAATAGAGGATAATGCATGAATAATAGATACATGTGATCCTCAAAGAGGGAAAAGAGAATTTTCTGAGCTGTGGGCGGGGGGGGGGGGGGTATTACTCTTTGATAGCAGTTCCATAACATAGGTTTAAGATGACTTAAATGCCTCTGTTAATACTGTAAGTACATGAACAAAGTTAACCCATAGCTCTCTGTGAAACATAAAACTGAAAAGGTATAAAATTTTAATTTAAGGGATATAAAATTCTGTGTGAAGGTATTTTGACTAACTAATAAAATTGAGTAGTCTCATTTTGCTCCTATTGTAGTTTTTGGTGGACCTGATGCAAGTATAGCCACAATTACTTCGATCCAGGGTACAAATGTATTGTCCCAGTTTAATTTGTATACAAAGTGTGGAGGGGCGAGGGGTGGATTGGTCCTTACACCTCCAATGCCATTGCGTACATAGCAAACTATATATGTATACATAATTCATAGTTTAACCATGACTCAGAATGCAATATTTGTTGATCAGTCCTAAACATCGGACAGAGAACCCCCTCCCCCCTTCCCCCACTTTACTCAGGATGCGGCTGTGACAACCACAGGGCCCTCCTTTCTAAGCCAATCGAGGAGAATTAAGAATTTGACCCGACTGCTTCTCCACCCTTCCCCTGCCCACCTACCCACCTTTCATATCTTCTATGCACTAACAATTTGAAACCACTTTGAAACATTAGCTAAAATAATAATAGAGATGGATTAACTCACATGAAAATGCTTGTTAGGGAACCCATCACTGCTATGGATTATCACCCTCTTGTTTGATTTCTCTTCTTTACTCCTGATGGTGGGAGAAGATGACATCTTCCTGTTCTCTCCACCCATCCTCAAGGCAGAGAAAGTGAGAGGGAGGGGCTTACGCCCTGGCTTCGCACCGTTGGTCTTTCGTGACCTTCGACCAAACAGATTTGCAAAGTCAATCCTGGGAGGTTCGATTTTGACTTCCGTTCTTTGTGAAGGATAAGCTTGCCTCTCGTTCAGCGTCGGTCTCTCTCTATCGGACGATCCTTCTACCACCTCGGTCTTTATCTTTGGGACGAAAAGTCCAGTATTCGATAATTCCCTGGAGTTTTTGACATTGTTCCAAGTAGTCGGAGATATAGACAGGCCGGAGTGTTCGTCTCGTACCACCTTCCATTGATTATCTGGAGTAACCGGCATGCTCAAAGTAGCCGGCTTGGTGACTTTCTTGATCAAGGAAATGCTCGCTTTGGGTTTGAGACTGAAGAGGGAATCCATGGAATCTTCCATGTTGAGCTCGGTCAACGTTGGAGCGGCACTTGAAAAAGCAGTGGGAGGCTTGAGGTCACTAAGTTTTCTAGAAAAGTCACCGGTATCACCAAAGGTAAAATTCAGCGCCCCTGCTCCGCAGCCACTACTGTTGAGCGTATCTTGAACCTGATCTTCATCCCAGAATCCATTCAGTAGATCGCAGCCCATGTTGTCCAATTCGTCCAAGGATGGAAATTCAAAGATACTGGTGGACGGCGATGAAACTGAAGGGTAACTGGAATACTTGATCCCTGATAGAGTTGGCTTTCCGGTACTGCTGGCATCTCCTCCTTGGTCAAAGAAGGATGGTGAACTCGTGGAACATTTGGAAAAATCCAAAGACGAGAGGTTATGGTCCTTGTCACTGGACCCTGTCTCGAGAGGCTGCATGCTCTCAAGCTCGTAAATGGCATCCATGTAGTCCTATGGAAGCAAAGATACGGAATTCAGTTTTGTGGCAATGATCTGGTAATTTTCAGATTTGAGAAGAATTGAAGTTGGTGGCATCCTAGATAGAAGTATGATTAAGTCAGTGAGTTATTCCATCGAGGGTGTACCGTGTTTAAAAGGTTACCAGTATACTTGTGACATGGTAGAGCATGTGATCTTGTGCTATAATGTTGTCAGGAGGCAGGTAATCAATAAAGAATAAAGATCTTCCTTGAGACTCAACCAAACACAAATATTCCCAGTCAAGATAAAGATTTTGAGAGTTAAACCATTCCCTTTCTTGTTTAGAAGGTATCCTCATGAGGAAAGTAAGTGTACATGCTTAAAGCGATATGTGGTTGCTCTACCATACATGAGGGGGGGGGTGGGAGGAGATGGCATACGACAGCACTTTTTAGCAATTATGTATACTCCATACTTTTTACTATATACATTAATTGTCTTAATTTGCAAGACTGTCACAATTCATTTCCATTGTCACAGGAATCTTTTCTCCCGATCATAAAAATGATATGTATATATGCACATGAAGTATAATTATTCCACGAACAACTAGTACATGGAATCTGCTCAATTACTCAGCTACTAAAGGACAACAATATCAGTTGCCAAGAAATGTACAGAGTCTTTTAATCAACCTCATTCTTGACAATGTTAAGTGTCTGTGACTTTGCGGTTGATGATCGAGATATCGTGTTTACAAGCTGTTTTGACTATTTCACATTAAGCCCCACCAACTCATGAATATTAATGAGGTCAAAGGTGTTGTTGCAAAGTGCATATACTTATTATGTAGTTACATCACCATAGTAAGTACGAACTAAATCGGACATAGGGTTGAAGAGATATTGCCATTATAAGAATTATATGTTAAGGCCTGCCCAACTCATCAATATGCAAGAGATGAGAACCAAAGACAATAGGGCATATCTGCACATCATGGGGCATCTACCTACCAGCTATGACATTGATTCAACTTGTGCTTCTTGAAATATTGTGTTTATAAGCTGGCTGTCACATACACACACACAAAATAACACACACGCCAGCATGATTGCAAGCTTACTGAGCCTTAAGAATTGTAACCATAAATGAACTGCAGTAGATCTCTGTCAACAAAATATACTTTACCTTAACACTCTAATGAGAATGGTCACAAATTTACATTATTCTTGAAAGTCTGTGTCAATTCTTTCTGAACAACTCTCTTCGCTGTCCAAGATGAAATTTACTTCAAGCTTTCTTTCTCTCCTTTTTTCAAATGTGATAGTTGTATATATATGGTGACCCAGCTATTTCATGAATGTCCACTTCAACTTTCTAGTTCTGCTTGAACTTCACATTATGATCTTAGCTGCAAGAGAAAGGAAAATAAAAGTTCTCAATAAATATTAGTATTCACAATTACTAGTACTGGATGAAACTTAAGAAAATACTATCACTGTTCTTTGTTACAGTAAAACATTGTAAGAACATTAAAGGGTGTAAAGACTGGCGCAAAAAGAAACGTCTAATGCCGGTAATCTGACCTAGTTTTCGAATGAGGTGTATTAAACAGAAGTGTTAGACACCACCATCGATCCCAGAAAATACACACACACACAGCTTGCTACCATCGGTAATTAGACACTAGTGTACAGTCAGTACATACGGCTGCGGTCAGTACCCACAGCCAGTGGCGTAGGAAGGTACTTTTGAGTGGGGGGCTGAAGACTGATGGCCGGCCTGGGGGAGGGGTCTAAGGGGAGGGGGTGTCCCCCTCCCCTTTGGAATTTGTTGCATTTCCAGGTAGCCTCAGATGCAATTTGGTGCAGTATAGCACACTTCAACACCCACTCCATTTTGTAAACTTAATTTTGTATTTTCACCAGGCCTTAGATGCAATTTGGTGCTCCAAATGAGATTTTTTTTCTCATTTGGAAATGAAAAAGGGGTTTTCTGACTTGCGAAGCGGGGGGGCGGAATGATACTTCCGCCCCTCCACATTTTTCACTGGGGGCTGGCGCCCCCCAGCCCCCGGTTCCTACGCCCTTGCCCACAGCACAGTGTACAAACAATACAGCGATGGACATCTCAGGTCCAGCTAAAGATAACAAGGTATCACGTTTCATTACTGTCTGCATTTTGTAGGGACACGATCAGTCTTCAATGCCTTTAAGTGCCCTTGAAACAAGAAAAACTTTGACAGATGCTGCCTTTTTGTTGTCTTGCTGTTTTAAACTTTGGCTTGCCTGTTTTTGGAGATATGTAGTTTGGCTTGTGTGCTTTGGCAGAGTTTTCTTTGGGGAAAATATTGTAGCTTGTGTGTGTGTAATTATTTTTTTGAGAGAGATATTTTGGAGTCTCGATCTGTTTTATTAGAGTCATGTATTTTGGGTCCTCTGTTTATTCCAGTAATATACTTTGGCTTGCTTGATTTTTCTTGCAGAAAAATAACATTAATATATAATTTTGTCTCTGTTTTGCCAAAAATATATATTTTGGAGACGGAAACAAATATATTTCTAAAAAAAATATAAACGCACCAAAATACATAATTGTATATATATATCAAGAAACAGAGACCCAACAAATTTTTTTGTTGCAAAAACAGACAAGTGTAAATCAAGGAGGAAAGGGATTGATCGATCAATAAATGTGGGATGGGAGGGGACTTTGAAGGGGGGCAGGCTTTGGAAGGGAGGTGAAATCCATTATCTGAATTCAAAACTTTTCAGCACCTATGAATATTAACAATTGAGATCCAAATGTGAAATCACAATTAGAATAACTGAGTGCATTTTCACCTGTTGTCGGTAATCTTCTACTATAGTCTACTTGAAAATGCACCTGTACATAACTGATCATCAGTACACTGTATGCGTATATGTGCCAGAATCTTTACCCAATGACCTAATTTTTATGAGGCCACGGAATTCCATACACTGCGTCCATCAAAAAATTTGTAACATGATAAATTATTACATTATCTAATTCATTAATGTATGGTTATAATATAGAGGATTAGAAAGCAATTACAGTATATTCAGCAATATAATAAGCAAAAGAAAACACCCCACCCACCCATAGACAAAAAAGGCAACCACTTTAAATATTTAATATTTAGTACACATATACAGTATGTAGGCCAACCAATTACATCTTCAACCAGTACCTATAACAGTACATACAGAATATATTGCTGCTAGTACCCATATTATCATGAAAGACATCATTCAAGATTCAAGCGTGACATCAGCCAATCAGAATACTGCATATAGCACAGCTGTTCTAATAGCTAAACAAAACAAAACAAACTGCACATGCAGCTTGGCAAAATACTGTATGGATGAAGTTTTCCATAAACCTCTCCTGTTTATAGTCAAGACTCCTATGAAAAGTTTTCAAGATGATAATTTTTATAGGAAATGGACTAAGTATAGCAGCCATTAGCAACAGATACAGTATATTGACAGTTACTGTATACAAGTTCCCTATTGATTGAGCTGCATGGAATAAACCTTTCACCGATGAAATTTCACAAGCAAATTTATGATTCATGAGGAATTTGAATCTTGCATGACATCATACATGTAGTATATTACGTAATAACAAAACATTGCTATGATGAACAATCACGCACAATGGGAATTACTTGGGGTAAGATGGGTGCGGCCAGCATTTCAATGATTCTGTGACACAGTTACGGTTGTTCGTCACTTTCTTTTAGGAGACAAATTTCGTACTGTTTACAAATACCATTTTCCAGTGTGCAATACAAAGCAGAATGTATAGTATGCCTAGCATAAGTTGGGAAGAAGTGATGTTACATTTTTAGTGTTCTACCTACTACAAATTACACGAGACTATAATGTAGAGTTATAAGTGACGAAAGAACCTTTGGGGAATAGAACCATAGTACGCTTGCCAAATAACAATAAGTTTTTTTTTAAAGTTGTCGCTCATGAATTGGCTCTCATACATGACATCCTAGGCTTGTCAGTTGCCAATTCTTATGGAAGATCTTCATTGTCTGAACAAGCTTGCACACATGGGACGTACCCCTATGTTCGAGGTTTCACCTATATGCATTTTATTTGCGTTTAAATTACAAATTGGCTCCTGGTCCCTGACAAGAAGCTTGTAGGTCTACCAAAAAGCCAGTGAGCCAGAAGCCACTTTTCCCAGAAAGTGGCTCCTGGACGTCAAAATGCTAAATTTTACCCTTGGATATAGCACAAGTCTGTAGGTCTTAGGATTCTAGGTTTAATCATCAAAGATATTTATAGCCAAAATGTTTGGCACTGCTCATTACTAGAAATCAAAACCACAATGAAACAGCACTAAAAATATATTACAATGATATAATAATATCTCTCTACACTTCTGAAATCCATACAACATTTAATTGTTAATGGAGATAATAATATTTTCTCTTCACATTATTTAAGACCCACTCATTAAAATACTATACATCAATATACATCAGAGTTATCCCCAAATTACACACGAAAAAAACACATACATGCAGGGCCGTCTTAACGCATGGGCCCATTGGGCCCTGGCCCAGGGCCCCGCGATGTCAGGGGCCCCGCAATCGTAGTAACCCCATGTCTTAATATGGGAGGAAAACTTATTGAATAGGCCATTAATGCCTGATTGAATTTGATGTGATGAGAGTTAATTGGTGAAACACTTGAGAGTTTGACATTAAATATTCGAATCTGAGTTGGCAACCCTGGAATATACAATGCCCCGAAGGCTTACACAGAGAAACTGTTACTCTGTAACTATAAGAAAGAGGAAATTGCCTCAGCCACGAAAGGCATAAAATTTGAAAACCGTGGGCAATACCTCACTACCAAACCTTAACAAAAGGAACCACCACTTGTGTTCAAGCTCACCTATACACCCCATATCAAAACCACACATTTGAAACATTGGCACTTAATCTCGCAACACGTGGAATTATCCAAACTGTTTCCAAAAGAACCGATTCTAGCTTACAAAAAGGCCCAAAATCTCAAAGATTTACTTGTTAACTCAAGGTTTGTACTAACCAAGAATCAGCTGACTCTCAAGGTTCACACGAAGCTCTTTTAGATGCTCTTATAGCTGCACTTTGAGTCCATAAAAACTTGTGCACAGAAAATAGATGCATTTTGATAACGAGACGCCCAGGCCGAATATAAAATATTCAAAGGCTACTACTGATGAAGCTTCTCCTATAAAGTTTGAGAGCAGAAACCGGTCTAGTTGGTCATAAGAACCTACGCTGGTCTCTCAAACTATTAACAGTACACTCAATTCACCTAATAGGTGCAATTATGTTTCACCATGAGGAGCATGCTATAAGTTCATGTTCCTCGGCCCTCCCTTAAAAATACTTCATGTTCTTAGCGACTACGTTGCGTTAGATAACTATGTAAAACCGACTACACCCCCCTTTCAGTTGTTAGACTCAACACAAGGGTGTTACAAATGGTGAGTCCAGTATTGTGAGGGAAGGGATGGAGGGCAACTGGAAGATTACTCTTCTATAATGTATTTCAGCTTTTAGATATATCACGTATGTAATTATTCAGCTAAAGTTTTATGCTTTATGCACGACATAGGGAGGGGTGGTAAATGCAGGCATGTCTATGCTTGAGCGCTTGTCAAGGATGTCAATTTTCACGCAACTTTTTTCGAACTCACTTGATTGAGGGGCCCCGCTCTATTCTTGGTGATCTCTTAAGACGGCCCTGCATACATGCATATAACCACAAATAAAAATTCCAAACTGAACGTATATATACTTATATATACTCATAATTCCATCACAGAAAACTACCCACTAGTGATTTGACCTTATTTGTCCCCACCCTCACCCCAATTATCCTACAATGTTTGATGTTTTTTATATGCTTATGAAGGTTAAACTGCCCATAAAACAGCTCCATTCTCATAACTTTACTTAATATCAAAAGTATATGCATGGTCACAGTACAGCAAGAGTACACCATACACTGAAACAAACAAGAGATAATAATAATAGATGTACCTTGCTCAGCCTTTGTATGACCTCTCTGCTCCTGTATATATATTGATAATTATTGTTCTGTGGATTTCCCATCTCTGGATATACCTCTGTAAAAGTGTCTAGTTTCCCAATGATTCTCTTTCCTCCCTGGCTAAGAGTTCACCTGAAGGTTAGCAACATCTAGTTTAGTATATGCTTGCATCAAAGTCAAGCACAAAGTCGTGTGATTGTTTATATTCATCCATCCTGTAGGATCATCCTACAATAAATCCTTGAGCAGATCCCTCCCACATAGTGGTGTACCCCAAAAATTTGCATTTCACAAACTCACAATTCTCAGAAATACATTACTGTTTGCCATGATCACAACACACAGTGAATAACACACCTTTACTGTGTACAGGTTAGGTACATATGATATTGAACTGTACTTGAACCACTGCCAACTGTGTCAGCTGATCGGGCAACATTCAACAAATCCAACTCATCGCCTTGTGGGCATAGAATCTGCTTTCTATCTTGAATGTCACAGATAGAGCACACTTTTTGCAGCTAATTTCTTCCTTTTGACGAGAGAGAGAAGTGAATATATTTGTAGTATTATGTAGCTGTGTACAGAAGTATAATTCTGTAAGAACTGTTGGTAGCCTAGTGCTGTCAATGCAGTCACAATCTTGCTGTACATAGCTCTATTGCATTATGTTAGTGCAGTCTATTCTGGCAAACTGCCAAAGTGTTAGGAGGGGATTTCCCTACAAGTTGCTCACATTACATGGGCATATATACATGCAGTTAATGCATGCAGTTATTACAGCTGATGGAGTCAATGTTGCAAGACAGTCATGGTGGTACATGGTTATCAACCTAGCATAATTATGACACAAATTATGACACACTAATTGGGAAAGTGGTAAATAATAACAATCAGCAGTCCATTGTATGGAGATGCCCCTGATATGGGCTGGAAAACAGCCAAGAAACATCTTATCCTGCAATTTGATTTTTGTTTTGTTTTTGTCAGTGACAGAGCTGTATAATCATCATCCTATAGTGTGTCAAAGGTTACACAAAGGAATAAATGAATTTATTAAACAAAACTATGCTATCACCATGAAAACGTTAAGAAAAGAAGATGGAAGTTTAGGACGTCCACTTTGAAGTTTGTCTATTTTACAAACCTCTCCAGCAGTACATTCTACCTATTAGGCTGTTTCAACTACCTGCTCCACCGATCCTGACCATTAAAAGGATTGTCTGGTGGCCCAAAGAAGTTACCTTAAAAAATAGTAAATAATTTTCCAAACATTTTATCAAAGTATGAGAACGCTAATGTTGCGTTTGACGGAGAAACGATTTTTTAATCGTTATGGATAGACATTTCAAATATGATTTGAACAGTACAATACGTGACGTCAGCTCTGCCATAGCAGATTGCGTCATAACCCACCCTCCGCACAGTACCGATACGGTTATCACAACAAAAACAGCGTTTGTATACAGATAAATTTCTTCCTTAATTTCCGGTGAAATTTCTTAAAAATTAGATTTGTTTTCAAAAACTCCTTAAGCCGCCATGTACTTGAGCGGTGGTTCTGTGGTCTTTGAGTAACATATGGTACATTTTAACAGCAGACTCTGAGTTGTTCAGGCTATACATCGCGCTATCCAGCGCCAAAGCGAAAAATGTTCGCATGTAGGCTGTACTCAAACGTTGACAATTGGACAGTTCTGTGAAGCCTAAGCTTCTCAGTGCTATATTCTGCTCTGACAACGATTCGATCAATTTCTTCAATAATTTCACGTGAAATTTTTTATAAATTAGATATGATTTAAAAAACTCCTTAAGCCGCAATATATGTAGTAGATCGGTGGTTTCGTGGTCTTTGTGTAACACAAGATAAGTTTTAACAGCAGGCTCTTTGTTGTTTATACATCGCGGTATCCAGCTCCAGCGCAAAGAATGTTCGCATGTATAGGCTACTCTAACGTTTACAATCGGACAGTTCTGCGATGACATCGATCCCGCCAAGTTTCATCTTTCGGTTTAACGAATACTTTACAAGTTTCCTTTTACTGTTAATTTGATCCGTGAATTTTATTTCAGCGATTTCGAAGAGCAGTTAATGAACTGTGGTTTGAGTGTGAGTGTACTATGTGTAACGCTATACAAGTACACCAACTGAGCATCGTATATACGTTCGCGAGTATGTACGTTATATATATGAGGCAATCCAATGTGCTTACGTGAATTTATTTGCTGCGGAATTGGGAGTGCTAACTTCAAGTCGCCTGTTTTGCCTATCTGCAAGCACTACGTCAATCACCATATTGAAGCGTTTGAACAAACGGTACTTTAGGTGAGAAACTGGTGAATTTGAAAACCAGATTTCTACAAGAAGAAAACGTCGAATGGGGACAATTTTTACATGGTTAGAAAGAGAAAAATAATAATTACAAGGACAATATATCAAAATCTTCCACCAGACAATTCCTTTAAGGTCAAGAAAATCTAAGAGGATCCTTCTACCACCAATTTGAGGGGGGGGGGGGTGTATGTATGAATGAATGTATGTGATGAATATGGGTTCAAATAAATGTAAATGAGACCAGAAGACATCAGAAAGTTGCAGAAACTGAAAATGCTTTGTTTGATTTTTTTTGTTAAAGTTTTGACCCTGTTCATTCAGGAGATTGGAAGGAGCCATTGATTCCAATGGTCAGTAAAGAATGGGCCAACTCATGTAAGAAAATGTCAAGAACATCTTCCTATTCATGTGAAAGAATGATTTGATTGTCAAGACTGGGGACTTGAGCAATCTGTAATTGACATCACTGATCCACAAGTTTGTGCTTGTTTTTTTTTATATTTTTTTTTAATAATGTCTGTTTACATCATTTACTGCATTGCTCATTTTTCTTGATAGCTACACTTTTTACCAATGCAGACTAAAAAAAGTTTTTTTCAGTACCACCTAGTTTGGGCTTAAATTTATATCGAAAATATGGACAAAGAACAGAAGTTGGAGAAGAAAAGATTAATCTACTGTTCTTACTGTAGTGTAACTAGTACATTGCGCACTGATAAAATGAAAGCCCCCTGACTTGACTTTTAGGTAAATTGATAACTCCGAAACTGGAGCAAGGTATTCCTTAGATCTTTCAAGGAGTTGCTCAATGGAATAAGCATAGATCGATCTCTGTCAGGTACAGTGAGGTAAAGATGATGGTTCTGTTTGCTTCTCAAAGTTGTCTCCCATTACAAACAGGCCTACTGGAGACAGACTAAGCTGGTCAGTGGATTTGCAGTTTGCTAGTAGGAAGAAAAAGGCATTGCCTTTTTCTGCCAGTAGACATTTAATAACACATGACACATGATCATCTGTCAAAATATTATTATATTTTTAATATAATATTTCTGTACCTAATATAAGCCCTGTGTTACTGTTTATGTTCCCAACTTCCCATAAGCCTGTACATTAACTGATGTGTGTATTAATTCAGGAGAATATGCCAGTGGGCATAGTCGTAGGACCCTATTTGATTGGGGGGGGGGGGGGCTGTAACGACTTGCCCGAAAAATATAACCAAAATTTAATGTTAATGTGCATATCATATAGGCATTTATCGGTTATTAAATCGCATGCCATAACATACAATCATTTTCTGTGTTATTACCTTTCCATATTGGTTAGAATTATTGGGGAAGTCATTACCATAATAATGATCATAATAATATAAGTTTAACCCTTTTAAAAACACCTTGCAAATTATTTTTCTTTCAGTAGGTGCCCAAAAAAATTCTCAGCATATTGCCAGAATTTTCACAAAAATGTTTGGTTGGGGGGCTAAAGCCTCCCCGCCTCCTAAGCCTATGCCAGTGAACTTGATCTTAGCCAGGAGACTTTCTAAAAAACTCATACATATTTTAGCAAGTACTTGGCTAAAATTGGTGAATGCTAGGTCTCCACACTAGTACACAAGTACACATGTACTCAAGTCTATTCAACCAAATAAACATCAATCCCCAACCCGTAGCTTGCCCCTGAACTTGTGCTGTTGAGTCACTGTTGGAAGGAAGTTGTGACCCAAAAATATGTTCAACGTCCCATTAAGAGAGTGGTCACAGCAGCTATATAGCGCATTAACTGTTAGTATAAATTACTATATCCCTGTTTATCACAAATAAGTTAACAAATTTTTTTGATGATTTCGTACTTTACAATTTACCCATAGTTAACAAATCCATACACCTGAAATGAATTTGTTTGTCCAATTCTCAAGTTATCTGTTTAGCTAGGTATTAAGTACAGGATATATCTCTCCAGTGTAAAATACACAATATACTGAAACAATAGACAGTGCTTTATAGTGCCAAATGAAAAGTTGACAGCTGTATGGATAAAAGGGCCTGGTAAGATAAGTGTATTTACAAATTGTTACTTTAATTTTCACAAATTATGGTAAATAAAAAAAAAATAGATATGCAATTGCTATTAATTAAACAAAATTTGAGGCAATTATATATGTTCAGTTTGATTTCTAAAAGGTAAAAATCTGGAATCATATAGATAGTCTGACATTGACCATTAATTTATTTATGTTTCAGCTAATTAGTAATAGGCAAATATGTTACCGTAAAGTCTAATGATACTGGGCAAGTGGGCCACTAGTAATGACAACTGTATACACAAAAGCTTCCTCATTACAAACTCTGAGCACATATTATGGCATTACATAAGTTTACAAAACAGGAAAAAAGAACAGAACAGAAAACCAAGGGCTTGAGGCCTACAGTAGCTAATATTTTAACACAAATTCACCTGGTAGGCAACTGATTATCAACTCAGAACCAAAACATCAGACAGATTCAGGCCTCTTGACAGTCCCACAGGAATTTGCAACATTCACTTGTGGACACCAACCTACTTGGTAAGCTGATAACTTCTGCAGTTTAATGTAAATCCTATCCAATATCCAGCATTGACTAATCTTCATGTGTGGAGATGCTCTTCACTGATCTGACAAATCAATGCTGCCACCAACCACTTTAATAACAACTGCTAGGAATCAATGACCCCTCTCTGAATTTATCTAATTAATTCCAAATGTTTGAAAACTTTCCAACAAATCCACCCTGTAAAAGTATAAATTTCAGATAAATGGACAGACCTCTTATAGCTATGCCAGACCAGTACCTGGGCAGAAAATAACCTTTGACCTGTCCACTTCAACCTGAGCTAAACAATTTAGCATAAAGAACATTCAATTACAAGCAGTCCGTTCTCTGAAAGAAATACTGTAGTTATTGTGCAATAGTAAGCAGATTTCAGGGACTACTTGGTATGTAGTACTCAAGATTTATATACCAAACCTTTGAAAACTGAAGTTCAAAAAATTTGTTGTCCATCACTGAAAACAATATACCAACAACAGAATTCTGCAATGGGCCTCTATACCAAGGATCAGATTCATCAAAGCTTGACCACCAGATGAAATCTGTTTAAATTTGTTTATATTTTCACAACTGCTGTCTTAATATGACATCTGACCTCACCGTAAATGATAGCAGTCAAGACTCCCTGAGTAGCATCCATCAAGTACCAGATTCACTTACAAGGTGAACTTGATGAGTTTGAAGGTTTACAAGGCTTCTGGTTTTGGCTTCCACTGATCTCAAATGACCTTTGACCTCCACAAAAACCATTACCAACCATGAATTCAGCACAAACGTACCAATCATGCCACTAATCAAATATGGACAGTTTGAGTTATCATTTCTACAATTTCCTCGATGTTTTGACCACTGTTGCCCTCAAATGACCTTTGACCACTATATACCAACCTCAATACAACCCAAAACTCCATTAAGAGGCAACTACTGTACACACCAAGTATGAGATTGAACACAGCTTGTCTTATTGAGTTATATCATGTTAACAAGGTTTCAATGTTTTGACCATTGATGGTCCCATAGAACCTTTGACCTCCATCATAACTACCAAGTACTCATTGAGGGGGCACCTACGACCCATTTTTGTTTTCAAACTTTTGATAATTTGGTCACTGGTCACATATCATGGCTTGATCACCAATGACAAAAGTAGCTGCAGACTCAATAAGGGGCATCTATGTACTACAGTAAGTGTAAAGTTCATAGAATGAGGGGCATCTATGTACTACAGTAAGTGTGAAGTTCATAGAATGAGGGGCATCTATGTACTACAGTAAGTGTGAAGTTCATAGAATGAGGGGCATCTATGTACTACAGTAAGCAGTGGCGTAGGAAGGTACTTTCGAGTGGGGGCGCTGAAGACTGATGGCCGGCCTGGGGGAGGGGTCTAAGGGGAGGGGGTATCCCCCTCCCCCTTTGGATTTTTTTTGCATTTCCAGGTGGCCTCAGATGCAATTTGGTGCAATATAGCACACTTCAACCCACCCACTCCATTTTGTATATAATTTTGCATTTTCACCTGGCCTTAGATGCAATTTGGTGCTCCAAATGAGATTTTTTTCTCATTTGGAAATGAAAAAGGGGTTTTCTGACTTGCGAAGCGGGGGGGGGGGGGGCGGAATGATACTTCTGCCCCTCCACATTTTTCACTGGGGGGCTGGCGCCCCCCCAGCCCCCCCCCGGTTCCTACGCCCTTGACAGTAAGTGTGAAGTTAATAGAATGAGGGGCATCTATGTACTACAGTAAGTGTAAAGTTCATACAATGAGGGGCATCTATGTACTACAGTAAGTGTGAAGTTCGTAGAATGAGGGGCATCTATGTACTACAGTAAGTGTGAAGTTCATACAATGAGGGGCATCTATGTACTACAGTAAGTGTGAAGTTCATAGAATGAGGGGCATCTATGTACTACAGTAAGTGTGAAGTTCATAGAATGAGGGGCATCTATGTACTACAGTTAGTGTGAAGTTCATACAATGAGGGGCATCTATGTACTACAGTTAGTGTGAAGTTCATAGAATGAGGGACATCTATGTACTACAGTAAGTGTGAAGTTCATACAATGAGGGGCATCTATGTACTACAGTAAGTGTGAAGTTCATACAATGAGGGGCATCTATGTACTACAGTAAGTGTGTAGGTCATACAATGAGGGGCATCTATGTACTACAGTAAGTGTGTAGGTCATACAATCTACACGTGAAGTGTTATCATGTTTACAAGCCGAGGTGTCGAACACACAAACACATGCATTCGGCAAGGAATCAAGACAGGATACTACTTTGCAGAGTCATACCGAAGAAAACTGTGAAATTGTTTCACGGTAGCTGTGAATGCACACCTGAAAACTCAAGAGAATATACACCAGAGAAATGTGCCTGTCTTTAGTGATCTGCATTTGATTGTGGCCAAATGTGTAGAATGTTATGTGTTTTTATATCACTGTAATGACATGGTAATTGACAAATCAAATATATAACACCATAGATAATTTAAAAACTGATCTGTAAAAGAAATCATACAACGTGGGTGAAAATATAGATCTCTATGTATAATTATGTTTGTTTTTTTTTAAACCCGGGACTTCTTTCCCCTTAAAATATGACACAGTAATATACAGTAGAAATGAAGTATTTTTGCTGAGCCTAACCAAGGATTTTCCTGATGAAAGCTCATTTTCATCTTGCAACAAAATTCCAAAGATACTCTAAATCTATTGGCATTTTCCTGAGAGTTTCATACTGCAATTGAACTTTGGGATCCCCCCCCCCCCTTTTTTATTTTGGCTCTCAACATGTACACACTGTAGTGTAGCTATCACATTGCATTAGTCTGGCCTGTACGTTTGAAGGCAAGATTTGTTGGCACCCAAATCACAATTTTCCGTTTTGTGAAACAATGGTGTAGCATACCTGTGATTGTTCCCACCTGCAGCTGGCAAACATCCTTAGATTGGACTATATACCCATGCCAGAACAAATTGGTGTGCACTGTTTCATTGTTGTAATTCAATGTTTTGAACAGGTTGACAATTTGCTTTCATTTTGTTCTACCGTGTCTTCTACACAATACATGTTTATTCAGAACCATGAGATCTTATACACATATATTATAGCACAGCTTAATGGATGTTTATCGAGCATTAGTTAGTTACTACAGTAGAAGGTTGGATGGTCATGTCACTACAGGATTTTAAAGTTCCTTCATATGTTCCAGGAAGCCAGTCAAGGAATAACCTTTTCTGTTTTGAATAAGGCTACAAAGTTATCCTATTGTCATCAAAAGGAAACAATGGCGGTTCCAGCAGCTTGTTCAGCTGCTATATCCTTCTTCTATTATTAATAAAAGTCACCAGTCTGTTGCCATGGTTCACTGACCTTTACCACCCATATTATATAAAAGGACAAAGTGCAATTTTCCTGTGGTTTTACTTGTTAGTGGTCTGATATATAAGCTCTATTTATATAATTACAAAGACACGCCTCTACCATACTTACAAGGGAAACCCATAACTATTTTCTGTATTATCATGATTCATTATCATGTACTATAGTTGTTAGTGTACATGTCTACATAAGCTGTGCACATAAATAATTCAATATGCTGAAATAGTCAACAATTTCTAATAGCATGCTATACTGTACAGGTATATTAATCCTTACTAAATATGGAATAATAAGCTTGTCTTTAGGTGCACATTCATCGTTTCTGGCATCATGATTTCAATTTTTTTTTTGGCAGGAGGGGTGGGGGGGGGGGGAGAATATTGTCTACCATTAAATCTATATTTTTTGAAAAGTGCACTATAACAATGGCAAGTTCCATTAATTGAACACTGTGATATTTATTACCAGCATTGTATGGGCCAATGATTTTGTCTAGAGCTATTCCTGTAACAATGTTTTGTTTTAAACTGGTAGTTTTGTAGAGTGAGTGTATTAAGTTTACCATGCATTTAGTTTCAGTGTTGTTAGGATTCTATAAGTGAGCTAAACTTAGCTTCATCTCAAATTCCAGGCCTAAAGGAAAAGCCTGAATGAATTTGAACAACTCAGCTTAAACTTAAACAGCTAATTCAAATTCCAAAAAAAAGGGGTACTTCAATTCATATGCTAATTATTATTTTGGCAAGAAGCTGAAACAATAGAGGGAATAAAAAATTGTTGAATACAATTTCAAATCAATTGCTTGTAATAGCTGCTGACAAAATAACAGTTGCACCTAAAGTACAGCGACAAAATTGACTTTACTGTAACTTAAAAACTATTGAAATATCCCTGCAGCTGGTTTTTAAAAATTCAATGTTTGCTTTCTTTTTTGCACACATGTGTTTAATTAATATTTATCCAAGTTTAAAGAGCATTCAATATGGTCATATCCCATAAATGACCTCTTCGTTCCCAAACTTTACTTTCATATTCTATGGACATGCATCATAACAAGTTTGTTTGAGTATTGTATGCTTTGTCAATCTATGGAAGGCCATATATGACAACAATCTCTGCCAACTTTACAGAAAGGTGATGGATTTGGTGTCATTGGAAAGTGGTTGTTCTAGAGTGTAGAGGGTGGCTAACTAACTGGTAATAGGCTCAACAGACTCAGCAAACTCATTTTATTTCTAAGACTATACAATATAGTACGTTTCTCTTGCAACGTTCGCTGCATAGGCGTATTTGTCTAAAAACCAAATGTGTGTATGCTATTAGTTTCACATTGCTGTATTTGAGGGGCAGTGCTACTAGACCATACTTAATGTAAAGATTGTGATAGAAAACAGAGAAAAAACTGCTTATCTACTGAAAAAGCCTGTGTAAGAAGGGTAGAGGGGTTGGTGTTTCGATCCTAGCAGGATCTTCTTGCGAGGCTAGCTGAAATGAAAACAAACTAAGAAATTCCTAGTGTGTTCTTAGTTTATTTCATTTCAGTTAGCCTCTGCAGAAGATACTTCAAGGCTTTATATGTCAGGCACTCTAACTTTTACCAATATACCTTACAAATGCTTAACATAGTTGCTGCTGTAGTAGTTTTATTGGGAAAAAACAAGGCCAATTAGTGGCTCCACTTTTGTAGGCTTTAATAACTTTAATAAAGTTGAGATGTCTGTAAATTGGCAACGCAGAATTATGAAACGATAAGTTCAAAATCTATAGTCAACACCAAGTCTAATGTGTTTGTTCAAGTACAAGCCATCCCACCCGATGTACCTTAAATTTAATGCACATCAGTGCTACACCCAAGCATTAGCAAAATTATTAAAAATGACTTACAAGTTTTTCAAAAGTACTTTCTTTGAGCTTCTCACTCTCCCAATGATAATCATAATCCTATACTTGTAAAGTAAACCTTATTAAGAACACTTTTGTAGTATACCTACAACCAAGCATAATAAAAGTTGTTATTGTTATGATGTTGCTAGGGCAAATGTAGCTAATTAATTTTTAATTGCACGCCAACATGTTCAAGGACAAAATTGTTCATAGCATTTCATTCATAATACAACATTGTCACATATATACTACGTAAAGCTAACCTTTGTAGAAAGTAGAACATGACAAATTTACATCGTTACAGTATACTACATAGAAAAGCCACCGCAATTGAAACGGAAGTTTGTTTATCTGATTAATTCTCAAGAGGTTTCTTGTCACATAGTTGTGAAAAAAATTAAACATATGAACCTGATATGATCTAAGAAGCTTACTCAAGTCTTGGTATCTGAGAAAACACTTAAGTTTCATGACCAATTTATCTGTATTTCCGTTTATGTTTAACTCGATCTATATAACATGGAGGGCCGGTCCACAGAATCGATGATTAACTGGTAAAGAGTTTAAAATTTGGAATTAAATTTCATATTATCAAGAATCTTTAATCTTCATGGTTGATAACATCTTTAAAGTTTAATCACAGTGGTGCATTCTGGGAGCTTTCCTGCCCATGATCTGTAAAACTTGATCATTTACATCACTTGTTACCTTCCAACGGTACTTGGGGGTTAAGTGAGAAGACCAAAAATTGGCAAGGTAATATATTAAAACCATACATAGAAGGTATCCTTCTCTGATTATACTGTACATACACTGCACAGATAACATGGAGGGCCGATTCCAATTTGGTTTGCCTATAAATAGAATTTCATAGAAATTCAAAGATCATAATTAATAATTAAATTCCTCAAAATATGCAGCAGTGATCTGTTGATCATGTTCTAGGCACCATATTGTTACATACGACATGAAAACATGCACTTCCGCCTCACAGAATCCATGATACGAATGACTAACGAATGCATCGAGAGTCTTAAGGCCTGGGTATTTGTCAGACAGTATTTAATTGGATCGCAACTGGTGCTTTGGTTTGAGAATTGAAGTCCCTTTATAGAGGAAATGAAAGCTTTAAGGCAACTTTTAAATGAGGTATGAAAGGTCTTTAAAACTGAGAAATCATAAAAAAAATAAAGTATGAAATTCTCTGTACTGTATACATGTACTGTATATATGTAGTTCAATTATCAGATGATACTTGATACCTGTTACCTGATAACACGATCTAGCTACTGTATATAACCTAAATGAGATTGGATACATGCAATATAAAGTACAAATTATGCATATGAAACAATCACTCAGCTATAAAAGCACATAGGATGAGCTGACGTAATACTGTTTAGATCCATTAGTCAACACGAACAGGTTATAAACTGTGAAGGTCAATTAGTATTTCTAAATATGCTAGACAAACATGAATATTAAAAAGGTAACCTTCTATAATACCACTATAACCTCTCTTCTACACTAAACAAATTTAATGCTCAATGTCCAGCTGTCTGCAAAGTACGTTGACCCAGTCAACTTAGTATTTCCTGGATTAGAAACTTTGGCAAAGTAGAATTTTAAAATTGATTTTGCACAACTTAAGCATTCTACATTCTTAGAGACAACAGTTTTCCAGCTACCATGTTACTGCAGGAAATATCAGGGAATGATTTAGTGTTCCAATGTTGTGTAGCAATTTTGAAGGCCTGGAATTTTGTATCAAGGTTATATTACTTCTTTGGTTCTTGTGTACCAAAAGTGCTAAAATATCTTCACATTTTGCATAGCAATTTGCCCATTTTGCAAAACAACAACAGATGAATTCATTCCCTGAGTGTTCAGTTGCAAACTGTAATAAAATTTTACCAGAAATAGCTTACTTTCAATGACAACCAATCATGACTAATTCATCACATGAAATTTAACAGTGGTTCAAGGACAGCAAAGCTCACAACCAATTCCCACCATAACAGAAGTCCCTATTTATAAACGGTGCCACTGGACTGCAAGCAAACAAAGTAGTCTTACAAAAGCCTGTGGATGACTCCCATTGTATACATGGCTAGTCCCTGACCTACATCCTATTTGGTATTTATGCTGGTTCACAAAGTTGTACACAGCTGTTCAGGCTACTGCTCAGGCTATCTCCAGGCTGCAAAACTATATGACAATGCTATTTATTGATCATGTATCATGTATCGAAAGTAAAATTTCCTACTTTGGTAGTTGCTGTGAGAGTTGACTAACTTGCAACAATACATTGTAAGCACAGTTACAGTAATCTGTAAGATCTGTGTGTGTACTCTAATAAAACTCCCTTCAGTACCTGTAATTTGGAACTGACTGAAAGCTGATTATTGAAATACTTGGAAATTTACATCCCTAATGAAGCTTTAATAATTCATTCAAACAACTGATCTTCATTCCAACAAATCTATGGTTAGATCAGCAGTGCAGTACCTCAAAGATGAAGTAATAGATCTCGGGAAACTTTGAGGCCTATGATAATTCAAACATGCTTTGGGGCATGTTTAAAAAGCATACTTATGCTAAAAGCAAATAGAACAGAGCTGGTAAAGAAATTAAGAATATAAATTTTAGGACTTAAATTTCATATCATCAAGACTCTTATCTTCATCGCTGTCAACGTTTTTTTAAGTTTAATCATGTAGTGGTGCATTCTGGGAGTTGTCCTGCCGATGATCCGTAAACTTGATCATTTAAAATCACCTGTTACCTTCCAAATGGTTAGGGGTTGAATGAGAAGTTTGGGATAAAAAAATATTCTAAAACTAACCATGCTTAGAAAGGTATCTTTCTCTGATTATGCTACTGTACATACACTGAATATATATTGGCAATTAAAACTCTGTAGAATGTCCTAACTCCTATTCAATGGATGTTCATATGCAACAAGGTTGAATAAGTTTCTTCTAAATGAATCAGTATTGAGAAAAATCATATTTCAAAACGTGACATAAATTTACACATGATTCTGTAAATAGCCTGTCGCAGAGGTGAAGAAAAACTGCGTTTTCACACTGTATATATATCCAAAGTGGCTCTAAATGTTTTATTCGATGACCAACGTTACAACAGTTATTGCACTGTACCAAACACTGTACCTATCAATGTTCTCTTTTCTTTTCCTAACAATTAGGCCGGAGTATGTCATTCCCCCTTCATTTGCATGATGACAACATCTAAATAACACTTTTTTACTGTTAACTTGTACGAAGACAAGTGATTAGGTACTGACTGATACAATTACTGTAAGTTGTAACCTTGCAGGAACAAGGGGATGAAAAAAAAAAACTAACCATAAATGAAATTGCAGGTGTTCCCATTTGTTGCTACCATTACAGAAATCTAAGTAATCCATGTTTTGGTCGACTGTACTCTCCCCCTCTGTTATCCAAATGTTATTACTTCCTATCCTGTCTGGTAAGGATGATTAAATTCTAAACCACAGGACAAACTATTCTTGTATTTTGGAAACAGGAAAGCAAGTCAAAACTTCCCATGTGACAGGGATAAGGTTCATCACATGGATGGGGCTACTTCGTACAAGTTTTTAATCATTCACATTTTTGACAAACCGGTGTGTATGTACAAGCTTAGTTCAAGTTTGATTAAACACAATAGATGTAGCTTTATATGTTTGTAGCACACAACATCAAGTGAATTACTTGATTTTACAGTATGTATGTCACTGGTGCATGAGGTGGTTTATCTAAGATGCTAAGATGTTGGAGAAGATGCTGCTCAAGAAAACACATTTTAATGAGTGCGATACGAAACAGCCTGGGCTCACAATAGTTTGTACAGCACACATATTTTCTAGTGGCATTGTCAGAAAATTTGAACTAGGAGTGGCACACAAAGAAATGAATGTCCACCTCGGGATGGGGGGGGGGTATAAGGTCCCAGTTTGGGTCAAGGGAGTATTTGAAGACCCCTGAAATTAATTGTAGTTTTCTAAATTGCCGCTCCCATCCAGTCTCTAGATTTGTTGGATTCTGCCATTTACTATAAACTACAGTAAAAGAAGTGTTGTTCTCAATTAATATATGAAGAAGAAAACAACTACTTTAAAGGGTGTGAAGACTTGCGCACAAAAAAAACGTCTAATGCTGGTAATTTGACCTAGTTTCGAATGAGGTGTAACAGAAGTGTTAGACACCACCATCGATCCCAGAAAATACCCACACAGCTTGAGCTTGCTAACGTCGGTAATTAGACACTAGTGTACAGTCAGTAGTACATACAGCTACGGTCAATACCCAAAACACAGTGTACATAGCAGCGTGGACATCTCAGGTCTAGATAAAGATAACAAGGTATCACATCTCATTACTGTCTGCATTTTGTAGCAACACGAACCAAACGTCACTTGCAAGCAACGGAAAGTTAACTTTTTCAGATGGCAGCACCGGGTTTGGGGCGAGTCTTCAATGCCTTTAACTATGTACTGTAATTCTGTTACAATCTAGTTAACATTTAATTTATTAAATTTGCATAGCACGGAATGTTAAGTGTCATTCTCAAAATAATTTGAAAAGGACAAAACAACTTTGTTGCTGTCCAAAAAAAAGCCTAATTATAAGTTAATGTCAGATTCTAACCAAGGAACAATGGGATTGTAATGCTATGCCTTATAAACATAAGTCCTGACCATAGAGTTGTCTTGACTTTGACTGTGGGTCTGTTTCAAGAAAGGAGTAGTATCATTATTTGCTTCATTCTTCAAATAAATTCATTGAGACATAGCCTATCCATACCAAGTTGTGCTATGATTTAACTTTCTACTAATTGAAACTGAAAACACAAGATAACCTCAACACGAGTAAAGTATTACGTATGATATTTTATGGTGTATATGTAACTGATGAAAACATCCTAGCCCTAACATTTTTTACAAATTTTGGAATCCTGTTGGTGTAATCACACTTTGTCAGTTTCTTTACTTCTCATTCACTAGTAAGCAACATCTATAACAGCTACGTTGTTTACATTTGCTTGGAATGTTAGAATTTCAAAACAGCTCCTTTTCCAGTAGTGACAATTAACAACCACAGTTTGAACCAGACATTTGTAGACCTTATAAACACTGTGCACTATTACCGACATTCATTTCTTGGTTTATATCTGACGTCAGTTACCAATTTTTTTGGGCAATTTGTATAGTAATACATAACAGCATTTAACCTTGTATGGGTAAAACAACTTGCATAAATGTATGAATAAAGAAAGTATTTTGTAGGCTTCAAGTCGAACCTCGATCATTATGCATTCAATCTCAATGGGATAAATAATCTTTTTCATTTTGGTGCTAATGTGTACTAAATAATGCATTTTTCATTTACTTACATTAAATGAGAATGATTTTGTTATTATTTACTACACGATAGCACCAAAACGTTTTTGAACGGTTAGGGACCAGTTGGGTTTTGTTATATAATGGATGCATAATGTGACTTTCAAAGTACATACTATAGCCTTGTTCCTTTTTGTAGAGACAAGTGGGCAAACTTAAGAAAGGCTTAAAAAACAATGACTACATTACTAATACTGTATGATTAATACAACCTGTATGTATCATATACAGATCACCAAAAAGAAAGTGATAATAGCATCCATTCTAAATTTATAAGTCCTAAGCTAAGCCTAGCCAGTCTACATACATAGCCGGGCTTACTGTACATGTTAATACTACTGGGAGATTTCAACATAATCCAGGAAGAAAGCTAAGATATGCTGAATTCATTGAAAAAATAATGTGACTTACCAACAAATTACGCCCACCATACATGTTATTATTCCAACATTGCTGTTAAATGTGAGATAATAAATTAATTGTTGCTCTAGGCTAGTTAAATACAGGTATTAGGTGTTTGAACATGATAATCCTTGAACATATTCAAGCTATTTAGTAAAGATTGATGACGAAAATACATCCAAAGTAGAAAAACAGCAGCTTGATCCACTTAAAAATACAAATATACACAACAAAATCCTTCACTAATCTGGAGAAGAAATCTGCTGATCTTATTTGACACGAATGCCGAAAAAACTTCCTCTTTGTGTGAAAAACCACAGTCATGACCTGTGACCTTTCCTGTAGCAATTGAAAATTTGGCTTTATTTCAATACTGCGCTAAATTAAGGACATGATCAAAGACAAATTTTGTCTTCTAAACATAACGTTATAACTGATATTTCTTGTTTATTGAAAATTAATTCTAAAAATTAGCAGTCGATTACAAGAGAGATCCTTCCTAGAATAGGCCAACATTTGCATAGCGAGTAAACAGAAATGGTGTTGCGAAATACCTACGCAAATTGTACGTCCTAAGTCCGATAAGCTTCTCTCTGCAAAATACACTAATTTCTTCACGACTTTCCGTTTTCTCCTCACTCGAAGATGACTTGAAACAATATGAATCTTTTGTTGTGATTACATCTAGGAAAACGACAGTGTATTTCCAGAAATTGTGGTTTTGAGAAATTCAACCCTTTCGTGACATGAAGGTTTGTTTTGGAACTGTCATCCAAAGGCTCAAGGCCATAGATACACAGAATGACGAAGGTAATAGCCAATCACAATGAGACTTTGGGGGGGCTCGACTTAAGGCCCGCCCCTCTTATTCAATGCAAATCTCCCTATAGTAAAGAGAATTAATTGATCACTTTTTGTAAATAATTGTTATTTTTACAACAAAGAGGGATATTAGTCAAATCAATGAAACGTTCATCAGTTAAGACAAATAATTTTAAATGTTTTCTTGGTGCAAATGTGGTACTGCATACAAGAATTTGCTAGATTTAGTAATAGATAGACAGGATGATTACGCAATTTGCTATTATTCTCCTTACTTCCTCACAAACCAGAAGGATCTAGTCTCTGGAATATCTTTGATAGGCGGTCACGTGTCCATAACATTGGAGATGTGTTGCAATAATACAAAATAGCACGTTAAAGTCAACGTAAAAGAGTATGTGGTTCAGTATCTATGCCAACGAAATTTTGTTCCACACGGAAGAACAAATTCAAGGAAAAGACTGTTGTTTCATGTTGTTACTACCCCCCCCCCCCCCCCCCCAACCCGCGATTCGACAATACAAGGCTGAGAGTGGAGAGAAAGGAAGTTAGGAAATTTAACATCATCATTCAATGTTATACAATTATGAAGTGTTACAGTACGTCTCGGCAATCAATTACTGTATATGAAATTTCTCTTTGGTGATTATGGGGAAATGACAGTCGAACTAAGTTTAATTTTGGATGGAATAACGAAGCTGGTCTTGTATCGAAGCACCTAACTTGAGGGAAAAAGATCAGTAATTTGTATGGTGTTCCATGCAGTCCAGTAACAACTTCTTTCGGCATTTTTTACGCGCTTAAAGACAATCGAGTAACCACTACAATCGTAAATTGAGTTGTGCGGCTAACTAAGATATTACGAATAATTCAGCGAAACGTTGGACAAAAATGTACAAGAACTTTAACGCATACGCGAGATTACTTGGAAAGCTATGTAAATTTTGGTTCCTAAAGGCCCTGAGAATCGCAACGAATATATAACTATAGTCTCCGCCTATATACACCACGCCTACCTTGACCGATACACCTGGTGTGTTCGTGCTCTTTGTTACTCGATTGCGTGTGCGCACATGATGGATAAACAAATCTATCTGATGTTATTGCACTTGTTTCTGACCATTTCGAAATATATAAAGATATTTCTTACTCCATTATTGGAGTATACTCCATCAAGTCAAACATGAAAGGAAACCTTAGCCTAAAAGAAGAAGTAATGAAGACCTACGTACATACACGTAGCAACCAATAGAATTCATCGGTGATGTAACTTGATGTAAACAAACGTGACCTTTACGTTGTTGCATATGCAGTGTACGCGGTGATCTCCATAGCAACATTCATAGGGGAATTCCGGACTTACGATGAACACAACATCGTTGTATGCTAATAACTTCTAAGAAAGAAACTTGAAACCGTTAGGATGGAGAGAGTCAGTAATTTCGTGCATAGCCAGTGGGGTCATTTACCTTGTTGGTTTCCTGAAAACCTAAGATGAAGTTGTTTTCCGAAACCATTTTCGAAACATATTAATAAGTATGTTTTAAGCTTTGCTCAACTAAATGTTTCCGTAATATTGATCATAGGCGTATATGAGAAAACCCGATCAAAACTTGTCAGAAAAAGACGACAATGTGGGAAATTGCTTGCTTATCAACTGCAAAAAGGAAATAAATTGGGTTTGCTTTGATATTTCTAACGCGTATCCTACATTTCAAAGAACTGAACATTAGTTTTTGAACATCCGAGGATAAAAAGCGCATCAGTAATGCTACTAATAATGGACTTGAGATGATTTTTAATTTATAACTCTGGTAAAAAAAAATAGCAAAAATGTTGTATTCAGGGTTTGTTACGAAACAAACGTCATTCTCACCCCCCCCCCCGCCCACCAGACTTATACAGGCAAAAGGGAAAACAAAGTATAGTTGGTATATAAAGGAATCCTCCCGTCCCCGCCCCCCCCCCCCCGCCAGATCTATACAAGTAAAAGGAAAAACAGTATAATAAAGACATGCTCCAATGCCTAACATTTAGTTCCTGTTCTTGGAAGTAATATGAAAGTGATAGACATTTACCCACATGTTACGAAATTATATTATGAGCAGCAGCTTTACCAAGGAAAGGAGGGGGTTTAACAAAAATGAGGCCCTTTTGCCTGCTAAATTTGCCAATGATGTGTGCTTTATACAGGAAATAATTTGCAGTTTTGAAATGTTTGCTCACCCCCTCCCTCCCAAAGTTGCCATCCACTTTCCACTTCCGGGCCCTACCCACTCTGAAAATTATATGCACCTCCACTGATTATGGAATATAATTAAATTGCTTTCAGAATCCTTACAACATTTTTGACTAACATCTGTCTGAATGCAAACATCATAGTAATCTTTTTTCTCGTCTCCTTTTTTTTCTTCTCTTTTTCTTGGCAAGCTGTTACGTTGAGGCTGATCCCAGTATGAAAATATCTAATTCTAGCAAAAATTCAGATGCAAATGATCAAATAAAATTGAATTTTTAAAAAAAATCCAATATTCCCATGTATGCATTAAAACACCTGGAATGAATTTTGCAAAAACCTTAATTTTGATATGTTACATCAATTGTTATTTTTGTTCATGACCATTCAAAATATGAACTTCCATGACAGGTTTTCCTTTCTTGTCATGGGTTCATCAATCAAAGTGGCTGGAATACCTAGTCTAGCACAAAGGCCATCATAGATCATTTCCCTCAGAAAGATTACTCAAATCCACACAGACATGTTCTTTTGCTTCAAATAACATGTATAAAATGCGTTGCAAATTTGGACCGGTCAAACTGATTCTTGACTTCATCTATGCCTGACTGCTTGGTAGTTATCATGGACTTGAAAGAAACAATGTTTGATACATTAATTACATGTTTAAAACAATAACAGATGAAATATATGAATTTTGTTTTGACTGATCTCAGGAGACAATATAGTTATGATCAAGCAATATAAAAGAGCATTCCTGACATATTTAATCAATATTCTAATAACAAGTTGATTTTGAATATCAATTTTATATTTAAATAGATATTTGAATATGCATGGAATAGATACTTGCCCTCATATTTAGTTTCCAGTTTTTTAAATTGAATTTGCTAAAAATGGGTATATTTTTGATGGGCATGATCTTTTGGAATATTATCATAATAATAAATGCATTTATATAGCACGAATTTTGTTAAAAAACATTCAAAAGCGCTTAACAAAGAAAAAGCCAACCAGTCGGGTCAATCCAAATAAGCAAGCTTAAACAGATACGTTTTAAACTTTATCTTGAAAGCATCCAGGGTCAAGGAGTCAATACACATCAGTTCCACCGGAAGTGAATTCCACAACTGAGGTTCCTTGTAGGCAAAAGCCCTATTACCTAACGTATTATGATTGCATCTATTTTAGAGATCACCATAACTGCTCCTGCTTCCACACATAGACCCACCTATCTATTTACATCCTCTTTGAGGCTGTAAACAGAGAAGGGAGGGCATTCATCCACTAATGCTCTCCTCTGGTCCTTTCACCCCCCCCCCTTCACCCCACCTATGGCTGATGAGAGAGGTCAGATTAGGCAACAGCCCATAGACCCAGTGTCAATTAGGGTTCCTAGAAAAACATGGGATAAAGAATAATGAAATCTCTTAGGCACATGAATGCAACAAGAATTTGTGAAAACTTCGATGTGGGGGAGGGGGGTGAGGGAAGGGGAGGTCTGGTGAGGGTAATGGTCTTCGACGCCTATCCTGGCTCTCAAATCACTTGCCCCCGTTAATTAAACTCTCTGGAAAATTCGAACGAGGTGTATTCATTTACAATGACTCTTTTGACTGCCACCAACAATCTTTCCCAGCCTAACAAATTATCCCTCCGCCCACCACCCTCTTTTCCCACTCCAATTTCTCCTCTAATTAATAACAGTACACTAACATGTACAAGGTATGATATCACAGACATAGTAAAAATGAAAGAAAAAATCTACTTTTTCAGTGGTAATGGTAATATATTCATCTTAACCATCATCACTATAAACTATGAAATTCATACAAACATCTTCTACATATGGTGATCTTCAGATCAAAAACCCCAACTTTAATACATTAAAAACGACTGACGACCTGCACCTTTTGTATTAATGCCATTTGATGTAATCGGTCCAAAAACTACAAGTGTAGATGAGATATGGTATTAAAGGGCGATATTACATTTTTTGCAGGAAATTCAGTGACATGATATTGATGGTGACCTCCCCTACCCCACCCCCTCACATCATGTTGACATTAAATGTTAGTACCTACACTGTATGTTTGTACATTTCAAGAGAGGGATGGCATGTTCAATTTCATAGTGGTTCTATATTTCAAGCATGATGGTCATACACCAAGGTCTTAAATTACCTCATCAATTGTTACAAACCCTACAAAATCGTATACTTCATATATGACAGGGTTTTTTTTATCTATGAGGTAGTATACAGACAAGTATCTTAAAAGATCTCTTGGTTAGAAAAATTAAGATACTTTGCATGATTATTTGGGAACGATAAAAAGAGACTATTTCATCTATAGCCTTATATAATAACTTTACTCTTTGAAGTATAATGACATTTATCACACTTTTAATTTTCATATTTCCTGGAAAAAAATACTTTAAAGTCAATTGCATGAAATTCATCATCTTGAAAATACCAGCGACAAAACACACCCGCTTGCAAGAAATATTCCAAGGACATTCACCATGCAAATCACATCACTGTCACAAGTGAAAGGATGAAAAACATGGCAATTTTATAAAGAAAACCAAGCATCAGATTATTTAGGACAATCACAAAGATGACAACAATATGATGATGAAATGTCATGATAAACCAATTAATTCTAAAAATCGTATAAATTGCGATTTTCAGTATGAAGTCCATGTATCGTTTCAGACTGTTATCTTTCGGGAGCCTTTCTGGCGTGGATGAAGAAAGTCTAACATGAAGATGCTCCAATCCATTCAATCAGTACTTTGATCTGCTATGTGGCCTTTCCATGGGTGGATTCAGGAAGGGGGACCAATGCCCCTATCTTTCAAAAATGTCTGAGCACTAAAGTAAACCTTTATAAAAGAATTTACAAGGTAGATAGTAAAACAAGTTAGCACACTTTGCACAAAGGCATTCCTTATTTCTTACAATATTTTCTTTGGCTTCACTGCATTTTATTGTAATTTGGGGTTTCTACTGACACTTGAACCTTCTTCCCAGAAATCCAGAAAGACCAGAGATCTGTGAAAGTGGCATTACATGGGTTACACAAGGGCCAAATAGGTTTTTTCTTTTTCATACCTCTCCTGACAATTATTTTTTTTAACTCGCACAGATATTTTAAGTAATTCTGCACGCACGTCACTAAGATTAATAAAGTCATCACATACAGAGCTACTTGGCTTTCTGTTTTTGATGCTCTTTGACATAAAATAAATAATATTCAGCCCTTTAATCCTGAATGACAGTTGTATATTAAACCAGAGCCCAACAGGCACTATGGTTCCTTGCTTAGTGGAACATTAAAGTGTTGTATATCAGCACCCAATATTTATGCCCATGTACCAGCTATTAACCAACAACTGTACACTAAGTTTGGATACAATCTGATTCAAGGCTGTGGAGCTATTGACATTTTAAAAATTTGGTCCCTCCCCCTCCCCCCCCCGCCCCCAAAGAAATTGGGCCAGATAAAATTTTGCATGTAAATGATCCAAGAAATATTTGGCCTAGACAAAGTGGCTCAAAAATATATTTTCCCTCGAAAATTGAACCCCCCAAAATGTGGACCCAAACGGTCCAAAAAAATATTGGGCCCCAAAAATTCAGGCCAAAAGAATGTGTCCCAAAATAAACTTGCAATGGAAATAAAATTTGAATACAATATAAAATGATCATAAGTTTAATCTATAGCAAATAACTAAGACTTTTATTGCTTTCATATGAACCCTGAGAGCAAATAATGATGTAAATAATGGATAACTCAAACATGAAATTTGGCAATGTCCGTGACCTATCACATTGACAGACCACTGAATCAAAGTGACACATTTGCAGAAATTCAATTCCTTTTACCATCATTAAACAAATTGCATTTCTTGGTCTTAATATATAGAAAATCTTGTTATAAAGGCAATTCTGGAAGTGCCAATTATATGTAGCGAGCCGTCACTACAACTTTTCACTTCTTCTTTAGAAACTGCATCAAGGATGTTCCTGGAGCAGACTGTGAGCTCCTTTTGGTGGGAGTTTGTTTTCTTGGCTGAGGAGATTTGACCCTTGCAGTCATTTTCGACGTACTTTCTGACAGCCACTTTTCGAAATGTGTTTCCATGAAAGCTCTTTGTTGTGGATTGCCGACATTGACGGTTGGAAGAATCTTAACATTTGGTCCATTGGAATGTACGAATTGAACAAACCTCTTAAGTTCAGAGTAACTGCTATGTTCACTATATGGAATACCTGTACAAAAAAAAAAAAAAAAAAAAAAAAAAAAAAACCTTTGGTTGATGGTTTCAAAGACACTTCACTATTTTCCTGCACATTTCAATTCATTTCTATTAGAATGAATCTAAATTACAATACATTGAAAAGTCTTTCCCAGCAGAGCAGAGATCAAAAAGCTTTGAAAATGCTAGAACTGATATTAGCTTTAACATCGGTGAAAGTGACAGGACTTGTGCATCACAATATTTACAACCTTATTTCCCATATAGCTATAAATCCTAAAGAAAACTTTACAGTCATTTACCAGATCAAGATGATCACCTGATACACTTTTAAGTAATTAAATAACACTATTAAGTAATAAATTAATCTTGTAAAATTTCAAGGTATGGATGAAGCAGTTATTGCATCTGCCCACTAGCAATAACTAAGCTGTTCACAACCCACGAGGAAAATATTCTTTTTTAACCATGTTCGAAATAGCCTCTGCATTCATGTGAAATTCCAGAAAGAAACCTGGGCCAAACATTTGAAAATTTTACAAGGCTAAAAACTTAGCTAAAAGGATAATTTTGTTCATAACAAATCACTTGATCATAAAGTGTTAGCACACTTTGGGCGTGTGCATTCCTCACATAGTATTTGCTACAGTTTCACTAGTAATTTTGGTATCTACAAAAACTTTTCACCCTCCCCACCCCCTTTAGTGGATGTGCCACTGGAAATGCAGCCTGCTATCGGTTTGGCAGTATAACAGAGGGAGCTGTCAAATAGGTCCTGATGCGAATGATCTGTACTGTTAACAGCTATCTGAATATCTACCTAGTATCTATACAGGTAGAAATTAAGAGAGACTGCATGATTAACTCAAATGCTATGAAAACATATGACACCCAAATTGAAAGTGAATAAATTTCATGTAAGATCTGTTTTATCAGATTTGCCTCAGGTCCAGTAATATGTCCACCAAAATTGCTAGCTGAGAAGATGATTTAGCTCTGACTTCATCATCAACATGCATCAGCTCATCTTTTATGATTCTTATATTATTATTAGCTTTACTTGCCATAGATTTTCACTCTACCCATAGTAGTTGGCTTGAGCTCTGCCAGTGAGTTGACCTTTGAATTGTGCGTCCAACCGGTTGGTTTAAAGGCGACGATGTTGTCAAAGATCTTCTGCAACTCTTCGAGATAAATCAGCAGTCTCTACCATAGAAACAGAGATGAGAGAGAGAGAGAGGATGAACTCTAAAACAACTTCTCATTGAGTGGAGTTTCAAGCGAGGAGGGGATGGGAGCAGCCCCCGAAATTTGTTATTTTTTTAATAGATTCTACCTGTCCCCCCCCCCACCTTGGAAAAGCTTTGGGCCCCTGAAAAAGCTTCACCCCTGACCTAGAATGAAGCCTGTGGTAAGTACAAGGTCATGAAGCAAATGCAGCTACCACGTTGTGATTTTAATTTGTAGAAAATTTACAGATTTTCCTCACCCCCCCCTCCCCCCACGGAAATGCTTTGGACTCCTCTAAAATAAGAAGTATAGCAATGCCCCTGACCTAACGAGACGTTTGTGGTGAAAAGTACGAGGTCAGGAAAGCAAAACTAGCCACCAGGTTGTGTTTTTACTTTGTTAAAACTTTGCGAATTTTCCTCACCCTCGGATTTAACTTTCCCATGCTAACAACATGAAGTCTCGCTGCCTTCTCGCCCACGACGATTTTGTCCATGAGATTAGAATCGTCCAAGCATTCAAGTACCCGTTTCTTATCTGACAGGACACAAATCTTACAATCAAGTGCATCTGAAATGGCTGGGACAAAAAAAAAAAGAAGATTGATTATTTATATCATAACAGCAATTACATTCGAAGTATAACTATTAAGGTGAACCTGATTAGTTTAATGTTTACTTAGTTTTAACGCTTCTTCATTCCGTGAATATTCATTAACAGATTAATACAACAAAATACAAATATACCATGTACTCAGGTATGGCAATCAAAGACTTGCTGTACAACGTATGTTATCCAAATATTAACATGTTAGGCTACTATTTACTGCACTGTATGAATACATGTGTAGCAAAGATAAGTAGACGTCCTTTGGTATATCAAGCACAAGCACAAGTACCAAAATCTTGTCCTACACTCTACTATAGATTTCTAAAATGTCCCCAAATGTGTGAGTACAAATCCACGAGGGTTAGTACAATAACTAGCAACTGTACTAGAATATGAGAATAACTACAAGTCTGTCCCTCACATTACAAACACATTCAGCTACTTAAAATTGATAATAACTCCAGGAAAAGGTACCTAAAATGGAAACTTAGAGGTCAGGAAATAAAACTGATTGTGCACCAGCAAGTATACAAGCTTTTCTGCAATTCCAAATTTTCAAAGGCATAAGGTATGTATGTGGATATATACCATACTCAAGTAAAAATATATGTGCTCACAATAGTTGGAGGGGAGGAGAAAGGGAAAACACTACTATTTATTATGACTAAATTAATCTGCTAATCACTTTTTGCAGGTCCAAAGATTTTTACTAGAAAAATTTGTGTGTATCTTGTCCTTGTAAACACATTACCATAATAAAATAAGATATATATTTTACAGTAGCTAGGTAGAGGGGGTCCAATCTAGCTATTAGGCAATAAAACTATTGGAACTAACTTTCAACTGATAATCTGTAACTTGTTTACATAGTCAAGTCAGAGGTGACCTAGGTCACAAAAGCAGTCAAGGAATTAATTTCTCACAGCTGTTGCTAACCTCAATGTGATCAACTAAATAACAATGATGCCTTATTTTTTCTTTCTTTCTTTCGTTCTTTTTGTAAAATGCTATTTTGAGTTCAACCACATTCTCCTGATACCACATCATCACTTCAGAAAGCGATTTATCTGTTATGGGGTATATGACCTGCTGTGAAATCAAGAGGTGTTTAAGTTGCCATAGAGACTGTAACATTCAGACATGAGATAAGTTGCTAAAATTAGCTCACCAAATCGACCAGATCTTCACTTACCAGTATAGACTCTCTCTTTTCCGATTGTATACGTTCCACAAATGATCAGAGTTCTGTCGTTTTCTCTGACGGCTTTCACGGCAATGTTGACAGCGAATTGGATTACATCATCTTGCATGGGGAAGTCATACTTGGGATCACAGTATCTGTTAGAGAAAAACCAAGAGTGCTAACATCCAACATCAATACTGACACAAGATAGGAGGGATCAGAGTATTAGTTAGAGAAAAAACAAGAGTGCTAACATCCAACATCAATACTGACACAAGATAGGAGGGATCAGAGTATTAGTTAGAGAAAAAACAAGAGTGCTAACATCCAACATCAATACTGACACAAGATAGGAGGGATAAGAGTATTAGTTAGAGAAAAAATAAGAGTGCTAACATCCAACATCAGTACTGACAAAAGATAGGAGGGATCAGAGTATCTGTTAAAGACAAAACAAGAGTGCTAACATCCAACATCAATACTGACCCAAGATAGGAGGGATCAGAGTATCTGTTAAAGACAAAACAAGAGTGCTAACATCCAACATCAATTCTGACCCAAGATAGGAGGGATCAGAGTACTAGTTAGAGAAAAAACACGAGTGCTAACATCCAACATCAATTCTGACCCAAGATAGGAGGAATCAGAGTATTCGTTAGAGAAAAAACAAGAGTGCTAACATCCAACATCAATACTGACCCAAGATAGGAGGGATAAGAGTATTAGTTAGAGAAAAACCAAGAGTGCTAACATGCAACATCAATTCTGACCCAAGATAGGAGGAATCAGAGTATTAGTTAGAGAAAAAAACAAGAGTGCTAACATCCAACATCAATATCGACCCAAGATAGGATGGTTGGCAAGTTAAGTCCTAAGTTTAATAGAACATGTGACATAAGGGATACAATACTGCAGATCTAAATAAAAAGCTAATTTTGATTGGTAATTTGACAATTTCTAGATATTTTGCACAAAAAAAACCCAGATAAACATATTTTCCTAAAAATAAACTGTTTGTGATCAACCAAGAAATTCTCCTAGATATGTCTTTAAATATGAGAAATTAACTAATAAGAACAAATAATTAATCATTCTATTGAGTTCAATATCAGAATTAAACACAAGCAATATAATTTAAAGATTATTTGAACTGAAGCTTGACAGGCTAAACCAATGAACTGCATTGCTACAATAGATTGGAATGAATAGTATCTAAAATTGATCAAATTTGCATGGAAGCTGCTGTGAAGTTTATCAGTGTAAGACTCAACATATGCAAAATGGTCCTTCACTAATCTTAACCATTTTTCAGGTAAAAGTCCCGACAGAATCAAACTGAAGCGACTTTTGTTGCATGTTGACAATCATCATAATGTTGATGCTTGCATGTTGAAGAGGATGATGATAAACCATCGATTTTCACAAAACAACAGCAAAATGTTGATTTAAGGGATAGTAAAAAATTTAATGGTGAAAAGAGGAAGATTCTGCTATGAGAGCTGGTACTTGGGTTGGAAAAGGTTAATGCCAAATTTTCCCTTTTTCGTAGCTCAAGATCTATTTAAGGGTGTGAAGACTCGCGCAAAAAGAAACGTCTAATGCCGGTAATCTGACCTAGTTTCGAATGAGGTGTAACAGAAGTGTTAGACACCACCATCGATCCCAGAAAATACACACACAGCTTGCTACTGTTGGTAATTAGACACCAGTGTACAGTCACTACATGCAGCTACGGTCAATACCCATAACACAGTGTACATAGCAGCGATGGACATCTCAGGTCCAGATAAAAGATAACAAGGTATCATGTTTCATTATACTATCTGCATTTTGTAGCGACAAGAGAAAAACTTCACTTGCAAGCAACGGAAAGTTAACTTTTTCAGAGCGCAGCACGCGGTTTGGAGCGAGTCTTCAATGCCTTTAAACTGCAATGTGCAAGCTAACATATGTTGGATAGGACATTTCAGTTGAATACTGAAAGACGTTTCTATACACTAGCCACCTTAGTGACCAATGTACTACAGGACAGGTGTTAGTCAATGGAGCAATTCAATGTAGTATAAAGACATGCGCCCATAACACCGCTTCAATGTACTGAAATGTATAACAATACTTCCTTTGTTCAACTTGCGTCACTATAGCAACATGGGGGCACACTGGTACTATCAGTGCTATGAATATTACGGCAATAATTATTCCAAAGTCACCAGACAGAGTGTTGGATTGTTTAGAGCTTAAAGGACATTTTAGTACACTAACTGATGGAGCCTATCAATTGGTAGCCTATGCCTTATAAAGTCCTTTTAATATGCTATTACTTAACAGCGAACAACTGTAGTGTAATTTAGTACCTTATTTCAAACCATTGCAAATTTGTTTCAAGTTTTTATACCCCATACAAACATCATGACATGCTGCCATCAAATACTGCTTCAGATTGAAAGTTCATTTCTAAACAAAAGCATATGTACGTCAGTGTCCATTGTATTCCCCGCGGATTATGAAGGAATGATCTTGGGATTTGAAGACTATTATTCCGTGATCTTCCCAGAGCAGTTTGCAAAATTACAACAACAAAAAATTAGTTTACAAACACAATGGGATCCAACAATCAACAAACTACACTAGAATCAAGTAAACACATACAAAGTATAATTCTTTCCTGTAAGGAAGTACTATTCATTGCAAAGTCTTTCTTAAAACAAACCACACTCTTATAACGTAAGTAATTTGTATAAAATTTGAAGTGAAAGTTGAATGAAGATGAGGTATTAAGGGGGGAAGGTTGAGGGGGGTGGGTGGGTAGAAATTCAACTTTTAGGGGTAGGTTGGGAGGTTTCTTAACCCACGAAGGAACTATTGAGCATGCCATTGTTTATGTGTAAATTTACCAAGATAACTAAGCAAAGCTAAAGATTGTGAAATTTGTACGACAATGGCCCACAACAATGTACTGTTCCAGTGTATATTGAGTTATCCTTTGGCTACTGGGTCCGCCGAGGAGACACTTACGTCGTATCCAAGTAGAGTTTATCTATCGTACAGTTTTGTAGATTAGGATACAATTCCATGCGAGGATGGGCTCTGAAATCTCCGGTGTGTAGATACTTCCGTCCATCTGGGAGCATAAATAAAATTAGCACGGATCCTGGGCAACTGCAGGAAATGAAATTAGAGAAAGAAAATGAAAACACATTCAGTTTAAAATTGTAGACAAGTCGTTGATTCAAGTGTTATAAGCCATGGTGTACAAGAAAAGATGACTCCAATTTCACACCAAACTGGGCACCATTTTATAATCAATACAAAGACATTGTTGTGCAATGGCATAGCCAGTACGTATCGGGGGGGGGGGAGGAAGACGGGGTATAGGGCATGAAACCGCGACATTTAAAAATTGGTAAACGAAAAATAATCATAAATATACCACGGAGTGCACCATTTGACATCTACAATTTTAATCTTCTTCTGGAGGACGAAACCCCAGCCATCCCCATCTTTCTCCATAACAGTTCATGTCCCTAAATAAATCAGTAAGGGAATTAAGAAATCCCCACCCCCCAACCCCTCCAAGTTTTGAAAAATCCTGTGCACATCATTGAATTATAACTTAAACTCTCTGACGCTTTATATTTAGACAAAAGAGTTGACTTTGCCCCATCACACCACGAAAGGTAGCTTCTCGCCTGTTGTTCTGCATGACACAAACTTCACCACAGAGGGTAGAAAATTGCAGTTAAACTTACTGATTTGCTTCTAGGAATATGACTTTGATTCCGTCAATAATATGCTCCTGCCTCATGGAAAGAGCATGGACGTACTCAGCAGGAACGTACAACCTCTTTTTCACAAGATTGGCAGTGATCTAAATAACGAAATCATTAGAAAAATAACTTATATATTTATCTAATATCAATAAACCATTTTGTGCATGCCTAGGAATTCAAATCAATTAATTATTTAGCTGTTGAAAGATTTCTTAGGGCAGACCTTTCAGTAGGGCTTGATTAGGTCATTGGTATTGGCCCAGAATTTTAACATGCTAAAAGTCTTTCTAAAAGTATTTTTCCGAGAAGCTCTGAGCCTCCGTATTTATTCGCTGATATTGAGGAGAGTTCAGGTAGACTATTTTAATATCTCAGTGAGGCAAACTGTACTGAGGGTGGTTGGCAGTAAAATGTGCAGTAAAATGTGTGACATACGAGACTAGGTGACCATTATTTGACTATCTAGCATATTTGGGGGCAATAATGACCTTTAACCTTTAATAACCTTTAATACTCTTACTGCTTGACCAATAGTATTTAGCAAAAAGTTTTATGTGACAAAAAAAAGGATAATTTATTACTAAGTTGAGTGAATATCATTACCTAGATTTGCATTGACAGAACTCTTCAAAATATCAAAGAGGCAGGAAACATTGATTTTAAGCTCTCTTTCTTTCAAGAAATACAAGAATCATTGAGTCAAGTTAATAGCGCTAATAAAAAAGTTGAACTGGTTGCCAAGGAAATATCTGGGCAGTCTGTTGTATAACAGGAAATAACATAAAACCAGAACTATATTTCCTGTTATTTTTTGCCAAAACAATACCATTTCACACTCTTTAAAATGATTAGTTAATAGCTGACAAAATGAACTGACAAATAAACTAAACATTTTTTTCATGGGGGGGGAGGGAGAGGGGAGGGGGCCTTTGAAGGAAAGATATCTTATTGCAGATATTTCTTTGACAGTTGACAATGTCATTTTAAAAGCATTAAACAATTACTGGGCAAATATTTAATGGTTGTCCGATCAACCGAGATGACCAAATTTTTGTTTTGACTCCCAAAATCAGCTTTGGAAGTTGGCCGGCAAACAACTACAGTACTTGTTTACATCATATTCAGACCAATAGGTAAAATAATAAATTGGTACCACTTTGGAGATACTGAAATCAAATAAAAATATTTTGGTAGGCCTATGATCCACCTGAAGGGGTGGGTGTTTTAGTCATCAAACCTTCACACCTTTCCTCCAGTGTATATATTGGTCTTTCTTTGTTACTTTAGTACATTTTTTTTTCGGGACAACCAAGAAAAAAAAATTCCCCTAAATTAGTAGAGATATCTGAGTGTTCTGAGCAGATGTAAAAACTGCCTTAAAATTCTTACAAAATTTAATTCAATTTAGCTCAGATTTTTGTCATTTAAATGCTATCCAAACCTACTGTCACCCTGGACGAAACATGACCTCTGCATAAACGTAGAAAACATGTAAGAATGTACGCAATGTATTGCACGATATCATTGTAGCAAGCAGCATTTTCTGTGATTCTGAGCAGATCAGAACCAATATGTGAACAAAGTGAAAACAAACCTCATCTTCAGACTAGTAATAGATATACCGTGACAGAGGTGGGTTTTGAACTTACCTTACTGCAGTAGATTGGATTGGCAAACTTCTTGGTGAGTCCCCCGTAGTGGTCGGCATGGAAATGTGTCAGAAAATAGCTCGTTATTCCAGGAACGTCACCGTAAGAGAAGGCATCGACAGCAAATGCTGTACCTGTCACAGTTGACAGGAAAAATGTAACAGATAGCACATCAAATGTCACAACACCATCAGTAAAACCAGCAATTAAAGAAAACACAAAACAAACAAATAATGAGACTAAATTAAGGTTTTTTTTGTATCCAAACTTGGTCAACTAAACATACAGTGCTTTTCTCACACAATGGAATCAAAATGAGGATCCCTCGATTTTACAGACCTTCAGAGAAAGATTGCTTGCTCGGCTTGTGTGACTTTGACAACAATTGGAATATACAGTTCTCTCAAAAGGCAAGAATATCATTGAAATCATTTCATTCAAACCCTTCAGAGAAAAGATTTCACTTCTTTTTAAATGAAATGTAAATTTCTGAAAAAGTTTGGTGACCAATTTAGAATATCTAGCCATTCTGGAGGCATCATATTCATAAAGTCCCTTGGACCAAAAATGTCACTTAGCTATATTATACTTAATCTAAATTCAGATCAGTCAAGATACCTTCTAAAGTTTATCCATGCTTTTTCCATCTCTTTGTAAAAAGATTACTAATCACTAAAGGACATAATTCAAGATAACTGGTAATTATTGGTATTAAATGAATATTTGCAAACATTTATGCTATTACCTGGCATTTTCTTGTAGAATGGACACTGTCTTTTAGGATTCTTTGACCACATAGAGCTTCCGCCCGGTCGATAGTTCTTGACATCGGAACCACTGCTCGAAGAAATGGAGTCCTGAGAAGACTGGGACGAATTTACTGTCTTATCTTCCACAGAATACTTTGTCCCTTTACTGCCTTTAAAAATATCACTCCATGTTGATTTGCTCGGTTCACGTTTTCCGTTGTTCGGCAAAGAAGACCCAAATTTAGGAAACAATAAGCTTTGGAACATAGACTTTTTCGGTGTCACAACTTTCACTATTTGTATATCGTCACCGTCCCTCTCCTCCTCACCCTTACAAGCACTCTTAATATGCTCCGTAGAAGAGAGATTTGCGCCCGTTTCCGTTGCAGAGCAAGGTGTCTCTTTGGCATCATTTGAATCATCATAGTCGTCTCCACTTCTCTCCTTCGATTGCAAAATTTGATCTTCATCTTTTAACCCATACAGCATCAATTCCTCGTCATCCTCTTGGCCGTCTGAGGGCGTCCGTTGCACGTCTTCAGTTTTAACGGCGCTGCCATCATGGTTTTGTAATAACAGCCTCTTTTTGCAGGAGATGGGCTTTGCACCTAGAGACTTCTCTTCCTCCCTCCCTGCATTCTTGGAGTCGGTTAATTCTTCCTCTGACGATGCTCCTCTCTTTCCTTCCTTTCTCTGGGAACTTATCACCTCCTCTATCGACTGATAGACTTTACCCCTGACAGACTTTCTGGCCACATTTCTTGGCAGAGTATGTTGTGGAGTATGCTTGGAGACTGGAGAATTCTTGGAGACTGGAGAATTTGCACCTGTCTCTTGCCTTGGATTCACCCCTGAATCCCCTGATAGTATGCCTGCTGAGTTATTTAGGTAAGGCTCCCTGGCACTGGTTGACTTTAAGTCCTGCAATTCATTGGGTTCATTCTGAAAGTTTCCTTCCCCATCATCATCATCATCATCATCCTCATCATCCTCATCATCCTCATCATCATCATCATCATCCTCATCATCATCATCATCATCATCATCCTCATCATCATCCTCATCATCATCATCGCTTTCCGATGATCCCGTCTCCTTGGGAGTAGGATTTTGTCTACCTTCTTGTTGCTTCATTTCATATTCATCTACTCGTTTAGATGGGATAAATATACTAACAACTTTGTCCGGTTCAAACTGCAAGGGACTGTTAGGAAATGTTTTACGAGCAGTCCTCTTAACTGGACTAGACATTTCTGATGAAGTTTTGTTTTTTGTGACCTGTTTTGGAACATTTAAAGGAAGGATAGCACTCGAGGGAATTGTTGTTGTTGATAAATCGATACCATTATTCTGGTATTTCTGTTCAAACAGTGACGGTGAATCCGATGTTTCAGAAACATCGGATACGATCGGTGTATTATTCACAACAACTCCCTTACTTGTGGTAACTTGAGGTTCAAAACGTCTCTTTATTATATTGCCTCTACTAGAGTCTGTTTTTGTAACATCTTCAGCTTCTTGCAGAGTACTGTTGTCACTAAATGGTTTCCTGGTAATTCCGGCGCGGTGTTGACTGAGGACGTTGTGAGAATAGCGTTGGTAATGATGACGAATGGTCACATCACATTCCAGACCCTGGGGACATTCTGGAACAAATTAAAATGAGATCATTCACAACTAGCTTAGATGTATGCAGAAATATTGGTTTCATACCTTCTTCTAGTTTTAAATGAATCATGACATTTGTGAGAGTGAAATTAATATTATATTTGACAATAAAGGGGTTTAAATCAATAACACCAGGAATGTGTCCTGTAGTTGGACTGATTTCTACCAACCTTTCCCTCAGTTGTTGCCGAGGAGCTGATTAGTTTCTGCCGCAGTACCTTGCAAACATTTTGGCAAAGTAGCAGTCACAATTACATGTTTTAGAGAAAGGGGTACAGAAAGGGGTGCAGATTGGCCTACCAGCTTAGCTGCTTGCAAAAATTGGAAGGTGCTGACTGCTGACAGGATGGAGGACCGAGGCGTAAATTTAAATAAAATATGCTAGTTTTGTCTGAGGCACCAATTCTACACCAGTTTGATCTCTCAGCTGTTAGCAATTATGCCCCTGTCCTCCCCTGTGGAGGCTGGGGGGGGGGAGGAGGATACTTGAATATTGTTTGTAAGAAGAATTGAATTGATTCTATACTGGTACTTGTATTCTAGCATCATTGTTTGTAATCGTACTCACCCTCATGAATGAACATTTATATTCCTACTCGATACCAGTCGGTAATCATGCAGGAATGCATGATTACGAAACATATTCGTACTCTTGCTCAGAACCTTGCACTGCTCTTTGTACTCAAATTCTATTTGTACCCATATGGTGGTACTCACTTTATTGTGGTACTCATATGGTGGTACTCATATGGTGGCACTCATCATGTTGAGCACCCTTTCTACTACATATACTAATTTTTGTTCATATGAACTGTTTCTTAAGTTTGACCAGCAAAATATCATTATATCAAAAATAAAAAGACACACATAAACACACAAAGAAAAATAATAAACTCAATAAAGAAAGTTGGATAATTGCACATGAAGTACAAGTTCAATACCTACCTCCTTCAAATGAGATATTGTTATAATCCCTGACGCATTGGCCTACGTGATGTTCTGAGGATCCAATTACGATAGACAATGGCATCTGGCACACCGGGCAAAAGCCACCCAGACTGGAGTCCGTACCGACTTTGTTCGGGCTGGAACTCGAACCTTGGGCTTTGAATTTGATCGTCGGTTTCTTGGGAGATTTCCTCCTCTTGGTAGTGGTTTTGCCCTTTGAAGTAGATGCCAAATTTGACCCTGTTAGTCCAGATAAAGAGTTCTTCTTGTTGGTATTCTTTCTTGAGTTTGTCAAATTTGATGCAATCCGTTGTCTTTTGCTATCTGGTTTAAGAGTGTCTGCATTTTGATCTGTTTGATGAGGCACAGGTTTGCGCTTCTGCTTGGCAAGAGGTCTGTATTCAAAAATATCATCCTCACTGTGGTCAGACATTATAACTGCAAAGTTCTTGCTGTAAGGTCACCGATGAATGCACTGAAATCTGAAAATGGAAAGGATAAAAAAAAAGGTAGAAATTTGTCCTTTCCTTAAGTCATCTCAACATGACAGCAACAACAACAAATGTACTAAATGTTCCAATTGCCAGATATTAATATTACTAAATTATGTCTCAATCTTTTTGTGATAATTCCTTTACTTCCTAAGAGGGAAAAAAAACATTAAGAGCATGACTAATATAAAGCAGAATACTGTGTACTGATTAAAGATCTTTGTTGATTTCATTTAGCACTTTAATGCCATTATTGCAAGTAAGGCATAATGTATTCTAATTACAGTTTATTATCATCCTATGTACAAAACTACATCATTAAACCAGCCACGTCTAAATCCACTTTAGGTCGGTTTTCAACCATAAGAGTTGTGAGGCAACATTAGAACTTATTCAATTTGGTAAGAAGATTCATAATTCAAATTTCTTGTTTATTTCTCACATGCTGGGAAATTTTTGCCTTCTACTACTTGGAACTTACATTTAATGAAAATAATTATTACAATTATGCGTTTTGGTCCCTCGGCCATTAAAGAAATACCCCTCTAATAATTTCTTTTATGATAAATGGTACCAAATAAAAACCTGCAGAACATTATCTAGAGACTCACTGCTTGGGAATAGTGTGCTAAATGATTCATGAGTAGTGAAATCAAGAGTGCGTGAAAATCAGAGAAATTACAGGTCTGAGACGCATAGCTCAGTGAGATGTGTTACAAAACTCCAGTAGAAAATATTGTTTAAATGCAATAAAACCAGGAGGTGATTATCTGTCTATGTATTGTCAGATAGCTTTTCTAATAGCTTTTCTGATAGCTTGTCAGTTAGATTTTCTGGTTCAGTGAGTATATATTCCAAGTAAGATATTGCTTTTTTTTCACTATCTAGGCAAAGAGAACAAATTGTGGAACAACCTTCCATAGAGCAGAGGTTTCAATTCCACAGGGTCCTCATGATAAATACAAACTACTGGTCTGTTTCTTCGGTCAAACTCTCAATAAATAAGGGAAGAAACCTATACCTTCATATCATTGCCAGCATAAAAATAATAACCAAGAGTAGTTCCAGAAATTTCAGTCAAAAATCTGATGAGAGAAAATTAAAAATATAGGCCTAGCTCAGTGAAAGTTAAATTTTCAGAGGGTCAAAACTGCATTAAGAGCTACTGGTGTATGGTTGCATTTTGTAAACAGTTACAGCAGATTCAATGCATATTAAGGAACCATGCAGAAACTGTATAAATCCTTCTGATAGAATTCATGGATTATGCACTTCAAAATCAAGTTCCAGTGATAAAATTTCCCACATAAATAATACAAGTAGGTGGAACAATGTAAAATATCTAAGAAAGAAGGAAGGAGTCCTTCTGGACGCTGACTGTCACGCATTCTATCCCGGAGAGAAACATGATTTTGGGTAACCATTTTCCCATTTGTCAGATTGGCAAACTATGTTGTATAAAAGCCTTCCATGTACAGTTAATAATGTGTAGTTCAAGTGATCTGTTTCATAAATTAATGATTAATTCCTGTTTCTAGGAGTTTGCTCTTGGCAAGAACACCTTATCAGCCAAGATAATAACAGAAAGCATTTTACCATTATCTTCACCTTCCCCTTACCCTAGGTTCACCTTTATAATCTCTTAGCTATAGCAGCGTAGACAGGAAGTCCTCCTACATTACACTTCCCAGAAAGATATTCACAAGCCAACAATAAACATAATAACATACTTTTCCAACCTCTAAGTACCAGTAGATCACTTACACTTTGACCTCCACTGTAACTCTCTACAACAGAAGCCCTATACATCTCTCTGTGCACCTAATATCAGATCTCTCCAATAAAGTAACCTGTGGTATGATGTCATTGCCACTGGTGTCATAGTTTAGTCATTTTATAATTTAAAGCTGAACATCTGTTTACTAGAAAGGTAAATATGTGGACAGAATAACTTCCAGTCCCATCCTCTGTAATCCTTTGTCAAGAGTACATACATGTAACTTTCACCAATTGTAGTCAGTGTGATTCAACCTGTAGGAGCCGTGCTTAGCACGGTTCGCTCAAGCTTACTTTCCCCTGACACACTTACTGTACTCCGTTGATACTATAGCCAGTGGAAGATCTAATATACCGTCTAATTCAACTACTTGTTAGTTTCCTTATTTCTTGGTCACATGTACCACTGTGACAATTTGGTGGAGAAGCAGCGCTGTGAACAATTATAACTTGGACCACGTATTGTATCAACTTCAAACAAACTTTATTGGAGATCATTCGCAACACTGGGTGTAGTTGGCATCAGTAGTTTGGTATTACATTGGGTAATTGTTCTCCTTGTAATGGCACAATAATAACTACCTATGTTACGAAAATAAGAAAGTAAGTTTGGCCTAAATAACCAAACCCAACAGAAGTCTAGCCTTTCCGATTCGCAAACTGTAACCTCTAACTTACTGTAATATATATTTCATAGTGCTTACAGTACTTAGACTAGAGCTATTATTAACGTAGGCCTGACTCGGGCCAAAGAAACTACACTATAGGCCTATAGACCGAGCATGAGCATACCTTTAAACTTTACACAAACGAGCCCTAACGCGTTATGGATCAAACTGGGTTAATTAAACTCGGATTCGAAAGTCGAAGCAAAAAGAAGTTACAGTGCGATTACGTCCAATCGGTATAACTTCGCAAAACGACAAAATCTGACCTCTTCGTTTGGTTCACAACCCGATGAAAACTGACGTTTTCATCGACGTTCTTGCAACCTGGAAGATATGCTTGTATGATTTGGCCCAGGTAAGATAACACTTGTACTGATTATAGCTCCATGTGATGATGTACTGTTATTACGATAGGCATTCCCGCGCTAGTACAATTTTACGGATTTGCTATATGAGCTGTTCAGAGAATTAGTAGGGGAATTCCCCATTCGCGCCAACCGGCGCCTAGAGCCATATAACTGATGGCGCCATATATAAACGTAAGTGTTGATTCTACACAACTAAACCCAAAAGCAGTGGCGTCGCCAAGGGGGGGCCAGGGGGGGCACGTGCCCCCCCTGGAAAACCTAGTGCCCCCCCGGGTGCCCCCCCATCTGAGATTTGGGTTGGTAAAAAATATATATATATTTTGTTATATTCAACTCCCATCATCTAAGTTGGTTTTTTATAAGGACAAAGAAGCACAGTAATTCGTATTTTCTTCCAATGAGCTGCGAAAAAATTAACAAGTTTATCCTTGAACGTCGGGTATCGAAGTCGTAACCCGCGCCATCACAACAGGTGTCGATATTTACATTGAATGTGTCAGTGCTCACGCCATACCAGCGGATATACAAGTCCGCTTCGCGAGCTACATGACTGTGAGAAGGGAGGGTACTGCAATATGTTGCCTTGGTCTGAGGTTGACAGGTTAGGAGCTGACGAAATGTGAGAATGTGAGGGTCCGCAGGCACCATACTTGCCTATATTTGTGGACCCATATATTAACCCTGTTGTGTAAGGGGTGCAGAGGTCCTTTTAGGTCAGATGCTTGTAGGAACAAATGGCGAATGTTCACACCTGCATACTGAGCCATACTCGATGTGTGATCAAACTTTGGATTGCATGGTGAGATCCCTGATAGGAGCCAATAACGATGCTGGAACCTGTTACATCTTAATAGATAATGGGCGAAAACGAGAAGGTCAAGAAAGGAGTCGGGATCATGCACACATTAATTCAACAAATTTAGCTTCTATTGATAGGGTTAGGCATAATATCGACAGCATGTGGTTCATATCCTCCGCAAAATTCTGCGCCTTGTTAAAATCATTACCTCAATAAGAGCAATTTCTGGAGATATCTTCAGATCGAATTTAGCATCAAATGTGGCAGCATTTTGCATCTAGCCCATCCTCCGTATGCGAAAATTTTCCAAAGGGGAGGGGGGGGGGGGGCAGTGGCGGCGGAACCGGGGGGCTTGGGGGCTTGCAATCTGAGAAATTGCAGGCTTGAGACCCATATTTTAGGGCTAGGTATTCGCAGCATAAAACACTCGGGAAGTGCCGTTTCCGGCCATCTGGGGGTTTGAAAAACCCAAAATTTTCTTGTACGCTCCGCGCCAACCAATGGTGGCGCTCCGCTTAGATAGTCTCTACACATTAGTCCCCCCCAATAATTTTCCTGTTCCGCCGCGCCTGGAGGGGCACCCCCTCCCCTTAGACCCCTCCCCAGGACGTTGATCCGTATCCACCTAAGTGCCCCCCCATCAAATGCTGGTGCCCCCCCTGTGCCCCCCCAGACTGAAAAGTCTGGTGACGCCACTGCCCAAAAGTAAAGGTTCGATTGGTGATTGTTGACCAATTAATTCACTGTTAAGAATTTTACAATATTGAACTTTTATCCCAAAGTTTCAATATCCATAAAGAACAGTCTTCCTATGTGAAATATAGACAATATAATACAAGAACTCTTAGCAAACTGAGACAAAGAAAGAAGCCAACAGGGAAATGGAGAGGTAGGAGATAAACTGTAGAAGGACAAAGAGAGGAAGACACCTTTCTGTCTTTGTCCTTCTCTAGTTTCTCTCCATCTCTTGTCTACTAATCCTGTTACATCTATCTCCAGGGGCGTAGCGAGCGGGGGTGTGTGTGGGGGGGTGTCACACCCCCCCAATAATTTGGTCGCTGTCGGCAAATTTTGGGTCTGTCGGCAAAAGGAGAAAAGGTGAAGAGAGCGGAAGGGGAAGAAAGATGGAAAGCTGAATAGAGAAAAGGAGAACGGGAGCTTCTTCCGTGCCAAATTTGACTTAAAATATGCACCAGATTGCATCTAAGGACGTTTCAAAACTAAAAATTTTCCAAAAGGGGGAGGGGGACCCCCTCCCCTTAGACCCCTCCCCCATTTCAGTCACCAATTCCAGATCCGTCGGCAAATCAAATTCTCCACACCCCCCCCCCCCCAACAAAAACCCCTTCGCTACGCCCCTGTCTATCTCTTTGTGTTCACCATGCTCATTAACCTGTCTGTATTCTGTGCATGTTTTTGTCCCTTCGGTTACGGTTACTTTGTAGTGTCTTCGACATTTTTCTAGGACATTCTATTTGTTCTCAATTTAGGAAACAGCGCCTCCATAATTTGTTCAACTTTGGAATTTCAGTCATTGTCAATTTTTTTACTTAATACCTCATTTGTCATTACTCTCGGGCAAATGGACTTTAGCGATTAACCCTTGACCCCGGGTTGTGTGACTCAACCGTTAGGAACAAGGCATTCTCATCTCGAATTCACGCTCGACAACAAGTGTTTTTAATATATCATTTTATATTGGATGTTCCGCTATTAATTTATATTAATTAGTCCGGGATTTATCATTTATGTATCAGTGCACGTATATTGGAACATGGCATTCTCCTTTATTTTCATTTTGAGGATCACGACTTAATTATTAATCTACGTTTCGATTGGATTATTAGTTACAGGAGTATTTATAATTAACTGACTTAAGTTCCGTTTTTAATATTTGTTCGAGGAATGTTAACTCTATTACAATTATTATCGGATATGGATTAATGGACATATATTTATCGATATATGTTATGTGCATGGGCGGCGATCCGTACTTCCGAGTGGGGGGGATATGACCTGGTTGACTATCTAAGCGTAGCGCCACCATGAGTTGGCGCGAAGCGTACAAGAAAATTTTGGGATTTACAAACCCTCTAGATGGCCGGAAACGGCACTTCCCGAGGTTTCCAAGCGGCATATACCCAACTTTAAAATAGGGATATCATGTCCGAAATATCTAATAATCAGGATCCAAAATACTTTTTTTTTAAATTTCGGGTGTTATTTTGGGAAAATTGCCCCTGTCAATCTTGTTTCAGGCGCTACGTTAGAATGTTCGAGAGCTCTTTTATATTATTCGATGAAGAAAATGGCCTCATGCAGGCTATTATAGGCCTATACACATGCAATACACAATTACACATAGTTACATTACTAGGTACCAATTGCTAGGGCATCCAGGTGAAACGTGTATTAAGCATTACCCTGGTAACATGAGATTCTCAGCTGTTCGAGGGAACATGTACGTGTGTAGGCCTACTATAGGGCCTATGTGAATACTATGAGGGTGCATATATGTACTATATCAATACCGTGGGCGCAATAACACATTTTGTTGTTATAGGGCCAATGAAGCCTACAGTCAACTATTCTTGCTTTATAAAGACGGTTTATTTGAAAAGATCGCACTGCGTTTATGGTAGGCGAGAAATGAAGCTAAAAAAGAGCCGTACATTCACGATGATGCATAAATGTAGGCATGAAAAAATTCTTATCCCTGGCATTTGGTGGGGGGGGGGGATATGGTGTATTACATCCCCTCCACCCATTTTCATGGGGGGGATATATCCCCCTTCCCCTCCAGGATCGCCGCCCATGGTTATGTGGAGAAACTATTGCTGTTCTGCGCCAGGCCCCAGCGACTGTCGTCTTTCTTATGAAAACTGGGACTGGTTAGAGAGAACAGCGTAGTGAACGTCATCCGGACTGCGAAGAAAAAAGGTGAGTTGTATTAAACCCGCAAAAACTTGTCATTTAGCCTCTTAAGAAGATCCTGCTAGGATCGAAACGTCAGGCCAACTTATTTTTTCACATAAGAAAGTAAACTAAACCGAATTATAATTTCCTCAGGTAGCACAGTATTCGCTGTAACGAAAGGGGTAAAAGACAATATGATTTCATATGTGTGCATTGATATTGCTATTTCTCAAGACTTTTCACTGATAGGTTTTCAAGACAACTTATCGATCACCACGTGACAATGCAGAATACCAGAACATATTCTGTATGCAAGGAAGCCACTTACAGATAAAACTGCTTTATTGGATCAAATTATAGCACGCTTTAGCTAGGAAAGTTTTTTGTTTACGTAATCGACCTGCCACGGTCGTAAATCGACCTCAGGCTCTAAGATTAGCCTGCATAGCTTCTTAACACCGTTAGGCTCTTTGTGTGGAAATATGTTCATGTCCACATACATTTTCTTGTACGAGGGTCTTCGTGTGAACGCTGTATGATTAACTACACTGTAGATATGAACATATTTCCCAAAAATGTTTACACAAAGAGCCTAATGGTGTTAAGAAGCTATGCAGGCTAATTGTAGAGCATGAGGTCGATTTACGACTGTGGCAGGTCGATTACGTAATCTCGAACTACGTTCTGATTGGTTATTTTAACGCTATATACTAAGAATATAAAAACTCGGACAATTACCAGCCTGTTTGGCAAGTCCAGACATGTTAAAAGTGATATGTTATACGTTTTTATTACACTCAGTATCGTGTGTAACAGCATCCCCCCCCCCGGTCTCTTCTCCCCTTATTTTATTGCGAACTTTGGTCAAGTATTATGATTTTGGTTGAATCATTCTAAATGGAAACCTGAATATAAGATAAATATTATGCATATCTATTTTATAAGGAATTAATTCTTGCTTTTAACACCATCGATGTTTCTTAAAACATAACAAGGGCGTAGGAACCGGGGGGGCTGGGGGGCGCCAGCCCCCCCAGTGAAAAATGTGGAGGGGCGGAAGTACCATTCCGCCCCCCCGGTTCGCAGGTCAGAAAACCCCTTTTTCATTTCCAAATGAGAAGAAAAATCTCATTTGGAGCACCAAATTGCATCTAAGGCCAGTTGAAAATACAAAATTAAGTTTACAAAATGGAGTGGGTGTTGAAGTGTGCTATATTGCACCAAATTGCATCTGAGGCCACCTGGAAATGCACAAAATTCCAAAGGGGAGGGGGCACCCCCTCCCCTTAGACCCCTCCCCCAGGCCGGCCATCAGTCTTCAGCCCCCCCACTCAAAAGTACCTTCCTACGCCACTGAAACATAATGATATTATTCTACGTATTTTTAACAGTAGGACAACGACACACACATATTGTCCTTCATATAACATGCTTGTCGTGACGTATAAAAGATAGGTATATGTTGATGACGTAAAAGGGTGGAATTCAGATCAAGTTATAACAGCCGATTTGTCTACCACGGCTATAAAAATGTAGATCTCGATCCAGCAAAACCAATCCTTTTGGCGTAAGTATGTCCTGATCTCGTGTGAGAAACAGAAACAAAACTGTCGACAGAAATAATCACGGTGAACAGAAACGACAGAAATTCCTTAATTCAGCATCAGTATCCTACTTTGTGCTGTATTAGGATGGTGGTTGAGAGTATCTTAGGGAATTCTTGAGTGCAGCCCTTGTTGCTGTTAGTCTGCATGTGACGGTGGGGTGGGGGTGGGCAGGCTATAGCCAATGCTGATTGGCGGATATATATATACATATTGGGGAGAATAAATAGGTAACTAAGTAGACAAGTAATTTATTCAGAATGGAAGCATAGAAAAAACTAAACAGCCAGAGGAGACGGAAGCTGACTTCACAGGGGCAGGGGATGGGGTGGGGGGAGTCAGGGAGCGAACGGTCCTTCCTATACTACTAATGACTCTCTCCAATATACATAAGGCACAGCGACGGATTTAGCCAAATGAAAGTTGAGCATAAATCGAAAATGAGTTGTGGTCACAGTTAGGTAGACACGTAGCTACTATGGAGAATGAACAGCTGAGAAATTCAACACAGCTCTGTGATGAACGGCATATCAAAACAGGTCTGTCGAAAGCTAGCAGCCATCAGTTGCAGACAATAACGCAGCCAGTAACAGACAATATACTGTCAAATCGCTCCACAACTTGAGTTTTCCCTTTTTTCATGAAAGTAACATTTTTATCGGCATTTGAATTTATCGGTCAATTATTGGAGGTTACTTTTGGTCCAAAGTTTTAATTGGTTTTCCACTAATGCTAAATATATACCATACGAAAGTGGAATGTCTTAGCTCAAACACTGGTACTATATTGGGCTCTTTATCCTCTACATAACTCGAATTATGAACGTTTAGATGAGACATGATACCTCGGATCTCCTTGTTATTGTCTGCTACTATTGGTTACTAGGGATTTGTATCCATAATCCATAAATAATGACTGCTGTTATTGTCTGCTGTTAGTGGCTGCTGTTAGTGACTGCTCGTAATGGCTGCTCTTAATAGCTGCTATCTTCAAACCGGTAACATACACATATGCAATTAACTCAATATTCTAGATAGAGTAGTACCATTCAAGACTGCCAGCTACAGGCTGAGTGTTTACATGTGTGCTGTATGTTTGGGTTATGCTGACATGAGATATTTCTCTGAGAATTGTTATATAGAGGGATTATAATCAAACCTGAAGGACAGTGACTTTAAATCTTCTGTTAGACGAATTATATAAATCTGCCAGGTGTCATCTAACAAATTTATCTTTCGAGTAGATAGGAGAAACCAGGTGTGCACATTGAATGTCCAACACTAAACTAAGTTGCAGTAGCCCAGCACAAGTAACGCAAAAGTTAGGTGAGTAAAAATGTGTTCGTGAAAACTGGTTTGGTCCGGTTTGTTTCTCATTTGGGTACATTTATGCTTCCCCACTACACCTGGTAACGAAATCCTTACTAGGCTCCAGTACCAGGACTGGAGGCTGTGCATGAATTGTCGTTCATATTGAAGTCAGTTGGACATTTTTCTAAGGCTATGCCTGAAGTATATTCCTTCCAATACCCTGTATTAAACCGATAAAGCACGCAAACAACGTATTTAAAAACCGCTCTAGTTTATTGAATAATACACCAGCAATACCTTAGCGAACGACATTGAAGTCACCTTCAGGATGCATATAGGTATAACTGCTACTACTACGACACTACAAGGCCCATAGCTGCAGGCCTACCACATTAGTCTATATTGTCCGGTCATGTCATGCTTGAAAGTACTTGTACTAGTTGTAGTGACAGTTGTACTTGTAGTAAAACAGTTCTGAACCTTTATCAAGTCGGGTACTAGAAACAGGAGATTAATACTGCTCACGCTCATGCTGTTGCTAGTGCTTTGAAGGGTGACATGGATGTGCTGAATATAATGGTCCAAAAGGGGGGGGGGGGAGTACTTTGCCCAGGTCTGTTTAGTTGGCACACAAGATAAAACGCTTTTTTGATAATATGTGGAATGAGTCAAAGCTAATCCTACATTTGTGTCACTTTTAAAGGAAGGATTTAGGATCTATGAGTATGATTGCTACTTGCAGAATTGGCCTATCATAACCTTTGATTATACAGGCTTTAATAATCTGAAATGGAATTAGCATGTATCACATAAAATTCTAATCCACTTTTTAGCAACTGTGTCTTGAACTAAAGATGACATGTCTAAGAAGAGGTAGTAACCTTTCATTAGAATTGCATATTCAATTTGTTATACCATTCCCTCATGTTGGATCATCCACTGCATCCACTTTATGCCCATACTTGTTTAAATCTTATTCACCTGTTAATCTCCTATTCTGTATTTACTATGTCGTATCATGTCATATCTGGGACTGCAGCTGTCACAGGGTGGGGGGTCACTTTTAGGTCGCAGTGTTTGCCATTGTTATTGGAACACTTCAAGAGTGGTGTATGGTTTGTCAACTGAGATGAAATGAAAATACATTAAGTAGTGACTGCACTTCCTATAGTTATTGTGTCTGATGTTCAAAACAGTGGAATGTAGCTTCTAATTTCAATGACAACAACATTAAGTAAAATGGTCAAAGTTAATATAAGTGTGCTTCGTTCTGTTTTGTCAAGGAGTTCCTGTTACCTGGAGGTCCAGAGAATGTATATGTAGCAGAAGGGGCCTCGTTAAATTTACCAGACTTATGTTCTCAGTGAAGACAGTCAGAACTCAGAACAAGTTAGCTCAAAGTGCCATGATGGGCAATGAAATTTGATATTTCCTGACCTAAGCCCTAGGTTAGGCTTCTCAAGGTGACATAGTTTCTAAGTATGGGGGTCTGGAAAACTTTCTTTAGCGGTTAAGAACAAAGGTTGAGAACCTAGGAGTTAATGCTTCTTCCAACACTTAAGCTCTCCCTCCAGGATGATGTAGGCAACCATTTTTACCTTTTAACATCATCCTTGAAAATCTTTGGCCACTTCTATTTGGGAACAATTTGAAAATGGGTTAAAAAAAAGCTTAAAAGACCTGTAGGAATATTTATTCTGTCATTTTTAACAACGTTTTGGTATTATCTTTCTCTTCCACCAAATACAGAGTTCCCACTGACCATAGAGATGTCGCAGTCAGCATTAATACCAGAGATAGCCAAAGATTCAAGCATTCCAGCCATTCCAAGGCTAAACTTGGACCAACCTCGCTGGGATCAAAGGAAATTTTATGGCAGACTACAGCACTTCTTTAATATCACAGATCCTCGAACAGCATTTTGCTCTGAGAAAGAATTAGATGATGCCAAAGACTTGATTGGAAAATACAAGTATGTTTGGGTCAAGGGCTCCTAAATTATAGCAAAGTTCTTAGTTTCATTGCATCTTATGTGTGTATTTTTTCATATGATTGTTTCAAGTTTGCAAAAATTCAAATTACTCACTCACCCATGTCAGCTTATAGTCATGGAAAATTGTAACAGTTAGAGAGCCTGATGCTTTGATCCTAGCAGGATCTTCTTCAAAGGCACCTGAAACTAAAATAGAAAGGAATACATTAAGACTAGACAGATGGACATACATAAGATGGACAAACACAAGACAGATGGACATAAGATGGACATATATAAGACAGATGGACATACAACAAAGTTTGACCAATGATTAAAGTAGAAATAGTAGACTAAACAAAGGAGATGCAATGGCTACAGTGATTAACTGCAGAAGGGTGTAACAACGCAGTACAATTTCTGACTGGAGTTATGGCAAAAATAAAACACTTATCTATGGCAAACTTGAAAGGAACAGATTGGTTTCTTCAAAATTGATGATATAAAGAGGCAAGAAAATACCTGCTAAGTAGACTAGAGATCCTACAGTTTGTGTGTTAGATATGAGTCAAATTTATTGATTAACTCCAGGGAATAACTCATCCAATATTGCATCGTATGATGACCAGATTGTTATACAATTCCAAAGATGTATAGCTGTGTTTTATGCTAGAACTATCTAGCTAGAACAATAGTATTTTATAAGAGACACAACGCAGAGCTTTTAAAACAGTAACAAAAAATTTTGAACACCAAATTATTCCCTGAAAATCATTTGGATATTAAATTTTAATGTAAACAATTTTTTTTTATGTTTTAGCAGTAAATTTGTCGCTAAAGTATTTATGTCGACCTGATTTTTAAATTTGTTTTAAATTTTATATACTAAAGATTGGGACTGGAACCTGCTGCGACCCCCTATTCAGAGCGTTTAAACTGCTACACAAAATTTGAACACTAAATTATTCCCTCAGATCAATATGACATTAAAATTTAATGTAATTTTAGGTTTAGCAGGTAAGTCTCTGATTACTTAATGTTGACCTGTTTTGATATTTTTATTTTATTTTATGTTATTTACTAAAGATTTGGACAGGAACCTGCTGGAACCACAGAGGCACAGCTTTGGAGAGCACAAAAGCTTTACATGTCAGCATTTCACCCAGACACTGGAGACAAACAGAATGTCATAGGTCGAATGTCATTTCAGGTTCCAGGAGGTATGATTCTAACTGGAGCCATGCTTCAGTTCTACAAGTGAGTTGATCTGATAATCAGATGACCCCAACTTTGATCTTTATGTAACCCAGAAAGTTTTTTATGTGGTCCTCCAGTCGTCGAATCAAAAAAAATTTGTTCTTCTAGGAGAGCGTTGGAGGACCTCCTTCAGATGGCAAGTTGTTGACATCAAACGTGAGATTGCATTGCAAATGAAATACTCCCAAAGAGGTAAAATGATACCTTGGTATCATCACCAAAAGTTCTATTCACCAGCTACATATCTCCTACAGTGTACATATTGTTTATATGTTATTTTTCCTTTTTTTTCTTTTTCTGGACAACCAAATTTGCTGTTCAGAAAATCAAGAAGTAACATGTGTCATCTTAGCAGTATCTTCTTCAGTTAAGCAGTCTGTCCATCTGTGTCTGTCTTTCTGTCAATCTGTGTCTCTTCATGTGTTCTCAGGGTGTTTTTTGTTGAAATCAGTTAGCCACTGAAGAAGATCCTGCTAGGGCTCGATCGAAACGGCAGACTCGCTCACTTTAACATGTCTAGTAGATTCTGTAAGATAACGTGACAGCATTCTACGTCTTTCCTGATCTAGATCACCGGCAGCTGTGGTCTTCTGGCAGTGGATGAACCAGTCTTTTAATGCCCTCGTCAATTACACCAACAGGAACGCTGCTTCTTCAACTACAGAAAAGTAAGAGTAGAAAGTCAGTCTATTTATTGCAATAAGGATAAATCAGAGCATGGGTAGGATTCAATTTCAGATGTGGGGGAGTTTTGAAATTAGGGAACAATCGCAATGTCTAGTCTGTTAGAAAAGGAATCGTCAGCTTTTCTTCAGCCATGATTGGTTATAAAGCTACATCTTATATTATATACACAGTAGTTACAGTGTAAGAACTTTAAATGCCACAGAGAGCAGATAATCCCAACAGTTTTGTATTAATAAATATGTGTTGTATATGTTTTCATCAAAGAGCAATCTTGTACTTAAAACAGAATAAGGTACATTGCCCCAGCTATGTGTATTGTTATGGTGTTATCTCTCCTATTGCAAAACATACAGGCATATTCTCAACAAAGCATAACACTTGATCATTATATATCAAAGGTCCCACAGATGGACCTGAATTTGAAAGCATTCTATTCACAATTTCGTATCGGACTTTATGCCTTTTGTCAAGAAAATACTGAATATTTAGGTGACTTTTTTCAACTAATTTGGTCCCTTTTTTTTGTTTTAAGGAGACATTTTGTCATCCTTGTGACACTGAAATGAGCTACCTGAGAGTGTTCATGTTAGTCTCGCCATATAGTCGTTAGAAATGGAGAAACAATGCCTGTTTTAGGTATCACCCTCTCTCAGTACGGGTATTTGGAGTTATGAGTTTGGTATTGTTTGGGGTGGCCAGACATCTAGCATTAGTCCAGAAAGTCTGGCAATTCAGTGTGCTCTCCTTCATCCACCGGAGGCGTGACCTCTAGTAGGAAGTATGTATGTCTGGCATTTCTAGGAAAAGGATTGGAAGCAAAACTAGACAATCAACCTTCGATATTTGGGGAATTCTACATTTACACATTGTCACACTACTGGACTGTGTTGGCTTCCGTACCTATAAATGTACATGTTCACATATGCCTACGTACTGAGAATGGTGCAAACAAGTAAGAATTCAACCAAGGTGACAAAAGGGATGAAGAATATGTGTATATCTCAGAAAACATGAAGGGTACAGATAATGGGCCGATGACATGATCCACGGGCCCTACATGGCTCTTGTCACCTCTGTCCTCCATTTGATGTCAGTAGCCACCATATTAATGTGTCTCATTTATTGTCCTGTGCCTCATTTGCATATCATGTGACTACTCATTGCACCTTCAAACTAAGTATGAATCCTCTTTCCAAAGGGATGCTGAAGATTTCACTTTCCACCAAATCCTTAGATGATAACATTGTATAAATAACATAGGTCAACAACCTAAAAATGTTATGGAAAGTCCATTTTGGATGGCATTGACTGTGGCATCTTGTGGCACCATTTCCAAAATTTATCGAAAAGTTATCACCTCTGACAATACTAGTCATATAGAGCTCAGGGCAGCATAAAGCTGTGGTCAGGGGCGTAGCGAAGGGTTTTTTGTTGGGGGGGTGTGGAGAATTTGATTTGCCGACGGATCTGGAAGTTGCGACTAAAATGGGGGATGGGTCGAAGGGGAGGGGGTGTCCCCCTCCCCTTTGGCAATTTTTTAGTTTTGAAACGTCCTTAGATGCAATCTGGTGCATATTTTAAGTCAAATATGATTTGCCGACGGATCTGGAAGTGGTGACTGAAATGGGGGAGGGGTATAAGGGGAGGGGGTGTCCCCCTCCCCTTTTGAAAATTTTTAGTTTTGAAACGTCCTTAGATGCAATCTGGTGTATATTTTAAGTCAAATTTGATTTGCCGACGGATCTGGAAGTGGTGACTGAAATGGGGGAGGAGTCTAAGGGGAGGGGGTGTCCCCCTCCCCTTTGGAAAATTTTTAGTTTTGAAACGTCCTTAGATGCAATCTGGTGCATATTTTAAGTCAAATTTGGCACAGAAGAAGCTCCCGTTCTCCTTTTCTCTATTCAGCTTTCCTTCTTTCTTCCCCTTCCGCTCTCTTCACCTTTTCTCCTTTTGCCGACAGACCCAAAATTTGCCGACAGCGACCAAATTATTGGGGGGGTGTGACACCCCCCCACACCCCCTGCTCGCTACGCCCCTGGCTGTGGTAGAGAGGGACAGACCCTGATTTATTCTTATCAGATTATATTGCTATTGTATCAGGGGATAGAAACAACACCAAGATTACTGGGGGTACATCCATAGCTTTGAAGGCTCAATACTATATTTGTTTTACCATCTCTGACACATTCAGGTCTCACCAATGATATTATTTGTGTGGTTAAAATCATAACACAATTGATCATATTTCCTTTTCTCTGCAGGCAGATTGGCATTGCCTATGTAACAGCCACAACAAGTGCATTGGTTACAGCTCTGAGTCTGAACTCATTAACAAAGGTAAATTTAAAAAGTGAAACCTTAAAAAGGTGAAATTTAAGTTGTTTTTTTCATCTCTCTCACAACTGTGTTTTTTTTCTGTTTGTTTCTTGCAAGTTATGCAGGTGTTTCGTTGTGACATTTCACAAAAGCAATCTGTAATTGAGCAGTTTTAATAATTTACCTCCCTGGTGGTCTGTGAAAATGTGCCTTGTATGGGGCTTCCATTTATAATGTTTATGTTGTAATGTACTTGAGTTTATTTCAGGACTGGTTAAGAGAGTTCACCAAGAATGTCTGTGAGAGTAGCAAGTAAGCACGAACCAACAATGATGCGAAAAAGAAACTTGACTGTTAAAAACTTACCAAGTATTCTGTACTGCACACCCCGAGAACTCTTTCTCCCTGCGTCCAACCCCGCTGATTACTGAAGCTAAGCTTACTTCCTCAGGACTACAAAATAATAGGCTTCCACAAACATAACACAAAACATAACATTTGTGGTGTTTAACTCAATAAAGTCTCAGTAAAGGAAGTTAAAAATGAACGAGCTCCAGTGGAGATTCTAAGCCCTGGTAACTTAAAGTACTTTCATTGAAAAAAAAATGTCTTTTGCTCCTAAACTATATATATGGATTTCTTTGAGAGAAAAATTGAAAAGAGAAGGATTTAGACTTGTACAGTTCTAGGTCTACGATTGAACTTTAAAATGTGCCTTAGCAAAATTTTCTGAAGGGATCTCATTTTATGAAGAATGTTTATGTGTTGAATGATGTAAGCTGGTGCCACTGACAGGAGTATGGAGGTCCAAAAAGTGAGGCCCCCTGATGCTTTGTGCTTTGATATTTCCGTTTCTAGAACATACATCAGCTTAAAATTGGTAGAACATTGGAGGTATACGTAGGTAACTAAAAGAGGAATATACATAATTAGTCTGTAGAAGTAAACAAAATGCAAATTTTTGCATCGATATGTCAAATTTGGAGGGGGGGGGGCCAACATGGAATATGTTGGCTGTACATCAGATAGTCAAAGCTCAGTAGGCCAGAAGATGGAGGGCATGGAGAACAGTCAACCTGATCTTTTTATAGGGGTGGTGGGCGCAACAAGGTTCACCGAGCAGCATACCATACCTTCCAAGTTTACATTTGTGCGATGGAAGTACCTTTCATGACTAACCTTAAAAACTCAATCTCCACAAAGGGCCAAGATAAAACTCAGCTTATTGTTGTAAAAGTGACTATTAAACATTACTCTGCTACATGTCCTTTAAAATAGAAATCAGTGACTCTCACCCATACTGACTGCTTACGCACACAGAAAGCACCCCCACTGGTGGCCAGGTATGTGCCTTTCGCAGCGGTCGCCGCAGCCAACTGTGTCAACGTTCCTATGATGAGACAACAGGAATTGATGACGGGTATAGCAATCACAGACGGGGAGGGTAAAGAGATTGGCAAATCAAAGGTAAATAGTTTAGAATAATCAATATAAAATAAAACTGTTAGCAAACTGCTTATCCACTAGAGAGCCTGTGTAATAGAATGTGTAAAAGTAAGTTGGCCTGACGTTTCGATCCTAGCAGGATCTTCTTCAGAGGTAAATGACAAGTAACAGAAAGGACAAAAACACGCACAGAAAACAGACAGGTGAGCATTCTTGATAATCTTCAGAGATTTCCTGTTACGCTCCCCCATTCATTGAAATTTTGTCAGCATGTTGTTGGGAGATAAGTTTTGCTCCTTACTTCATGGCGGTTTCAGAAGAAGTGATAAAAAAAGACCTAGATCCATTTTGTTCAAATTTAGCAGTGTCCTGAACAAATTGTTTACAGTGGTTGCAGACTACACTATTGTTTGTTTCAGTATCAAGTGGCTGGTTTAACCCCAGCATGACCTGGTGATATTCCAAAAACTTGAGAGAATATGGCAAGTTGCCAGCTCAGGAATATTTAACGTAGTCAATGTTCCTGGTGGGAATTAAGTGCTTATGGGGTATAGGTTCAAATGCACCATAAATAACAATTAAGCTTTTTATTTATTCACCCTTGAGATGCTTGACGATTTTGAAGTAGAAAACTTGGACGTACTTTTAATGAAAAAAAAAACACAACAAATTTGCCAGTGTGTGCTTCTATGTTATCAAATACAAGGGCAAATGTTAGCCACATCATGTCACTAATGTAATCAGTATGTTAGTACAATAAAACAAGTCAGATAAATTTACGGTTCAAATGGGCAATAAATGTAGTTTAAAAAAAAAAATTTACATATATTTTATTTACATATTTACCTGTTTTTGTAGAAAGGTGAGAAAGGCTGATGCTTTTTTTTTTTAACTGATCTGATTTGGAAAACAAAGGTTGGAAATTAGACATTTGAAATAAATCCACATTTGGCATTGTTTTTATAGCTATTCTTGTATTCAATATATTCAAATTTAAGCTTTGCTAAATCCCTGGACAGTGTGGGCCTGAATGGTAATGTTAATCCATTGTATTAGAAATTCTAATACCTCGACCAAAACATATAATTGAAACTTTATATAAACAACAATGCACCATTGAATTACATTCAACGTGTGTTTTGTCATTGACAAATTTTAAATACATGTCCAAAACTTTTGGCTTTAATTTTTTTTTCTTTTATTTTGTTTGATGGTGTTTATGGATTTCAGGTATTTATTTTTTTGGCACTGTAAGTAGCTATATGTTTGCTATAAACCATCTCTTGCTATGGAAATATAGGATGCACATGTTGATGGCCGAGGTAGATTATGAAATGTGGTTCATATCTTGATGTTGGTTTCCTTTAATATTCTATTTGATATAATAATATCACAAAAACTCATTTTTGTCTCTTTTTTCCCCCTCTCATTTCCAACAGAAAGCAGCAAGGAAGGGTATAGGTCAGGTTGTCTTTTCAAGAATTACTATGGCTGCTCCAGGAATGTGTAAGTTTTTTTTTTCTTGTGGTACTTAAAAAATATAAATTTCAAAATTCAAAAGATGATTCAAAATTGGGCCTTGTCTGCTTGATTTATGATTTTCGACCAGAGTATAAATCATCCATTTGGATGAGAGAGTTAAGTTGATCGCCAAACCAAGTTTCACTAAAAGTCCAAGAACCCTGAATTTTAGTAATAAGAAGTGAGAGTTAGTCAACTATATCATAACAATTTTTGTTCATGTGAAAGATAAAAAATGAATCATTTGGGAGATGGTTAGAAGTATTGATGTCATAGTGATTATAAGGGATCATATTTGTCATCCCTGGGTGAGTAGGTAATGTAGGACAAAGGAAGTCGGTGTCAGCGATCATAAGTTTATTAGCATGAATGCCGTCGATATAATCATGATCATCGATAATTTAGTTTATAGGAAGACTATAAAATAACTCACACATCCCACTAGTACGTTTCTAATATCAATATAGTGATTATGGTATTGAGCAGTGCATAATTAACAGCAAACATAATTAGCATCAGAAGTACAGTCAATTTCTGCTTTTACACATATGTCAATTTACAGATATGAAAATACAAAATTACAGAAAGTAAACAAAACAAAATATAATATAATCAATAATGAATTGATACCGTTGGAATACACAGTTTTGTCCAAACATTGGTCAAGTTTCTGTAGATCGTTGGTGAATTCGGTATTGTAATTCCTTCAGCTAATTCCTTCAGCTAATTAGGGCTACAACCTTCCCAGTCATGTGACCAAGCTGACTTGACCAGATGAATTCTTTTAATAATAATAATAATGGACCATTATTATGCGCTGGTATCCGTTCAAAAAGACGCTCATTGCGCAGTGACACAAACAGTGTGACAGCAAGACAAAAAAACAGTCAACATGGTACACGACCAAAATGCAAGCAAAAATGGGCAACAGTGAACAGTAAATTAAACAGTTTTGATCAGATGAGTCTTGAGAGAGTGTTTAAAAGAAGCAAGAGATGGACTGTATTTTACATGTTCTGGAAGGCTGTTCCACAGAGAAGGGGAGTGGCAGCAAAAGCTCTTGTGCCCCATGATCGATTTGAGCGATTTTCACACCGAAGTAATTTATTGTGTGATCTCATGAAACTGCGATTTGCTTGATATGGTTGCAGAAGTTCTGACAAGTAGGATGGCAAAGTTCTAATAAAAGAGCGATATGTGAAAGTCAATATTGTAAAAATAATTTGGTCATCCAAGGACTTCCTTTAATACCCTAGCAACCAGATCTTTTGTGTCTTTTGTGTTTCTGGAAAGTTTGTTCAACGCCATTGATGCTGACTGAAGATGCCTAACAGATCATTCGTGTTATTGGGTATCATTTTAGAGAGCATTTAAGACTAACATTTCATGATATTCCTGGTTTGAAGGTATATTGGGAAAATATTTCTCTTGCTTCAGCTAATTGCTGCACAGGAAAGAGCGACGAAAGAAATTGATATGATTTGTCACTTGCAGAGAGATTCAGCTCTTTTGAATCTGTTCTTTGCAAATCACCAATTTGTATTGAATGGATTTGAGTAAAAATTTAGCCTAATTAGTAAAATAAAATAAAATGAATTAATATTAAACCTAATAAAACTTGACAGTCACATGACTAACTCCTTGTTGCATCATGGTTATTATTATTATTATTAGTTGTTTTTTTGTCTTTCCATGTAGGTGTGCTTCCAGTGATCATGGAGAGGTTACTGAAGTTTCCCTCGTTTAAGAGGATGAGTTTACTTCATGCACCCTTTCAAATAACAGCAGTTGGATGCTTGTAAGTAATCACCTATGTAAATATATAGATGTAATGTAATGTGCCTTACCAATGTAAAGTTGGAGTAGTAGGTATATAGATGTGATGTAATGTGCCTCACCAATGTGAAATTGGAGTAGTAGGTATATAGATGTGATGTAATGTGCCTCACCAATATGAAGTCAGAGTAGTAGGTATATAGATGTGATTTAATGTGCCTTACCAATGTGAAGTTGGAGTAGTAGGTATATAGATGTGATGTCTTGTGCCTTACCGATGTGAAGTTGGAGTAGTAGGTATATAGATGTGATGTAATGTGCCTCACCAATATGAAGTCGGAGTAGTAGGTATATAGATGTGATGTAATATGCCTTACCAATATGAAGTCAGAGTAGTAGGTATATAGATGTGATTTAATGTGCCTCACCAATGTGAAGTTGGAGTAGTAGGTATATAGATGTGATGTAATGTGCCTCACCAATGTGAAGTTGGAGTAGTAGGTATATAGATGTGATGTAATATGCCTTACCAATGTGAAGTTGGAGTAGTAGGTATATAGATGTGATGTAATGTGCCTCACCAATGTGAAGTAGGAGTAGTAGGTATATAGATGTGATGTAATGTGCCTTACCAATGTGAAGTTGGAGTAGTAGGTATATAGATGTGATGTAATGTGCCTCACCAACGTGAAGTTGGAGTAGTAGGTATATAGATGTGATGTAATATGCCTTACCAATGTGAAGTTGGAGTAGTAGGTATATAGATGTGATGTAATGTGCCTCACCAATGTGAAGTTGGAGTAGTAGGTATATAGATGTGATGTAATGTGCCTTACCAATGTGAAGTTGGAGTAGTAGGTATATAGATGTGATGTAATGTGCCTCACCAATGTGAAGTTGGAGTAGTAGGTATATAGATGTGATGTAATGTGCCTTACCGATGTGAAGTTGGAGTAGTAGGTATATAGATGTGATGTAATATGCCTTACCAATGTGAAGTTGGAGTAGTAGGTATATAGATGTGATGTAATATGCCTTACCAATGTGAAGTTGGAGTAGTAGGTATATAGATGTGATGTAACGTGCCTTACCAATGTGAAGTTGGAGTAGTAGGTATATAGATGTGATGTAACGTGCCTTACCAATGTGAAGTTGGAGTAGTAGGTATATAGATGTGATGTAACGTGCCTTACCAATGTGAAGTTGGAGTAGTAGGTATATAGATGTGATGTAACGTGCCTTACCAATGTGAAGTTGGAGTAGTAGGTATATAGATGTGATGTAACGTGCCTTACCAATGTGAAGTTGGAGTAGTAGGTATATAGATGTAATGTGCCTCACCAATGTGAAGTTGGAGTAGTAGGTATATAGATGTGATGTAATGTGCCTCACCAATGTGAAGTAGGAGTAGTAGGTATATAGATGTGATGTAATGTGCCTTACCAATGTGAAGTTGGAGTAGTAGGTATATAGATGTGATGTAATATGCCTTACCAATGTGAAGTTGGAGTAGTAGGTATATAGATGTGATGTAATATGCCTTACCAATGTGAAGTTGGAGTAGTAGGTATATAGATGTGATGTCTTGTGCCTTACCAATGTGAAGTTGGAGTAGTAGGTATATAGATGTGATGTCTTGTGCCTTACCGATGTGAAGTTGGAGTAGTAGGTATATAGATGTGATGTAATGTGCCTCACCAATGTGAAGTAGGAGTAGTAGGTATATAGATGTGATGTAATGTGCCTTACCAATGTGAAGTTGGAGTAGTAGGTATATAGATGTGATGTAACGTGCCTTACCAATGTGAAGTTGGAGTAGTAGGTATATAGATGTGATGTCTTGTGCCTTACCGATGTGAAGTTGGAGTAGTAGGTATATAGATGTGATGTAATGTGCCTTACCAATGTGAAGTTGGAGTAGTAGGTATATAGATGTAATGTGCCTCACCAATGTGAAGTTGGAGTAATAGGTATATAGATGTGATGTAATGTGCCTCACCAGTTTGAAGTTGGAGTAGTAGGTATATAGATGTGATGTAATGTGCCTCACCAATGTGAAGTTGGAGTAGTAGGTATATAGATGTGATGTAATGTGCCTCACCAATGTGAAGTTGGAGTAGTAGGTATATAGATGTGATGTAATGTGCCTTACTAATGTGAAGTTGGAGTAGTAGGTATATAGATGTGATTTAATGTGCCTCACCAATGTGAAGTTGGAGTAGTAGGTATATAGATGTGATGTAATGTGCCTCACCAATGTGAAGTTGTAGTAGTAGGTATATTGTTACAGGCCCCTAAGTAATCTCAATAATTTGTATGATTTTTGCAACAATTAGTTGTATTATAAATCAATATCATAGAATATTATATATTAATCTAAGAATCATAGTATAGAACTGCCTGGTGTGTGTGCATATCTGGTGTGTGCAGAATATTTGGAAAAGTTGAGAAGCTTCTAGAAGAGTTAGAACATTTGAGAACAATGTAGAACATCTCAATAGTACACATTGGAACAAGCTAGAACATTGGGGCCGCCAAGGGGACATCCCCTGTGCTATTTTTAGAACACTAGGTGAGGATTTCCTGGAAAGGTGAAGTGACCTTTTGGGTTGGTTGAACTGAGCTGGAGCTACTGTAAGATGCTTCTAGAATGGATGGACATTTCAAGATCTTTCTGGACTTGTGAAAAGGCTATATAAGCACCTGATGATTTGAGATCAAGAGTTTTTAACCATCTTGGCTCCAGGAGTTTAATAACCTCTCGCTCAAGTGAATCCTACAATTCCAGTGTGAGTAAATACTCACTTAGTTTGACAGTAAAGTTATAGCTGTCTTTTTATTAGTGGATTTGCTACAAGTTTACCGGCTTCGAAGTCGCCCATCGTTGTGTAGCCGTCTTCGGTTCTGTGCCAGTCAGCACTACTTATTGTGGCCTCTGAGTTACCCAAGGACAGGAATCCAAGGATAAACAAGCTGCAAGCACAACTTGGACATTCATTAGTAGTCGACCTCGGAAGTGGAAGTCATCAAGTTGAGAGCTGGATTTCTTCAATATTGGACATTCGTCCGTCTACAAGTTTCGCTGGAATATTCGTCAGGACCTTTTGTCACTGCGCTCGCGTCGCGGCACACACCAGGTCGTGAGTAAATTATAGTATAACTTATTAAATCTGTTTTAGTGTAAACTGCTTAGATATTGATAAATGATCTTTGTTTGATTTTAATTACCTTGAACACACAATTAAATAAATACTTATTGTTATATTTAAAGTTAAATTTTACAGTGTATTGTTTAGTCATTTGAGTTGTGAATCCAAGGGGAGGTGTATTCTGGCCTTGATCGAGTTGATCGTAACAATATAGATGTGATGTCTTGTGCCTTACCATATTTCGTCTTGGACCTAGTTGAAACAGGATGCATTTTAGCTGATAACACTCTTTGATCCAGAATTTCTCATAAGAAGAAGTTGGACAGCGGGGAATTGAGGAGGGGGGTTAGGGGAGAGCGGCAGCAGACAAGTATTAGTAAATACCAAAATTACTACCAAACTATCAGTGCATAAAAAAACTTTGGTACAAAGTAAAGAATTCAAATGCATGAATTTTGGTAGCGTTTGTCCATTGTGTACCTCCTTTTGAGGGAAATTATTGTTTAGTGTCATCAGGAATTTCAGAAAATAAATTAAATTCATATTGTAGCAGCAATATATTCAATTATATTTTTACTGTACCCTTGAAAGCTGCACCACCTATTATCATTTCTCATTCACAGCCTTCTATTTATGACACCATTTGCCTGCTCCATATTTCCACAAAAATGGTAAGTTTTGCTGAATTTTTTTGACAGTCATATCAAAAAAGTTTAAAATTAACAAAAGTTATGTCATGTGTCAAACATATTAAGTCACGGAGACCAATCCAACAGCGTTACTCCTAGATGTTTCCCTTTCTACAAAACCAAAACTTCAAATTCTTGTTGATACTGTTTTTTTTTTGTGTGAATTTTTTTTAGTATCTCAACAAATGTTATTAGTTAAGTACCGACTGTAATGGCTCATATTCCTTATTTCATTTTTCTCCAACTATACAGTTGCAGATATAGTAAAGTACTTCTATTTGCTGGACTTTGAACCAGACTAAGACATTTTCTTCCTGTTTTTCTTTACCTTGCTACATACAGTTCAATAGCTGTCAGCAAATTGGAGCCAGAACTCCAGGACAAGGTACAGGAATTGTATGGAGACTCGTTGGAGTACGTTTACTTCAATAAAGGTTTATAATGATTTTGATTTTTCCAGGTCTGGATCTTGTTCTTATTATTTCGCTAATATTGTGTGCTAAGTCCCTGGAAGAGCCTGAGTATAACACCTGTGGGGTTTCAAGATACCTGAGCTATAAACTTGCTCGTTTTGCTGGTAACACTGTCTCGAAACGACGAATTACAGTTGGAGAGAGTGGTGCTATATCGTAGTTCACCTACAGCATGATCAAAATATTTAAAATTTGGGTAGTTCTGTTAATTTTTGGATCCAGTTTTTGTCACTTTTGGTTCTTCCTGTTACACTCACCGTAGCAAGACAATTACTGTTTGATAAACTTTGCTTGTGTGAGAACTTAGCAAGGTTAGGTAAATGTGGCTGAGCAGAGAGGTTTACGTGACCATGGTTGGCGGTATCTTACCATTTTTGGACCTTAGAGGATCCACTTCAGAAAGGGAGACTTGGAGAAAACATATAGAAAATAAAATGTACGGGGGTTTCCAGTGGCTAATGCTAACTGCTTAAAAAAATTTGCTGGAATTGTTTTTATTATTATAATATCAAAGCTAAATCCTTGATGCATTTTATATAGGGTAGATACGAATATTTGAAAATTTTGTAAATGTAATATTTTTGAAAATTTTGTATTTACGTGAATGCATCTGGCAACAGTAGAATGAATAATGCAGTCATGGCAACTGATCTGAAAAAAAGGTTTTTGTCTTTCTGTATAATGTGTTAAATCATTATCCACAGAGGAAAATAATGTTTCTATAAAGCAAGTTTCAGTTTGATGAGGTTCGTAGTAGAGAGAATACTGACAGCTAAGCGACATTCCAAAATCATCACATTTCAAGAAAGTAAGAAAATTATTAATAGGAAAGTAAGCTATCGTAAGATCATCTTACACGATGACATCACAGACCACCCGCTGGGATCCAGTGCTTGGAGAAAGGGAGGGATTAGCCCGTCAAAATATCTTACATTCCGATCAAACAAACCTTGGATTAGGGTCAAGAACGACCGGATTAAAATACTGAGATGGGCTTTGTCTGGCACTGAAATATTGTTTAATAGTCAGAAGGGAGATGGATGTGACTTGGTAAGATTGGTAAAACAAACAAGTAATGAATAATATAGCTTACCAAAAGAAGCAAACAGTAATAAAGTTGACAGGTCCTCAAAATATGATTGTTGAGTTTGGTTAGATTCAAAATGAATCTAGTTTCTTATAAGTGTATTCAACTAAAAAATGTCACAAAAATTGGAAGATTTTTTTTTTATGTAGGTAATGACCTCCCACAGTGACATCTCATTCAGTTGAAATTGGTCGGGAGAGCTTGAATTGTTTTTACTGCATTATTATCATTTGAAATGGTTATTATTTGTTCATTGTCATTCAGGTTAGTTGGTTCTTAGGATTAGAATACTGTATTTGATGAAACCAAATGAAACAATTAAGCAAGTCTTGTAATTGTTTCTCCATTTACACTTTTGCTAATATTTTTCGGGGACATAGAATTGAAAGAGAAATATGTGCCTACTTTTTTTTTCTTGAGATGTCTTCCTGCTTGTATAAAATGCTACCTCTGTATAAAGTTTGGAAATGTGATTCAGCAAGCTGTTTTGATTACGAGGAAATAGCCAACTGGTTTCATGCAAGGTCTTTTGGTCCATGTTAATCTGAGTGGAGATCTTGTGGATGGATATTGTTGGGAGAGATCACAAATATATTTCTAATAGTCAACCTTGAACACCTATATAATGTTCATCAAAGCCATGCAAAAGCCTCACACACACTGTGAGATCTCGCAGGGGATCAAATACCCTAGTGTACCACTCGTCCTCGCATTAGTGACACGGAAAAAGGATTAACTAGGGTGGGACAAGGATTTTAGAGGAAATAGTAAATATTCTAATAACAGAACGTAAAAGTAAATCAAGTGGTCTGGTCGATAGCATTGAGATGTAAGTTCCTGCATTTTCCTAACATCTTATTAGTCTCTATGGATGCAGTGGTCAAATAATTGGGATTAACTATAGAGCTGTAAGCTGTCTGTGTTCCTCCCAAGAATTGGAAGTTATTCTGTGCAAATCACTCAGATGTCCTGTTGCATGGTGCGATCTTGCATAAACAATTTGGCTATCGCCCTGAAAGTTGTATCAACTGAGTAAAAACTTTTCTCATATTTTTTAATTAAAAGCTTAAGTTTTTATTTTATGGTTTTAGTAGTGATCTTTAATACTTTCCTGCTGCCCTGGATGGGATGAAGTTGTTTTAGATAAATTTTGTTGTGTCTCGGGGGTTTGGTCTACCTGTGATACTTTTGAATGTTTAGGGAGTATTGAGAGGTTGAGAACTAATGCCAGGAAAGATGACAGTAAGGTCAGTAAGATTCAGCCAGGAATATCTCAGAGTATTCTCATCTGATCTGGTCTTCCAAATTTAATTAAAATCTTTCATTAGGTAACGTTTCATCAAGTGCCGCATCTTGTGAATTTGTTTACACTTCAAGTTTTCTTATTTGATCTACGTGTATTTCTTGCTAAACATGGTAAAATAATTGCCTTTCTGTTATATTTAAATATCTACTGTAACTCTATCATTACAAACTCTTTAAGTTCTTCTAAATTGTTAAAATGTTCAAATTAGGTATAAATGTGTTTCATGGGTCGTTAGCTGATGTGGAGTGGACACAGTACATACTGACCTAATTCCACATATTAATGCATCTTCTGTTCTGCCATTCTGACTCTTTATTGATAAAATTTCAACCCCCGAAAAAATGATAAGCCATTTCTAGGAAATGATCAGTTATTTGTGCCTTTTTAATTGCTAGAACAGAAGAAAAAGAAATAGTCTAGACAAGAATAATGTAAGAGTTAGTTGATATGGCATTGAATTTTATGAAGGTTGGACATTAATTAATATCTAAAAATCATAAGTTGTAATAATTTACAAATGGTTACCTCAAATGTCAGGTTTGCTCATTCTGGACAGCTCTACTGAATGATTCTAAACATAGAATATTTTATGCAGTGACATTTATGGAGAATTTTAACCTTAAAGACATCCTCCAAAAGTAAAAAGTAAATCATATATCAAATCGATACAATTGGACAAGTATTGCATGACATGTTTTTTAAATTTCAGAAAGATCTTGCCAGTAATCATACCGTAAAATAAATAAAATTTTATCTTTCATTCTAAGAAGAATTTGTTTCAGTGTTGTTTTGATTTAATTTAATGTATTTCCCGCTACACACTGCCCAGCAGATAGCAACTTTGGACGTTCTGAGAATATTCAAGTAGTTATGATAAGGACATCAATATATTTAATTAGTTTTGTTTCATTCTGAGAATATTCAAATAGTCATTTCATTTTAAGGTAGAGTGGAATGATTTTCCAGTACTTTTTTCCTGAATCAGGTCAACTTTAGTAATTCAAGTCACTCTATTTTCTGTCCGGGAAAGTTTATCTCTCTCCTATTTTGAAATTTAGTGACTTGAGGCAAGCTGTATGACAGTATTATTGAGCTAGAGACTGAACGTTCCGTTTTCATTTTGAATATTAATGAAATTAAAAGATACTAGTAATGCAGATGCTGAAATGAAACCAGCATGATTAGAATTCCTGCGTTGAGAATTTTTTGTTATAGTTTTTTGGTATCCTTGGTATTACTAATTTTTTTTTTTTTTATGTATTGTCATTATAAGTTCTGCATTATGTAAAATGTGATATAACATGTGGACTTATAACTCTTGTTTTATGATATTCGACAATTTTAAAAATGAAAATATTTACGATGAAGAGTGACAGTAACAAAATTTTGTAATTTCAATTTTTTTGAAATTATAACAGATAACTTGTGATACTTGTTTTTTCTCTCATAAGGATGTGTAGCATTATGAAGCATGAGCTGTAAATGTCAATCTAAGGTATGAACTTTGGATTTTGCTCATATGGTCAATATTAAATATTCTAGAAAGTCAAATACTGAAAATAAATTTCCATTTTACAAACATCCTTATAGACTTTCCACGATTTATTCGCTCCTTAGTTCAACACTCCAATAATAACTGAAAAAGTAAAAAGGAATCACAATGTTTATGTTATTTTTGAAAAATTTTATCAATTTTTCTTTTGGTGATATTTGGGGAAAATAATGGCACTTTTCTGATGACAAATGCTACTTTATCCAAGTGATGTACATAATGTCTGAAATGATCCTGATAAAATTGTAACCTTATTTTCAGTAACAATAAAAGCAATCTTGTTTTTTCTGGGTGAAGGGGGATGGGGAACAATAATTCTTCAATATTTATTTTTAAAATCCCATAAGCATGTTGTTCAGTAGCACGACAAGTAAAGTGACGAAGATGTAGAGGCAATTTAACTTTCAGAATCAAATGAAATTAATAATTAATCACGACTTTACGTTCATTTGGGGGTAAAAATTCAAGATATCTTAGTTTACTTACCAGTAGTCTTATTTTGAGTCACCCAATAGGTTTCATAAAGTTCTTTTTTTTTTTTAGTTTTATTTTATTGCAGCTATTGAATGATCTTGGCTGTGCAAAACCTTAAATCAAAAACACTTGGACACTTTAAAAGTTTTTTTTTTCCAATAATTTTTGAAGTGAACAGAGGGGATCAGGTCATGAGGTAGTGAAGTGTGATTTAATGAAATAAAAGTGTGAAAAGCAAATTATTCAAATTGTACATTGTTATTTCATTTATTTCTTGTTGTATTGAAAAAGTCTTATTCAGCAGAATCGAGACAAAACATGAAGGTGATATAAGATTTCAAACTTTTATTCTTTAAACAAAGTACAATTACAGAGCATCGATTAAAAAGCACGGTGAATGGTAAACAGAGAAACAAAGATTTAAAGTCATTGCAAGGAAATGTGTTTAACATAAACATTGGTTTGAAAGGTGCATCATTAATGTGATGATGAATGGAATTATGTTTTGCTTCTAAATATTATATCGCATTTAAAAGTAGCAGGAAGTACAAAGCTTATAGGAATACCACAGACAGGGAAGCGTTTTTCTGTGCAGAGCATCACACTTTCAACTTCTTGTTTTATAAGATTTATAAATATTTAACATAATTGTCATGATTTAAAAATAGCTTCAAACTACCAAAAGCTATAACTTACATGTGAAATGAGCAGCTGTACAATATATCAGATTTAACCCAGAAAAGTTATAACAACTGATTTTCATTTGTAACCAAGATTTAGGTCATCAAGCATGTAAGAAAACTTACTTTTGTAGTAAAAAACACTTCAGTTGTGTTCTTTAGTCAGTCTAGTGATGTATCACACACACACAATACCTTTTGAGATTCTTTAACTTCCATATATGCTTAATTAATATTCATAAATAATCGTTAGGATTAAATATTCCAGATGTTGTTTCCCTCTTTAACATGTTAAGACAAGAACTAAACTTTTAATAACGCATCCAGAAATACAACAGAATGATTTTGTCGAATTGTCTACTTTTAAAGCTAAAAAAAATCACTGAATGCCAAGACAATTATAACTTACATATAATGCAGGTTGGTAGCCAATAATAACATAGCAGCATGAAACAACACATGATTGGTTACATATAACAGACAAACATAATTACAATTATCTTTCACTTATCTGAATATTCACAAATCTATCCAAAAGAGAAGTTTCCCTCATACTGTCTGCATTACGGGTATTGACAAACACATCATTACAGGGGGAGGGAGTGAGGTATCTCCCTTGATCAATACAGGGTGGGGAGGCATCCCCCGTCGATCAATACAGGGAGGGAGGGAAGGCATTCCCCCTTCCCCTATAATCTTGTTAAAATAGTCAACTTCCAAATGATTAAGCTGCTTTTCAGCAGAAAATTGAAATTTACTTATTGAAACAATATATGCTCAAATAAGCTGTTAATACTTGATAAAACATTCAACATTAAATTGTGTACCCTACAGCAATGATATTCACTGAATCCACCATGCCTGCACCATCAAACACAAAGTTCACACTTTGTTACAAATGCAACCTAACATTGATAAATAATCCCTTGTGATGTACTAGTTATAAGAAAAAGCATGATTGACAAATGAAATGTGATCGACTGGTCCCCCCACCACTCAAAATGAACCGAAAGGTTACCAACATGAAAATAGTATCAGATTTGAAGTTTAAAAGGTCATTTTACCTTAGCATAACTGTTGAAACAGTATTACTATTGACAATTTTGCCTTTTCTGTGCTCTATTTGGATCATGACTGGAGTAGCTAGGTGTCATAATTTTATCCACTGTCTTCAGGCGCATAGCCAGGAAATTGCCAAGGGAGAGGCGAAAATGTAGGCAAATTATCAGCGCATAGATTCGGCATTGCAAACTATCTAAGCATAGCGCCACCATGGTTGGCGCGAAGCGTTCAAGAAAATTTTGGCTGAAAATGCCTCCCAGATCGCTGGAAATGGCACTTCCCAGGCCTTGTTAGTTGCATCTTAGCATTTTCTCTTTTGAAATTACTAGCGATATCATAAAAACATTAAAACAATTTCTTTTAAATATGCTCAAGGGGGGGGCGGCTGCCCCCTTCACCCCCCCTTCGCTACGTGCCTGACTGTCTTTGTTGAACTTTTCTGAACTAACGAACCTACATACACATCTGGACATCTTAAAAAAAGCCATCTGGTCATTCAGGTAAAATAGAAGAGAGGAGATGTCCTGGGCAATCAGTATACATGGTAATTCTACCAAACTTCAAACCCTATCCAAAGGTTACAGAGATATGAGTGTTGGGTTTCATAAATATCAGGGTATGTTTGATAATTCAATACTGATACATAGTATAATACTATCTATATATTCAACACGACTGATAAAGCACCTTAATTATCACTGTTGAGCATAAATTTAAGGGTACATCCCATAACGATATATCCAAAGGAAAGTGAATTTCAATGAACAACACACCACGCACTACCTTTGCATATATCCTTCAAACGTTAAGTAGATCAGTACTATGGATATTCATGAGCAAAGATGTTGATATAGCATATAATTATGAATATTCAACAATTGTATAGATGACTTGGGTAACAAAACGGTATTAACTTCAACAGTTAATAGATCCATCACAAAACTCATTGATGAGAATGTAAGAAAAAAACAGATGCAAGCTTATCCCATTCCAACCTATTTAAATCCCATGTATATCCCAGAGATATTACTACCAGAATCAGATGTCATGATACAAATGTATTTATGATGTACTCTTGCTGGAGTGTATTAAGTACAACTCCTATTAAATAAAAGACAAATTAAATACACATATGTTGTTCTTACACAGATCATAAAACAAAACATGTTCATACCAAAGTATTACAAAGGTTACTTGTAAGCACAATACAGTCCCCTCATGACAAGAACATTATATTTCTGAACCAATTTTGTTGACATTGTACCATGGAATCTTTTCCCTGTAAACTGTATAAAAGTGAAGTTTAGCATATATGTAGACACTTGCCTGTTGTTTCTTCACATTCTTTGAATAATGATCAAAGAATGGTGAAGGTTAAATTGAGTCAAGGTAGTGTCAGTATAAAACCAAACAGAGATTTTTCTTATTTTAATATTTTGTGATTTAACTACCCCCATGAAATACTTCAAAACTAAAAGCATAAGTTCTTCTGTCCGGCTGATAACTGTACTGTTCTTCAAGTTAGATTTCTCAGAATAATTTGAAAATAAAATAAAACTATTAGCAAACTGCTTATCCACTAGGGAGCCTGTGTAGGAGAATGTGTAAAAGTAAGTTGGCCTAACGTTTCGATCCTAGCAGGATCGTCTTCATAGGCTAAATGACAAGTAACAGTAACAGAAGGGACAAAAACACGCACAGAATACAGACTGCGTAAACACTCACAGAATACAGACAGGGTAATGAGCATGGTGAACATCCATCTCTTTGTGTTCCCACACTGCTCATTACCTGTCTGTATTCTGTGCATGTTTTTGTCCCTTCTGTTACTGTTACTTGTCATTTAGCCTTTGAAGAAGATCCTGCTGGGATCAAAACGTCAGGCCAACTTACTTTTACATATTCAGAATTACTTGATAAGAAATGCCCATCGAAACTAAATAAACTACATACATCAACAAAGACAGGTTTTCAGTACAATTATAACAACATAGAAGTCACAACACAATGCCTATGACAGTTTTCAGCCATCTATGCAGTTTCCTTTTCCTTGTCTGTTTCTAAGATTAATCCATTTATTTGCAACAGAATAACAATACAATGCAGTAAACCAGGCAAATACTGTGTAGTTTTAAACTATATAGTGTACTTTTCAGTATTTCTATCGATCACCGCCTTACTCCTGCTAAAGGATTTTTAACTTTGTTTTAATAACAGATCAATATACTTTGAATAAAAGCAAAAGAGCTCAATGTTTTCCATCTAATCAGGATCTCCATATAGTTACAATGTTAAACGAGTTATAAAAGCAGTTGCCCTTCTAGCATATTCAGCTGATAGACACTTTTTGATCTTGCTTTTCTACTCTAAGATAATGTTCTTTGATAATATACCTTTGTTCTCATTATTCTGTCAATAGAAACACTACTACGAAACCTTAACAAATTACACATTTCACCCCCCCCCCCCCCAAAAAAAACAAACAATGGCTGGAATATTTTATACATGTGTGAAGGTATACACTAATCACACTCATAATGTTAAAGAAAAAGACATGAAAGCATATTTAAAATAAGTCAAGGGAATGCCTTGAAACTAAAAATATATAATGTTACAATGGAATTGTAAAGTGCATAACAACCATACCACCACTTTCAGAAACAAATAATCTGCATATGTACATAAGACTTAGATATATGATGTGGGCTACATACTACCATTACCAACCAACCTATAACAATGCACACTTTAAGAAGGTGAGAGGTCAAATTGTGAACCCCTCCAAAGGTCATTAGTTTTATCCTGAGATTTTAACATACAGTATGTGTTTTTTTTTTGTAGATTCTGATCCTCACATCTATTCCCAAGGAATTAAAGTCCTATTAAGCCAGAGTGCACACTGCCCTCACTGAACGCAACCCAACTTGACTTTTATGACCTATGTTTGGATAATCGTCAATACCTTACACGTGACACATTGAACATCTGGAAAAGAGCATACAACCAGTTTCCTGTTCATGACACATGCTCGTTTAGGGTCAAACACAAAATTAGTTCACCCTGATTGGATATGTTTGTTAAAATGTCCAGTTTTTAGTCCTGCAGTACCACATACTGCCAGTTAGGAAAATGCTACATGTTAAATTTTCCCAACTGAAACAGACATGACTTAAAACTCGCAAAATCTTGTTCATTTGTAGTATGAAGCAACTTCACAGCTGACCAGAATCTGGTAAGTTACGACTGGCGAGTTTAATCGGGTTACATTCAGGTTGAGCACTGTGCAGTTGGCTTTAGACAAACAAATGTAAAGCGAGTAAACTTGTTGCCATGGTAGCAGAGAAGAAGAAAATTGTCAAATTGAACATATAATGACCATTTTGGGTCATTTCTAGCACATTTGGGGGCCAATACTGATGACTGTTTTAAAAGAGATCTACATGAGCACATGCAAATTCTTATATGACATGTTCCCAATCAAGAGCCTTGGGAAATAGAAAACAAAATTCCAATTTTTTTTATGTTCCTTAACTTGCCTTAACGAGGAATTAAATATAGACGATATATGATACACAAACAACCCACTACTTATATATTGAGGCACTTGAATCAACAAAAGTGCTTTTCTCTGAAGACAATTTCTACGTCCATTTTTTTTTGTCTTCAAATTTTACATGATGACAACTTTCTCATATTTTTACATAATGAAAACTTTCAGAAAATTCCATGTTTTTTTTACAAAGGAATTGGTAATTTTTTTTACCCATAACTGGATTTCATATCTGCTGTCATATCATTACCATGATTTTTCAACTGTGCTTAGTATTACTGTTTGTTGCTGTACTATTTAAAGGGTGTGAAGACTCACGCAAAAAGAAACGTCTAATGTCGGTAATCTGACCTAGTTTCGAAGAGGTGCAACAGAAGTGTTGAACACCACCATTGATCCCAGAAAATACGCATACCGCTTGCTACCTTCGGTAATTAGACACTAGTGTACAGTCACTACATACAGCTGCGGTCAATACCCACAGCACAGTACAAATGATACAGCAATGGACATCTCAGGTCCAGCTAAAGATAACAAGGTATCAAGTTTCATTACTGTCTGCATTTTGTAGCGACAAGCAGAAAACTTGACTTGCAAGCTACGGAAAGTTAACTTTTTCAGAGCACAGCACGCGGTTTGGGGCGAGTCTTCAATGCCTTTAAGTGAAGAAATTTTATCTAGCAACACCGAAAAGTTTTGACAGTTTTTTCTGGTTGTCCATCAGACAACCTGGTCTTTAATGCTTTGTTACTGTAGTTTGAAAGATGAAGCAAGATGACAAAGAGCAATCAGTATGTACCCTGTAGGAGAGATGAGTAGGTATGAAGAATAGAACCAGCTTTGGGCCAGTAAAAATTGCCTATGGGTAGGACATAGGCCAACTGGTCACTATTTTTTTTTATATCTATATTACAGAATCTCCAAAGTGAGGGAGGGAGATACCAATTTATAATTTGATTGGGTTTGAGGGATTACAAATGCAATCTGAATGTAATCGTAAACAGCTATTGCTCTACTGGACAGACTACAAAGCTGCTTTTGTTTGTCCGAACAGAAATTTGTTTCTCTCGGACGATCAGACGGCTGTTAAAATTTGCTCTGAGCAAAAATGGAGAAAAAATCTTCAATCTCTGGCTTTTAAGACACTGGGAGCTAGACTGCATTTCAGAAGCAATTAGAATCTTACAGAAAGGACAATCTATAAAGCATTGGAGAGGGGATTTTAGGAGAAAAGCAACAAATGTAAGTATTGTGTAACTACGACAATGACAATTAGTCAACAAATATCGTAATTTTGCAGGAATCAGGATTTTAAGATCAACAGGAAAATAATCACACTCAGTCAAATGGTTTACACTGCTTTTCAGGTGACCTCTAGTTGACTCGGGAAAAAATAAATTTTTTGCATAATTACAAATAGATGCTCTCAATATACTAAGCTATATCCCTGCACTGGTCTCCTAGAACCAAGAAGAAACAGTAAGTGGACTGTTGTCAGAAAACATTAATACATTACCGTCAAAAAAATTAAACTTAAGCTGGTATCTCAATGATTTGTGAAAAAAAATCTGTGAAAAATATTCAGTTTGACATATTCTTGTTCAAACTGTCACTCTGTGATGAAGGCCCCCTGTATGTACGAAACTGTCCTTATGTGACTAGCATGATCCTGCCCACACTGCGTGCATTAATTTACATTATTATTACTCCTCCCCGAAGGTTCCTCGCGAGAGAGACCAGTTGGCAGCATGTAAATGAGTAAAGTTATTCACATTACTGCATCTTCTGGAGGACACTCACAGCAACAGCTCACATGCTGGATTTGGGCGCAGCAGCACGGAGTCCGATCACGATGCTGACGGGGTAATGAGGGAGAGAAATATGTTAGAAAATAAAACAAGATGAAAATGGTGCCACTTAGTATTTTTTCTCTGCTGGTACTGGCATCACAAAGATGGCTATCAATAATGAAGTTCAAAGATTACTGACAAGCTTATTGGCTTAATACATACAAAACTTATCAACGGAATGAAGCAAATCATGTAAGAACCGTATATTAACTAATTCACTGATTATTTTCAGCACTGATGTTGGTAAGCCAGGGACCACAAGCATGGAGAAGTAAACTTTTACTTTTCTTTCGTCCATCCATCACTTCCTCCGCATATATCCTTCACAATGATACATATTTTATTCTGTATGGATATTTCCTAGCACTGATGTGGATAATCATCAGTTTTATGTCAATAATAATCATCAATTCTTCCCCGAATAAAAAGCACTCTCAAGGAATGACATGCATAACATCTGTACCATATGCATCTCCACAAGTATCCTGAGAATGTACTGCTGTTTATGTTTATTCAATTTTTTTTGATAAGTGTTAAAAGGGAAGGGGTGCTTTGATGGAAGGCTTTTGTTTCCGTCAAAGGGTCACAAGAACACTGGAGAGTAGGTGAAGTGACCTATTTATGGATGTCCTTCACATCACTGTTGACATCACGAAAAATAATGAAATTTGACAACGAAACTTATGAGGTTAATCGTGCACTTACCCTAAGCCTAAAGTGATCAAGTTGGTGAGAATTAACGACGGCACAACCATTCTCAGAACATCTGCAGAAAATATGTTACTCTTCATTGCTTTCGACTTGCGAAGACTAAGACGGGCATTTTCTGGATGTTTGAAACGGAATTCCCTGATGGCAAAAGAGGAAGAAAGAAGAGCTGTTTAAAGAAAGTAACTGATATTTGCTATGCAGGCATTCTGAAGAGCGATAAGAGGGAGGAAGGGGATGGGGAAGGGGGGGAGGGGGATGTCTTATACAGTGGAATGAGTCTTCTTTGTTTTCTTCCAAATGGTTCTTTGTGTGAAGCTGTATGCAACAATACATTTAAGTCCCAAAAGTCCATGTAAAATTAGATAGCATACAGTGGTTGTGCAAGGGGGAACCACTACGTCATTGCAACAAACAACAAATACTGTCAAACGTATGATCCCAAACACACAAGCTGCACTGCTGCTATAATTGCAACTACACACTAGTTAGCTCTAGTTTGAGTGCATCTCCACAGTCCATTGCTATAAATAAAGCTGCGGTTGACTACTTTTATTGGAGTTGAATGTGTAAAACCTCCAGTATCCCTTTGGACATTGGCCAGCTTCTTTATTGCGGACAATCCACCCTTGATGAGAAATCGTCTGTCTTCCGTGTTAACCTCATTTTCGACCATCCGTGGTAAATATTTATTGCTTCAGCCATTAAGTTAGCAATTCCTTTCATAAATCATCTATACTTTCATAAGAAACACTTTTACTTCAGAAGGGTTAGTTCACTTTCTATGTCGTCGATATCCACTCAAGCTAAATGGAATGATATTTAGTGACCTCATACTGATGTAGGGCAACCTATCAGCCCACAACTAAATTTTCACAATAACAGTAAGGAAAAGGGCAAACTTGATTTGTTTGCAATAAAAATTATATTCTGTTATCAATCAAGCTCTTTGTGTAGACAACAAAAGAGAGCTGAATGCCTGATAAACATTATGCAAGATTAAATTGTGTAATGAAGTTAACATACTTTGGGGGAGCATGTTCAGGCCTGCTTGACCAATCCCAGATCCATTCTGTGTTTCTTAGTCCCTGAAAAAAAGGAGATCAAAAAAAGGCAGTTTCTAAACAAGGTACCTCACAAGCAGATATTCACCACTAAAACATTCAATAATTACGAGAGGTAATTTAACTTTTCATCAATTTAAATATCGTAAATGATTACTGTTGTAAATTTACATGTTATATTCCATAAATCCAGATCATGCTTTTTCCTCTGCACTTATGTCTAACAATACTTGAAGAGCTAAATACACAAATTATTATGGATGAATCCATAACTATTGTAGGGGTCAACCTTGTGACCGTTCTTAAAGTCCATGTTCCACTGTCATCCAGTAAGACATTTTCTGAGCATTATAGTACTGTACCTTGTATTATTCCAAAGCAACGAAATGTTTTAGCGCTAAATAGATTTTTCATTTTCAAGTAGGTAAGCCCTATGAAATAACTTAATGTTATTACATTTATTTTTCCATCGAGACTGGAACTGCCTACTGTATGTAACAGCTACAAATAATGCACTGATAACATCTGTTAGCACTAATTAATTATAAGTGGTTGTCATTATCACCACAAAATATGCTAGAAAATAAAATTATGGTCACTGAGTCTCAAATTCCAAAGAGCATTATCCTGCCACCCTCGTATAGTTTAGTAACTCAAAGACACAGATACTTGTTTAATTGAAATCTCATCAATGTCTGGAAAAGAACTTGGAAAGTGAGAACGTCCAGGAGAGGAGATGATTTGTGAAAAGTTTTTGAGATTGTTTCACACTACAATTTGGGACCATACTGATAGCTTTTAAGGAAGGTAAGGATTTTCAAGCTTACAGCACAATAGGGCCACTGTCTGATCTATTCTCACATCCAATGAAGTCTCGCTTATAATGGCAGCCTATATTTATATATAGATATATATATATATATTCTAGGCCTCAAATAACCAACACTGAAGCCAAAGAATAATAAAGTTGCCAAAGATTATTATTTACCTGTTCACTGTCTGAGGCACCTGAATGGGAACTTAATGTTGATCCAGGAATGTCTGAGCTCAAAACTGGACTGTGTGGACTCTTAGGACTACTGAAATATACAACAAAGATAACAAGATATCACTCTACAACTGTTTTCTTACATAAATTGTGTCATTTACTCCCTCTTTGCAATATGTTTTTTCCTTTAAAGGAAATTATGGAAAATGGGAGCATACCATTTCTCTATCCCATATTATCGTAGGCCCCTCGATACTTGGTGGTTGCCTTAAACTGACCTCAGCCCCCAGACTATACTTCCCTTCCTGACCCCCCCCCTCTCCCCTCTCATAAGGTCTTGAATCTATGGTACCATACCTCACAGATATAAATCAAAGATCCTGCTTTAAAATACACTGTGTTAATACAATATATCCATCTATTCCACATGTTCATTGTATGTTTCCTGACCAGTAAGTACTGGTTACATAATAACTTTTAATTCAGACTTGTTTGAGTCTCTGTGTTTACTCTGAATGAAAGTAAACACCTGGATATGAATATGCTGGTATGTCTTATATAAACAAATGTGTAAAAAACAAAATGAAAAAAAAAATTGCAAACACACTTTTTCATATCAATATTTTAAGTCCATTCAAACAGCCAACTGGGAAAGTTTCTCCTTTTTTAAACATTTTATTTTTCTCACTTCAAATGAAAAATTTGATAAATTAAACTTTTATCTGGGGAAACATGCATGATAACTGCAATTATCTCACCTTCCATCTCTAGAGCTACCCCTGGATGTGGATCTGGACTGGTCCCTCTGTGCCTCCATTAATAGCTTCTCCATGTTGGTGGTGCAGTGAATAGGTAACGGTTTACCACCGGCATTGTTGACACTGTTTGGTGTAACCACGCCACTGCCTCCTTGCGAGGATAAATTTAGTTCCACCCATGATTCTTTTGTAAAGAGAGGAAGTTTATCGTTACAAAGAAGTTAGTAAACATATATGTAATGAAAGAAGAACAGTGATAAGTATGTAGTTTACCATGATGAAAGCTACTTAGTCTCACCGGAGTATCTCCAGCCACAGTAGACTAAGACTAAGAATCTATCAAGCTCACACAAAGGTACCTTTAACACACTTGTACCACCCTCAACAACCCTTCCTTTTCAACAGCCCTCATCTATATCCCCTCCCCCAATCCTAATCTGTTCAGAATGTAGTTTGGTCATGAACAACCTCACACTGCCGATGCTAGTACGTGTAAAGTCACGACTGACAAGCTGAACCAGAATTTTATCGGTCGGGCAGTGAACAGAGGGCTTGACGTCACACACCGCCAGACGGAATCTTCTTGGTTTGCCAGCCAAGGGAAATACAGTCAATTTTTAAATTACTATGTTTTAAGCCTTTACATCCTGACAAGGTACTTAATTCTTTAAATAGAACTACTACCTGTATTCTTGAGATCCATTCCAATTGTGCAATTTTGAGCGAAGCCAAAACTACAAATGACTGGCTCTAGGCTCATTAGAGGTTTCCTTCCTCCTAAATGGTGACTTTATTCATACTTAATTTCAACTGTGGATTTATGAAATGATTTTCCATGGGAAGTATCACAAGATCATCCCTTACAAACTTCAGAGTAGCTTAGTACATTGTATGGGTGGTAAATATTCACTTTTTTTTAAGTATGCTTTCTTTAATTAAGAATCTGTTGTTCAATTTATTCCTGATTCAACAGAGCATCCTTAGATGACATTTAACACCATTTTACTTTGACAAATTTGTTATGCATTGTACAAATTTACAGCAATTCAAATCTGATTTAAATTTCTATAGTTTTGTGAATTGCATTAGACTGAGGAACTGACCTAATGGACTGTTTTGTTATCTAGACTAAGTAGTCCAGTCATTTTGATTGATGAGCCTCAGATGATTAAAGGCTCATTTTTCAGAAAGGTGGAGTGTCATGAGAAGTACAACCTGGGCTGATAGCAGTGTCTTGTGTCTTAAATTATCCATTAATTACAATACAAGGAACGATGATCACTATCTTCTTATTTGTTTTAATTCTTTGTTGCTTGGTTTTCTTCCTTCTTTACATAATCAGTTTGTGCACATTTAAAGTAATTAGTAAAAGACTGTAGTGGAGGTAATCCCAATAGATTAAAACAAAGCACACCCATAGGACAACACCAAGCAAACAGTGAAACAACATCTGGATCTCAGACAGACAAGTTATTTAATTAAGAACAACTGAGTTTTTAAAGTGACATGATGTGCTGGTAAGCACAAACAACTATGTTCAGATACTGAGTGTCTTTCTACTACTTACAAAGTCAGACAGGTCAACAGATCAATGTACTTCCAAATTAGAGGAAAGTTTAAACAGTAGACTACAAGTTGAAACAAAACAAAATGTTTTTAAGCTGTAGATTTTCTTGCAAATCAAAATGTTACATACATATATCTCTTGTAGCAAAAGTGTCCCCACAAATATTGATTCTTTCTTTCTTTTCTCATGCCTGGATTAAACATATAGATAAATTTAGATATTTTTAACTCAAACGAGTGCACACAGAAAAACAGAATATATTTATCTGTGGTACTATAACCTAATGTGCAAAATTGCACAGATTGCCGCATACATTACTATAGCTCAAAGGATATATACTGTCTTTGAATCAGGAATCTTGTATATTGAGTCAAAAGCCTTATCTATGATACAGTATGCATACAAATGTTAACAATAAATTATTACCTGGGGCTCACCCTTCCATGACCTGCATGGATCAATATTTACAATTTATTTGTGAGGACAATGGTAACAAAGGGTTGATACTGTATGAAGGTCCTGTACAGTACAGAGTGACTCTATTCACATATGTCGATGTGTGTATTCTTAGAGGTACAAAGGGTACCCCATCAACTAACTTTAAAGAGATAACAAATGTGTACCCAGTCGGTTAACATTGAAGCTTTGTCAGTGTCATTCTTAGGCTGAAGGGGGGGGGGGGAGGTGGGGGGGCACAAAAGGATTTCCTGTTTTGATTCAAGGACCTGAATCCGGTACAGACCTGCTATTTTCACCACATGTTGATGACTGATAATTGCTTCATCTTGACAAAATAGCCAAATTTGAAACTGATACGAGAAGGGCTGGTGGATAAACCGGTGGGATAGTAGTAAAAAGCAATTCACTATGACACAGCATATTGTAAGTAACATTGGGTTTGGTACATACATTTGAACACACTTGGACCCCAGTACTCCTTGAGGGGGAAAAAGTAGGTCAACATAATTTACTCCATGCAAAAAGGTTTTGGAACTGAAAAATATCCGGTCAACATATCTGTAATACATATAGGGTATAATAATGCAGCACATGTAATCTATGAATCAAAAGCAAACTTATATTTCTAACAACCAGAACAATGTTGGCAAGGATTCTTTGTCACTCATACTTCTTTGTTCTTGTAATTGTTTGTCTAATCAATGAACCCAAGTTGCACCGTCAATAGCTTAGAAAAACACACACAAAAACCCCCTCATAAACACAACAGATACTGGCTGCCAATGTTGTACGGTATACTGTACTGTACCCAGGGAGTTGGACTTACTCAATTCAATGTTCCAAAATATATCCAATGTTTTCTATTAGTTGGTGGTGTGGAAAGAGAGGATCAAATCTAATCATATGCATGTCAGAACATAAATCTTCATATTCCTTGGTTTCTACAGCATGTATATATTATAACTATCCTTCGGTCATCCTCTGAAACTTCGGCTCTCACAACTCGTAACTGGATCAAACAAGCGATTCGGGGAGCAAGCTCTTAGCCATGTCGCACCATTCTTGTAGAACAAGTTACCATCAGAAATACAAAGCCTTACCTCTATCAGCCCTTTAAAATCAGAGTTAAAGATATTTATTCCAAACAAACCTATATCCGGTTAAGTGTATTGAATCGTATTTTTGTATTTGTTTTGTTAAGCCCATTGAACCCTGGGAATTTGCGCTATATAAGCACCGGTGTAAGAATAATAACAATCATAAAAATAACTCTTTGTGCTACAGTAGCATGTGTACAGGTAAATATAAGTCCACAATATATATCATGTCCACAAATACACTGGTCGCTGCATTTGTGGGAATGAACATTAATTGCATAAAATAAATACATAAAATATTATTTTGGAGCTATAGTATATATAGTGTCCTTGTACATAAATGAACAGTATGATTTCTGGTACTACACTGGCAGGGTGACGTTCCTTAACTCAAAAACAATCAGATGGAAACAAACTTGTAGATGGGAAATGATGAATACATTGAAACTTGGGGAAGGTTCAGTTCACAACCAAGTCAAAACCATGCAGGTTCGACCTTACACACATATTAACTTAATTTATACTTATTACTTTATTTATAAATTGTCATATACTTTAAAGTAAAAAGTATCAAAAAACCCCAGAAAAAACAGAAGTTACCAACTTGTTTTTGATGAAGAATACAACATTCTCTAGATGTAACTGTTTTTCCAATTCAACACAAAGTGTACAGCAGATCTATAAATAAAGCCTGAATATATATATATATATATAGTATAGTATACCTATACGGTAACTTACAGCATGTTGTATTGTTGTTACTCAAGTTTCATGCCTGCAGAGTGCAGCAATCATCAGACAACTCGATCGCCACACTGCAGGTATGAAACTCAAGTAACAACATGCTGTAAGTTACCGTATAGGTATTCTACATTTTGTACTTGCTCTACTTCTATGCATTGATCTAGTTTGCAACAGGAAGTGAACACCTGAATCTTTGTTATATATGTATATATATCTATAATATTGAAAGCGTAGTGAGTTGGAAATCTAGAACAGTGAAAAAACTTCCAGCCTCCACCGGGATTTGAACCCAGGCCTTTCGCTTCATATGCAGACACCCTAACCACTAGGCTATGGATGCTGATTATGTATATATTATACATATATATATATATGAGACTCTAGGAAACATTGTATAGAGTTACAACATTCTAGATGGCTTCATAAATTTCAAACCATGGTGGCAAAGTTACTGGTCTGCAAAAAGTTATACAAATTATGAGAAGCTTGCATTGCCTGCTAATGTACTTTGAACGAGGTCTTTGTCAAAATTATTGTGAAGATTTCATTTATTTAGGAATAGGATTTTTGTGACCTCAGAAATTCATGATAAAACTTGATCGAATTTACTTTACATAATTATTGCTTTGCTTTACTTTTCAAAATCTCTTTTCAGTTTTCCCTTGTTGATTTGCATTTCAACATAATTCTCAAACACTGTAGCTTAGAATATTTCACTATGCAACAACTCCTGAGTGAGGTAGTAGAATATGTGTGTATAAGGTGGGCGAATAAAGGTGTGAATTAATACGTAATGTCACATACTGTATTGTTACATATTTATTACATATGACATATAGTCTAACTTTTTTATTCCTACATAAATACCAACTACTTCAAGGCCTGGTGAAACTTGTTAAAGATTTTTTAAACCACATAACCTCAATGATTTAATGTCGAGTAAGTATAGAAGGTATGCTACCTAGTGAAAGCAAAAGTATATATCCTAACGCCATATTGGTATCACAGCTATATCCTGTATGAGACCTACTATGAAGACAGTCTACAGGCTTTTATTGTGCTCTAATGCTAGCGTTAAAATAATTCTTACATCAGACTTGGCTAACGTTCTGACTAGACCAACCAGATCACAGCAAACTATCAATGCCACAGCAGGTTTGCCATAATCTCTATCATCAATTACCACTGGCTGGAACAGGCTTAAACTCAGCCTTAGCATAGGCTAGGGCCTACCGTAGGCTACATTATACAGGGAGCTGATAGTGGCTCCTTGGTCAAAGACTCGGTCAGAAAACATAAGCTGGACTTATGCCTACCGTTTAACGGATCTTCCACTTCACTACGTGGTGTGCTCGTCATTTTCAGCAATTATCGAAGACTCGGCAAAGTATATTTGTTTGTAATCAGCCTGTTACATGTAACGATAGAATGATGAAGTAGTATTTGTGTCGACGTCTTACGCTTGTTTTCAGAGCAAAAGCCAGATGTACAGATTGTCGTACGACGTCAAAGGCGCTCTAAACTGTCTAAGTCTATGCTGGGAAATTGTACTGTTGTGGGCTATAGTTGTTTATGTGTAAACGTTTGTTTACATACGGGGTTTTCATTGCAGACGATCCAATATTATGTAGGGGTAGAGAACTAAGAATCTTCAAATTTTCCTTCCCTTTCCTTACATTACGCTAAAATTTGGTAAATAGTCTCTTAAAACATTCTCCTAATAATTTTTCATGCAATCGATAAAATCGAAACGAAAATTAAGCATAAAATTCAGTCGAATAACCGTGATACTGTTCAAATATGAATATTCCATTATGATAGATGGCAGGGAGCCAATAGGTTTCTATTTCGTTTTCTAAGTTTTTGCGGATCAGCTGATTATCGATAGTTTGACGTCATAAAATCGGTAGCTACACAGCTTCCATGCTGTTCTGTAGTTACTTGTTCATCACCGTCTCCGAAAATGCAACTAACTTTCTTGAAAACTATGAAAATGAACGACTGAAAAAGTTTGAAATTCCAGTGACCTGACGCCGATAGTCCGTTCCAAACATAAAAGTTACACATAGACGAAAATACCTACGTGAGTTGATTTACAATCACGAGGGCTCAGAACAGTTGCGACATTTAATAATGTTCATATCTCCTCCTCACTTTGCCCGCACAGCGGACGTGTTACTCCTGCATCCGTTAGAATATGGTACATATCCACACCTGCTACGAAGGTTACTCCTCACTATGATCCCATTCTAACTAGGCTATTCCTCAAACTGGACTAAGAATGGGGTCAGTTCTGTAAAATAGCTTCCGTTGATTCGTACCTATAGGTTATATCTACAGACACAATGACTTACGGTCTGGCACTAATTAGTAGTATATAACCTTATTTCAAAAAGCCATCCTTAGTTACATTATTTTTGTGAGGTATACAACCGCCCTCCCTCCTCCACCAAAAAAAAATAACTATAAAAAAGGTTAGGCTTGCGAGACTTCTTGGTGCTTGCAAAGTCGATATCAATTCGCCAGAATACTGTGCTATATCAGGAAGTGTGCCATACTTGCCAAATCGGAAGAAGAAACGTCAGCAGAGTGGTCGAGCGGTTCCAACTACATTTATTTACACTGAGACTGATACGATAAAATGAGTTATATAATAATGATACACTGTTCGGTAAATAAATAACTATGAACGCAATGCATCCTGACTATATCACTGCAGTGCCAGTTAAAATTTCTCACCTCCCCCCACACCAAAAAAAAAAAGAAGAAGCAAGAATACGGTACATCTCGGAAACCTTCCTGTATATGGATAACTTCTGTACAACATATGCCTGTAGGAAATGGACCAAGGGCGGCGGAAGTACTTTTAATCTGGGGGGGCACCGACATCAAAGGGCACTTTGCAGAAATTCGATTGGACTGATGTAGCCTGATATTTAGTACCCTTTATAACTCTTATTGTATTATCTTATTTGCGTATACACATCACTCCATCAACGCCCCCCCCCCCCCCCCCAATGAAAATATGCATACTAGCACTGCAATATCCAATGTGCAAATTGGGAAACAAGGAACAAGTTTTCTATTGAGACAAATGAGGTGAAATCATGCTAGTTGCTAATGTAAAAATTTTCCGGATTAGAGTTTATTTCTTGTTAATATATTAACAAATTGTTTCCATTCGAAATAGCTTTGAGTTTGACCCACATAAATTCATTTACAGTCAGGGGCGTAGCCAGGATTTGCAAATTTGTATGCACGACTATCTGAGCGGAGCGCCACCATCGGTTGGCGCGGAGCGTACAAGAAAATTTTTGTTTTACAAACCCCTCAGATGGCCGGAAACGGCCCTTCCCGAGTGTTCATTCTGGTCCCCTGGCCTCTTGCTAACTTGAGACACCTCAATTTTTATGCAGAAAAAGGGCACATTTTTAACCCTGAGGAAAAGTGAGGGGCACGTGCCCCCTGTGCCCCCCCGGTTCCGCCGCCCTTGAAATGGACTCTATAGCTGATCAAGTCCGTGGACTCTCAACGAACAATTAGTCAAGTTCTAATCAGAATGTATCCCATTTATGCAATTTGGCTACTACCGTAAAACAAAAATATACATGGCCGATATAGGGAACAGTTAAAGAATTAGCAATGTTTGTTTGATGTAGGGAATAGTTAAAGAATTAGCCAAAATCATGATCCTTTGCCGAATTTATCCCTCCAGGGGCAGCTCATGATGACGGACATACACCATTGTTTTGGAATTGTCAGCGATGTCCTCCAAATTCGTAACCTCCTAAAGTTACCGAATAAGAGAAAACTCCCCCCCCCCCCCGCAACTCGTTAATGACTTGCTGCATTCCTCTAGCTACCAATACCCTAGAATAGACGAAGCCACATTATGAGAGATTTTAATGGTTTTATCCATTGAAGTAAATTTTTAGGTTTTTATATCTTAATAAATTTTCAGGATAGGTTGGGTTAGTTTGTTTACTTTAATGTTGAAGTCATAACAGCTTTCGCCTAATCTCATCGTTCCTGCTACAATTTTGTTTGTATTGTGTACCTACCTGTATCTCGCAATTGATCAAAGCTACTGTGTACTGTGGTGTAGTGTCCTGTGGTGTACTGTATTGTATTGTGGGGTACACAGCTAGGGTACTAAAGTGCGCATGTACTCAAGGTTCGTGTGTACTAAAGTTGTGTGTACTCACTCAATGTGGGTGCATTGTAGCCTACAGGGGGGTGCTAAGGTGCACAGCAGTGCACTTGTGTGCACTTGAGTGCATGTGTGCGCGCCTGTGTGCGCGCCTGTGTGCGCGCCTGTGTGCGCGCCTGTGTGCGCGCCTGTGTGCGCGCCTGTGTGCGCGCCAGTGTGCGCGCCTGTGTGCGCGCCTGTGTGCGCGCCTGAAGAGGAACATAATGCTATTTTTGTAAGAAAAGCCACCCAGGAAAAACCTGGCCAATAAAAGCCAAACTGCGAACCCAGTCATCTAACATCAAGACTGACTGTGTGATACTTTTTAAGAAACGTCACCCAGAAAAGAACCTGGGCACGAAAACCAAACAACCGAACGACTGATCTGCTCTTAACCCCAGTCCCCTTGCATCGAGACTGTGTGATCATCGTCAGGTGGTTATGATGGTTCCCCTAGAAGGGGATCATAATGATACCTTGATCCAGCCTATATAAGTGCGGGAAAGGGGCATAGCATTTTCGGACAGTGCTTGTCTTGCATAGCCATTTTGAAGCACAAAAATAATTGCAGAAAAGAGGATTACTCTGAAAATAGTTTAGCATAGTAGCATCGCCTATTTGAGTAGTAGCGGCAGCTTTTACAGCAGTATCGTCTCTTAGGAGTAGTAGCACCTTCTGTTTAGAGTAGTAGCACCTCCTGCTTAGGGTAGTAGCACCTCGAGTTTAGGGTATTAGCATCTCCTATTTAGGGTAGCAGCCACTGACCTAGGTCGGTCGTAGCAGCGCCACTTGGAGTCCTTTTGGCGTTTCATAGATAATTGCCTGCACGGCTAGCACTGAGTTGTACTCGTATGACTTGTCCTTGCCACTGATCTGTACGTTAGTGTACAGATCAGTGGTCCTTGATTGTTGACTTGCCGTACATGGATAAACTTCTAACGCTGAAATTCATCGTCGCATGTACACACAGCAGACTAACCATAGCTATATAGTTCCCGTCCCTTGGCCTCTAGACTGTACGTAACCAACGTGTCACAATGTTATTGCCAACTTATTAGCTGACGCAGCAATTAGAGAAGAAGAGAAAGAAATTTTATGCTCATATCAAGATCATTTTAAGATTATTTAAACTAGTTAAGATATATTTAGACTTTTTAAAACGTTATTTTTTGTATAAAATACAAATAAAACTTGTAAACTGAACATCCTAATTACACCTGGCAATAGTTTGCCCATTACATTTGTACGTGTGTTAAAAGTGACAACCACATAGTGTACACGATGGAGTCTCTCAAGTACCTTTGCTTTTCTATATTTGTGTTTATCCCTGTCTCCAATTGCCTCTATTTTCATATTGGTGAAACAGAGAAAAAATGTTTTATCGAAGAAATTCCCGATGAAACCATGGTAATAGGTAAGATAAAGGGTCTCTTTATATCTAATGTTAGGCTACGAACGACCGTACCGTTACCGTTCTCTGCCTAGCCTATACACATCCTAATTTAGACCTAGGATATGCCTAAAAAGCCTAAAGTTGCATTCATTTAATGCGATAGAGTAAAGCCTAGACATTATGAAACGAGCCAGGCTATTAATCTGTCAACGTAGGCCTAGGGGGAAATGTCATATTGGCAAGTCCTAACCTGGCAAAGAAAAGGGAATAGATTAACGCAATTCGTCAGATTTTAGGCCCAGCAATTTCTTTGCTGGAATGACATTCAGAAACCACAGCATCCCACGTTAACAGCACAAACAGTGAAATAGTTTCCTTATGGAAGCTGAGACTGTAGATGAGTAGCCAAAGTAACCTTTAATGTTACTAGATCATCGAGGGGTCTGTAACGTCTTTTGCCTTAAGAAGTTATCCAATTTGTAACTACTGTGTTATTAATGGGGTCTATTGTCAAAAGCCACAGGGCAGCTCATTTTCCATATTGCTATGTTGAGTTCCTAGACCCATGCCTGTGTTGAAAATCATGACATCACAATTGTGAGTAAAAGTTGGTATTCTATGCATGTTTCAAAACTACACTTCTCTCCTACAGTGAGTGTACATATTAGGCCTAAATAATAAAAGTCTAATATTAACATTGTTTATATTTGTTATATAAACCCTATGTACTTGAGATCTATTTCTCTTCAACAGGCAACTATAAAACGCAATTATATGATAAAAAGTCAAATAGCTTCATGCCTTCCAGTCCCGGAATTGGCATGCACGTGGAGATCAAAGGTCCAGATGATGATATTATTCTATCCAAGATGTATAGCTCTGAAGGACGGTTTACGTTCACATCCCATACACCCGGAGAGCATCTAATTTGTATCTATTCAAACTCTACTTCATGGGCCATGTTTGGCAGCAATAAAATGGTAAGTTGCAGTGCAGCTGGGTTGTCAAGTTTCTTTGATTGCCATGTCATATAGTTTGCCAATTTTCACTTAGTGATTATGATTGTTGAATTAAATAACTGTGGTAGTGCAGTAATGTGGTTAAAAAACAGGGCGTTAAGGAGAAGATGTTAGCCCAGTACAGGAAAGAAGTAGAGATAGACCGCAATGTTGGGACTCCGATATAGATCCTTCTTATAGTTTTAACAGGGTTGAAATTTAAATATCTGCAGATGTTTCAATTGTCCAGTTTGGTGCCTTTTTAACTAAATGGGTATTTTGTTTTTTATTTTGTTTTTATGTGCAGAGGGTTCATCTTGATATTGAAGTGGGAGAGCATGCTAATGATTACAGAGAGATCCAAGAAAAGGACAAACTTACAGAACTCCAGCTACGAGTACGACAGTTGCTTGACCAAGTAGAACAAATTCAGAAGGAACAAAACTATCAAAGAGTAAGTACAAATTATGGAATGCTATCCTGTAGCTCCATAGCATTTACAGTCATCTTATGTTAAAACACACAAGTTGACAGGTCCTAGCTACAGTGATTGTATAGAGTTTGCTTCCTGTAGGCATTTACGACATTGGGAAAGATGAGATGAACATGAACATTTTCACAGAGTGTGGAAGTGAGCATTAACTGAGAAATTAATGACAGTGACTCTAGCAACTTATCAACAATGTGGGTGACCATCTTTCAATATTCATTCCATGTGGGAGGTGGAATACATCTATGCGAATGTGATGGCGTGTGTGTGTATGTGACACCTGCTTGTAAACACCAGAACTCAAAAGTTCATGGCAGATTAACTTCATGCATTGTATGTGGATCTGTCATTTTGGGTAAAAACAGCCTTTCTGTGAAGGTCAAAGGTCATTTGAGGTCGGAAGAGGTTAAAGTCAGAAAACACTTTTCTTACAGATTTGTCGATATCTCCATTCTGTCAAGTAGTAATATTTTTCGTCATTTAGCTTTGATGCTTTGATCGAATGAAGAGTGACTCAATGGGCTTTGAAAGTTCACCCTGAAATGTAAATGAATTTATTCCGGGTCATAGTGCATGGAATAATTTATCCAGCACCACGTCACAACATGCTATGCAAATTGGGCAGACTGCTATTGAAGTTCAAAGTCGTATAGAATTTTTCGAACGCAGGGATTGTAGTATTTCATAATAGACAAAAACTTCAGACTTTCAAAAGAGCTACACAAAGTTTGAACAATATATTATTCCCTGTAGTAAATGTACTCTTACTGTGGACTGGTTGGTCTGCAATCAGCATAATGAACATATCAGATGAACTTGTCATCCCTTTTGCCAGGTTAAATTTGAGAATAATAACAAATAGACATATATCTTGTATGGCAACCTGAAGATAAAAAACCGGGTGTGCATGTATGTTTAAAAGAGTTAAAGGTTTCTTGATATTATGTAACTAGTTCCATGCAGTACAGTGGTCCTGAAAGGACAGTCAAGTTGAAGTCCTGTGTAAGTGTAACACAACGTCACCTCAGAAATGTGATATTTGTTGAGTTGAAAAGTTACGTTAACATGACATCTTGACGATAATTGCCAAATTGTCGATTTGTGTGTGTTGCACGTAACTTGACAACACATCAAAAGTATGTTATTTGTTGGGTTGACAGTAAATTATGGTTACATGATCTCACGGCAAAAATGATCAAATAGTTGAGTTGCTTGATTGCACATAACTCAACATTTTGCCTGGGTATGATATTTGTTGATTTGTCTAGTAATGCGCTACAAATCAACTCAAATATTTGAGTTTTGTCAAGATGTAACATTTAATTTAGCATATTTGGAAACTCTACTAGAAATATATATATATACAAGTTGGTTGTAATGTTGTTTCATACTACTAAGACTACACCTGGTTTGTCCCTTCAAAATCATCGTAATTCAGACAGATTCCTCTGAACTCTCAAGACTTTGCTCATGAAGTTTATACTATGGTTGATTCTTAAAGTTAGAATTCGGACATATCAGTTACATTAGTAGTCACAGTGCAGTCCTTATTAACATTGAATGTTGACTTTTTCAGTACCGGGAAGAACGTTTCCGTCACACCAGTGAGAGCACAAACCAGAGAGTTCTATGGTGGTCAATTGCACAGACAGCAATTCTCTTAGTGACGGGGTTCTGGCAAATGAGGCACTTGAAAGGATTCTTTGAGGCAAAGAAGCTGGTCTAATTCATGTGAGTAATTTATTTTGGAATCAAAATTATTAGATGGAACTAATATCAGGGACGAGACAGAAGTGTTATGACCTTCCACTATGAAGGATTATGATATTATGTGTGCCTGACTTGTTGTAAGACACCCTTATCGGAGGAGGGAAAGTGTTTCCGCAGCAGAACAAGCCGTTCTAGCAACACGCTTAGCAAATACCTGTGAGTCTCTTATTGCTTCGCTGGCAGTATTATCCATGAAACTTATTCATTGCGTAGGCCATATTGTATGTCAATAAGGCCTATGAAATGTTTTGATGTGAAACGACCAATTCTTTGGTTTTAATTTTCCATTACTTCGATCACTGTGAATGGGCCAAAAGTTTAGCGGAGAGGTACATTGTCATGACCGTGATGTATTACTACACAGTAGTAAATAAAAGTGATTGTAGAGGTGTTGATTGATTAGTTCTTGTTTGTAATGGAATGCATATTAAATGAGGCTTTAACTACTTAATGAATTCCAATTAGTATCTTAGTGTATCACATCTGATTTCAAACTTTTGCTGTATATTTTCATTACCTTTGTATCAGTTTGTTAAATTGTAGCAAATCACTTTTCTTCATTTCAGAAAATGGAATAAATTGAGTTTAACTGTGAAGATGTGGAAACCATGTATGGGTAGAAGGTGCACAGATGTAATTGAATGTTCCCTTATCAAGAGGATGGCAGGGACAATGAGCAGCATAAAGTTTGGGCGGTTGATTGCCAGACATGGTTTCCAGGTTCTGGCAGAGTGGGCCCATTCATTCAAGTTGAACTTTTTATCTTTTAAATATCATCACCAGTTTCTATACTTGTTGTATTTTAAAGTCACAGGTGCCTTTTGGTGGTGAAGGAGATGTTCATTTGAGGCTTGCTCTGTAGAGACCAGGGTCGGGTTAAGGGATTTAAAATAAGTAGTTGAAAAAGTGTTCTGTTGTAGGTAAACTTGGGATTTGGTTAAGTATTTTGTGAATCAGGATTGTAGTGTCTTTGAGGACTTTGGTTTCTGTGATATGGTCTTTGGCAATCTTGGTAATTAAGCATTCATATCTCTTTTTGTGAATAAATGTTGGAACATTTGCTAGTTAACAAAGCAAAAGATTTGAACTAAAACTTTCAAAAAATCTAACTAGTAAGCAACCTTCAAACATTTGGTCATAATTCTTATCTTTAATAAATTTAATCTTATATGCATGGAAGTATTAAGCTGCAATATGTGATGATTTAGCCTGTTTCATGCATTTATATGCCTTCAGAGTTTGAAGTAGAGTATGCCGCATATGTAGTGTGGGACTGTGTAAATAGATTGCAAGAAACACTAGCAAAATCTGTGTTAAGACTGCAAAAAATTGGTCAGTTGGTCAAGACATTAAGGTGACCAGTCATGTCAGGCCTTAGAACTGACAATGGTGGTCAAGACCTATATCTGACCATAATGGTCAGAACGTAGAACAGAGCACATAGGTCAGGATGTTGATTGGTCCACTGCATTACTATTCAGGGATGGCAAAATTGATGCAAATATGTATAGCTTGTGTGATTTAATAGCACTTTAAGACTATATGGGCCATTTGCATATTTCAGATTTGTTGATAAAGCCCTCCCGCAAATATATTTCCTGATTCAAAGGTCAGTGGCTCATGGAACTATTGGTAACCTAGAAAGAAAAATGTTGATTGAAGCAATAATCAATTTTAGAAGCCTGGTGTTGTGAGCATGCTCAACGGTACCCTGGAGAGTTCTATCGTCTGTGGGAGTTATTCATTATCTTTGTTTCTTCTTAATTTTTTGATGAGCATCATACATGCTGCATCAGGCTACCATGCTGTCTATTCGGCCAGCATGTATTTTTAAAATATTAAGAGCTATGTACATTTATCTTGAACTTCAAAAATGTCTGCTGATACCGTGAATCGTCTAGTTCTTATGTTAAGGGTAGAAGGGTGCTATTGTTAAATGGTAACATGGTTTCAACCCAAAACTCAGTGTTGTCTGATATTGCGAATGGTAAGTTGAAAGTTAGATAACAATTGTGACACTGAAATTTCTTGTTTATTGTGAAAGTGGGGAAAAAATGAAATTTACCATGTTGGAAGAGAAGGACATTCCAGACAATTTATTTTACAGGGGAATATCTCAAAGAGCAGAATTAGTTATCACTAACATTACTTGCGCCCGGACTATGACATCATAGACTAAAAATACTGCCTCGAGTCATCCTTTGAGATGGCTTGCCTTTCAAGGACTGATGAATAGATTGCATCAGGATGTGGAAGAACTCGTTCTAGTTATGTTCTCGACCATACAACGCTGTATATGCAAATTCAAGTCTTTTTTCTTGGATTAGTGGTGTAGTTTCCATTTTGCTATACTCATTAATTGCACCTTGGCATTTGCAGACCCCTATACCTCTAGCAAGAATTTGTCAAGATAATTGTACACTCTTGCCTGGCATTTCTTACATACACCAGTTTGGGTTTGTATTTCTGCATTTGTAAACTAGCATTCTGTTAATAAATTAAGTTACTCATTTCTTGAAAAGGATGATATCACATCAGAATGGCTAATTCTACAGTAGACAGTTCTCACTGGAAGAATATTTTAGCAGAACAAATTGCCAACTGTAGAAACTGATTATGAGTGAGTGATTTTTTGCTCTTGTTTAGATTCAGGAGTGTATATTTCTTCACAAGAACCATCCAAGAAGTTGTAGTAGCTTGCATAATCTGCAGTGAGAATTGGCCTTGAAGTGTTTTTTCTGTCGGTATCAATTATGAATGTTATCTTATTTGTACATGTGCAGATGTATTTTGTGTTGTAATTCTCTATGTTACTCTGTGTCAAAGTATGAATAAATGAAATCTTATGGTCAAAGTAACTTGCTGTCCATTTTTTTTATTTTAGTGGTAAAACCCTGGTTGCTCATCTACTGTTTGTTAAGGAGATCAATACTATCGCTGGCGTAAAAGGGACACTGCCGTCCTGTCGGCCAATCCCCTAAAGAAGTTAAATCTTTGTGAGACAGAAAATGACAAAAGTATTTAGAAAGTCATTGCAACAACTGAATGTATTTTTCTGAAACACTTTCAACCTGAACTCTGTAAGCTTCACAGCTTATAACAATGAATAATCAATTCAATAAAACTTCTAAATAATGAAATATCAGCTAAATAGTCAAATTTGTCTTAATATTTTGTCATCTTCAAACATAAACATAAATCCTAAAATTTTACTTAAATACTTTGCATAATTTCAGAAACATCTGTAAACATTGCCATGCATTTCAACCACATCTATGAATAAGACTTATCAAATCCAAAGACGGAAAAAAAAAAAAAAAAAGTGTCAGTCTGTGCCATCATGAACTGAAATTAACTACTAGATCCAATGTAACTCTGCTGTTTAATTAGTTCTTTCTTTCTATTTTATATCAGTTTGGTCGCTTAATATGAAGAACTCTCCCTACTTTTGCTCTTAAAAAACAACCTAGATACCTCCATGGCAGAGCAATTTTGAATTATGCAAGTGACAATCGGCTGTGTTTTTGCATTTCATGAGGGTAGAAAATGATGACTAATGGGAGGTGAACGTTTGGATGTCTAGCTTGAGATGACCACCACTTGAGGATGGCAGCAAGCAAACAAAACTCTGCAAAGCTTTAAAACGAAAGGCCTATCAGCTGTCTAGAACACGAGCAGAGCTGCATATTCCTTGAGGTAGTCTGTCTAGTGAAGTGCCGTCTGTTAAATAGTGACTGAAAAATTGTGAGGGAACTGTGTGGGTTGCATACCAGAGGTATCCCACTGTTGGTGCCAATATGCCAATGTTCATGGTGAACTTGGCTAAACTTACTTTCATTTATTAATAGTCCACACATCTGCAAATTGCTTGGATAAATGTCAAATATGACGACGTTAAGCTTAAACAGTGAAGACAGCTTATTGCTTCAGGTTTTCAAATGAAATTTGGCACATACCACATAAAAATAATAAAAGCAATGCAGCAATTTCTGAAGCTATTGTATGTCAAATGGAAAGAGTCAATGGGTATTGAAAAATCCCAGCAAAATTGCATTGGTCTCCTCTCTGATCTGATTCACAAATATGGACAGGTGTACTATATGAAACAATGATATACTCTTATGTCTGCCTCTTGCTGTCACTGTGTGGTCCACTTTATAGACTTATCCCTTTACTCCTTCAGCATCTCTGACAGCAGATATTTAAATTTAGTCAGTTTACCCCATAAATCTCTTTCACTTTGAATTAAGAAAACGAAATTGAATCGCCATCTATATTCTTTTCTGGACAGTAGCTGGACTTAAGTCTGCTCTATGGTTAAAAACCACTGGGAAACCTTTCAGAACCTATTTTCTCTAATGTAAAATTGTGCCTCTATATTGCATACATGCATATCAAACATGACCTTACATTTGACATTTCATGTTTCTAATCAGTAGTGGTCACTCTCAAAGTTATTATGATACGATAAATAATATTTAAGCTTAAAAACAAAACAAAAATGACATTGAATTGGATAAAAAATTTGTATCCATACACAACAACAAGCAGTTTGGACAAAGCTGAAAAGCTTTCAATCATTTCCTGTTTTTTTTGTACCCAGATTTTAAGAATGACCTCAAAAAATATTTAATGGTCTCACTTACTTGAAACTTGTTTATAATACTGGAAGATTTAAATTGAAGTGATTTTTTGTCTTTTCTTTCAAGGATATTAAGCAGCCATTTATCAGTTTTGACTTTGAGCCTTTATGTATATAGGGTTGCAAGAAATATGTTGCTAACAGCTGAAGCAAACATACTTTTTTTTAAAACTTTATAAACACTCATATGTTAGTATACACTTATCTAGCCATATACATATTTACATTTTTCTTTTTTTTTTCTTTTTCTTTCTTAATATTGAGTATTTTAATAGCTAAATCCTAGTGGATCATTGGTATATATATGTATCTATGTGTTAAGAGGTATGCATAAACAAATATCACATCATTATTGCCCATATAGTAAAGACCATTAATTACACTATTCAGAATAATTTCATTTTTTTTTTTAAAGATTATAGCTCAAATATCTGTAAAATGTTACCACTAAAAAAAAGAATCACACACCGTAACAGAAAATAAATAAATAGATAAAAAAAAAAAAAAAATTGCAAAACAAGAGGGAAGAGAGAAATTTTTCTTTGTGGAGCACAGAACCTTTCTAACCTCCCATCTTGACATTCTTTTTATTTTTTATGTTTTTTACATCTTTGTTCTATCCACAAGATGGGGGGGGGGGGCATAAAAGAATTTATCATCTCATTTTTCATAAATCAAGAAAATGGGTCATTACCACTTCAAACAAGTCATAACTGACACAGACTAATTTTCTTTGAAAATTTATGTTCACATCAAATCTTACATTTTAAATTTTTAAATGTTCCTTTCTTTTCGGTGACCCTCTATAGTCCCCCTATAGAAAGGATACAAGGATAGATCCTGAGAATAATATGAAGCTAAGCCAATCATAAAGGCTTGAAAATACTCTTTCCTTTCATTCCATACAATTAATAAGTGGTTCGACTATTGAAATTCTGTTTTTCCTCCTATAAACTCTGTTGCTGCATGTAAATTGTAAGATCCAAATTCCATTGAAAGCCCAATACCTTAACAATTTATAGTCTAGGCCATAACTCATTTTTCTTTTTCTTATTTTCAAATTCATTACTCGCATCAATGTCACCATGCCACGTGTTCTGAATGATAACAAATGTGTTAGCAGTTAAACTCCGTAACCTCAACATTACCAACCTTTTTGTTTTAACGAATAATCGGGAAATGCATGTAGGTTGTAATGAGTAAATATGACTTGCATGGGTGCAATTGGAAATTTGTTTGAGTTTACTCCCACCAAACTGAAACCACAACCATTACACTGTTGTGTCAGAGGTCTATGAAAGGTAATACATGGTGCTCAATCTTCACCTAATCTTAATCAGCCATGGGTGTATAGCATCCTTGCCAGTATTAATCAGGGATTGACCAACCATGCATACATACAGCAATCATATTCAAAAGACTACTTCTCAACTGATGTATCCATTCTACCAAAGTTGTTTTCAGTTACACAAACATCAAGTTATTCACAGATTGTTGAACATTTTTTTGTTAAGCAAGGTATCCAAGGTTACTTATGTACTTAAACTTCATTAAGGTAAAATCCGTTTTGGAACCTTTCATTCAAGGTGATATGAGTTCTTAATTATCTAAAGTCCTCAAAACTTCATCTTGTATTAAACTGACAAACAATAATACATATTACCTGACAAGACCAGGAATAATTTACCCGGAATGGCAACTTGAGAATAATGAATTGTACCTGTTCATTTTAACTCAGCACACAAAATGTAGCATTTTGGAGAAAAACAAGAGGAAGAAGAAGAAGAAATAGAACTTAAAAAAATCAAATATGAAGTTAGTTGGCAGATTATAAGGGAAGCTGAAAGAAACAATTGAGTTACATTTCACACTTGACTGAGCACACATTATATGATGATAAATACAGACAGAGATTTACATGTTAACTTTAAGGCCTAAGCTACAAACTGAAAAATGTCACAGAGACAATTGGTCTGGTTGGGGATGAGATACATGTGACTACCAAATCATGCTAACAAAATAGCGGATTTAAACAGAAGCTCAGAAATGGTGGAAGATAGAAATGTAGTCCAGATTTTACAGCATTAAATCTTTTACTTTCTTTCAAAGATTTAAAAATGAGACAAATGATTTTACTCACTCTGAAGTCAGAGGAAAAATGTTCTTCTAAGACAAGATGTTTGTCAACTTTTTTCCAAGTTGCTAACAGTGAACTTTACCAAACATTATGTGAATGTGTAACTATCACAGAAGTGTAACTTGCCTTTTAGCCACTGGCTACAGTGCTAAACTCCCTCTTTGAAATCATGTCACCATTACGCATAAAAATGGTCCCATTCTTTTGGCCCATTCTGTGGCCCTTCACACAGATCTACAGTGCTAAACTCCCTCTTTGAAATCATCTCACCATTATGCATAAACATAGTCCCATTCTTTTGGCCCTTTCTGCAGCCCTTCACACAGATCTAGTGCTAAACTCCCTCTTTGAAATCATCTCACCATTATGCATAACATGGTCCAATACTTTTGGCCCATTCTGCAGCCCTTCACACAGATCTACAGTGCTAAACTCCCTCTTTGAAATCATCTCACCATTATGCATAAACATGGTCCAATACTTTTGGCCCATTCTGTGGCCCTTCACACAGATCTACAGTGCTAAACTCCCTCTTTGAAATCATCTCACCATTATGCATAAACATGGTCCAATACTTTTGGCCCATTCTGCGGCCCTTCACACAGATCTACAGTGCTAAACTCCCTCTTTGAAATCATCTCACCATTATGCATAACATGGTCCCATTCTTTTAGCCCATTCTGCAGCCCTTCACACAGATCTACAGTGCTAAACTCCCTCTTTGAAATCATCTCACCATTATGCATAAAAATGGTCCCATTCTTTTGGCCCATTCTGCAGCCCTTCACACAGATGTCACTGAAACAATGTCAGTATGAATGGCTTCGTTTTCCTTGGTATCTTTCACAGCAGGACTGCAAATACTTTTTGACTAGCTAGTGAACTGTCTACTATTGGCATTTTTAAGTTATCTAGTATATACCTTATAATTGACTGATAGCTGTAGTGTTACGTACTTCCTATATGGTGAATGAAGCAACGAAGAGCTGGTCCCATATGGGTTTGGCATGTGTCTCGATAGCATTTAATGCTCACTGGACTGGAGAGTTGTAGCATCTGGATCTTACTGGAAGTGATCATCAAACATGCAATTCTAGAAAAACTGAAGCCCTTAAATATGTAGTTGGCCCTAAGGGAGGGTGAGGGAAGGGTGAGGACTGGTAGAGGTAGCCATACCTGGTACCCCCTTCTTGCGGTATAACCCTTATATGGAGCTATTGCTTAGCACAAATTTTCATTTATTGCTCTCTGCATCTTCTTCCGCAGGACAGGCTTTATGCAACACAGTATAACTATTAACTTTATTCTTGCAAAAAACTTCAATTTTCTTCATATTAACATCACAAACTCAACACACCATATCCTGTCTCCTTCAAACTTGTCCGCTATGAAAATTCTTCAAAAAAACAAGAAGTTAACAATTCGCAAACATTAAACTTAATTGATATCAAAGTTGTAGAGTTTGTCAAACATTGAAATATGTACAACACAACAACCTAATTTGTTTTAAACAAGCATTGGTGCTGGTTATTCATTGCACGTTTTACAGCAAGGACAAGAACATCTGCTCAAAATGCACGCATACTCATAAGATTATATTATTGCTTTATTGAATTAAACAGTTATTACATCTTTTCATATTATTGATAAAAAACGTTGGATTAAATGTGTCATCCTTAAAATGATAGCAAACTGTAGCATATGTTTAAATCATGACATGCAGGTAATAATGTTAGTTCTTCCTATCTTAAGTACTGAACACAGTAAACACATGTCGACCAACGGGCCGAGGGAGTAAGATAGGCTTCCTACCGTCTTAGGTCTTGCTATGCTCATCCATCCAGAAAATAAAAAAATATTCCCCCTTTTTTCTGTTTTTTAAAACATGTTTTGTTCTTGGAACTTTCAAAATCTTAGTACGAAACAATGAATTCAAAACTGGCGTGACACCAAACGAACAAGTTCTGAGAGGAAAAAAAACAAAAAAACTAGAAACAGCTGAAAACCTCTGTTAAACGATGACACACAGGGAACTTCGATTATGCCTTGATGCTAGAGTTTGCTTCACTCGAGCGCTGCCACTTTTCCTTCTGTCAGTGGAATTCTTTTTGTGTTTTTTTCGTGTGTTGTCTGTTGTCTCCTTCTCTTCCTGACCCTGAGATGTTGAGCCTTTATTTTTCTGGGACTCTAAAAATTCTTTCTCATCTGTAAGAGAGACGACAGAAACAACTTGTCTCTTGTTCAATAAGACGGAGTACAACATCTGATGACCGATTGCTTAAGACCAAATCTGCTAGATCCATGCAACTGCTGAATGACTGCAAGCGTACAACTTTCTTTCTTGTTTTTCATGAAAGGAGGGAATGGGGAGGGTTGTTGCCTAAAATTTCCACAAAGTGATAATAGTTCTCACGTAGGACTGTCAGTTTTATTGAGATAACTTGTACTTGGGTATCAGACAGAGATAGCTTCTAGTAAGCCCATCTCACAAAATGACAAAGAAGGAAGAAAAAAACCACAAGTTAGAATTCAGTAATTGCTATTCAGACATTCCATCAATCAAAGAGTTGATCCATTGTCTGATCTTTTACTTGTCAAGAAATTGACGAAACAAAATCAATTTTTACATATTGATGATTCTAAAGTGAGAAATTACAACTCCTTAAACCTCATACCCAACATTTTATCTGGCTTTGTACAATATCTTTTAAATTTTTCTCTCTTTACTTCTTGCATGAATTTTTGAAATGAACTGAATTCCCCGCTGTAACAAGGCACATGCAGTAAGGTCAAACAAGCATACACTTGGCATCCAATAGCAGAATTTAGCTGGTACCAGGAATGAAAATATATGGATAACAAATACCAATTTATCTAAGGTAAAGAAAGTCCCTTTATACGGTTCAAGATAAAGAGTGAATAATTTCAACAGGAGGAGGAAGAAGGAGTTTGTGTGAAAGGGTAAGAATTCAAAGGGTTTTCAAAATGAAACATTCAGCTTTGTGTTCCCAAAATTTGACCTGGCTGTTACATATATATATGCATATATATATATATATATATATATATATATATTCTATGCATGACCCTGTTCCCATCAGCCTCCAGAGATCAGTAATGTTTTCCTGTCAGAAACAAAACTGACCACAGAAATAAAGCCTCAAGTTTCTTATTTTTGTTATTTTTGTTTGTTTTTTAGATACTAAAGACAATGAAGGAGTAAAGGCAATTAGTACAGACAAGCCACCGTAAGATCCAGCAGACCATTTAAAGGGTTGCTACCAGAGTATTTGTTTAGGGAACAATGGGAGATGCTATCCACACCCTTCCTTTCATGGATAAAATCAAAGTTGTTGTCATGATATGAAGAAGTATTTACCATAAACGAAGCAGATGACATCATGCAATTGATTATAAGTAAACTAAATCATGCAAAAGCTGTAGCTTCCATGAGGTTAGCAACATTGAAGCAGATTAGCAAAAACATTTACTTGATAACATTGGAGCATTTAAAGGAACACATTATGCGATATGTATTACAGATATGCTTTGTAACAGCACTCAGTTAACATCACCTTAGAAAATGATTGAAAAATTTGTATATATTTGAAAGTAAAAAGTTTGTATCAGCAAGAACTGATAATGAACCAATCATTAGCATCAAGATTGAATGAATGCCATTCTCCTCCTCATCCCTATCTTCACAATCTCCTCTTCATACTTTTCATATTTTCTGAAGTTTAATTTCATGTTTTGACTCAATACGTTCCTTCAAAGGCACCAGCAACACAGACGAGATAGCACAACTGTATTCACTGCTGATTGCTGTCATAACCGTCACTCCTAAAACACTGCTACCGCAGACGAAAACAGACAGCATTCACAGAGGAAAGACGAAACGAGCAGAGCAGAGCAAAGCAAAGCAGAATGATGCAGACTGCAAAAGGTATCAGTAATCATAGAAGAGGCCTCTGAAGGGGGGGGGGGGGGGAACCCAAACGGGGAAGATCCATAAAGAGGTAAACCAACTCAAGGAAGATGAATTATTGATTAGAAAAAATGAAAAGTTCCAAATGCAAAAAATAAAAAAAAAATAAAAAAAAATAACAGGAATAGTGGAAATATATTAATAATTCTCTTTAAGTTATTAACTGGGGTGTAAGGAATAATTTGGCGTGCTACTGGTGTAATACAGGGTAAGGGGGAGAATGAGAGAACATTATGATGGAAGGTAATCTCACAGCAAAAGGAAAAAGAAAAACCCATGTAAACCATCAAAGTTAAACTGAAAAGATATATATATATTTTATTTTTCCAGAGATAAAGTTTTATATTTTTAAATATTTCAATGATGAATAGCTTATTGTCCACACGACTCCTGCGTCAATGAAACCAACTAAACAAATGATGCCACATAAAAGTGGCTAAGATTGATTCTATTCCAGTCAATATCTCCTCCTTTTCTCTGTAATTCGGGGGGGAAAAAAGTGTACTTTAACTGAGATTTTGTCTTCAATTGGAATATCATGCTTTTGAATGTATTTATTCCAATTTTGTGGTAATGATGTAATATTTCTTTGTTTCTACTTTATGTAAACAGAAACCAGTGCAAAAGTTAATAATTAAAAATACCAGAGAAAAGGTTCCCAACACCCACATCCACCTCTCCACACCAAAAAGGCAAAATGTTAAGAATCTCCAGAATCATTAGCACTCAGTACAAAGCCTGCGTTGTGGTAAATGTGGTATTAGATGAAATTCCAAAGGGATTCTCTGTGTAAAGAGCACACATGCACATGTTGAAATGTTGATTACTGCAATTGTGGATTGAGGCAAATATCAAATTAACCAGTTAATTGGATGAATAGAAAACACAGCAATAGATGATCCCAAATGGAGGGGGAGAGGGGGGGTGTTAAGATTCGTCACGACATGCTCATTGGTCAGTGGTGGCAGCAGGGGTCATTATACATCAGTTCTTAAACAAAAGCAGATACAGGGTTGACTTTATGAAAAAGGAGGGCATACAAGTTAGGGAGAAACAGGGAGGGGGGTAAGGGATAGCCCAAGTACTACAGTGAAAATTGAATATAGATATAATATGATACAATTAACCAGGTCTCCCATGAAGAACGGTAGCATTAACAACTCTGTAATTGCGACATACATTCATCTCAAATTTATAAGAGGATATGCTTTCAGCGACATACATCCATCTATGAATAAATTGTATAGAACACTGTCTAATTGTTTTTTGCTAGCTACAAGAAAAGAATGAAATTTCAAAACAAGGGATAAAGGTTTTATCAGTATATCAGTATGTGAAGATTTTATACCTTTTCATGATTATTACACAAAAATAGGCAAAAAAGGGGGGGGGGGGAGGGTAGTGATTGGTAATTGCCATTTTGGTGCACAATGTGCAGAGAGATACAAAATGTCAGAAAAACATGGAAAACTTTATGTTTAATGTGGCTTTGTAAACTGAACCAGATGCCCATTATGTGAATGTAACAGCACCCTAAGCTTCCTTCTTAGAAACTTTGCTAATCCATTCAAAGCTATCCACACTTGAAATGTCATATTGACAACTATAAAGCGGGGAAATGGAACAGATTTGTGCATCAAACTGAAACACAGTGGGTCACCTAGTTTTACTAAAACCACAATAAAAGTGTGTTAAAGATTATGTTGGCTACATCTGCAACCGACAGTAGCTACAAAAATTGTGTTATTGAATGCCTGAGCTATTACGTGACAAACTGGTAGCCATAGATTTTTAATATAATTTATTGTCATCTAAAGGGTCACTTTAAGTATATTAATCTAAAGATCTTCCCCTCTGATGTCAAGTGTGATATTGACAAACCAAACAAACAGTTCTTCATACATTTTCTGCCATGATAACTTAAAATAGTTCAAAATGAAAACACAAATTTCCTCTTTAAGGATACAATGCCCCTTTAACCACACAAGGATTTATGATGGTGACAAACATGATGAAACTAGCATCTTGGTTTGCTCTAATTCTGGTCAGATTGTTGGACAAAAAGTTTGAAAGGAAAATGGGAGTTTCATAACACGAACAGCAGACCCAAATTTTACAACATGATATCAAACCCTAACACTGAAAAGGGTGAGGAGTATAAGGAACTAAACCATTATCACTGTTCCCATCATCCTTTTTCCTTTCTTTTTTGGTGCAAAATTATGCTTTTCTCTACAATCATGGATTAGCAAATTGTCTCATCTTTAAATTCTCTTTCCTTGTTCAGTAGAATACAAAAAGAGACACTACCATCCATGTGATTCACTATCCCCTCCCCCCCCCCCCCCCCATCCCCTGTTTGAATATTTTAGAAAAATGGAGGTTTGTGTAGATGCAAAATGGTGCAGTATTTTGCAATTTTTGAAACAATGTAGAAGAGTTTCCAACTGTTTAGGTGAACTGCACATAGATGTTGTAAATTTAGGTACTGTAAACAAGGATTAGGATTTTTGGAATTTTTCTGTCTGTGGGGGAGGGGGGGGAGGAGGAGGAGAGGGTGGGGGAGCAAGTGCCCCTTGAATTAATTCCCCCAAAGTATATGTGGATGCAATCCTGCTGTTAGCATAGGAATGGGTTAGAATGCAGACACAACAACCAGTTGCTGTTTTTATATTCTTGTTGGTTTTCTTGACTTGAATCAATAAGGTAGTGTCCTGATGAAGCAATCATAACTTCAGCATCATAATGTTCTGCTTTGACACGTGTAGGTATCATACTTTGTTTTGAAGATAGGTGGTGTTTTCACATGCTTTTTAAGTTCTCTTTAACAAGTATCTGAGTATAGATTATCAAGCACAAAAGACAGCTAACATTGTCAGGTACCTCTCGAAATATAATGCTTCTATCAAGTTGTGTGTTACATTGTAACAATTTTGATATTACAATACAAACATTTCATATTTCACATATAATTATACATCCTTTAATCTAGCTAAGATATACACATGGTTAAAAACATCTGGTTGATCCTTGTTTTAGAGTTACAAATCATTTAGTACCACAAATTTAATGCAATGTTTAGTTTTTCATTTGTGACATTCCAAAGGTTTTACGCCTATCGTCATTCCTGGTCTAAATTTTGTTTTACGTACGACATCCTATTGTTCCTCTTATGGGTGGTGGAGTAAGTCGTTCCTCTGATGGGTCGAGTAAGATACCTCTCAATTATGCAAATGATATGCAAACGATATGCAAAAATACAGGTTTGATCATACAAAGAGTAAGACTGAGAAATGCAAAAGACCATGCCAAGGCTGGGGAAAACAAACCATGTCCATCATCATCGAGAGAACAAAATATTTACACTGCCACACCACTGACCAAAGGTTAAATGATAAAGGCGCAAGAGAGATGGTACGAAGATCTAGCATGTTCCCAAAATCGCCAGCTAATGAAAGGGTGCTACGATGACACATACTTAACGGTACTTGTCACTTACACGGCAGAAAGCCTCCCTTTTGTACAAGACTCCACGCGGACGTCTTTACACTGGCGGTACAGAAGCGTTGAGAGTGAGAATAGAGGCAGAAAAATTGGTAACATTGTCAAGAAATAATTTGTTCTTGATATGTAAAAGATGACGGAAAAGAGAATTCACTGTGCAACATACATGTTTACAGAAACTTGAGAAAAAAATATCTGTCAGCAATTCCTCTGCTCTTAATTAAAAACATTTATCAAGGGAAATCTGAGAAAATTTATTCTTTCTTACTTTCAATAGCAGCACTTGCACTGATTCAAAATTTTCATTGCATTAAAGAACAGGGGCCAAAAAAAAAAAAAAAAGTTCACTTCTGGATGGATTAAAAAGTAAAAGACATGTCCTAAAGATGAAGCATGGTGTTTCATTTTTTATACTTCTATTTCTGTCATCCCAGATTTAAAAAGAAACAAATTACAAATATCTTTACAATTATGAAAATGGCACTGCAAACTGAAAACATCACAACATACCAAATTTTATGTATGAAACCTGTGAATGATATGTAATGAGTATTATTTGGTAAAATAATGGGGAAAAAACATTTCAAAACGTTCCAAAAAGAAAAACCCCCAAAAAGTTACCCGTTTCGGAATTTGAAATGATCACGTGTGAAATGTTGGATGAGGGTCTTCAGGGTCACCCAAAGTGGTCCCCCCCCCAACTACCCGTTTCCTTCCCCCATTTTTCTCATTCTACTGGAGTCTTCCGAGGAGGTTTGTTAGTTTCTTTGCCTGTCATCTTCGATGAGTCAGTTTCACTCCAGCGTAATATATCTTTTTTTTTTACTCATATTGATTGATTCTAATGTTGATTTTTCTTTTTTTTTCATTGGCCATGAGAAAAACAGAGTGACCCAAAGAGAGAAATGAAGCCACATGAATGATGATGAGCTAGCACTAACACACAATACGTCTTCATGCATGCAGACCGAGAGGACAATTACCTTCAAGTACCTTTTTTGACACTATTTTTTGGAGTCTGAAGGCTTGTCGACGACCCTCTCGCCCACTCCGTTGCCAACAATTCCCACTCTACCCGATTCCTCGACACTCCGTCCAGAAGCGGTCTCATGCCCGGATTCATTTCTGCAAAGTTCTGAGGCAATGGCAAAGAGGAACACGCTAAAAGATAATAAGCTTCAGAGGTGAAGCGCATTTACTTACCAGAGGTGTTCCAGAGAAGGATGAACAAATGTGCAAATATGAAGCCAAAAAAACACAGGTTAAGGTTTTTTACATAAACATTACAAATGAACTTATGGAAATATTAACACAGCTGACAAATTGTTAGTCTGAATGGCTGAGGTTTTTTAAATGCATAGCCAAGTAATCCGTTAGGTGATTTAACAGCCAAACTTGTTGATACCAAAACAGGATTCTTGTAAACATTGTTAGCTGAATCTCGTTAGTTAATATCCTTATTATTATTATTATTATTGGGTAGGAAAATTTTATTTTCATATATTAACACACTTAAAACAAGGGACATAAAAAGGTAGAAAAAATGTAACAGTTAAAAAGACAAATTTGGGGAAACAGCTATAAAACATGCAAGTAAAACCACAAAGGATGAATACAAAAGTGAGTTTGTATATATATATATATATAGAAAAAAAAATACAGCAGAATTTTAAATAATCAAAGGAGGATAAAGAAATAAATCGTGCAAACCATCTGGGATATTGCCATCGGCCAGGGATTGCCAATTATAGCGGTTACGGTTGACACCATCAAGAAGAGGTGAACAGTCGGGCCATATGTCAGTGAACATCTAAAAGAGAGATGCACGGCGTTTGGGGTGAACAGGAAATAACGTGAGAGAGTATAATGGTGATGATGATGATGTAAGAAGATGTAAGTGCTAATCAGGCACGGATCAAGGGGGCCTTGTTGGGGGCTTGTAAACACCCTTTTCAACACCCACAAGAAAGTAAAAGTAGTTAAGCACAAACCTTTGCATTTGAACCTAATTATACACCTAATTTATAGCCTAAAATAGGCCTCAGGATTCACATTTCATGTTTAAAATGGTTAACTTTTTCTGGGAGAGGATCCCCCCCATACCCCTCCCTGGCTTGGGAATAACCTTCAACAGCCTACATTGCCAGCTTTTTAAAGTCCTGATCCGTCCCTGTAAATGTGAAGACAGTGATATAGTGACAGATACACCCGACACCTGCATTTAACAAAGTTCTGAGAATAAGCAAAGACAGAACATATCAACTAAATATAACACTATGTTAAAGATCAAGAGTATGTGCCCAGAAAACGGTGGCACTCTAAAAAATGCTACGACCCCCCAAAAAAAAAATTATTTAGAGAAATTAAACATATCTTTTGACATGGTGTAGCATGAAATTAGACTAAAAGAACAAGAAACTACCCAGAATATAGTAGCAAAGAGAAAATAATTTATCTTGGTCATTTTGGTAAGACTAACATAATGATTTATTCAAAAAACTGGTTCAAATAAATTTGACGTTACTTGCAACCGTCAGCCTAACTTGTCATGATACCACTACCAAGGATTATCATTCATCTATGTTGAAGGCTAGTACAATTACTAACGTTACTAACGTTACCCTGTACTAGTATACTAACAGTACTGCTGATATCGCAGCAGAATAATTTATACTTAATTCCAAAATACAAAAGGAGAACATAGCATTAGACACAGTACCTGAAAGAAACTTTAGCAACTTTTGTTTTGTTTTGAATGAAGGAGAGAAATTAACTACAAACTTTGATAGATTTAAATCTTCTCTTCGTCCTCAAACTTAAGCTCCATTTTGAAACTAACTTAGCATGTTATGAGGCGATTAAGCACAATAATAATAATGATAATAATCAGTGAGTAATTGTAGTTAGTTCATTACAATGGTTGTATAACTGATATGGTTATATGTAGTGACTATTAATGTCGTTCATGTATATAAATAACTACAATTTCCTTAACTGTTGTTACTCCCAGATAGAGGAAATTATTATTTTACTTTGAAATGTAACATCGCATCAATTTCTATAAGGCTAGCTACCTACCTACCAGGTGATTCCTAACACATGCTAACAATGCACTATATCCTATATATGGTTGCACACCTAAAGGTTAGACTAGTTTCCTCCTTTGGGTCCATTTTTGTCTACATGCACTTTCAATGTGACTTCCAAGCATTTCCACAGAGGGTGCTATCCTATCGGTCATACTGTGCGTAGTAGGTACTGTTCACAGATCTCTGAAGCAAAGTAACACTATCACGTGGAAGCACTCATCAACAAGCAAATTCCTTCCACTTGAACAGTCTGGCCGAATGAAAACGATGCTTTAGAAAACATATCTCAAGTTGCTTAAACAATTAGTTGGATCTGAAACACATCTCTTCTTCTTCTTCTATAATAATTATGAACCAAACTAGCGATCAACTCACCGTACCGCTGTGATCTGCAGTCAGAGACTGTAGCTTGTCAAGTTTCGCAGAACTTGGTAGGACCGATGCAACAGCGCTCTCTGTTTATTTTGGGCGTGGCTAGGGAGTTCCCTTTCTGGTACAGTGTTTTAAGTTAAGTACATCCTTCAAATTACCATACAGACAGATTTATTAATCCCCAAACAACAGTGAAAGGTCAATTAATTCCAATTATATGTGATCTAACAGGCCATGATATTTTATCATGGAACTTAGCTTTACCTTGCAAACACTCCTCAGAGGTTATAGTGTGTTTTAGAGTAATGAGGTTAAAGTAAGTTTCCTTGCTCAAATACTTTCAGGTATTTTAATTTTTGCAAAATGGGTTTAAGTTTTTAGTCATGACTTGTTATAATTGCATTAATTAAATAAGGTACTGTCCACCCTGTGACTTGTAGCAAGGTCTCTGCACTACCCCAACTTGTTCATATGTATAAATAGAACAACATCAAAGATTATATTCCAATCTAAAAAATTCTTGCCGAGACTATTTCTTCTCAAAATTACTATCATTTATCAATGAAAGTTCCAAAACAAAACCTATTTTTATATAATCTGGATATCTCAATATTTTTTTCTTCATCGTCTTAAATGATTTCACCAGTTCTTTTAGTGACTTTGTTTAACAATGATAGTTTTTTTTAGTAAATGGCAATTCAATTAATTGGAAATTCAATTAATTAATTCCTGTTCAATCATGACACCGTTGCCTATCAGTAGTGTTTTTCTCGTTTCAAGTCACAATATTTTTCAGAAATTTTCCTGCGAGAGAAACTGCAAGATGTCAGATCATGTTTGACTAAAAGGATTTCTCTGAAACCAAGAGAATCATCTTGATTTCTCTATCTGGAGATCATTCAGCGATAGTACTGGGTATGTGCAACACATCTTTGGACTACAACAGCATCAGATCCATGTTGAAATGCAGGTGAAATGGATCCCACTATATAGTGAATTACATGGATGACATGGAAAACTTCTTTTTCTCCTTCTTTTTTTTTTTAAATTTATTTTTCAAATTTGGAAAGACACACTTGCAAGGTTTTGCAAACCACTATCCCCTCGATTGTTGCGACTAAATCTTGCAGATAGACCCCAGTGGTTTACCAGCTGTGCACCACGGACGTAATTACATCAGTGTTACTTCTATGCGCACTACAACACTTGCTTCCATCAGAGACTTCATCAGGATGAGATGTGACCCACTTTCATGTCTGTTTAAACATCCTACCTACTCTTCTGGGAATCCAAGCAGCATGTCCCTCCCTCATTCAGCAAAGTGCAGCTTACCATAACATCATCGTTTGTATTCCGAGGCAAAGATAGTGTGTCGCTTTCACTATTTTACACTAATAATACAAAATGTACGTCGGTGTAAAAATGAGACAAATGGGTTGACATGCACTGGACTAACATGTAACCTTCATCAATCATGCTAGAAATAGAGGGCGACAGTGTAAAGTGCAAGGGGTGATGGGGTGTCATGCAAACCACAATCGACATGGGTGACTAGAGGACCAAATCAAACTTGATTACAACATCACACAGTCTGACCAAAAAGTCAGAAAAGACTGATATCCTAGGTCTTTCTAGACTTCACCTTCCGTACTTCATCTCTACCTCTCTTGTGTCCTTCAAATCTACTATGAAAACTCATCTGTTTCCAGAACTTAACGACTTCAAATTGACTTATTACCTTTGGCTCTAGCAAATGATATTCCAGGGACCTGTCTGGTCAGCATTTTCTAAGCTTTATGTAGTCCCTCAGAGAAACAGAACCTTCCACCCCACCCCCCCCCAGCACCTTTCTGATATTTTTAGTTTTTATAGTTTCTCTTGAGGGGGAGAAAAGAGGAAAAGATGAGAAAATGGTGACCAATACTATAATATGAGTTTGATACCTAGATAAAAGTTTGTTGATAGTTTTCAGTTTGACAAAGTCTAGCAGAGCCACTTGAGAAAGAACTATATCCAGCCGTTTCGAATACTCAGTGGTTAAGAACCTGCTGGACATGACTCACCTTGTAGACTGGCATACAAATAGCATCAATAAAACCAACTTGCATCTTCGGTAACTCATCCTTCTTCTTTCTGTCCATCATTGCCTTGGTGTGGAGACAAAAAGAGATATATGATTTGACTCATTACAGATACTTACATGGTCAGAATCTATCTTCAACATCTACATAGTTTTATGAAGTAGACGCTTGACATTATTGGAAGTAATCTTGACTGGGTTAATAGTTATTCAGTGCACAGATTCTTGCAGTCATTCAAATGTTTTATATGTTGTGTTTATTCTTTTATCAGCACTCTTTCTCTACCAACATTTCAAAGTTTAGTATTAACATTACCTGAGCTACTGTGGGCTTCCAAGTACACATCGTTTATAAATAAGGGTATTGGGGATGTTCAGGCACCGCCTGTATCAACAGAGGGACACTGTCATAAATGAGTGGAGTTAATGGAGCTAATGGGGATGTGGGGAGGGGGAGGAGAGAAAAGAAGTGGGGATAGGGTCACTCACAATAGGTTCCTCTTGTAGTTGTTGTCGCTCCATATCCCCTTGTTCAAAGAATTCACTAAAGACCAACTCAGCAACATCCCTCTGGATCTCCCAGGGTTTTGCGATGGCAGAAACATCACAGGCGGTCATCATCATACCCCTGGTGAAAGAACACAACAACGTCAACGATGGTGAATAACAGAGGCCTGCAGCTGTATCACATATGCAGGACACCAATTTACATTCCATATTCTTATATTAATAGAAATGTCCTGAAAAAAAGATTCACAACACAAGAAAATATCCATTTTTATAATTGACCTTCAAAACATTGTCTCAGCCACATTCCTCACTCCTCCCTGTGTATAATTTTCTTTCATAGTAAGTCAATCAATAGCTCCTGAAAATTACACTTCTTTAATAGGATAACTACTTATATGGAAGACAGTCACTCTAAACTAAAAATAGATGACATTGAACATGAAGCAACATGAGAGCGAGATATTTTAAATCACAGCATAATTGCACAATTGGCTGCTGTAGAGTTATGCAATGTTGCCATTTATATAAAATCTACACAAATTTTACCAGTTATACAACTTTCACTATTTAACAAATTCTGTGGAACATTATATATATATATATATATTGTCTTTGTTAAGGCCAGTGATGTGAGACATAATACAAAAGATCCAATCGATTTCTTTATGTTCACGTTCAGTTACAGATTTGAAGTTCCAGGCAACTTCGATTGGATCTTTCGTATTAAGTTACAGTTTGCACAAAGAAGAATGTGAGTGTTAGTGATATTTCTAAAGATATTCCATTTTGCAAGATATTCAGCATTTTAAAATATGCCAAATATCCAGAATGCCCCTCTAATGCCAACTTGATGATGACATTGGCTCCTTAGTGCATACCTTCATGTTAATATAAATCTATTGTTCTATAAATTCTAATAACTCAACAAAAACAGGTTCTTTTAACTTCCTTGAACAATGGAGAATCTTTGAATGACATTTCACACCATTTATCTATGACAAAGTTATCATCTATGTATTGTGATACTGTTATTTGGGGAAAGAAAGTCTTAGGTCTTCCTATCTGGTTTTGCTTTGTATCTGATGAACACCGACCTAGTGTAAGACTATTAAAAGTAGACTAGCCACTTTAATTGATAAGCCTCAGATGTTTAATCAGTTGATTCTTAAAACTTAAAAATGTCAAAAAGAACCTGGACTGAGAGTAGGGATTTCTCAGAAGTCTACAAGAAATCAAAAACCAAATTTACCTCAATAAATCCTTTTCTTCATTTTTCTGAAATTGTCTCTCCCCTTGTTCAATAAGTTTGAAAAAATTGTTTCTCTTTCTGCAACAAATATAAGAAATTTAATCCAATGTTATACAAAATAGATGAAACAATAAAGGATGATAAAGAAAGTAAGAAAAACAAAAAAATAACAAGAATGAAATTACTGGAGGAGCTAGGATGCTCCTGTACCAACAAACTCCTTCAATCTCCATCGGTTCTAAATACAAGAATTAGGAGTAAAAGTAATGGTTGGAACTCTTTCCTTGAACTATGCATTCATCACTAGAGAAAATGTATGCATATTGAAAGTGAAGGAAGCTATCAAATAATCTATCAAATAATTAAATCAAATTATTAAATAATCTATCAAATAATCAAATAATGTAAAGATTACAGAAGGAAAGTTGATCAACCTTAGCAATCTAGGCTTGGGATGATGACTCTCATTGTTATTTTTTATAAAGTATTTCACAAAACTTGTTCCAGCAAATAAATTAAACTTTACTGGTTGTTATTAGGGGAAAATTAGGCATATTAGGCAATCCAAGATCTCCATGTGTATTATGAGTTTATGAAAATAAAGTTTGTGATCTAATTAACTGAACCTCTTGAGACAAATGTGTAATTGGGGAGCTAACCAAACCTAGTGCAAGTTTTCTGAAAGTTGACCAAAGAAAGAAAATTTAAGTGTATAATTTCTTTTCATCAGTTGGTACTCTTTTGTAAAAGTTCTAATAGCAGTTTCTAGGTCTGCTTAATACTGTACAATATTCTTAAAGGGGTTTACTATAGGCACAGCTCATCACTTAAAGGGGTTGACTATTGGTACTATAAGTAGGATTCATCCAGCCAGTTGGAACAATTTCCTAATGCTTATACCACCCTATACTGTCCTCCCAATTTCATGCTTGAAAGCACTCCTACTGGCAGTATCAACAGTTCCTAACCTTTATATGACAGAAACAATGATATTCATACTGCTCATACTCAGGGGAGGGGGGCGAAGGGGGAAACCGCCCCCCTTGAGCATATTTTTTTTTGTTTTTTGGTATGTTTCTATGATATCACTAGTAATTTCAAGCTTAGATGCAACCTACAAGGCCTGGGAAGTGCCATTTCCAGCGATCTGGGAGGCATTTTCAGCCAAACTCATGGTGGAGCTATGCTTAGATAATTTTCAATGCAGAATCTACGGCTCTGATAGTTTGCCTACAGGTTCGCCCCTCCCTTGGCAAATTCCTGGCTACGCGCCTGCTCATACTGCCAGTATGAGTGCTTTGAAGCGGGACATGGAAAGTACAGTATAGAAAAACAATTCTCCTACGTAGGTGATTCGTCACATCTGAATACTGAATAATCTTATCAAAACTCACTTGAAGTAAATGGCTAAATCTGTGGACAAAATGGCACTCTCTAGTACTTGTATGACCTCTCTGTACTCCTCAGGTGACAAGGCTTGGAAGATGTTATTGCCCTGAGTTGCAAGAGAAACAGAAACTGAATCATAGACTTGTAGACATATTTTTGGGTCAGTGACATTCTGGGAAAGTTCATAAATTGTTGAGGTGCAATGTCTTTACACATCACACGCTGCCGTCCTGTAACTAGAGGGATTGGAAGATATGGAAAATTGACTGAATCCCCCCCAATTGAAAATTAAGAAAATATACAAATTGGATCAAAAGAAGTTTAGAGTTACTGTTTGAAGGTGATCATACAGTTCATTAAGACTGATGTACCTCACTACTGAGGATCAATAAACAGTTATGACAACCATGTCTCACAATATGGCTGATGATACAATTAATGTAGACTACATGTAGACAGGAATGCTAGCTCAGTGGTCAATGCGGGTGCCTTTCAATCGTAAGTTCGAGTCACTCCAAGCTTAATGTATGTCGTCCAGTTACAGAGTTGTTGACAATTCATAATTGGACTTTAAATATGAATCTAAGAGACTGACTTCGGTCAGCTTGCGGCTTTGATAAGCCAATGATGGCTTCTTCGCGAGTTCCTGCTTGAAGGAGGATCTAAAATACATACATACATACACACATACATACACACTACCAAACCTCATTATTGAGGATCAATAAACGATAGTTAACAACCACACCTCATAATAAGACTGATGATCCAATTTATTAAGACTGATGTACCTCACAATTGAGGATGAATAAACAAATAGTTATGACAACCATATCTCGCAATAAGGCTCACTTCTGAGGATCAATACACAAATAGTTATGACAAAGATATCTTGCAAGAGAAAAACTGATGAGACAATTAATGTAGACTAAACCTCACTATTGAGGATCATATAAAGATGTCATAATGAAAACCTCACAATAAGACTGATGATACAATGAAGACTATCATACCTCACTATTGAGGATCACATAAAGATATGATAATGAAAACCTCACAATAAGACTGATGATACAATGAAGACTATCATACCTCACTATTGAGGATCACATAAAGATATAATAATGAAAACCTCATAATAAGACTGATGATACAATGAAGACTATCATACCTCACTATTGAGGATCATATGAAGATGTGATATTGAAAACCTCACAATAAGACTTGATGATACAATGAAGACTATCATACCTCACTATTGAGGATCATATAAAGTTATAATATTGAAAACCTCACAATAAGACTTGATGATACAATGAAGACTATCATACCTCACTATTGAGGATCATATAAACATATGATCATGAAAACCTCACAATAAGACTGATGATACAATGAAGACTATCATACCTCACTATTGAGGATCATATAAACATATGATCATGAAAACCTCACAATAAGACTGATGATACAATGAAGACTATCATACCTCACTATTGAGGATCATATAAACATATGATCATGAAAACCTCACAATAAGACTGATGATACAATGAAGACTATCATACCTCACTATTGAGGATCATAATACTATGATCAAAATGATGATGTTCCATCGTTGAGGTACTGTAGAGCAATGCCAGAGGGGAAGCAGTTCTGAAAAGACAAAACATTTTCATTTGTTGAGAGCAAAATCAATTTAATACAAACTACTCAAAAATAAGAGGGGGAGGGTGGGGGGAGGGTGGAGGCAGCTCTTTCCTTAAAAAGCTATTCACCATAGATCCACATATTTTGCTACAGAAAATGAGGTAAACCTGAATTTCTTCAAGAGGGGTAGGGTAAATCAATGGTACCAGGAGTGATAAGTTTAGAAGAAAGAAATTGAATTTTTACATCAACACCACATTTAAATAAAAAAACTGAAATGGTTGTACCCATCCAGATCATTCACTGACGTTGAGGTTTCTTAAATTTGAAACTTAATTGCCTCAAAAGAAAACATGCTTGGTTGAGGTAGTAAATCCAGCTCACATAACCACATTCACTGTATTGATTGCAGTTTCATGGTGACAATGCATGATAACAACTAAAGTATTGAAATATCAAATGTGTGTTTTAATCAGTCACCATAAACAGAACCTCCAATTGCTCAAAGCATGAAACATTGGACGTTAGGACTAGCAAAGAACAGATCATGTCCTGTGATCAAAAGAGGAAAGGCAAAAACCCCTCTATATTCTTAATGGGTTTTGCATGTTCTTGTTTTACCAATTAAAAACTAAGTCAACATTGAGTTTCTATGCGGAACAACTGCATGCTACGTCATGATTCAGAAATAGCGCCCTCTACTATACTACTTAAGCATTCTCTTTTGTTTTTTTGGGGAGGTTACTACTTTTTAGGGGGGGGGCAGGGGAAGGAGGTGGGTACAGTAGTTCCTATCTATAAAATACCAAATGATAATGTTGTGCATCTTCACCCAAATCAAGTCAAAAGGATAGATAACAAATTAGTTCCGATACAACTATTTCAAGAACATACTTTGTTTGGAATGTGTTGTTAGTTCCTCTGTGGTCAAGGTCGTGGCAGAGGCAGGCGACCAACAATCCAAGCATCTCCAGAGGATGAAGTAATGGTTGAATGCCACCCACCTATTTGGAGAAGAAATAATAATAATGCAATTTAAACAATTGGTGAAGTGCAAGGGTGGATAAAGGGATTGAGGCCTGGGCCCCATCATCTGAAATGTTTTTGGAACTTTCAGCTTAAGTGGCACACAAATATTTGTTTCCAACAAGGTACTTAGCACGTTAAAGGCACCCGCATTTCCAATACTTTTACTGGTTTTTCGTCTGTACAGCTAATTCGGTAGCAATTTTGGTACAGAATTACCAGTAACTTCTCTCCCGGGCCTCCTCTTCCAGTAACTCTGGGAATCCGCCAGTGCATTTTGCTAAGTAAGTGTATAATCACTATGCATGAGGAGGGATCTTGACTGGATCATTCCCACACTTTAATTTCATCGTTAAGACAGGAATCACATCATAATATCATCGTTAAGACAGGAATCTCATAAGCTGTTGCCACATTACTCGTGCATAAGATAAACGCTGCATTACCAAGAGATGCTTTATCTTTGGGAGGCATGTTAACTCAGGTCTGGTGTTTAAATTTATGCACCTCAATGAAGGAGGTGAATAATACATTTTTAAACACCAATGTTGTTTATGAACAGCTGTGGGCAATTTCTGCTTTATGGAGCAAATACATTAAGTTCAGTGTAACTATTAATTACAGCTTGCTACTATGTATTTGCACAACATAAAGTTTTAACTGCCACAAACATCAGAGGGCACATCTTATTTGTGTAGTAGTCTTGCAGTTCAACTTGCAGGTAAAACTGATATCATCGAAACAGCCAATTTTTTTTTATTTAATAAGGTTTACACCCAGAAAACGAAATACAATGTTTGGATGAAATGTTGTATGTAAAGTGAGGACCTTCATTTTGCCAATCCCTCTGTTCGAACCCATCATCCAGAAAAGTCCCTATAAAAAGTTATTATCTCATACAGGAATAAATGTGCTCTTTAAAGAGAATTAACAATTATGTAAAAGGGTAATTCTCTACCAACCCTACAGGCTGTTGGTATTAATATCATCCACCGTTTATTTTTTATTGAAGTTGGTTTGTATAGATATATAGTGCATATCTCTACTTCATCACATACTATGGCACACTGTCTAGGCCAATTTTGATCTTCCCCTCTTCAATCTCATGTTGTAAAATGAATTTTTAAGGCCTAAAACATAAATTCTCCAGAGTAACACCTTCTTCCTTCATAGTACTTTGCTTACCAATGATCCAGGTTTCACTCAGATATATATTGAAAATAAATCTTACCACCCCCAGAGATGATACATTTTTCTGTTATTTTTTCGGTTTAATTATTCAAGCAGTAGATAACAAAAACAATAATTCTAACACCTTGGCGTAATGCTGCATTAGGTTGCAAGAGCTATGCGGTGAGCTCAGCTCTGCAGCCGAGAGGCCAAAACAGCACAACATTATTCAAGTGATGTGTGAGACGGGGAAACTGAGCTGTCACAGCGGCAGGATTTTTGATGAAGTTCACAAATTTATGGAGACAAATAGCAGTCACATTTTAGGATATTACATTTCAAGAGTAGGCCACTTTACTCTGGAAACTCAATAAGGCTGCCTCTAAGCAATGCTTCAAACTCTCCTCTCTCTTTCCCTCCAGTCAATAAAAACCAGCTATAAATTTTTCCTCCTCAAAATTAAACACATCTACGCCTGCATTCATGAAGAGCTCTCTTTATATCTACTGGTGTCGGCAGAACAGGAATGCTATCCATCAAGCAGCAGGGGGGGGGGGGGGTGGGAGGAGGTTGTGACAGCTTTAAAGACATCACTGTCGCACCCGGTGATCGTCAAAGATCCAGTACCGTGAGACTAGCAGTCATCGTCGTTCCCGAGCAACTTTGAGTTTTTTGCCCGCGGCTTTTGCAGTAAATTTCTTAATAACTGACAAGGCTGGAACAGCTATTCCACTTAAGGAGAAATTTATTCAGTCAATGATCAACCTGTTATTATCTTTACTCTGCCATATTTTTAGTGGAGATTAAATGACATGCTTCATACTATTCAAAAACATATTTACTGGCAGAACATTTTCCTTTCTAGCGAAGGGACTCAAAATATCAGATATTTCTATTCAAAGGGAAGAGCATATAATTCACGACAATGATGGAGAAAACGGCAAACCAGACAGAAACGTAGATAAACATTAAAGATAGATAAAATGGTATTTGTGTTCACACAGAAACAACTGTACACAATTTCAACATGCCATTGGAAAAGTAATACTAAGAGGAGGCGCCGGGTGGAAATGGAATGGAATAGAGAAGAACGAATAAAGCTTAATACTTCTACCCGCAGAAAGACAATATTCTCATAAACCAACTCAGTGTAATCTAAAGACACACAGCTTATGAAATGGATGTAAAAATATTGATAACATTATTGTGGCCTTGTCATTGGATTATCATAACCAGGAAGTCTTTCCTATTTTGCATGGAGATGGTCGTGACAAAATATCAATACAACTTATTTGATGTCAACAAATTTGTTGCACCATAGCATCAACTTACACCTGTGAGGTTAATTTTAAACACAAAATATCGTAAATGTTATAAATAAAAGACAATATCATGTACCAATAGAGAAATATTTCTTGTTACTTCCATGTACAATTCCATGATACATGAATGTGAGTGAGGTGTGGGGAAAGATTATGTTGTTGGTAACTGATGATAGATGGGTTGAAAGATGTGGCTGACATACACAAGTTGTACACTGTGTACATATATGTGTATATACTATTTGGAATGCATATTATACAATTTAATACTTTCACAATAAAATTTACACATAGAATTTGCATGCACCAGTCAGAAAATCAACAGAAGAATTAAAAGCTTTTGTGGATGTGCATGTAGCGTTAGTGTAAGGAATGACCCAATGACTATTCTTTTTGCACTTTTCCAGCAGACAAAAGTCTGTTCATTTTTAGGTCAAGTAACTCAACTGTCATGAAGAGAAGTCCGCGACTAAATCGGTGATCGTTCCTTTTTACACCTTAAAGGAGACCCTGACACACACCCTTAAATTGACAACTGACGTTTATCTGCAAACATTTCTACAAATTTCACGATTAACATGAGAATTTGCTTTCATTCAATTAGTTCCTAAAAGGAGGTGGGATAACTGATAAGATAAAGTTACTTCGTTTTAAGCAGTGATGCAGAAGTTACATGTTTAGATGTTTCATTTCAAGCGTGACAGTTTCTACCATTTCTTAAATACATCCAAACTTCAGTTGCTGTTGTTGATTGTAATCAACACACCACTGGCTGTGTTTTCTTCACAGCCTGCAAGAAATACAAATGCCATTAACTGCACGATCATCGAAATTACCATGTGTATTGGTATGAAGCCACTGAAATGCTTGACGTGTCGACAGGCAAAATTATATATCAGTGATGGGAGAGGCTATCCTTGCCCAAATAAACTGAGTTGACTTAAATTCCATGAACTCCCGACAAGCAACTCACAGGATCTCAAAGCCCTGGCAAACATTTCTTACCTTAATGAGTGAAAACATTGTTTGTGCAACATTGAACGCATGTCTCCAGTTGTGATAGATAACAGGCCTGTAGTTCTTCCTGACGCTCAAGAGCCAACGACATAGAACCTTTGGGGAAATGTACAGGAATTTAATTTACTTCAAAATTAATTTTCACATTTGTAAGTCAATACAGATGTTTGGTAAACAAAATAACAATTTAAGTACATATCGTGAGAACTATGAGAAAGTAAAAACAGACCAAAACAGACAGGAAGAAAATTTAAACAAAAAGAAATATATATATATTTGAAAATAGTACTGGTGGAGGCTGGAAGTTTTTTCAATGTTCTGGATTTTCAAACTCACTACGATTTCAATTCTATATATATATATATAGATGTATGTATAGTATGAAGCAATGCTGAATAAACCTTCAAAATGACAACAACTTTTTGCACAAAGAGGTGTCAGGCTATTTTATAAGCTCCTGAGACTACTAGCTGAAAAAATTCTAAAAGGGAAATTTTGCCAAATATAACAGCGGTAGTTGATCAAAAATTAATTTACCATATTTTGTTCTACATAAATCATGATATTAACTATATCAATGGATTAACTGATGAGTATCTGCCAGTTTTGTTACTATAAAACAACCTTACAAACCTCACCAACAGATGCCATCACTAAAAGCTACAATATCTGGTCTTGCTTTCCTCAGTATTAGTATAACTAGGCAAAAATGCAACCTTCTTTCGATTCTAAGCAAATAACGAACTTTATCATTTTTTAAGCAATCTTTAAAATTATTTCGACCTCCTTTAGGGGAAACACTTCAGTCCTTGACATATTTCTAGGAATTCTAGTTTCCCTCCAGGCTGCACAATAGTGGAAATTCACATATCTTTATAATCAGCACCCTGGCAAAATACAATAAAAAATGTGTACAAGATGAGAGAGCTTTTCCTTTCTTCACAGTCTGTTCCCCAGGCGAAAGTCTTATATCATAATAGACGATCGTGAATCCTTCTGGTTATCAATTATCATCGCATCTCACTAGAATGCTGTACAGAAGGCACTTAGGTAGAGAGACTAATCATTTATGTTTTAGCCAGTGCAATCACGAAACTATATGATCCATAGTGTTTTATTGAATCTTTCATTTATATATATATATATATACTTTCAACTTTCCCTCAATTAATGCAAGTCAATGTGAACATGTAGTTGCAGTCACAATTCTCATTTTCATTTATGGAGAAAGGGAGAATTTTATTTTAAGCTGCAGCAAAAACCAAATGAAAGTTAAACAGATATCAGTGAATGTGGACACGATTATTTTTCCAAGTGAAATAGGTTATGAAGAGAGAAAGATATCAAAGAAATTTAATGGAAGGATCTTATATACCAACAGACAAAAGTTTGTGAATGCATAAATGTGTTGATGTTCTATATAGGTATATACCAATATTAAACACGCAGATTTATGAACTTAGGTTCGAAGCAAAACTTTATGATACAAATTCTGTTTTCTTTCGACAATGAGATGAAAATAATCAGCACAAGAAGGACAGGACGCACTTTCAAAATCCACTGTCTCTAACTACCCCAAGCAACTCCAAATCAAAATCTTCACACAGAACTTGAGAACGATGCCTGGAGCTAAATTTCGACAATAGCGACACTATAATCGCAACTTATAAATCTGACCGGGGGGGGGGGGCCTGTTACATCAGATTGACACAAAGTTGTCACAAATGTGTTAAATTTCTTCAGATTGAATGCCTTACAGAACTGCACCTGTATTGCGAGACGCAATTTCTGGAGCACTATGAAACCCGGATAAAAGTGCAAGAACCATTTGGTTATTTTGTCTGTTTCTATTAAAAGTAAGTAGAGAAGTATTCTCTCTTAAAACAAAGTACTGTTGATACACAATCGAATGAAATCTAATCAGACTTAGGTTGTTTTTAATACTCAAAGGAGATAAAGAATTGCTTTTGAAAAAGGAAAAAAAAAGAAAAATTTGAAGACAGATAAGATAAATAATATGTTGACTGAGTGAGCTCATATTATACAGTATAGCTAAACTACTACAAAATCTTCACATATACAACCTCAGAAGAAGGGTAACCAATAATAAGGGCAAGAATATTTTACCTTGAAAAGAAAATCATCTTGCTATATAATTTTTTCTTTTTTTTGTAGATGCAGAGCTTACTTCAGCAACAGTCCCTCCAAGATATGCAGGCAAACATGGAGGGATTTTACATAGAGCAATTTCTAACATATTTGAAGATGTGAATTGTACAATTATAAGATTGAGAAGCATTCGTAATGTTTTACCAGCCTCCCTAATTTCAAATGCTTATCTTCCCACTATGCCCCTCCCCCACCCCCCCCCCATTTCAAATGGTCTTGTATTCACTATTCAGCTCTAATCCTCCACCCTCCCTCATCTTAAAATGGTCATGTCCTCAGGCTAATATCTCAAAGGGTATTGTACTAAGAGCTAATCCCTCTAACAGTCTTATATTCAGGGCTGACTCAGGGTGACTGAGAGTCAGAGATTGGACAGATACAGAACTCAAAACATGGAAGGTTCCTTTTGACCACATGACTACAACATTTACATAGATATTACACGACTGCTCCTCGCTGGACTATGGAATTTAGCCACAACATGGGTACATTGCCAGACATAATGAAGTGCAACTAAGTGAGCCAGCATGAAACCATGATGCTGCTGCTACTGCTGCTTTACCATAGAGTAGTTTATTGGGACCTTATCAAAATATGCAAATAAATTAATTTTGAGAACCATAACTGAAGGTCGCCCCTTTGTTCCATCTCCGATTCTCATTCTGGAGCTAACGCATTCTTGTAAATGTTTGTTTGAAGTATAAAATAATATTAATCCCATTCATCATGTCCTACACAGACGACGACGAAGGACAATTTTGAAGTAGAACAGATGTCCGAAGAAATGACAAGCTGAAAAATTACCTTGTATGGGATGTGGAATTTATCGACAAGGTCAAGGTCCATGAACATCCGAATGGAAGCTTGCACCGTTTCATCTTCAGTCAAGTTGAAATCGCTGAAGCTAAAGGAATTCAACTTGAAAGCTTCAGCAGTGGCAATCGGCTTTCCCTGAGAAAGAAGAGCAAATCAAACTCTGAAGGCATTTTGTTGTGATATTACATTCCAATGTGTACAAGTGATATATGTAGTAGATATTAGGCACACTTAAATACACTAGTCTCGTACAAAAATGATCTTATGTTGCATGTACCATAAATCCAGAAGTTTACATCCGAAAATAGGCTGACAAACCAGCTGGCAATGTTGATTGAACTAAATTTTTGTTAATGTATATATAATGTATATATATATTGTATATTTATATAATGTTTATTTATATAATGTATATTTATATATATATATATCTATATATATATATATATTATATATATATATATACACACATTTATTATGTCATATGATTGGATGTAGCTGAAAGTCATAAATAGTCAGCAGATGTATTCCCTAAGTATCGAAGACTTTTGATAATTGCCATGCTAAGAGATTGTTTTAAACTGAATCATTATTTTTCCCAACTATGCTACAGAAATACAAAAACAGGAAGGAATAAAAAAGGTCTTTGCACCTTGCAAATTCATCATCAATAAAAAATTACCCTTAACTGAGACATACACAGCTATTGAGCCAAATGTTAACTTCAAGAATATGTAGAAGTTAATTGGAGGGTAGGAGTACATACAAAACAGACTTTATTTAACATATACAAGAATTGAATACTTTGGTGGAGTTCCGACAGTAACATACTTTAGGAAAGCTTTCACAGTTTAAGCCAGGAGCACCCCAAGAACTGTGGTACAATGAATATAGACTTTCAAAGGAACCCAGACTTTTTTTTCTCCTTTTTTATTTTCATTCTTAATTTAACAAACTTGCTATCTCTTTCTTGCTGCCATGCTGTTGGGATTACAATCTAACCCCAACGAAAAGTTTTTCTCAAGGTAATGCATCCCTCAGCTGTAGAAGCAGTGATTGAGGCCCCCAAAAAGGGTTACAAACCGATACAAAATACATAGCAAGTAAAATATTTCTTAAACTTAACATTCTAAGTTGACTAAATCAAAAAATTGACATTTCAACCTCAGAAACAAATATTATATATATTATATATATATACATAGATATATATTTATTTATTTAAATACATATATATATATATATATATATATATATATATATATATATATGTATGTGTGTATGTTCTGAGCTTGAGTGGAATGCATATAAAATAGGAATAAAATCAATAAAAATTGAAGGAATTCGTTATGTGCAGTGCAGATATGAATCATTGAGACAGGTTATCGCTTTACATTAACTTGTAATGCATATACAATACCTGTATATTCCTACCACTATGCTGTACTCAAATAACACACAGTGAAAGGCACTGATATGAAAACAGACTGAGTATTAGAACATATTGTATTTCAAATAAAAGGATTAAATCAAAAGGGAATTCGTTACGTGCAGTGCAGATATGAATCATTGAGACAGGTTATCGCTTTACATTAACTTGTAATGCATATACAATACCTGTATATTCCTACCACTATGCTGTACTCAAATAACACACAGTAAAAGGCACTGATATGAAAACAGACTGAGTATTAGAACATATTGTATTTCAAATAAAAGGATTAAATCAAAAAGGAATTCGTTACGTGCAGTGCAGATATGAATCATTGAGACAGGTTATCGCTTTACATTAACTTGTAATGCATATACACTACCTGTATATTCCTACCACTATGCTGTACTCAAATAACATACAGTGAAAGGCACCGATATGAAAACAGACTGAGTATTAGAACATATTGTATTTCAAATAAAAGGATTTAATCAAAAAGGAATTACAACAATGCTGTAAATAACTTTTATGATTGAGATGAGGGTATGATATTAAGTAACATGAAGCAATTGCTGTGCAATATTTGGAAAACAAAGAAACAGGTTCATGTCAGTTCCAAGCATTTGCTTTTTCTTAGTGGGTTTTTGTTTTCGTTCTTCTTCTTTCTGTCTTTGGTCGGTTATTTTACCAGAGTGATGAACTTATGTTCATAAAAAAAGTATTGCAATTGATTAAACTAAGATATCCTCCTAGATTATTTTAGCAAATAAAGATTACTAAGTGAGTAATTAATAAATGCAATTTGATCCTCAACATTTCTTCATGACCAGACAGCTATTGATTAGAGCATGATGGGCGTGATGGCCAATTGGCTAAGGCATCGGACTCGTGATCCAAGGATTGCTGGTTCGATTCCTGCCTAGTTCATTACGTTGTGTCCTTGGGCAAGATGCTTTATCTCACTTGCCTCTCTCCACCCAGGGGTTAAATGGGTACCTGTGAGGTAACTTGTCACTGGGCGCAGTATATAACTGCTGCCGACTGGAGGGATTGTCTCTGGGACAGGTTATCATTGACCAGGGGTAATATAACGTCTGTAAAGCGCTTTGAGACCTATCGCTGGCATAAAGCGCTATATAAATCGAACATTATTATTATTATTGATACTACATAGAATTTACTAAAAAAATTGAATAATATATATATCATCATCGGGAAAAAGAAAGGATCCAAGGGGTGCCAATCAAATTAAAATCAGAAATATTGTTGATCAAGGTTTGATGACATTTGTATAAGCTTTTGTAAATCATCTGATTCAAGTACATACTTCAGGACATACAAATTAACAAATTATGCTAGAAAGACTAGTACTTGAAAATACTTGAAAAAGACATGAAATCTTTGATGATCTCGTTATGTGTGGAAGTATACTGCAACATTTTCTGCACAACAGACTACACAACAGACTATACACCAGACTTCACATCAGATTACACACCAAACCACAACAGACTGCACACCAAACCACGAGAGACTGCACACCAGACAAACACAACTTGTTCTTGTTATTTCTGTTTCTGGTCGGTTATTTACCAGAGTGACGAACTTATGTTCATAAAAAAAATATTGCAATTGATTAAACTAAGATATCCTCCTAGATTATTTTAGCAAATAAAGATTACTAAGTGTGTAATTAATAAATGCAATTTGATCCTCAACATTTGTTAACAAATTATGCTAGAAAGACTAGTACTTGAAAATACTTGCAAAGACTTGAAAAAGACATGAAATCTTTGATGATCTCGTTATGTGTGGAAGTATACTGCAACATTTTCAGCAGCACAGAGGTAAGTTAGTTTTATGTTTAACTATATATCTAATAATGAAGGTAATTAAACATTTACTGAGTGAAGCTTAAAAAAACCAGAACAGAAACCTGACAGTGTAATAAGACATGAATGTTGCAGCAAAGATAAAGTAAAATAAAGTAAAATTTATTGATATTCATCATAAAATGACAATATAATAAAATGGACTACAGCATCTCAAAAATAGGTTAAAAAAAGTTATCTATGTCTCATACAATTCAAAGTCTTAATACTTCTAGGTTAAAATGATCGCCTAAACCGTTCTGTCCGCATACGTGGGATCGTGTAAAATCTAGGTGGTTTCCTGTAAAAATCAAAGAGAGGGTGATCGGAATCCTCGACTACAGAAGAAGCACACCGACATATTATACGATCAATAAAATCATCCGTGATGGTAGAATACAACTTGATGGATTTATTAGAGTAGTCAAGAACAGGATGACAACCAAACTGGGCCACAGTACACAAGGAAGGACAACACCATTGTCTGAAAAAGCCAAAGCTGCTTATCAAAATCTAAGCCAAAGCCGGCGAGCCTACGAATACAATATAATCTCTGTTTAGCTTTTGATGCCATATTGTTCACGTTAATCCAAGATATTAAAATATTATTTACTATGACAGGATTTGATCCAGTGTCCACAGGAAAACAAACCCTCAATATTTGCCTGGGAGCCTGGGAGTGAGTGGCCTTTCACAAATGACAATAAATCACAATTTGCCCAAAAAAACCCAAGGAATTGTTACATTCCTGCACACGTTTGAAGACAAAGGTAACACAAAATTAACCCCAACTAAACCAAAATTAACCCCAATTAAATTAACCTCAATTAACCCCAATTACAAAAAACACCAATGTACCATAAATGGGACTGTGGTATGTGTGACCATTTCAAGACATTTGAAAAATGCTGAGGAGAAAGCTACTGCCCCAAAATTCACTGCAGAAGAAGTATCAGCTTTTGCGGGATAAAAAATTACGCTTAATATTTGATATGCACAAATAAGCTTTGCACACGGTGAATCCTCAGCATTTACATAATTTACAGCTTTTGGGACTTAAGTCCATTTGTGAAATATTTTTCGACAATGATAAATTGTTGTTAAAATTTTGTGATCAACTGACGACCAGCTGGTTGGCTATCCTGTCCAATGACCACTTAACTTAAGTATCCCTTATGGGGGAGTCAGGGGTTTCTTGAGAGATGAGAGCATCACGGCAGCAGGATTATCTGTCATTTGACAATGCAGGAAGTGCATCTCTTAAAGCCCTCAACACTCAACGAAAGAAAGCCGCATAGCTCGTGGGGTTTTGTATCAACAGTTTTAATGGGTAAATCAGCCAGGCAAACCCCTAAATGGAAGGCAAATTTGAAATAAGCCAGTGTATATGCTCCAAGCTGCCTGTCGCAAGTGCTTTTGCTTCACTGGACAATATTCTTTCACTCGGTTGGCAGTTCTACCGTATTGTTTTAGTATCGTCTCTGTTGGTTAGCATAGTTTTTGAGTAAATTGTTCTCTTTAGACGTAGTTATGCAGTTCTTAGGTTGTTTTGATGTAATTATCGAAGGTACAAATGATGGGCAGCGATAGTCTTCTTGAAATCAAGCGCAAGAATTATAGCATGCTAGAAGCGTTTTGCAAAATAAACTGTAAACAGTGGATTCCATCCCCCCCCCCATCCCCCCAGAAATAGTCCAGCCAAGGAAAGCTGGAGCAATCAAGTTGAAACTAGAGGTAGTGAAAATGCCTTTGACATATTGATGCTGTTGGTTGCGAAGAGTAATAAATTATCATCCCTTCCAAGAAGGATGGAAGTATTACAAAGTGAGATGCAAACCAAAATAACAATAAAAGGAAGAAGAAAGCCCTTTTTTGATTCACACATCTGGTGATGGGTGAAAACTATTATTTGTAATGGCTAACCTAATCCACAACTTTAAGGAGAGCAGTTTATTTATTGCACTCAAGTTTAAAATGATGTCATTTGGATCTGAGCATTTTTTTTATCACCCAGACGTTTGGGCTACAGTACTAGTATATTATTCACATTGAAGTTCAAAGGAATGCCGAATCAATGGAAACCACATTCTGTGATTATTTGAAAAGAAAATAGAGCCGTTAAATTGATAACCTGTATTTTAATGTAATTATGGCATTGAAAAACATCTTTAGATCCATCACAAAATGTTGCCTTCAGGTGACAATTTTGTTCCCTCATAGGACAATGTTTTTCAACCAACACTGACTATGTGTGTATGTTTAAAAATTTCTTTAACAGGAATGCCTTGCAGGCAATTGCAATCATTTATAACCAATTAATCATATTTTGACATTTAAATTGGTTAAAATATTTTGAAGTTTGCTTTAACCGTATCAAAACTGTAAATTTACTAAAATTAGTTAGGCTCATGCACATATATGTATCTCACATTCATCAAAGAATTTGCTTCACTTGATAAAGAGTGTGTTAATATGTATTCATGAATCTCAAAGTGTATGAATGTAGCAAAATTGGTGTTATGCTAAACAGGAAAATTTCAAAACTTTCTGGAAAGGGAAGGTATCAATTTTAAAGAAAGTCGCATATAAAGGATATCTCCTGTTTTTTTTTTCTGGTAATGAAAGAAAAGTGTCTGGTTCACCCAACATTCCCCAACTGTTTTATTACGTTGCACTTCTGAAGACTGTAAATGATCAACAGTAGCATATTGATACTATTTTTTTTTAGATATTATTATAAAACTGCTTCCTTCCTTCAATCACTACAACAATGTATTGTACATGGTTAGCAGACACAGATATGCAGTAGCCAAGCAGTGGAAGTACAACATACAGAATTGGCTTTGCTATGAGTACAAGTATTAGTACAACATGTATGCTATGTATCTATACTACAAATCTATCATCATCTTGTTTCAACCGAGTCATATATCCTCTGTTTCTCTACTAGATGTCATGTGATCAAATGTTAATTGTAAAGCAACTGAAGAGAGATGCAAAAGTGATGCAATGATGTAAATGTGGAATATTGCAGTATTTCAATGAATCAGATAAAGAAGATGGTGTAGTCTTGTCTGATGTGCAGTCTGGTGTGTAGTCTAATGTGTAGTCTGTGGTGTTTCTGGTGTGCAGTCTGTTGTGGTTTGGTGTGTAGTCTATCGTGTAGTTCGGTATGTAGTCTGGTGTGTAGTCTGTTGTGTAATCTGTTGTGTAGTCTGGCGTGTAGTCTGTTGTGTAGTCTGAGATGTAGCCTGTTGTGTAATCTGTCGTGTAATCTGTAGTGTAGTCTGGCATGTAGTCTGTTGTGTAGTCTAATGCGTAGTCTAATGTGTTTGTCTGGTATGCAGTCTCTTGTGGTTTGGTGTGCAGTCTGTTGTGTAGTCTAGTGTGTAGTCTGTTGTGTAGTTTGGTGTGCATCTGATGTGTAGACTGATGTAATCAAAGCTTTTTCCTAGTTCAAACAATTGGAAATTTTCAACTTATGACCAGAAACATTTTTGGATCTGCAGGAAGCCATTCAGCACATTTTCATCCAGTTAGTTTACACACATATTGTATGATGTTGCCAGCTGGCATCAACAACTTCAGGGCCAACACCCCCTCCATTTTTAAAAATATTTGATCCACCATTAGAAACAAACATAACATTGAAAGATAAAAAGCTGCTTTTCTAGCAATTCCATTATCTCTCTGATGCTTTTCTAGCAACACATACAGAGAGAGAGAAGAAAGTGACAGAATTAATTGCTAATATTGAAATCAACTTTATCCAGAGATTACACTCTAATACAAACCATGAACAGCATGTGAAGAGAATGCTGTGTTTGATAATTTCTTGTAACTTCAGTTCTTTCGGGTTGTTTACATGCTTTTTAATTTATTTTCCTGAAGTTACTTCCATCTAATCAGAACTCTCAAGATTTCAAAACATGAACGATGATAAGAAGCACATTTTACCTTCATCTTTTCCACTTCTTCTTTCTGAGCAGTTGCGTGGTATGATAATACCTCCAGAGCCACTTGTTGCTTGGCCATCAGCCTAATTGCATTCTCATACATTTGTGTGTTGTGGATACCCAGGCCACAGAATATGGCAAATGCCTGCAAGATAATTAAAAGGAATACGATGAAACAAACATACAGAACAAAACCCCCAAAAAAGTGGAAAAAAAGATGGAATTACGTAAGGGAATGTTTATGTTCCAAGGAATGAAATGTGCGGTTGAAAAAAGGTTCCTTGCAACAATAATGAAGGAATTTATTCATGTGGTTTACCCGAGCTTGAAACTTTCTGTACTTTGATAGCATTCTCATTCTTTGTGTATTATGAATATATAACCAGGCACAAGTGTAGAGCAAACACCTGTGAGATAAATTAAAGGAAATACAAAGAAATGAACAGATATGAGATAAACAGATAGAATTAAGAAAACATTAAGTGCAGGGAGGTTGAATATTCCCTTGCAACATTTAAAGATTCATTAATTAATTTATCTTGTTATCCCTCGTTATCCCATTTTCTAACTTCAAATTGATTATTTATATTGTTTTCTTGATACTCCTCCCTGGGTATTAAAGTCATACATTAAATTCTTTTGGAATTCATTAAGAATCTGACATAAAAGATTTATGAAATCAGTGACTATACATTCTAATTTAATGTAGCCAGCAGCTATTTCCAAAATGGTATGTTAATGAAGCCATCATAACCTAGGAAAAAAAATGAGAGAAAAAGAGAGAGAACGAAGGAGGATTAAAGCCAAAAAAAAAACAAAAAAAATTGTTTCCCCGCAAATGAAATTTCTCGTTAATGCCAGCCTCAATTCTGAGAGGCATATAAAACTAGAGAATTAAAAACCGACCATCAGCACAGGGAGATAATCTAATTCAGGGGTTAATAAACTGCTAAGAGCACACATGTCAGAAATGGAAGGGCAAAATGGCAAAGTAACGACTATCACAGCCCTGATATGAAGGTAATATATTACGCCAAATGTCTTTATTGACAATTTATGTAGCATAGTCTGTTTGCACGGATGCAAAGTTAAATTTGCAAAATATTTTTGATGTTGTGTACTGTAAGCAATTGAAGGGACGGTTTTTATGAGGATTTTGAAAAGATGAAACTGCTGCAATCCTTAAAAGACAAGACACAAACATCTTTTTCATGATGAGTCCTTTCTTGGTAGTTTTACAAAACAAAAATGGGTCACCTGCTCCTTTAGTTTAAACACAATTACTTTTCATCAAGCAAGTCTAATACCAATTTTAATTAATATTTTTTATCTTCTTCCAACATATATCTGTGCCTTTATCACATTTCACATTAACTAAATCATTTTTATTTATAACAACATTTCAAAGTGTGATCAGCACACAGATTCCACAGTTTTTTCTTTGAGATTTTTTTGCTTGAAGCATGAAAGGATGAAACAGCAATGAGTGGAAAAAGTCTGGTTCCAAATTTTCCTTGAAAAAAAAAAATGGGATCAAACTATTATATATACAAAAAGTGGGTAAATCAACTAATATGACAAAGAATTGTGCAAGCACGTAGCTCAACGGTAATGAGATGGAAAAGCTCACTAAGGCTACTGTAATCTTCTTTTTGCTTTATCCTTGCAATGTGATGCATTTGGAATGTTTGCTTCAATATATGCCTTTAGCTCACGTTGTTCTCTGTACTTACAATTCAACAACATGCAAATTTCTAGAAATATTCATGTGGCAGGTGGATAAATGATATTGACCAATATTATGAAGAAGAAAACACAAATTTACAATTGCCATGGTGACATAATTCACTATGCTTTCCACCAAAAAAAAAAAAAAAAAATCACTAAATTTGAAACATGAATATCTGCTAGAAAAAGTTTGTTATGGCACCAAGAACTACTTCCACAGGCCCACAAAATGATCCTTTAGTCCTCCTTACTGCTACACGAACAGACCAGGTTTGCTTCGCACACGTTTCTTATAATGTTATTGTGCTGAATGATGGAGTCGTGACTCCTAGGGTGGCAGATACTCGAAAACCAAAAGTTTAAGAGTCACCAAGTCTAGTTTGAACATCATTGATTACAATTTTCAAAGCTTTTACTAAAATAAGAGAGAGAGAGAGAGAAGGGACAAACAAGTCCAACAGGACAAATCAAAAGACAGGATGACAGCTGTGAAATATCAAACGTCAAGTGCAATCTATTTAGTTAAGTCCTCCCTCCTCCTCCTCCTCCTCCTCACAGCGGCATGCACCTATCATTGCAAGGCTTTCAAAGCGCCCTTTGAAAGGGCGCTTTGAAAAGCCTGTTTGATGCATTTCTGTTTAAACAAAGGTATGGAATAAGCAGAACCTTCTTGCTCGTAATAAGACACGTATCCACGGTCATGCTGCTCTAACAAGACGAGCTTTGCTTTCATTCTAATCACCTGTGCAAATATTGTCTGTGAAGATGAAAAACTGAGCTAACAACTAAGCAATTTTAAAAGCATGCAACTGAGACAGATTCTGTCCAAAGTTTTCTTTTCTGACATCCACCGTTTCCTTGGTAAGCATTTGATTCGTTGATGACGTATGGGGTCAACGTTTTTCATTTATCTTCTCACGAAGAGAGACTGATCAAGGCGTGCTTTAACAAGTGCAGCAGTCAAAAAAAAATGTTTTGGCTACTTTTGTCCACAACAGACTGAAGCACATTTCCGTGCACTTTCTCATGGTCGTACAACCTGGGGATTGAGTAAGATCTCCGCTTGGATTTATGTCCTCGAGTACTTTTGTAATGCGTTGCAGGCTAGATACTCAAAAGAAGTGATGTTTGCCAATTGGCGTTGACGTCAATGGTTGAATTTATGATGTGATTGCAAGAGAAACATCCGCCACTGGAGCTATAGTTGAAGAATATCTTCTCAAGTGATACTTATCTGGGGGTTCTCTAGTGGTATTTAATATATGCAGAGACAACTATAAACTGAACCATTACAAATTACCTAAATTGATAGTCCACAACTACAAATTAAGTCGTAACATGAAATAAACAAATTATCTGCTGGTGCGGAATGGTCAGATTCGCAGCACTTGAGTGGACTCGAATATTGAGAGTGATAAATTGTAAGTGTCAGACACAGGGTAATTGCTGAGAGCAATGACTTTGAACTATCTCAGCAAGGAACATAAAAAAGATATGTGTCATGGCTACACCTGACTATAAAATGTACAAGCAAAGCTACAATGTTTTTCAAAGGAAAAAGTATCATGTTAAACATTGTCACAACTTCTCCACCTCGGCCTTTTGTGACATTTTTGTCCAGATTTTTATAGCTTTAAGGTCAGCTGCTCTAATTAAGGGTTTCTAAAATGCACCTGGGTGACAGTTTTAATAGCTGCATTGAGAGGTGAGTTGAGAGAATGTTCCTAGCAGGGTATCAATGCATCCTGTTATGTAGATCTACAATGGCTCGAGGAATAATGTCCAAGTGATTCTGTCCTCTAACTATAAGTTTTGAAACCTTGCAAGTCTGGGTCACCTCAATGGCACAAGCTTCAGCTATAAATGCTACTGAAACATAGTTTGATATATAGTGTGATTCCCCATATATAGCTGACAGGGCTGGTCAATAAAGTCACATAAAATATATTTACTATTTTGTTTCTGTTGAATCGCAGTACTGACACATGGACATGATGACAGCTGTGGACAAGATGGACATGATGACAACTTCCTGACATGGACGTTAAATGGATGTGTGCCGAGAGATTGGCTTCGGTCAGCTTGCGAGTCTACAAGCCTCCATGGCTTCTTTCGCGAGTTCCTGCTTCCGGGAAGATCACATATACATACATACATACATACATACATCGACCTCGGCTAAGCACAGGCAATTTGATGTGCTGCACCATCAAGATGCAATGCACTTCAAAGGCGAATGTTGCATTGTGTGATATGACTAAGCACACCTAACAACAGGGTTAATGATGTTTTGTTTAAATTTGTTTGAAATACAAAAGAGATTTACTTCAGTCTTTGCTTTTACATATATTCTAAAAAATAATCAGTGATCTAAAATCGACCAGTCCTGCACCAGAGGTAACTATGTTGGACTACACACTTCAAACTTCCGTTTCAATACTGGAAATTCTCACCGTGTACATGATAACAGAGCCATGAGCAACTCTTTCCTCTACGCGCCCATATCCATTTGCAAACACTCACACGCATGCAAAAAGGGAAAATGTTATTAGTATTACCTCAAATAAATTCTCATCTTGTTCTGTGAAGAGATGATCATCTGTGGTTCGATTGATCATCTGAGCGACGCCGATTACTTTCCGCTCGCTGTTGTAGATCGGCTGACACAAGATGGAGTGGATTTGATTCTCCTTGTCCACTTCTCCGTTGATCACAAACCTATTTTGACTTTCAAAATCATTCATATTGATCGTCTGCAAACAAAGTGCAAAATAAATCGAGTGGATCTAAATGAAACTTTTAAAATGTAGATCTATTATGTCCTTCATAGTACACTTTGGAGGCTGCAATTAAATTATACTAGGATCTCGTTACGTTACAAAAGGACATCAATTAGTCAAGAGTTTTTAGCTGCACAATACATACCAAAGTTTACATGAACATATATGCTCTTCTTAAAATTCAAGAACTCAACTTTAAGTCTCCCATTATCTTACATTTCCCCCAAAAAACAAAACAACTCATCATATCAAAACCCAAAATTTTCCTCTTGCAGATAGTCAATGACATTGTGAAGTGATCTTTTGTCATTTTTTAATCAAGTTAAAAGTTAAAAGTGTTTGTTAAAAGTCCTCTCCAGTAGGCACTGGATAATAGAAATTTTGCAAGGTTGATTTACTCTCAGCAGGTCAACACCTGACATACATTTGTTGTGACGTTAATTCATAAAAATAACGAATTTGTAGAGTCATTGATCTGTCCATTCTTGCATCAAGGGTTTCTGGCATTTTTGTCCTCCTTTGTAACATGTTCAGAATATGAAAATAACTCTATTTTGAAGATAGGGCGAATAATTGCAAATATTTATGGAATGGCTTTTGCTATTATTTAGCAAAAGTTATTCTGAGTCAGTCAACTTTCTCTTCTCTTAAGACTAGATTAGCTTTTTATAATGAGTCTTGAAATGTTTGTTTATGATATAAACAAAGCTAGATCATAGACTGTGTTGACCTTCAATTACATTTTTACTAACTATTACAAATTTCTTTGGTAACGGATAACGAGTTTCATCCTCCAGTGGCCTGCTGAGGATATTCAATTAAAACATTCTTGTGACATTATAATCTTGTTTCAAAACACAAAGGTTCCACATATTAATTAATATATAGCCTTCATCATTAATTTGTCAAAACTTAAAGGAGCATTTCAGACATACATGTAGAAACATAATCTTCCACTGGATTTTTTTCCCCATTCTAACCTGCAGCATATATGTTGTTTTTTCTATTTAATGTTTTAATGTCACTGTTTATAAAATAACAAATTAATACCCCAGTAAGCCTGATTATTAGTTCCTTAGACTTAAATATCATCATCATATCGCATGTTGCACTATATAGCCAAGGATAGAGTAAACACGATCCCTGCCGTCATTGTGCGTTAGTAATCAAATTCCACAGACACAATGTCTGCCAGTATCGACAAGGCCTCTATAAACAATCACATACTTAGAATGTAATTTAAAACTTACCAAGATATCAAGATATGATTTAAAACAATCCCATAGAACAGTTTAATATGTAATGGTAAAGTACAATGGGATAGTTCATTCTCTGATGTATACAACCATGGGGGGTGGGGAGGGGGTGTGTTAGAGGCCTATACAGGGGATGAGGCATATTATATAGTGCATAATGTATAACATACAATTGGCTCTTGCATTGGTACTATTTTTAGTGTTTGATTTTACATTCGAATACAGGTAATGATACAAGCATGTACATGCCTGCTCAGTTAAGAAACATACATTTCCTCTCTGTAAGAAGAAGTTAAGAGCCACTTTTATTTCTTCAGAAACTCCCACTTACACATCAGATGCTTACCACACAAAGTTATTGTGCTAGGGTTATGTCAGTCATTCCTTATCCCTTCCTACCCTCTCCCATCTTTTCCCATCCTCTTAAAGTTGAATGTCTTGTTGAACAAACTCTACCTTACACTAAAGAAGCAGGTGTAAAAGGATGATGCATATTACTTAAACTGTTTAGGCTTTGTTCAAAACTACTAATCTCTGTCAAAATATGCAATCTCGGACTGATAAATCAGAGGGGATAAAGCTAGGGATATACTGTGCCACATTTTGGTTATGTTTCATTTAAGAAACTACTAACATATTTATCCATTGCCAATTCTCTCAACCTTCTATTAGAAGTACTTAAGATTATGAACATCACAAAAAAGAACATTAACTGATGTCACTACAAGAGATTATTTCGTTTCCAAATCTCCCCATGCCCCTGGGTTAAGGCGTATTAAAGACCGAAGAATAAAATTCGCACTGATTCCTCCGAAGGACGACCTCATTTCTGACATAATTCTCATTTCTGCTGTCGTAAGAGAGATTACTTTCAGTCACTGAAGTACTAAAAATTCTTCATCTTATTATTATTATATTGAAATTATTTCTATATTTAGCATGCAAGCAATACTTTACTGATACAGCAACAGTATCAGTATTGAAAACTTCACAATTTGACAGTTGAAGTCAAAAGTTTAAACCTTCATAATTCGACAGTCATGTTAGCAACTAAAGTATAGTGTTCTATTAAAGGTGCTTTCTCACTTTGGTTTTAATTCTCAATAAAACATTCTTCATAATAATAATAATTAAGGTTGTTATTATAATTGATCCCAATACAGACCTATGTCCATCAAATCCTCTGTAAACAACTACTATCCAATAGTGCTACAGCTTTACATAAACATCGTTAACCTGATGATGCATGCATACATCCAAACAACAGATATCCTTGGCAAACAGGTTGTGGGAAATTTCAAAACCTATTTCCTGAGCCCCCACAAATGACTTAATGGCTTTTATTCAAATTTTGCAATGATTCTGAGGAATTGACTTTAATGAACTATTTGATCAAACAGGTTGATGTATTAGTCTACAGTGTTTATAATGATTAATTTCTATAAAAAAACACATATGTAGAAGTGGTGGTGAGGTGTAGGAAACATGTGCTGAAAGTGGTCATGTTTCTTAAGGTCCAAAGCATGTCAAAATTAAATTGTTACTTACTTCTTCAAACTTCTTAATTAGGCTTCATGGTGAAGACTAAGGCATATGTCAAATGTAACAAGGTGACTGTAGCATTATGTGTACCGAGGACATGTATACTTTATTACGCTTCACAGTTTTACACAATAAGCATTGCTGGTCTGTCAAGCAGTGGCGTCACCAGACTTTTCAGTCTGGGGGGCACAGGGGAGGCACCAGCATTTGATGGGGGGGCACTTAGGTGGATACGGATCGCCGTCCTGGGGGAGGGGTCTAAGGGGAGGGGGTGCCCCCTCCAGGCGCGGCAGAACGGGAATTTTGGGGGGGGCTAATGTGTAGAGACTATCTAAGCGGAGCTCCACCATCGGTTGGCGCGGAGCGTACAAGAAAATTTGGGGTTTTTCAAACCCCCAGACGGCCGGAAACGGCACTTCCCGAGTGTTTTATGCTGCGAATACCTAGCCCTAAAATATGGGTCTCAAGCCTGCAATTTCTCAGATTGCACGTGAAAGTCTGTAAAAACATTGTAATTTGTATATCCGATGGTGTTTTAAGAGAGTAGCTATTACTCGTAGTGTACTCGCAAAGACGTTTTTGAGTGTAGTAAGGGGATGTTGGAGAACTGGCTGAAATGAAGCAAGTCATTGGCCTAAGACGAAGTTGTGTTGCGCTTACCGGTACTCACACTCACTGCTTCCACTTTTCACGGGGCGTGAAGACGCGGTTGGGGTGACAATGTGGTCTATAGCCAGGGGACGGGCCGAGGGTCCCCCCAGCATTTACTAAAATTAATACACCTATATAGTATACGTGTGCATCGGACAGATCGACAAGTATGCATTGAAAAATGGGCAGATGCACGTTTCGGAGCTTTGGTAAATATTGGGGGGGCTTATCATGCATTTGCCCCCTCAACTTTTTCATTGGGGGGGCTGAGCCCGCCAAGCCCCCCCCGGTTCCGCCGCCACTGCCCCCTCCTCCCCTTTGGAAAATTTTCACATACGGAGGATGGGCTAGATGCAAAATGCTGCCACATTTGATGCTAAATTCGATCTGAAGATATCTCCAGAAATTGCTATTTTTGAGGTAATGATTTTAACAAGGCGCAGAATTTTGCAGAGGATATGAACCACATGCTGTCGATATTATGCCGAACCCTATATCAATAGAACCTACATTTGTTGAATTAATGTGTGCATGACCCCCGACTCCTTTCTTGTCCTTCTCGTTTTCGCCCATTATCTATTAAGATGTAACAGGTTCCAGCATCGTTATTGGCTCCTATCAGGGATCTCACCATGCAATCCAAAGTTTGATCACACATCGAGTATAGCTCAGTATGCAGGTGTGAACATTCGCCATTTGTTCCTACAAGCATCTGACCTCAAATGACCTCTGCACCCCTCTGCACACAACAGGGTTAATATATGGGTCCACAAATATAGGCAAGTATGGTGCCTGCGGACCCTCACATTCTCACATTTCGTCAGCTCCTAACCTGTCAACCTCAAACCAAGGCAACATATTGCAGTACCCTCCCTTCTCACAGCCATGTAGCTCGCGAAGCGAAAGTGTATATCCGCTGGTATGGCGTGAGCACTGACACATTCAATATAAATATCGACACCTGTTGTGATGGCGCGGGTTACGACTTCGATACCCGACGTTCAAGGATAAACTTTTTCATATTTTCGCAGCTCATTTGAAGAAAATACGAATTACTGTGCTTCTTTGTCCTTATGAAAAACCAACTCAGATGATGGGAGTTGAATATAACAAAATAGCCTATATATATATTTTGTTACCAACCCAAATCTCAGATGGGGGGTACTCGGGGGGCACTAGGTTTTCCAGGGGGGGCACGTGCCCCCCCTGGCCCCCCCTTGGCGACGCCACTGCTGTCAAGATAGATCTGGAATATTTAACTAGGTTGAAATATTAGTTTAAATATATACTGCTACTTGGGTTTGCATTCTTCATTCCAAATTAAAACACTTACGGACTTTCTTTGCAGACACTAGCTCCTGTCAAACTCTAAAGAAAAAAATCAAACTCTAATAAAAACCTCTGAAGCCCTAGAAAAGTATTTGTTATTCTGTAAAATATCACAAAGTTGTTGGTAATTCTTGACAGGCTGCAGCATTTCAGGGTCATTAACCTTTCTTATGGGATTCCATTAATCTCAATGCAAATTCATTAAGAAATAAGTATAGACAAGGCTATCGTATTTGGTAGCTTGGAGCAAAACAATTAAAAAACCTGATGAGGAAAAACTTGTTTTCACGCACTGATAAGACTTTACAGAAATAATGATCTTCTCTAATATAATTCATGACAATTGCTCTGTAATTTTTGTCAAACTACACCTTAAGGATATTTGAAAGCATCGAGGCTAACAACCTTCGAACTAACATACAAACGAAACATCTTAAAGGGATACTCCAGTGTCAGACAATGTGACACACTATGGAAAAGAAAAATATTCCACACTGTTAGTTATAAACCCAAAATCTTAATATCGTGTCCCGATTAAACTCAAGATATTATTGACAAATGGACGGTCTACTTGGCTTGCTAAACCTGCAGTTCATTCCTGGGAGTGGATGATAGTAGATGGTCTGTGATGTAACTTAGGTAAATGTTCTTAAAAGCTTCACTTTAAATGATGACATCCATTCACTCTGCTGTTGCCAGATGAATTCACAAAATACCACCAAACTTTGAAAAATTTATAAAAACAATCACCTTTAGCCGCCTGAATATTCCTTGAAAGTCATGATAGCAGCCGCCATATAAACAAAATGTAAGAACTACATTGAGAGGAGGAGATGTGAAACCTAGACAAAGACTGAGATCTAGCCCAGGCATTTTGAGGAGCCTCCCTTCAAAGCTCATTCACTCTACCCGAGTGATATTTGTTTTCAAATGAAAAGGGCAAACAAGAAGAGGGGGGAATCCATTCCTGATAATTACTCCTGAAAAGAGGCCAAGTGTTTTTTCTAGATTGTAAAATCAGCCTGAACATTGTAATCAGATGACTGTCATTAGCACTTAGATCAATTTCAAGAACATACATAACTTGTCATTATTAAAGCAGCTCTCTAAATCAAAAGTGGTTGCCAATTTAGAGCACTTCTGATACGAAGGCTTTCGAATATTTCAGACTAAGATCGATATAAGTCGATCGAGATATCAACAATCCACATCTTTTTTTCTTCACCAAACCAAATTAAGTAGCGATCAAGTTATTACTGAATAACTTTGGATGCTAAAAATATTAGGACCAGGATCGATGGACACTTTTGTTAAGATTCTAATATTAACCATACAAATCCCCAAAAATTGGAAATAATACAGACTTTTCTTTAAAACAAAAATTTTATAATGAGAAGTGCAACTTGATTAGTCAATGCAAAGAGCTGAGTTTCTCAGAGATTTATCCATTATTATGTCATAGAAGATCATTGGAAAAGTGCATTGACTTTCAGCTGTGCATTGAAAAGACATTGAAAGTCGGTCCCTTGCATGCTGTGCTTTGGTAGTGTCATTTCAAGTTCCTGTTGCCTAGCAACATCAGAACGTCTCTGTAGTCTGTACCCTCCCAAAGTGTTGTGTGTAAGTACGTATTTGTGCATGCTAAATGAAGGCTCAAATCCATTATTGGAAAAATAACCCATTGTGAGGAATGGTCATATGATGCTAAATCAACCAATCAGAAGCAAGAATGAATAAAACAGATAAAAACCCGTTACTAGTAAAAAAATTATCAAAAATAACAAGAGGAGCCACTTTAAGAGCACATGGGAAAGCAATTAGACAAGCCTTACCTCTCCGGTGCTCGCCACATGTTTTGCAATTTCAGAGTTGACAGATTTCTGAAGGGCATCTGGGCTGTTAACAAATTCAAAAGAGAAAGTAAAAACTTAACAGTTTTCAAATGAATTTGATTTTTTTTTCAGTCAACAAAGATCAACATTACAAAGAAAGGTATCTTAATTTCCGGCTCTACTTTCAATTGCCTCAGCTTAAAGATCTACTTTTTTTTTATGAACAAAGACACAATTTACACATTGCTGCTTGAATAACAAGTTGGGAATAATTGAACAATAGAACTCATGAACAGATAAAAGATTTACATATGCTACTAATGAAGCTTGAACAACTACAACTAAAATCATTAATGGAATCTTATTTGTTCACAGTATGTATAAGATTTTAATGCTACTCCATAATTGTTTTTATGTATAAGTTTTTAATGCTACTCCATAATTGTTTTTATCAATTCTAATTGTTTTCTGCAGATAACCTGATCAAGAAATCTAACCACATTTGAACAACGCATTATAAACATCACGCATGACTGAGGAAAAGTCTGAATTGTTTTCCGACTGATTTGGCTTCTGAAGAGCTGACGTTTCCTATGTCACTATATATAGTAGAACTACAAGGTGTGGATTCAATACACAGACTAGTCATTAATTCCGGCTTATTCTAAAAGAAATATTCCAGTGGTTGGAAGTTGGATATTTATAAAGAGAAATGTTGTAAACATTCTGCACAGTTAGCAGGTCAATTGATGACTATCCATACAGTATGCTTAAAGAAAGCAAGTCTTAACACAAAATCACAAAATATTAAGAAAAGTTTTTGTGTCTTCTAGAGACCATTTTTTTTTGCAAGAGACAAAATAATATCTTTAAAAGAAAGTAGCATTTGATGAAGCTTTGAATTCAGAGTACATTAATTGGCAATTTCAGAACAAAATGAACATGAAGAACATTTCAGGTACAAATAACAACATGACAAAAGCAAAGAGAAAAGCTGAACATGTGCCATATGACATTCTGATGAACCAGCTAATTAATGTGATCCATTTCCAATGGTAGTGAATGGTTTCTTTGGCAAATTAATATTACAAGCCACCATCAAACCATCATATAGTTTAAGAGCAACATGATATTGAGATAGGATTTTCACCAAGCAGGTTTAATCCACCTTTTCATCTTCCATGTACATGTCACATTATCCACCATCAAACTATTCCTTAAATTTCTTTATAAAATACTGTAGTAACAATCAGTTAAAAGTTCATTTAATATCTTGCAGAACCCATAGCAGAGTACCTGAAGCCATGTTACTTTGCTAATGAGAGTATATACATCTTTAAGTGTTGAGCATATATCATATAGCACTATTTAGAATTTATAAGAGCAGGATCAATGTGAGGACAAAATGGAAGCAGGAAGGGTGCATGTCAGTATGAAGCAATGTGATGACTGGTAATTCTTATTTTAAACATGCTTTTATTTTAGAATAACAAATTATAAAAGACCAAAATGGAATCAGGAAGGGAGCAAGTCAGTATGAAGCAATGTGATGAATGGTAATTCTTAATTTAAACATGCTTTTATTTTAGAATAACAAATTATAAAAGACCAAAATGGAAGCAGGAAGGGAGCAAGTCAGTATGAAGCAATGTGATGACTGGTAATTCTTAATTTAAACATGCTTTTATTTTAGAATAACAAATTATAAAAGACCAAAATGGAAGCAGGAAGGGGGCATGTCAGTATGAAGCAATGAGATGACTGGTAATTCTTAATTTAAACATGCTTTTATTTTAGAATAACAAATTAAAAAAGACCAAAATGGAAGCAGGAAGGGAGCAAGTCAGTATGAAGCAATGTGATGAATGGTAATTCTTAATTTAAACATGCTCTTGTTTTAAAATAACAAATTATTTTATGTAGGATTCAACAAGCATCTGTCAGCACACTATGTTTGGCCCTATTTTGTTTATAATTTATTTTTTCACCCCTTTAATGCATATATGTATGTATGTATGTATGTATGCATTTTAGAGGAATTTGCGAAGCCTCAGCCAGCCGCAAGCTGACCGAAGTATGAAGTCTCTTAGATTCATATTTAACGTCCATGATAATGAATTGTCAACAACTCTGTAACTGGACGACATACATTAATCTTAGCGTGACTCGAACTCGGGACCTTATGATTGGATGGCACCAGCGTTAACCACTGAGCTAGCACTCCTTGGAGCTGACACTCCGTGGAGCTAACACTCCACTGGAGCAAACACTCCATATACAGAACTGACAAAACAGGAGCAAGAGCACAGGGTCATCATCTGAGGTCTCACATGGTTCTGGAATGCAAAGCATGTGTGGATAAGAATCTAATTAAACAAACTTAAAGTGAATTTTGATTTAGATTTGACCTAGTCATATGAACGCATCGCATCCTCCTGGATGGCTGCTTTTTATAGCCTACCTGATGATCTTAGCCCACACTCTTTTGCTCAATATGAAGTGAACACTGTGGCTTTGAAAACAGATGCCTAGTTGTCAGAATAAATTTCACATGAATCCTTCATGCAAAGAATATGATTTGACAGAATCTAAATCAAATTGCACTTTATTGTTTAATTAGGAGAGTATATAAGGTAATAGCTGCCAAATTTACTATGCCACTTGTTAAGCTGCTCAGGGCCTACACTCCAGGCATGAAATGGCATAGGTACAGGGCATTAAATTTGAAATCATCAGAGACGACCAAATTTCTATTAAGACATCAAAACTCAGCTTTGGAGGTCATCGGATAGATGACTAGTTGTTTTCATCAAATTCAGATTGCATTGTAACTAAATACCCTCAAATAGATTAAATAATAAATTGGTGTCACCTCCAAAGCTACTGTGCTATTCACCAAACCTACACATCTCACCTATATTTTACATCTCCATCATTGTTATTGTAATAATATGTTGGTATAATATTATATAATGTTACATGTAATTATAAATGCTGCACAATACTATAAAGATTATTAAACTGTCACTGCAATCTTTTCACAACGTTTGGTGATGGAAATAATATACAATGTCATACTCAATGTGTATGACAAAACACGACCGCCGCGACTCAGCCACTGTTAACATCTAATCCAGGGGAATTACAAAGAATTAGAATTCATAAGAAACATCACACTTGAATTAATAATTAGGTGCTTAAACTAGAAAAACTTCCTAACTTAAGCAGTTTCTATATGTTAGAAGACGGGTGGAGACGGTACAAGGAAAATGAAAGAAAAAAAGACGACAAAAACACCCCCTGATATTCCTGCCATAAAAACCATCATTAAAGCAGAATAAATGTCTGTCTTAATGATGCAATAACTCTTCTTATGATGATCCAGGGGAGGGGAGGGGAGGGGGGTGAGTTAAAACTAAGGATGTAAGAAAGCTTCATGGCAGTTGTTGCTCACCCTCTTGAGTATAATATTATAACTCAGTCTTTTCAGTTTATCATTTATAACATGTATAACTAAGATGGCTTAGATAAGCTGACCAAAAATACAATAAAGAATATAGAATGGGCTGGATTTGAGTGACTTTATTACTGGCACTTAAGTCAAGGTTTAGGTTAATGACAGCTCTGATGCTGTCATAAAGCTGTTTTAATGGATGTTAAATGATATATACTTATTATTATTATGCGAGGAAATGTCTGTTTCTTGGGAAATCTTTACTAGCAGCGGAGCGGGCTGCGAACTAGTCAAAACTATTAAATAAAAGGTCACTCCGCAAAGAAGCCAAGTTTATCGTCAAGAAATAAAAAAAAGGCAGTCGTCTTTTGCCGTAATAATTATGTAGGATATTATTTCATTAATTTTGCTGATCGACGACTGTGACCCCATTCATTACAAAGGATTGTATACACAAACAACAACAAAATATGTTAGCAGAGACGCTATTATCTAGAATAAGGGAATCATGGAACGTCTGTATGTAGAAAATATGAAGTTGTACAGGAGGAAACACAAATAGGAAAAAGCATGTGTAATTCCTATTCTGTGACTATTTGAGAGGGTGGGACAGGAGAGGGGCAGGAAATAAAAACTGTTGTGACAAAAAAAGCAATCCAATTTCAACAAAACATCAGTTATGAACAAACTCCTACACAAAATTAGAAACTTACCATTCAAGGCAGGGAAGAAAAAAAAAACCTTTTGTGGTTGCATGGGGAAGTTAATTAACAGTTCTTACATATTACACACATTTAATGGGATATTGCCAAGATAAAAAAAGGAACACTATGCCCCTACTATTACAATTATTTTTATGTCATGTCATTGTATGGACCGCAAGTAGTTCCAATCATCAGTCCAAAACTATCGCCAAATAAAATGTGCGTTCATACCTCTGTAATGTTTACTTTGTGTCAAGAGAAATTTACATAAATGCAAGAAATTGTCACAAATGAAAGGTTTTCAATATCTGTGAAATGTTATCTTTTAGACATGTTGCTTAATAAGAGTTCCTGTTTCTACACCAAACAGAATGAATTTTATGCATCAGTCATCATCGTCTGCCCAAAAAATCGATCTGAATTTTTATCCAGAGGAAGGCAACACATTTTGAACCTATTTTCCTTTATTTCTGATATCGCCCTTGGATTTAACACTTTCAAATACCATACAATATTTTACACGAAGATGTCTCCTATTTTTTTCTTTCCCTGCCGAAAGCGTGTTGATCAGATTTCAAATCTCAATTATAAATCCCACAAAAGTTTTGAGGTTTGCTTTAAACGTAAATGCGCATCTCAGCCCTTTAAATTAACAGCTGCAATCTACGCTTGGCATACTGTAGGTTATACAATCACCATCAGTTACTATAGAAGCTTTATTCTATAAGCTCAATCGCCACTCACGCTAGATTGCACTTGTTCTTCAATTTTAAATGAACCGATATACCAAAAAGGACAAAGTCTAGGTCAGTCTACATGGACATACATCCATTCCTGAGAGAAAACTCCTGTTTTTGCAGCAATGAGGCGAATCATTTACCCAAGCAATTTCTTCTTTCTCTTTTTTAAATCGACTGAAAGAAGTGTGACCTCAACTATTTTAAATGATGTCAGCTAGTAGAGGCTGTGCAATCCCCACTTTTTTATTAGATTATCCCATAATTCTCCAAGCTCTGGTGATTGCCGAGAACGTAAAAAAAAAAATTAAAAAAAAAGAAGCTATATTCAACACCGATGGATTGTGCAGCTCACATGGGTGAACAAAGTAACAATATATATAGTCAAATCAAACTTCAGTCTGAAGAAAAGTGACTGAAATTTTGGCAACTATTATAGGACAAATTAAACATCAGCTGATCCTTGATGCCATCATGGTACACGGGTCAGACAATTAATAGTCCCAAAAGCCTTAATATGCACAGTTTTTACCATCCTCAATGAAGACCAATTTTCAAACAGTATAATCCAAAAATTCTCAACGACTGTATCCCTTTGGATACATGTGATTGTGATTCAAACTATAGACATAAAAAATTTTGTTCGTCTTATGTAGATGACTCATCTAATAATGTCGTCAACGGTAAATTTGTTTCATTTTCGGCCAGACAATAGTTCTAGATGATATAAATGTTGATAACCAACATTTAGTGTTTAACTTTTCTTCACAAAATTTTAATAAAAGGTTTAAATATAAAACTAGGACAGATTTGTGTCATCTGCGCCAAATGGCATTTAAAGAGGATCGAGGGAAGGCTGTATGGGAGGCATAAATAGAGACATGAAATTATACCACATCACATATTAAACCTTACTACATCACACAGTAGATATTCACAGATGGAAATGCCACTGACCATACCCAAGAAACGGTGAGAATAGTTTGGTGGTTGATGGGTGAGAGGCAGCAAAATCTTGCGTGGGTGTGGATAATAATACATAATTGTTCTGCATCCTACACCAACAAATCAAACACAATTTCACAGTTATTTTGTCTTGATCTAACACCTGCCTTAAGTGGATAACAATCTGCTGAGTTACATAAACCAAGTCTGATAGTCTTTCAATCCTTCTCTTATATAAAAATATATATATGTATATATATAAAAAAAAACCTTTGGACAAATTTTTATCACAGGACTGGCAAAAGCTTGCCGGAAGAGACCTTGATGATTTAAGTGATTGCTCTCTTTCTAGTAACATCCGGCAATGAAATTCTACCCCCTCCCCTAAAGAAGAGGATTTTGTCAATGTTCATCTCAACAAATCTTTAATCAAAGGGGAGAAGGAAAAGTAAGACTGCAACTTTAGGAGGAGACATCTTGATTTACAACAGCGAGACGCCAGACCCGCAATCCAATACTCGTTATTGAGGAAGAGTTTGTCCGCAAATATTGCTTCAGCATTTCCTTTTCTCCCCGTGGGCAAATTGCTGGGAAACTGTAGCAGGCGTATGCTCTTCAAGGAAACTCCGACGGCATATCGCCACATCCTCAAAGATCAAGGGCTATTCATGATATTTTAACCTTCATTTCAAAAGGGAATAGGGAAAAATATTAAGACGAGAGGGAAAAAAAAAAGATAGGAGAAGAAGATGACGAAGAAGGAAGGAAAGAAAGAAGGATGAGTGCAGGCCTCGGATGTCAACTGTAAAGTTTCCTGAGGCACTGACTGTTGCTAGGTTTGATATCATTAAAGATGACAACCTCCAGATGAAGATATATTGCACTATATATCACACCATAAAATTGCACTAGGCAATTTGCAAGTTCTAAACGGCCATCATGAACTGAATAATCATTGAACGTTCTCTATGTAAGGTTTACATATATTTGATAAAAAAAAAAAGTCATTGTATCCGAGATGAATCTTGGCATCTTTGATACATAAATTAATTAATGTTATATTTGCTTACAGCCATCTATAGTCCATAATAAATTGCCCCACCTTTAAAATTTGTCAATATTGAAATTACCAAGTAACCCATGTTTGATTTCACTTTATTATCTTTATACCGATCTCAAAACTGAAGGCAAAAATATGATTAAATATGTACTGCACAGCAGTATGAGTGACATTTATTGCCAATTAATCCAGGAATGAAGATTATTTGGAACAAAAGAACTTCATAACGACCCATGCAGATAATGATCTACATGAAGATTACATTAATCAGTTCAGTATTATATAGAACCATGGACAACTGATTCATCATCTAGCTTTCCTGTCAATGTCTGTATTTTAAATGTTTTAAAATCTTAAGCTTCAAACCTTGGTATACAGTAATAGCACATTTTGTATAAGTACATGAACCTCCAGCTGTAAGGAGGCCATTAATTAGCCGTAATGATAAAACTTATATGTATATGGTACTCGTACTCATATTACTTTAATTAATTGAAATTGTAGTGAGTTGGAAAATTCAGAACAGTGAAAAACTTACAGTCTCCACAGGGATTCGAACCTGGGCCTCCCGCTTTATATGCGGACACCCTAACCACTAGGCTATAGATGCTGATTGTATGTCCAGAGGTTTGAAACCGGTAAGGAAGGTCGTAATGCCACTATAGGCAGATATATATATATATATATATATAGATATATATATATATATATATACATGCATGTGATAAGATAACGAACAAACCCTGGATTGTTTTTAAGACTTCTCCTTTTGATCAGTGTTCAGATAATTACACTCTGAGACAAAAGTGTCCATGCATTTTTGTGTCTGTTCCTGCCACAACTGCCGCTTGATCCTGATTCAAGGTACAACAAAGGAACCTCCAACATATGAAGATTCCTGCATATATAGATAGACCTAGATAAAGTATATCCTATTCAATCACAGCAGTTCGGCTGTGAAAAACGGGAGAGAAAAAAATCTCCACTTCTCAGTTCATAAATTGGGATATAAACAAAATACACAGATAATCGATGCACCATGATCAGTACCACAAAACAGAAATTTTAAATTTTAACACAAATTTGGACATAGATGTGCTTTGAAGCAAAGACCTTATATAGACAACATGTGTTGGACCACCACACCGGTGCTGCATGGCCGAGTGGATACAGGCAGTAGCATTTGAAGCAATGATGCTTAGCAGATTTGGGTTCGATCCCCGGCCAGGTCATAGTAAGGTTTTTCATCCAAGGGCAATCTACAGTTTTCCCATCTGGAATGACAGAGTGAGTTAGGCCTGGGATCACTGTGGTTATGCCACATAGAGCAGTAGTATACACCTAGCTATCATGTTAATGTATTTAATTGATTCTTTAAAATAGGTTTCCTTAGTTCTTCTTTCCCTCATTTTTCTCTTACAGTTTCTTCATTTCCCTTGCACCCATTTCCTCATTGTTTTTGCAAAACGTACAGAAGCAAAAGGAACAGAGAAACCGAAAATAACAAATACAGTCTGATATATCATTCAAAATAAGAAAAAAACATAATCTTTTCATTCTGTGCCCTTGTAATGAAAGCTGAACTATGTTAATCCTTACAACTGTCTGAAATGTTCTTGAGCATATCCATTGCCTATCTCTGCCTACATAAGAATTAAAATGTAGCTTACCCTGCTTCTACGCCCCAATTCATACAAAGAAGGGAAATTAAGCCATATTTATTTTTACATGTTTCCCATAAAGTATCAGTATTTGCACAATAAAAAGAGATGTATCACTCTGGCTGGTGAGAGACTGAAATTTCCTTGAATAGATCAAGAGAAAGAAAGGGAAACATCAATAAATCATTTAAATTAAACCTTGTCAAGGTCAAATCTAAGTAGCAAGAAAAGACATTATGGTTTTATTTACCTTTCGAGTAGGATAAGATACAAGGACACATTGTTGGTTCAATCTCATAACAAACTTGTGAAATGTCAGGGCAAAATTTTGATGGTAATACAGTCATCTGAGACTGCTAGATTTCTATTCTGAAAACAAAACCAGCTATAGAGGGTCTCTGACGGACGACTAGTTGTTTACATTGAACTGCATTGTGACTAAATATCCCCAAATAAGTAAAATGGTAAACTGTTATCATCCCCACTGTTGCTGTTCTATATATTTACCAACCCACACATACAAAGTAGTCTGCAATATTAGTTCGGACCTTTGACTGAAAATAACACCTTGTACTGAAAACACAATCTGAGCAATGCATTTTGCACATTCAGCATATTAAATTCATTTTGTGAAACCCCATCCTCACCCACACCATTGGAATCCTGTGAGTGTCACAAGATTGGTTCAAACACACTGAATTCATTGTGAATCTGGGTGGAATACAGGTGGAATTGAGGGCTGAAGTTGGGAAGCAAAATGCTGGATTCCAATCCCATAGCTGGGAAGTTTGACCATGGAGGGGCACCAACAAATTAAGGAGTGGCACACTACTTGCGTCCTTAAATTTGTGAATATTTTTGTGCATTTTACGAGGATGGCAGAGATGGCCTTATGAAGTCATTCTTTGATCACACATCTCTAAACTAATGTTCTCTATAATCAAATTTTTTCGTAATGAAAAGAAACAAAATAAAACAAAACTGTTAGCAAAACTGCTTATCCACTAGAGAGCCTGTGTAAGAGAAAGTGTACAAACATTTAGCCTTCGAAGAAGATCCTGCTAGGATCGAAACGTCAGGCCAACTTACTTTTACACAATGAAAAGAAACAGAAAGTATTGCCTAGATCCTTGAATTTCATTTAATACAGTCACCTCCTTTAAACTTACATCAGCAAAATAAGCACTTTGTTAATAAAACTGATGATGTTACCAAGAAACCACAGCTCTTGATTTTGACACTGGATAACCTGAGATGCTGTCAATTTATGAGATGTTGTTGTAAGATCATTTAATCATCATACCGTAAAACAATTACTGCACGTCATAAATTCATCTGGTGTAGTCTTCTCTTCTTTCTTCGAAGATAATGTTATTACATGTGTGCATGAGCCCACGTTATGTTTACTGTACAATGGTAATGCAAGACTTCTATAGAGTGATATGGCATACTTTAATCATGATCAAACACACACACACACACACGCAAAAGACAAAGATCTAAAGGTACGGAATGATACATGTAGAGGAATATATGGAAAAGGAAACAGAACATAGTCAATGAAAATGAGGATGGTGAGATGTAGGGGCATATCCAGGGGAGGGGGTGTTGGTGGGGGTGTTGTAGACCTAATTATAGAGCCGAAATATGCATTCTAAGGTAACACCATTTCACATATAAAATTTTAAAGTTTTCAAGGGGGAGGACACCCAAACCCTTCCACATGCTTAATTTGATTGTTATAACTACCAATCTTATATGTTAGAGCATGAATGGTGTAGTAACTGATTTATGTAAAAAATTAAATTAAAATATAATTTAACAAAAAATTAGAAACCTTTCGTAATGGTTTTTCAGTGTATTATTACCTTTGACGTACAAAAACTTCAAATACTTGATGTATGATTATTTCTCCTTTTTTTTTGGCACTTTCTAAATAATTTTGTATTCTAACATCTTCCAGTTTTAAAGTAGTTTCAATGTTTAAAAAAATATTTCTTATAGTTGTTGTTATCTTCTGAGAATATTGAAGCTTTAAATGAATGGAATTCCTTGCCCTGAGCTGGTATTGGTCCCCCTCCCCCTATTTTTCTTAGGTAAGTTTTTTTTAAAAATTTTTATCACATTGCAAACGAAAAAAACATTACAAAGACAAACTTTAGTTTACTTAAATCTAACATAAGCACTGAAAGTCAGCCTTCCTCACAGATTTTATTCGTAAGATCAAGGCAAAGATTTGTGCACACAATTAATATGTTGGTATATATACACACAAATGGAATAACGACAATCTTTCGCAATGGATTAAAAGACAGCAATTAAGCATGTTAAGTGCATGCCTGTCTACTCATCATGGAGACCATCCAACCACTTGAACATGTAAAGTGATACTGTAAGCATTTTCACAGATGAGCAGAGGGGGCCAGCATTAAACTGTCCTACTGTAATGGGATCTTCAACAAGCGAAATGACTTTAATTAAAAACTCTTAATACTTATTTAGTCATTTCACTAGAGTAGTCAAAATTAGGAATAATTGTTTTTTTTTCCCCTTCTCTATCAATTATGGAATGAATTCTTTGTTAAAGCACTTACATAAGTTTCATTAATAAATAATGATAAAAGGGAGCAGAAATAGAAATATTTATGACTTTCACTGGAGCATCTTGTTTTTGTGTTTTTGTGTGTGTCTGTGTGTGTGTGTGATAGACTCTGATAGTCTTGTTTGTGTTTGTGTGATAGATTGTAATAGTCTTGTTGGACTGTTGTTGAAACCATTTTCAGCAAATAGTAATGTCTGTGTTCTCAGTATATATAAAGTAGAGACATAAAAGGGTACAAAGTGGGGTTAAAAACAACCCCTGTTAAAGATACAACCAGCTAGGACACCGATTATAAACTAAATTTCATTTCTTTAGGAGTTGAAAACATTCATATTCAATATATACTATATGCAGACTTGGCATCCACAAATTTTGTCATTGTTGATATTTATACAGATATTTAGCCCATGATACTGCATATAGCCCATGATACTGCAAAGGTCAAGCATGTACACTCCAATCCGCTTTTGCTTAAGCGCTTTGAGGCCTTTGCATAAAGCGCTCTATAAATATTTGCTTATTATTAATCCTCCATTAAGTGGATATACAGAGAGGGATCGGCCCCTAATTATAGGGATCATGGGCCCTGGTACACTGGGATAGTAATACAACCTCTTGGGGATCCCTCAGAGGTGATGTAATGTGCCATGTTTTGATTGGTTCAAAATAAATCCATACTTTAGATATTACACAACTTTGCTGGCAGACTATGTGCAACTCACCTTAATTAGTACATGCTACAAAAAATAAGCGCCAAATTCATGAATACCCAATGCTAGGATAAGAATCACAACATGAAATCACTAGCTTGGAATGACCCTAGTAGCACCTTTTGGGAGGATAGAGCTACTGCAAAAGTTTCATACTCCCCAAAGATGCAAAAAAGAAGAAACGTTTGAGGTTCCAGTTACGTCGCCTTTTCACTTCTCATCGAATACGAAAAACTGAAGATAACTTAAAGGCGATCAGGAACGTGATTAGGAGCACAACTTACCAGTCAGAGAGTATAGTCAAGCTATTTCCATTTCTATTTTATGCCTTCCTAATTACTGCATCATCCTAGGTGGAATTTAAGCTATTTACAGTTCAATGCCATGGTGTATTTACAGCTTGTCTAATAATTCAATTACTTGGCCAGAGCAGCACAGCTACCTACAGAGCTCAGTAGCTTTATTTTTCTTGCCTTCTTCTACCTTCAGCATGTGTTAAAAAGAAATTTAATTTGAAGTTGCTCTGAAATGTTTTTCCACGTAAGTGGCCCACCGGGGAATGCAAGTTTGATTACAAGCATTCATAAAAGAGAATATGCCTCCTGATGGCTAAAGACAAATGTGTCTCTCAGTTGGCGAGGATAAAGGGGCTGGAGTCACATATAGGGTCAAATTACTGATGACAAGTCTCAAAAGAACAGTTGTTTATTGTCATCTAATTTGTTAGCGATTGGAAAATTGTAACTTCATACGAATCGTGAGGTGAATCCGTACCTGTACTCGTATTTTCACGTAGATACATATATAGTCGTAATCTCCCTCATGGAGTAGTACTCGTATTTGGGTCATTTTAGAAATGTAATGTAGATACCCTAGTGCAAGATTACCTACTCGTACTCATGCTTAAAGTCTTAATTCTACCGGTACTCATACATACCGATCAATATCAAGGGAAATTCTATTTGTACAGGTACTCAAGTTGTGGTACTCATACTGTGGTACTCATAAGTACTATAAGTGTGCTTAATATCAGAGATTTTGATTCAGCTATCACTATAATGGACATCTTCATCTGCTGTGAACCAATGGTATAGCTGTAAAGCATGGTGCATATGAAGTAACACTCAATTGAGTATACAGTTTTCCAATTTTTCCAACTGAACATTTTTTGCCAAAGTCACCAGTGTACTTTTGACATCCATCCAACCTTCAAGGCATGAGCATTCCATACATTGACAATTTGCAAAGGTCTGTCTCAATTTTTTTTTTTAGTCCATGAAAATTCAGATGACAATTAAAACAGGTAAAAACTAATATATCCCAAGAAAATGTTCAACATGCATGGAAATAAATTAAAGATGTCAGTCACACAATAGCATGTGTGGTCCAGTAATATTTTCTAATGAAAAGAAAATGATGGCAGGAAAACTAAAACTGGGGCACACTTGGTAACGGTATCAATTATTCATTTGTGCATCATTTTTAAAATGGGCCAAAATTTGAGGGGAAATCCCAGTTCATCGATCAATCAGGACAATGTGATGGCAGGCTGCCTATCAGCATACTGTGTATGAGAGGATTCAGGACATTCCTGCATAATTATTAGACGTTTAATCGATTTTCAAGAAAAGGCATACAGATGAAGACTGCCGGGTATTCTTGAACGTTAATTATTACGTGTCATTTAAGTCTTCCATTTATAAAAGGAAAAAAGGAAATTATTTCTAAATATGTTTAAACAGACTTGTAATTAATCCTTACTTGTACTCACATTCTATAATAAAGACAACAGTACACACTCTGGCACATTTGTACTTGTACAATTCCTTGTACTTAGAGCCTTGTACTTAGTCTCTTACCAAGGGGAATTCTACTTGCACTCGTACATGAATGCTGTTGTACTCATACTACACGCCTGTGTTTAACACACCAAAGTGACTTGTCAGGGGCTAGGAGGCTATATATACAGTAGTTGTTATTAGCTATGGAAACAACAGAATATGTGATAATGATCGTTCATCACCTCTGTACTTGCACTAAGTACTGTTAATCTGGTGAATTCATGTTGTATATGTTGAATAGTTTTGAGGCAATTTTCAAAATGTCATGAACATTAACGGAACCAATTACACATGTGGCATTGCTTATTTAGCTGTGTAATCCAATTATTTAACATTTGTGGGTGGTATAACCATGAGGCTTTTATATACATGTATATATATATCTATCTATCTATACATCTATATATATATCTATCTATACATCTATATATATGTTTATGTATATATATATATATATATATATATATATATATATATATATATATATAATATTAGAGAAAACCAGAGAAATAAGATATGACTCATAATGACAAATAATGAGTAAGTTTTAGAAAATATATTGGAATTTTTGGTCCCCTTTATATATATATATATATATATATATATATATATATATATATATATATATATATATATATATATATATATATATATATTATATATATGTGTGTGTGTGTATGTATCTATATAGTTGTATACATAGATCTTATCTATTAAGTAAACATTAGAGGAACATTTTATTGACAACAAATTTGTTTCTTATAGATGGACAAAATAGTGGGTGTACATTTTGAGACTGAGGAGTGTAGGTGGACAAATATGTGTCAATCAAATGTGTCTCTAAAGTTTACTTATTATTTTTGATTTATTACCTGTTCCCTTGATTTGGATGAGCACTATCTCCTGTGAAGGTTTTACCTAAACTATTTTGGATTCTATACATGTACCTATGTATAAATTCATCTAGCTATAACATCACCATCTGTTCAGAAGCCTAAATGTGAATGGTTGATTGTTTATCCATATACTCTAGTGGATATACAGTACAATAACGTGTTGTAGACAGCTTGCTATAGTCTACCCCCTTCCAACGATAATTTAAATAAACTATAAACTTTTCAGCTAGTCTTTGAGGCTGGATAAGAGCTGTATGGTATTATGCTACCCTTAACTTCTCTAAGTATCTATTAAATCCTTTCATATGGAGTACCTAGGTTTTGTAGTAAACCTACACTTCCTCTGAGAAAGAAATCCGACAATAAAAATGTCATATAATCCAATCAAAAGGGACACTCAACTTGCAGTTAGTTAGGCAGTTAATGCATTTTTTTCAAGTTTGTGGTATAATATTATAGCTTGTGCTTGTCATCTCAGCTCCTATGTTGCATAAGTTATTACACTATATTAAAAACAGGAAATACCTACCTGAGATGTTCCACCTTTTCTTTTTCCTTGGCAGTGAGGTCAAATGCCGTAGAGAAGCTGATTTCCTATGAAGAAACATGAAAAAATGGACTCTTAGATGCGACTCTCAAACCACTTTTCTTAATGAAAACAAAAGGTTCTTATCCATTTCAATGCATCTGGCTACAACAAGTGGAGAAAACAACCTGCCATACTCTTCCATTAAAGATCGTCTTTTATGTCAGTTACACCAATTTCAAAATTTTATTTAGTTTATCCACCAACATAAGCTTGATACCCTATAATCGAGCTTAACTCAGATGGGCAGTGTTTTAATTTATGGACAAGTGTTCAGCATTTAGACAAGATCATACGACCCATGATCGGTACCATAGGCCACGACTGCCGTCAACCCTGCGAATCAGTGGGAGCTTTGAAATACTGTTTTGCACGTTGCATGCAGTATCTTCTTGGAGGAACATCCATGAAATCTTCGTAGGATCAAATAAACATCACAATCACTACAGGGGATCAATGAAACACATTCACCAATTTTCATTCTGTTTTTAACATTATTTAACTTTCTCTCTTACTTATCACAATAGCGTTAACATAGACCGCATTGCTCATGGGCTACTTTATTACCTTAACTATGCATACACTGTGCCAGACCTTGCAACTTCACCCCTCCCTTCAGTCCAATTATGATTTATTCTATTGTTTCAAAATGTATCTCTATACTGTTGGAATAACTATGAAGAAACCATTAGGGTGGATTGAAAACTACCAACTGCCAGGAATTCAACATGCCCCATTAAGAGATGGATGGTTTTCCTATCATACCAATGAATAAAAAATAAAAAAAAGGTGAGAAGAATGACTGTGTCATTGGACAAAAGGGCATTCTGCAGTGCTGGAGAAATACATTAATTTGGCATAATATTCTGATGGGGCTAAACGTAGTTGGAAAAATGCAGCCCAAGGCCTGTCAAAAGAACGAGCTAAGTCTTTACCCCTTGAGTCTCCAAACTCTTGGGAAATTCCTTCTTTGGCAAAGATTATTCTATCGGGTGGTGGTGAGTTGCTTTATACGAGGCTAGATTAGCACATAACGATGATTGCTTTTCCTTTTTTCCATCTCTGTTCCTTTTCTTTATTTTTTTAAAATATTGAAAATCAAGACGGACTATGAAAACCTATCAGGGAGGCCAGAGTGAGGGATTCAGGAATGACAGCACCTTCCGGCCAAAATGACTTTCAAATATTCGAGACGATCGTTTACACTGGGATGCGAGAGATGACATAGTGATTGTAAAATCCATGCCATGGAAGGCGACGTTTTTCCCCTCTTTCTCGATCTCTTCTGCCGTAAATTTTCCATCGATTTCTCTATGATTGCATTATCTCAAAGATCACATTTGTCAGTTCAGGAAGGGGATAAGATAGGAGTAGCTTCATCCAAACAAAGCATGAAAGCCAAGTTATTCCAATTGTCCAATAATTTCAACTGGGTCGGCCAAATTTATGGTTACTGACACATCGTAAAAACTTCAGAGCTGGCGAGGGGAAAAAGTTAAGTTTTCAACCTGCCCCAAGCACGTCTTAGCAGGATAAACTAGAAGCCAATACTGCCATAAGGACAGGAGACAGGGCATTTTTCAACTTTGTGATAATATCTTTTCTTATCCATGAAATATGAGGTACAAACCTGTAAAATTTGGCAATTTTCTATCATTCCAATTGGATCAAAATACAGAAACCTAAACTGGGTGCATTTTAAATCTTAGAGGGATGACTATAGTTGGCAGAAGAGAAAAAAATAAAAAAAAGTTAATTCTGACAACAGCTGTCAAAAGGGTGATCAAAGCAACAAGACTTTATAGCAATTTGATTGGATAGGTAAAAATCGAGAGTGACTTGAGAGAACTGGGTATATATAAGTAATTCCAAGTTTTGTACAATGGGTTAATAATAAGATTCCAATGGCAAATCTGTCACTTTCTTAAAACAAAATGTGCTATTCATGTTCAATTCAAAAACTTTTAAGAAGTTTCATAGTTTAGCTCTTTTGGGCTTATGCATATCCATGTTGACTAACTTATTTTCCCAAGAGTTACATTGAGCAAATAGTTATTCATGAGGTGGGGAGGGGGGAGAGGGTTCTTATGTCTACTGAACTGCTTGTACCACAACGACTTTCTCAACACCCCTCACATGTCAAGCAATTCCTGATTAGGTTTCTCAGTGTTAACATCTTGAAAGAAGAAGAAACAACAAAAGAAACCCAAGATTATGAAGCTGAAGGACAAGAAATAAAGATTAAATGATTGGGGCAAAATTGCAAAATGTTTGCTATGACTTGCTCTTTGGGTTCTTTTTATGGGTGTGTGGGGGGGGAAGGGGACATGGTCAAACAAGGGATAGTACAGTTACTGCATATCTGCTCAATCTCTTCTCATTCTTACTCCTGTCTATGACAATATAATAATAGGATGGGGCAGGAACGCAGACCAGCTGTGATATTAAAGTCACTGCTACACATTCTGATATTAAAAAGAAATCTTGGGGGAAATGTTAATATTGTCTCATTTCCTTCCAATCCCGTTGAGAAACAATGAGACCATCTAAAGCTTGTTTTAAATTCTATCCTTTGCACATACTGGCCATTTTCAGTAATCGTTCCCCTTGTCTAGATGATGAATCGCTCTTGATATGTTTTAACAAATGTTTTGGAAATAAATGAATGTTCCATGAAGTGCAATCTAGTTCTGATGACTATTTTGCAAGGATAAAAAGAGATGCATATGGTTATAACTCCATTACTGACAGGATACCCTGGGGATAGCTACTAATTTCAAGGTTGGATGTTTTTTATTCTCCATTAGTGACCTTGAAAGAGTACTTTCTGACAAAGTTTCAAGCCAAGAGGCATCATGCATACAAGATTCTTTCTTTTTCTTTTTCTCTAGGTAAAAGTTTAATTTATGTAACAACATTCTGGTGAAGTTCAATTTATAAATTTTAAACAAGTGGCAAGAATGTCACTGCATGAATAAAATACTATATTAAAATATTTAGTTTGAATTATTTCACAATTTTGTTTTTTGAGCCATGTGTACATACTACAACGCAAAATCACAGTAAATGCACACAAAAGGATAACTAAAAAAATCTGTTCGACAATAATGTTGTTTGCAAGTTTACAAATTTTAATTTATTATATTTAAAGTGGCAAAGAATGACACTGCATGAATAAAATAATTATTTCACTATTTTTTATTTATTATTCTTTGACAATAGCAATCATTAGCAATAATTTATTTACTTAATTATAAAATAATTAGTTTAATTAGTTATACTTGGAAGGGAATGGCAGTACCACACTACTTCATTTATGGAAAAGACAATTTCAATTTGATTAAAATTTTATGAAATTACTAAAGAAACAAAATCTGCTTCTTCAAGTTTAAAAGATATGGATTAATTTTTGTATATACTGCACAGCTAAGATAAAAGTTAAGTTAAAATCATTTTGGTGTTACAATGTAGACAATCGGATAAAAATTTATTCACTATAGCTTAACTATTAGTAAAGTTGCATTTCAGATATAAATGAAGTATTCGTTGAAATAACTTTGAAATGGTGCAAACATGTTGAGATACAATGTAATTAGTATTGCCCCCAGATATGCTAGAAAGTCAGAGAATGGTCACCAATGTATCACTGTACATCTCTAAAAACAACTTATCCACACTGAGATATTTCATTTTTTTTTTTTATATTATTTTCACACACCTCAATGGTTAAAGGACTAATCTGGATGTTCTGAGACTCAGGGAAAAGTTCTTCAGAAAACTTCTATCAATATTAAGCATGCTTAATTTGTGGCCAATACTGATGATGTTTAATAATAAAACTGCCTCACCAACCTTCTTTCAGTTAAAAATACTCAATGGAGGGGTGTCTTACTTTGATCAATTGGGATCTAAGTTTGAGTGATACTTGGAAAGTTTGGAAAAGTTGTTGACCAATCACCCAAAAAGATGGTTTCATACACTAAAATATTCTATACTGTAAATACTGTACACAAAGTCATTATTGCTGGTATAACTGGTTTAGAATGCAAAGTTATTTTACTTTCAAAATATCTATTACCCCCTCAGAGATTAGCTTAACAGTCTTAATCCCATTGTAACAACCCTCAGAGTTTATCTCCACAGCCCTTAATCCCATTGTTACAACCCTCAGAGTTTATCTCCACAGCCCATTATCCCATTGTTACACCCTTCAGAGTTTATCTCCAGAGCCCTTAATCCCATTGTTAAACCCCTCAGAGTAGATCTCCACAGCCCTTAATCCTCTCATCGCTCTTTCCTTCATCTTATCTCTCCCTGGTTGTTTTGTCTTATTTTGCTCTATTCATTGCTCGTTTGTCCAATTTAACTGTCCGTCCATCTGTGTCTCTTGATGGGTTCTTAGTTTATTTTCATGTCAGTTAGCCTCTGCAGAAGATCCTCCTATATCTGACACATATCAAGAGCAAAAACACTTATGAACAAGTTGAGGCTATCAAAGTCAAAACTCTTCTGATGAAGCTAACTGCCTCATTGTATAAGAGTGGCAACAAAATTCTGAGCTCCTGTATGTCTGTTTTTTTTAGCAGATATTTTACTATACCACCCCAAAACCCTACCCCCCCCCCCCAATAAAAAGAGAAAGGAGCACAAACATACAAATATTTTACTTCATATTACCAGACCTCTTGTGACTATCAAGACATAAGATAATATCATTAAACAATTTTTTATAAAGGGTTTCACATACGCACGTTTGCTGAATGCTGATGGATTATTTCATAGACCTAGGTCGACACTCAAGGAGCATCTTCAACCATATTCGGATAAAATGTAGATTATCTATTGTGAAATGTCTGTGGTCATCCTCCGGTTCTACAGGCAGGCAGTATAGTCCTTAAAGTGATATTCTGATGTGGCAAGCAATACAAACCGTTAAAGTGATGAGATAAATCCTAGCTAATACTATTTTCCATTTTCTAATTCTAGCGATAGTTCATTTACAGGAAACTAAATTTTCCTAGATATAATCCTGTTAATATAATCCTGTGTAGGAAATGTGGAAATGGGTTGGTCTGTATAGTGTCATCATGGCAAAGAAAATTTTCAACAATTTTAGATTCCTTTCATAATCTTGTTTTTGTTTTCTCCTTGTAATTTGTTACGTCATTTGGAATATTACCCTTGGCTATCAACGTCATTTTGAGTTCAAGGCTACCCGGCATTTAACTGTAATTTGGGTATAAAGTTTATCTCTTTTAATTTTTTTTTTTCGATCTAATGATTAGCAAGATATATAGTGAATAAAATTCCATGTTTAACTCAAGACGCAAAGAATGATCTCAATATGAAACTATTCTGTTGCCAGAAACATAAATAAAAATTTCATTAGCTTTTAAAAGTCTGTGTCGTTCCACCATAAGTCATGCTGTAGGTATGCAATTTATTATTTCTGGTGTAAAACAATGGACAGGAAATAGTGCTTTTAAGAAAGTTGACTTCTCACATTGCAGAATATGCACTTAACTTTTAAATACATTAACCTTTCATGGTATGACTGTATTTAAATCTATTCACAACTCAAGAAAAACTATGCATATTTTTTGTTGAAATTGTTGATGGGAACAGCAAGATGTGTGATAGTCATATTCCTGTGGTTCCCCTGAATTGGAATGACTTAGATTATTTGGGCAAAATGAAATAGCCTGAACATATTTTGTTTCATGTGTGAGTGTGGACTTATACACGTGACTCAGCAACTGTGGAGGATGCAAGTTTTACAGTGTCTGTTAATATGGCACAAATCTAAAAAAGGCTACCCGGCATTGAACTGTAATTTGAGTATAAAGAGTATCTCTTTTCATTTTTTTTTTTTTTTTTTTTGATCTAATGATTAGCAAGATATATAGTGAAGAAAATTCCATGTTTAACTCAAGACGCAAAGATGATCTCAATATGAAACTATTCTGTTGCCAGAAACATAAATAAATATTTCATTAGCTTTTAAAATCTGTTTTTCCACCATTAGTCATGCTGTAGGTATGCAATTTATTATTTCTGGTGTAAAACAATGGACAGGAAATAGTGCTTTTAAGAAAGTTGACTTCTCGAATTGCAGAATATGCACTTTACTTTTAAATACATTAACCTTTCATGGTATGACTGTATTTAAATCTATTCACAACTCAAGAAAAACTATGCATATTTTTTGTTGAAATTGTTGATGGGAACAGCAAGATGTGTGATAGTCATATTCCTGTGGTTCCCCTGAATTGGAATGACTTAGATTATTTGGGCAAAATGAAATAGCCTGAACATATTTTGTTTCATGTGTGAGTGTGGACTTATACACGTGACTCAGCAACTGTGGAGGATGCAAGTTTTACAGTGTCTGTTAATATGGCACAAATCTAAAAAAATTAGCACTTAGAGGCTTTCGCATTTCGCATTTTGAATTTATGAATTCCTTTTATTATTATTATTATTAACTATGGACAAACTTGAACCTACAGCATAGTATTAGCTAGTTTGTTACTGCTGCCCTGTAAATACTGACTACATCATTGCAAACTGCTTGAAACACTTTTAATTGATCCATCAAAGGACAACTACAACTTGTTTTTTAAGTATAACTTATACTTTATACTTATCAATTGGAAAAGAAATATTGTCATGAATATACCATACAATAATACACCATTTGACACCTACCTCTTCCTTAATTTAATAGCACCCCACCTTTGAGTCACTGAATAAAACTTAAATTCTATGAAGACTTTAAAATGGAATAACAATTTTTGGCTTTTCAACCTCCCTCACATCACAAAAGCCAGCTACATAGGTGCTCATGAGCAAGGCCTGACATAATAAAGAAGCTTATGTTGCTTCAGCAACATACAACAAAATCTAGTATGTCTGTGCCTACTTTGCAGGAAAACTCTATATTGAAACTATTTTTGTTATCAGGTGATACTAAGATTGGCCGATAGCTTCAATTTGGGTGAGATCATATTTAGGAATAGATTCCTAGCATTCACACAAAATGAATATCATGATTTTTGGTGGTATCTGCAACTTTACATTGTATTATTTTAGTATTTGAAATAGCAACCAGCTTAAACTGCTACAACTTTTTACCTCCCTCAAATTTCCACATCACATCTTGCATAGTGCACCCTACCTATAAACTTCTTCAAAAAGTTATTTTTACTAGTAGGTTATTGTCATGTTGTTGTGTAGTACACACATAGTATGTCTATGTCTATAATTTGCACAAACACTATTTGCTGAAGAAATTATTGCCATCAAATGACACCACTGACTGAAAGCTTTATTTTGGGAGAAATCTAGGAATAAATTCTTAGCATTCACACAGAATATTTTTGCACAGTCTGTCTTCGATCCAGCAAAAATATAACAGTATTTGGTGGACCCGCAACTTCAGGTCGTATTATTTTAGTAACGAAACAGCAACCAGCTTAAATTGCTACATTTGTTTACCTTCAGCAACTTTCCACACCACATCTTAATATAGATTTGCAGTCAACTGATTTTTGCAGGAATAACATACCCCTTCCAGTCATCCAGATAAAACTTCTTCACAAAGGTATTTTCACTGGTAGAGTACAGTCATGTTCTTGTGCATAGTACACACATAACTACAACTCAGGTTTTAGCAAGTTTTAAAATATCTTGAAAACAATATCAAGGAAATTGCCGAAAACAAAAACAAACATTGTTCAAATTGGAAGGAGAGAAAATGAAATTGAAACAGTTCTCTTACATGGAAAAAAAAAATTGTAACAGTGTTTGCTCTTCTTGCAACAAACATGAAATTTAAATAACAATTTTTACAAAGTAACATCAAAAGAACAAGTGCATGCAAGAGAGGCATAAAACACCAGGCTCTCCAACAACATACTATTATATAAAAATACTTTGTCATGGCACGTACAAAAGCTGCTATCTTGTTGCATGCAAAACATTGTAAATGCAATTACATGTATTATATATGTATTATATGCAATCACATACTGTAATATGTGTTCATGATACGTATAGGCAGTAAGCATATTATGTTAAGAGAATGAGAGAGAGAGAGATATCTGATTTTCAGTCCCAACTAGCTATGTACATCATATGGATCTGTTAAATCATGGAAAATGTATTGTTGGAAAATATCTGAAATCTACCTCAAATAAAGTAAATCAGCAATGAAAAACTGACTGGGAAATTACAAACACATGGAAAAGAGCAAAAAAAATAAAAAAAATAAAAAAAATAAAAAATGGGCTACGATGGGATTGGAAACAGTGACCTCAGGAATGTAGCCTGAGCCTGGGACTGTATTGAATCCTGCTCTACCTCAAAATGTATCTGCTCTTTTCAAGCTATATCTAATCTGGAAATTTGAAGCAATTCTTATCTGTCTGCACCACTTTACTGCACTCCGCTATCTTCTCAAGACTAATTTTATGGTATTCCTTTCTTTCTTCTTTGTTAAATACTGTGCGCCCTCTAGCCTGCTACGTGATGTTTGGATACAAGCAGTACTCCCCGACTTCTCTAACTTGACACACAGTAGACAGTCAGATGACATATAGAGTGAAGCTTTATGGGAGACAGAAGTAGAGCATGGTATCGTACGTCATCATAGGTCATCAAAGCAGACAAAATAAAATGAAAGGGAAGGCTGAAGTATCACTAGATGACGTCAATCCCGTTCCATTTAAGAGTAGCAACTTGGGATAAGCAACGTGACTTCTGACCAAAGGTCAATTATGTGAAGACAAAACTGTTGTTATTAGTTTGTTATTTTTATAAACATTCACAAATTCTGGAAATATAAGCATCGGGAAATTCAGTGGCAGCAAGGGGGGAGTGGGGGGAGGGGGGACATATGCTCCCCAAACACATTGCTTCCCCTACCAGTTGGATACGGTACAACAGAACTGAAACGCCTCTGCTCCCTAAATTTGTCTGTGATGTGCACTATATACAGGTGCGTTTTGGCACTTTAAAAGTGTTTCCCAAACTGTTTGCTTGCCACATACTTGCATGTTCAAATTGTACCTTCTTCCCAAGAAAACCACAGACAATTGTCAATGCTGATTTTTCAACCCTTACTGCCAAGCTATTCTGGATTTTATATAAATCTACCAAGATGAAAGCTTAAATCCAGAATGCTCCCTGCATCATCATCACCACCATAATCATCATCGTTATCATCATTATCAGAACATCTTCAATCATGTGACATCTGGCTTCTGATCGTTGGAAGATCACAGAGTCTGAGGAAAGAATCTAACCGACGTCGTCGTCTTCTCGGTGACCTGACGCAAGCAAGGCTTCAAGACCTGTGACGCCAAATGAAGCACCCTTCCATGAAGTGATCAATACTCTCAGAGTCTGGCTAAGACAGAAAGATGAACTACTTCCCATCCGATGCAGCAGAGCCTTGCAGTCATCTTGACGAGCCTCGGAGATGCCTGGCAGGCACTTAAAATGTGACACCTGGTAGTATTCCATGGACAATTTTACGGTAAACCCTCCAACCAGAGAGTGACGCATCCGAGGGGGCTGCACCTCGCAATCAATAAATTGATTGTATTAGACTGCGTGTCCCTCGTAATGAATTTGCATGTGTAACTCAACATAGATATTATGCAAGTCTTAGATATAATGAACATGGAGAAAAATTTTGTAATCCCGAAAAAAATTATGGAATCAAACATCCCGTTCATATATTTATTCATCCTGCAATAAATATGACGATGCAAGAAGACTCGACACTCTCTCATGATCGATCAAATTTGTGGAGTTTATTCTCTTACTCATTTTCTTCCCCGTAAAAGTCAGCATCTACTAGTGAAACAGAGAGATGGAATAGTATCTTATTTCTGGTAAAGGATGATTTTCAACACTCATTGTTTAAAATTCATCCCTAATTCTTCTAAAAGGGTTAAAGCCCCATCTTCCTTTTTTTCTCAATCTTTGTTATAAGACACAAAACTTATACATTTTTATTTTTTTAATTGTTTTACTATGGACTCTATTGTGCTCCTCAATACTGTATATTGCAAAGAAATATAATCAACGTCACCAACTGCAAATAGAAATGTCGTCAATGACCTCTGAAAACGTACGGAAGTTTAATTGACATATTTATAAATCTATATAGACTGTAGATCTTTTGACTGCTGTCAAAAAAATTGTGATAATGCATGTACCTCACGGTCCAAGTAAACTCTCTTATCCGTGACCATTCCATCAAAAGGTACAACACAAAGAGCAGATGCGTTCGGCATCACTATATATGTAACACACGAGGTAGTATAAAGTAATTACAGAACAGTATTGTTTTCTAATTATTTTACACTTTATGCTGGCTCAAAACTATGCATGTAGATATGATATCTGCTGCCATCATATGATAAAGATGTTAGCCAATAGCTGAAACATAATCATTTAATTAACTTGCAGTAACTATAAATGCATCAACCCAACATCTCCAGTCCTTGTAACATCTCCTTGCCCGGCCAGAGCAATGTGAATGAGTTCAGACAGTACCCTATTTTGGATAAAAGAAAAACCTCAATGGAACATACGGAAGCTAGTTTCTATGACAAATATGGTACAGGATAGGTATGGTTCTGAAAGGACAGATACTGGATTAAACTGATATTTTTAGCTCTGAATATGAAATGTTGTGACTGCAGTTTGTATGTATGTAAGCATTATTATACTGTCTAATTGGTCTTCTTTGAACCATAGTTTAAATAAAATACTAATTTCCATGGTTAAGGCTGGGTTAGGGATTAGGGCTGGGTTCGGATTAATAGGTTTTGGGTCACCAATGGATGGCAATTGGATACATTGGTCTTCAATAATTAATTATATCCTATTATATATTTTTCATAACCAGAATTTGGTAGATCATGATTCAGCATACATAGAACAAGCTATGACATTGGGAGATGAATCAATGGGTTTCCTCTTTCACAATCTCTGTATCATATATACAGATATTTTGATTCTTCAGTTCCCCTTTGACTTGTGGACTATCCCATTACAACTTGACTAGCATGGAAAACCTGACACGTATTCTTCTTAAAGGTCACTATAGCTTTGTTGAACACATACATTTATCTAGTGTTTTTCATATGCAGCACTTTCTTACCTCCCTCGACATTTTCTGCAGGTTTGAATATATGAGAAATTAAGTTTTAACATGAACTTAATGCAGCTATAGGGATTATTTTGGCAGACAATTTTACCAAATCTACAGATCTTGTTACTCAAAAGAAGACTGCAGTAGATCAATAGCAAATGTTTTTCTTCACTAAATGAGAATTAATGAATTTGATTCAATCGTCAACGTTTTCATTCTAAGACACTTTATGTTAGTATTACATTACATGTACAAATTGGATATTAAAAATTTCAGTATTTCTCCATTTTTATGTCATTCTTTGAAAGAATGGGACTCTCCAGCCAGCGACGCCCTAAAATCAACAGAGGGCGCTATCATATCGGTCCTATCTAGCTCCATGAAGGATATTGAAAATGTCAGTATTTCTCTATTTTTATGTCATTCTTTGAAAGAATGGGGCTCTCCAGCCAGCCATGCCCAAAACCAACAGAGGGCGCTGTCATATTGGTCCTATCTAGCTCCATTAAACTTGACAAGCTGCAGTCAGACCGTAAATCATAACAGTAACATGTGTCGATCCATTACTATAGTAGTGGTGCATTTTGTACAATTTTTTTTGAAATTATAGAATCAGAGATCATTGAAACATATTTTCAAAGTTTCAAGTCAAACTTATCGTCTTAAGTACATTCACTCATGTGTTCTAGATTTCTTATAGCAATGTGCTTAACTGCACAAGTGGACTGAACCTTAATTGAACTCACCCAGTCGCGTCTGTAGGCAAATTCATCGGGCTTGTTTGCATGCTATAGTGAGCACTTTCACGTGATCATGTTACTTTGATTCAGAGATCTGTTAGTAGAATAGGTCACACGCGTTATGACCCATCATAGAGGACCCTCAATAGGAATGCTGGAAAGTGCCCATTGACAAAACTTGACTAAAAAAACTTTTTTGTTGACTTTATCTTGACTATATGCCTTTTTGTAACCTAAATACCATCCATAATGACTATAATTTTTCTCTTTCAAGTGTAATTCTCTTAAAGGTTAAGTTTATTAAAACCCAGCATGGCTGACAAAACACTACAAGACATGAAATTAATTCCATTTCTAGTTACTTTGTTTTCTCAATATCGTGCTATCTTACAATCTCGTAAATCTTCTGAACATCAATTTCTGACGTTGATTACTTATAACAAACAAATTTATTTAGGTTAAACATGTAAAACTTTTCTGACAAGTTTGAAATACTTGACCTAATCTAAAAGCAGTACAATGGTTAAAATATCCTGTTCAAGTATATATCGGAGTGGGTTGGTAGTATACACTATGGATAATCTTCCTACATACACAGTGTTCAAGTACCTCTTACAATCATTCTAATGGCCATAGAGAAAAGAAAATGGACAGCAGTGTTGATAAAGGCTATAGGATTTACATGCAAACAGTGCAAGAATAAACAAGAATGGTAAATATATTCTTTTGTGATCTATTACAGTAAACGTGTATTTTTAATCAGTGACAGACCCAGGTATATAAATTCATGATATTTGACAGTACAAATCTGTCCTTGTAGCCTATGATAAATGCATTTCCAGAATAACAGTTCTGTTACTTATCTGCTCCCTATGAAAGTCAGATACAATGTTTTTTTATTAACTTATGGAAGTTACAAATTATGTCAAAAATATATGTCAAAGAAAAGACATACCTCAATTTATCATCTAAGACAGCCCAATATGTGCTTGTATGTGATAATACAGCTACAGAATTTTACGAACTGAAGGAAAACCTTCAATATTGTGCCTCTTTTTATGGAAATTTCATGCTGCCATCAACATGTTAAAGTGTCTGCTTGATTTTCTGCAAATTTATGTTCAGTTCCTCAATAGTTACATCCCAGAGTAACTACAGTAAAATGAGTACTTGTTGAATGAAGACAATTGTAACATTTTTAAATTTACTCACATATTTACATATTCTGCATTTCAACATCTTTTCTGTAAGGTTAGATGCTTACTTTAACACTTTGGGATTTCTTTGTTGATCAATTTAGCATTTTGTTGTAAAATAAATAAATTGCACATATTGTAAAATGAGTACTTGTAACATGTTGTTGCAACCTGTTGAAATGATGGGACTGAAAATGATCCTGCTAGCATTTATCAGAAATTAAAAAAATTCTCACTTTATGTTAAATGAACAATTGATCCTTCTTGATGCCAAAAATATTTAAAATTTAAAAAGCAATGACTTTGTCAGTTTGCAACTAAACGTCAGGTTGATCACTGAAGAAACGTGAAGAATTCATCAAGTTGCTGTCAAGTTATTAACTTATCAATTTGTCATTTTGCCAAATATTTTGAAGCAACCCGAGTGAGTATTTTTTTTAACATTTTGATGGCACCTTACAGTTTCCATAGCTTTTGCATCTACGCCACAATTTCAATAGGTTCGTTTTGCTAGGCAGAACTTTGCTGCAAAATTAAAAGACGATAGAAATAGCCTTCACATCGTTCATACCCTGTGAAATGTTGCCATGGGGATAATTGTGCACCATAGCTGTTCCATTGATGCAGCTAAATATGACATGATAGACGGAGATTAGGCTGGCCTATTATAAGAAAACATGTGAAGCAAACATTCAAATACATTTGCATATTTTCATGGTGTAAAGACTAAAAGCACAATGACTGCATCGAGGTAAAAAAAATGCATTGACCAGTCGATGAGTGATGTTTTGATGCTTAAAACCATCATCTGACTACTACAGTATTAATGGCTTCTTCCTTACCACAGTATTATATCTAACATAATTGAAAAATATATACTTCCATGTAAATAAACTAATGGAAATCCATTTGAAGAGTTTGAATAATAGATTCACAAATTCCTGAGAAATGCAACTCATTTGTTACTTTGACAACAGAAAGCACTTTCTTTTTTTTCTCCATTTCCCTGGTTTATGTGCAGATGTAAATTTTGATGCACAGTTTGGTAAAAGGCTCGACATTGATGCATTTGAAGTCAAGCCATTCAAAATGGTCACATTATGTCAAAAAAGGTCACAATAAACAGGAAATGGGTAATCAGCCAAAAGTAGGGATCATACAGTATTGGTACGGACAGAGCTACTGTACAATTCATTATGGTACAATAGAATAGATAGAAAAGTGCAGTAGAAGAGTGTGGACAGGTTAAGAGAGCAGTGATGTAATATTTCATGTGTGAAATTAAATTGGGCTAAATCTATCAGTTACACAAACTGAATTACTGTACACCAAAAAAATGAGTAGAATACAAAATATGGACATTTTATATGAAATAAACACGTGCAATCTGAGATACATTGAAACAGTATAAAAATGCATTTAACAAGAAAACAGTTCAGAATAAACTATAGAGTAAACCACATATAAGCAAAATGCTACAACTGCAGAAGAACAGATAACAAATGGCTTCAAGCACCCTCTTTCAAACAAATTCCTCCATTTGCATAATTGCAAATGTCAAAGTGTTTTCAAAACATACTCTGATTTTCATTCCCTCCACCCCGCCCCGCCCCTTCCCTTTGCTTCTTTTTTTTCTCTTGGAGTAGGCGTGGTCGCTATTACTACCATGTAGCAATGTCTCCTTTCATTTAGACATTAATTTGGTTCAATCGAGCGTTAACGATGTAATTGCCTACGGGCACCTTAAGCAAAAGCAAAGATTGATCAACTTGAAGATCCTGCTAACTAGCACAAATGGAGCTTCCGTCACAAGGAGCTGAGCATCTAACTACAAGAAACATGATAGAAGCAGGTGAGTGACAAATTAAACAACAAATAGAGATTAATCAGTATGAGACAATTAACTGGGATGACATCAATGACAGCCATTCGGTATCAGCAGGAAACAGCACAAACAGCAAAGAAAGAGAAACAACCAGTCAGGCAAAAAAAAAAAAAAAAACTCTGAAATGGAACAAAATGGCAGGCCTCAACTGAGCGGTGAAAACGATTTTACCTTTTCGATGTCGCTTGGTGGCGGAGTACTGACATTGGATACGGTTGACATTTCCCTACTCATTCCAGGACCCCTGGAAAGTCTGAGCTGACTTGGTATTGACTGAGGTGAAAAAGTCGGATGGGAGGAAGCGATTCATGGAGAGAGAAATTGATGAAGAAATGTGCGAGAGAAAATAAAGAACATTTTGAGGATGAGATGATGAAAACATAAAAACCAGAGCGAAAAGTTGAGGACAGAGCACCTGGAAAATGATTGTTTCAGTAGCAGAATGAGATGTTTAAATGTAAAAATGAATGGTTAATGTTGGCAAGATTGGAGGGGGGGTCCGGAGATGGACCCAGACAGATGTAGTATGGAGGGAAGTTCACGCAACATCTTTGAAAAACTTTGAAATTGACTTTGACATCAACTTTTCATGACTTGGAAGCATTTATGAAACATCTCGCTATGAAATTGGATGTGAGGGGTATGAGAGAATGAGTGGAATGCGAGATTAACAGCGTATCCAAAGAGGGAATCTCATGACAGCTTGAGGTACTATATAGTTAAATGGCAAATTTCCATCATCAACCCAGGGAATTGATAAAGTTCAATGCAAACAGTTTTTTTTAAATTTTTTTATAGCATCGGTACCACTCCTGCATGAGCAAAAGCTATGCAATGTGATCCTTGCATCCTTTTCTTCATTATTAGTCCTTGCAATCGATGATTTTGAAACATTGTTGATAACAATATTTTGATAGGAAAGAAGAAACTTTTGGGCAGACTGTAATCTGATGATCATGTTCTATTAAAGAGAACGAAAATGATTAACTGTTGATGAAGACCAAAAAAAAAAGAAAAGACAAGTAAAAGTGATAGTCAGAGAAGATGGATGTTATGGAACCAATAGATGAGATGCCGTGGGTTAATTGACTGAAATGATGAAAAGTAACAATCGGACAGCAGGCTCACTAAATGTTAGCAGACTTCATGATATGATCCATCTTTGGTCCTCTTGGCATGACACATGGACCACCAGGAATAGAAGAAAAAATGAAAAGAGAAGGTATAAACCAGGAAGAGAACTATGACTCACCAATTTTTCATCGTCATGCAAGATGAAGACCATGCAACGTTCACATCGCAGGAGAGTTAAAGCCTCGACCATGATCTTGTAAACCATCTTGTCAAGTGATGTTTGCTCTTCAAAGATTCCACGAGCCAAGCCAAGAAGCATCTGTAAACCAGGAACAAAAACATTGATCAAGTCATAAATCTTGTTAATCTTTGTATTTTATTTACAAAACATTAATTTAAGAATCTTTTAGTCACCCCAAGGGTGACGACCTATACATACTATGTGTGAACATGAAATAAGATGTATATATTTGAGTCATCATGTTTACAATGGTGTCACATGCAGAGGCGGCACACATGCATATACACACACCATCATACAGGTTCACCTTGCCTCCGGTTCAAGAATTGAGCCTATAGGTAGGGGGCGCTGTGGTCAAGTGGATGAGGCAGTGGACTTGTGATCTAAGGATTACAGGTTTGAGCCCTGGCCAGATCATTGCGTTGTGTCCTTGGGCAAGGCACTTTATCACCATTGCCTCTCTTCACCCAGGTGTATAAATGGGGACTTGCAAGGTGCCTTTTAAATATAGTTGCGTGCGCCGGTTTGTGGCTGCACCCTATGGGAAGTCCCCCAGGGGATACATGGCTGTGGTGCACTGTGGTGACCCAGGAGAGATTGTTTGAATTGTGCACACTTTGGTGTGTAGGTGTGACAAGTTACCAATGACCAGGGTTAAGTACAGCGCGGCGAGACTTTATTGTAAGTTGCGCTATATAAGAACTGAGAATTATTATTATTGTTATAGGTAAATACTGGGTACAGTGCAGTTTGTATTTTAATACCTTAACTTTACCGACAGGCTTCATGCACAAAAGAAAAAAGCTCTTGTTGCCCTACAAATAGCGAGTTGTGCTTCCTAGAGAATAAATGGCTTTTGACCACATTATATCTAATATGATCTTTGTAACCTCTCATCTTGTAGATTAAGATCCAGCTACCTATAGTTGAAAGACGCAATATCATTTCAATTCTCGTAACATAGACTTCTTTACTTTTCGTCTGCTTTTTTGAGTAACAAATCATGAGAGCAATTTTATTTCCATATCTAACATCTTCCTAGCAAAAGGAAGTTCTTTCCTTTTCATTCAAGGTTATTAATTCTCTGAATGCCGCAAGCATCCCAGCGGAAAAATGTTACTTAGGGTTTTTGAAAAGACGGTGAAGTGGAAAAATGACTTTGCATGAAACTGAGTCTGTAAAGTCTGTACACTTCTCACACTGTTTCATAGCTGGATAAATTAATGAGGCTCTTTTCTAAAGGCAGCAGACTAAAACATACTCAAAGGGTTTTCAGATAAATTTAAAGCATACGCCCCAACATGAGGGAGGGGAGGAAAGAGAGTATTATATCAAAAATTTCCTGCCTAATGACTTCACAGCTACTTCAGAGGAATCATGAGAGATCAAACAGTTTATCTTTTTTTATAAGGACATTCTGCAGTCAAAGACTACCGCTATTAGGCTATTACTATCATAAATATTCATCAATCTTTGTCTTGTTTTAATCATCTATTAATTCTCTGCAGTAGCGAGACCTAATCCAGGACAACTTTCTGAGGTTAAGAGTTAAGACCAACGTTTTTTTTGTATTTTCAAAGATGTGATGTAATCTTGTCTATCATATTGTGTACCTGTGCAGAAAATCAAAAGCACAGTAGAATTTCTTTCTTTTAGCATTCAATCTTCTCATGTCTCAGTTTATAATAATAATATCACCACCAAAGGTGGGAAACATACTAATAATTTGATTCTGCATAAAGTTGAAACTCTTTGCAATATCAGAGAATCTAGCTTGAGTTAAGGTAGTCGATTTAAGCCAATACTGATGTCAAGAGCTCTAACATATATGCAAATTGATTCTGATGTCCTGAGGCGTATTACATTATACTGCATCTGTAAATCAAATTTGAATAAATCTCTCATTTTCAACCCACTTTAAACTCGTGAGAAATACAAAAATTGTTTCATTGTTAAAGTCCATTCGGTTTCAAACTGTGTCCACGATGCTAATGATTGGTAAGAGAGAAGTAAAAGCAGCACCATTTGGCATGCAGATTTTCGTTTGGATGATCAGATATTGAAATTGTTTCTCTCATCTACCTTTCACTGTAATCATCTGTTTGATATGTACATTGTATACATATCAACAATGACATATATCTCCAATGACAATGTTCGTGATTAAGTATAACGATTATTTTTCATAAACCTGAAAGATGACCTTTTCATTTATGAGACATCCATGTCCAAGAGGATCGACAGAGTGACATGACTGTGTTTTAAGATGGTTTGCCCCACACACACTATCGGTCTTTCACTACAGTACAACGTCTGTTAATAAAGGTCACGTGCAGCTGAGAAATGATGGGCAGTTTCTGTACACTTCCTTGACAGAGATTGAACAGCCAATATTTAAAAGTACTGTATATACCATTCATAGCAATCTACTGCAAGTAACTTATTCTCCTCTCATATGAAAGCATTAAAGTGTAAGAAACAGAAATTTATAAAACAGTTTTAGACTTGATCAGGGTGATCACTTCAGCTTGAAAGAGAAATTTCCTTCAGAATGGTAAATTCAGAAGGAAGAGATAGTGTGCGGTGACCCGTAGTGGAGATCACCGAGGGCGCAGTGCAAAGTTATACCAGTTGCGTTTTGGTACTTGAGGATAGTGCGTTAGTGTAGTAGTAGACAGTTAAGAGAGGAGTGAAATAAATACCGAAATTTATAAAATGGTTTTAGACTCCATCAGGGTGATCACATTAGCTTGAAAGAGAAATTTGAATTTTCAGCATCATAAGCTACAGCATGAATATGACATCAGAGCTTATGGTGGACGATCTTCTCTTATATTATTATATTACCTAGAGGCAAGAGGTGAAAATCTTTTACTTTAGGGCAAAGTATACATCACAGCTATTTTTTAGAAAATTAAGTCAGCCAAGATAGAGCCTGGCACAAAGAACCAAACAACTTTATGAACTGACAACCCCAGTCCTCTTACATTGAACCTGTAGTCATTTGATCATGATTTTATGTGACGTGGTGTGAAGTATCACAAGTACCTCTGATAGATAATATACAAGACCTCTGCTATAAGTTGGGCCAGCTATATACTGTGTATCTGAAAAGAACAGATACTACAATTGATCTTAGCCAAGAGGCAGAAAAGTTACTAGCTAGGTTACCTAGCTACTGAATTAATTGCCATGGGATAATATTTCTATAATTTTCATTGCAACCTGTTTACAAAATGCAGATATCACATGCTCTTAATTTGAACTGTTGTGTATAGAATTATTATTTTATCTACCCTAAAAATAACTAGTACTGTGGCCTATATATACCAGGAAAGTTTTTCAAACTTTTAATTCTAACAGTTAATAGATAACACCTATTATGTTATTCTTTATCTTAACTTTTTCTTAGGACTAATCAATATGTATGAATGTTTGTATGCCTGTGTGTGCGTATGTGTATGTATAAATACATGTACATCTATCTAAATCACCTCTGACCACATGCAGCTTTGTCTTGATGGAACAATATGTTAGCAATGAAATAACACTAGAATAACACATTAATAACATAATCTTGTGTTCCTAATATAAGATTTATGACTGATCTAATATGCCTTTTATTCATATGCCAATCAGTCAAATCGTCTCTGAAAAATCATCAGTATTTGGCCCGAAATGTTGGCATGCCAAAAATTACTAAAAGTGTACAAAGTAATCTTCATGAGGTTCTGCATATTACTCAATGAGGATTGACAATTATATATCTCAGAGTGGCAGTCAATTGCTTGGTGATATTTGAGCAGGGTGTCCATTATCTGACCATTATCCGACTTTCTAGCATATTTGGGGACAATACTGAAGCCCTTTCATGTGACTATTACAAGCTATGAGGTTAAGTTAGGATGTACTTTATACTATCCTAAGATGTGAGCATGAGGTTTTGTCATTAATTTTGTTCTAATCTTAAAGGGCAAATTATTTGCAGGAATTATAATGACCAACTATTAACCCAGAGGGAAATTTGAACTAGGGTAATAACATCACTTGTGTTTCTTCTTTCTATTTGTTAATTTATTTATTGTTTCCATTTTTTTTATTAATTTAAAAAAAAAAAACAATTTACCAAAGATTTAAGCGACTATCTTCAAGTCCCTGAAATTGTCTTTTTTGCTCTTTGTAGGTTGCATCCACGTTCAAGACCTTTTCAAGAGTCTTCACATTCACATTTTTGAAAGAGTTGGATGTAATGAAAGGAGACAGACAAAAGCTGCTTCTTTCTATAGCTGCTGCTTCTTACATACTTGAGACATAACTTACAGCATTCAAACAAGCACTCTACATTTAATTCTATGCAAAATATTATCAGTAATGATATAAAAACATTTGAAAAAGTGTGTCTGACTGTAAGTTTTTTTTTTTATTTGCTGTAGACCCTGGTGAAAAGGAGCATCTTTTGTCAAACATCAGAGAAGATTGGTAAAATTTTCTTCCTAGTATCATTGGGAAACGATAGCAATGCATTTCAATTAAAATATGACATTTACAAGTTAGTCTATTCTATAAAAAAATAAAACAGAGTTACTTTCGTTCTTTTGAAAGAATTTTTTTTTAGAAATTAAAGCCACCGAGACAGGTTATATTCTCTGAGGAATGTTCTTTTTCAGACTCAACCCAAAGTAATTTATGTATGCAGTTCATCATCTTTAGAGGGACACATATGGTAAAGATACTGTGCTTAGTTCGAAAAATTTGAAAGAACGATGGTAGTATAGTGAGTTCACTTCTCATGAAGATGAGTATATAAAGCTACTAGAATTTTGTGTCTAATAATGTACTTACAGTCTGATCATATTTTAAGTCACAAACAGAAATAACTTGTCTTCGCCTGTCCCATACCTCTCTCATGTTTCAACTAATAGACTCAATTCAAATTTATGCTTTGCTTCACCGTGAGTCTATAGTTGCATGGTAAAGAATCCTAACAATCGCACACCACAGTTTGATATCTGGTGAGATGATGAAAATCAGAATGAAAAAAGCAGGTCTACATATAGAGTGGGATATGAAGGGCCGGGGAAGTGGGCCTTGAACCGGATGTGGGTCAAGGGGGTGGTCGCAATCGCTACAAGATGACCATTTTGGTAAGGTTAATCGAGGTAGATTGGAGTGCACAAGTAATATTTATTGAAGACAGATAGTTAGCTAGAGGAGTGTGTACTGTTAAACCTACACTTTTGGAGTAATACAGTAACATGGGACGAGATCTAGTTATGACTGGCACATACTGCTCATGCATGTCTGTGTGTAACTTTTTCTGTCAATAAATTTCAATAAATGAAAGCAGTTGAAGAAAAATACATTGATAAATGGATATGACTTTGTTTATATAGAGTCACAGAGTCTGTTTAAATTTAGGGGTTATTGTCCTCTTTTGGGATTAGGAGTTTATACATTCTTCCTTTATTCCAGTATTAGGTTTTCTAATTGTCATAAAGTCACTACTGGTTTAGCAGTTAAGAAGCTCTTGACTTTTTCTACGAATTTATCCTCTTAAGGGTTTGTCCATTGTATTGGTGGGAGAGGGAACTTTAATCTTGTGGCTTTTTCTCTCAAATCTCAGTGGGTGAATGGTACTGGGATCTAGCATGTAATGCTTTGGCTTTTATTATGAATGTAGTGAAGCTTGTTTTCATTAAAAATTGTGCAAATTCAGGTCAGTTGCACTTAATCTCTCTGAGAGAGAGGATGTTTGTAGGTGTACTTGATGGTTACATTGACCAAAGGACCTAATGGTAGAAAACCTGGTGTTAAGAAGAGTTCCAGTCTGTAAGTAAACTTTCTTATCTATTTGATCCAATTAAAGCCCTTTAGTGTCCTTCAGGGGAAGTAGGGGTGCAGAAGACAATTTATTGTAAATTAATTTATGAAAAGGTTAACAAAAAGATAAGTAGACTACATGAAAGGAAAGTGATTATATTAAAGATTGAAACCAGGCTGAGGATTCTGTTTATTTACTTGTATGTTTAAATAATCAAGAAATGGTTAATGTTTGATGTATAAATGAACACACAGATTAGAAGAGTTTCTATATCTCCTATTCAGTGTTTTTATTAGATGTTTATGACATCCAGAATAAAGATAGACATGGCCTATGTGTGTGTCGGCTTGTGGCCAATTATCAGTGTGACATTTTGATGTGTGTACTCAACCACCATCTCTGTACAAATTGTAAAAAGACAGAAAAGAAGAATAATAAACTACTAAACTTGAGAAGCTCTGACTAGTTGTCTTTCCAGCATGATTTAACTAAGGATCCGGGAAGCTCATGGTTACATACCGGTGCCCTGTGAATAGAGATCAGCAAATCTCCAGACTCATCTCTGCAACCATCTAAACATTGTCTTGAAGCTGCTAAAAGAGGTAATAGGGTTTTAGGTATGATCAAGAGGAACTTCAGTTTTCTGAAAGAGGACATAGTAGTTAGGCTCCATAAGCAGTTGGTTAGCATATTTTGCTAAGGATAAGGAAGTACTCAAAAAGGTCCAGAGGAGGGCTTCTAGGATGATTAGTTCCTTAAAGAGTGTTCCTTATTATAGGCGGTTACAACTGTTGAATCTCACCACACTGGAGCTTAGGAGGTTACATGCTGACTTGATTCAGGTTTTCCAGATTGTGTATGGTTTTGACACTTTATCCTTCACCGACTTTTTCATGTTTGCTAATAGTAGTTGTACCAAAGGTCATTGTCTTAAACTCCAAAAGTCACAAAGTAGGATTAATATTAGGCATATGTGAATGAGTGGAACGGTTTTCCTGAGAAAATTGTACTTGCAAGTAGTGTGAATGGGTTTAAGAATGCTTTGGACAAGCACTTTAAGCATTGTAATCGGGTCTGAGTGTTGTGTCTTCAGTTTTGTTTTGAGTGTCCCTCCTGATCCTTTTTTCCTACTTAACTAAACTAGGTAATAATGCAGAGTAGTGGCTGGAGGTTGGAAGAACATGATAATGTACACTCTTACCAAATCATTGCATCCCCTCCCCTCCCTACCCCTCCTCATAACTTAGCCAAATTCTTGATTTCCTCATAGCCATATATACACTTTATTACTAAGAAGATGAAGCAAATTTGTGATGTTATGGTTATTTACGAACAAATAACAATTTTATCTGGCATAAACAGTTTGTGTGTCTTGTACTTGAAAGATTTGCTTTTGAAGCTTTAGAAATAAGTCATCAAAAATTACTAAGAGACAATATAAGCAGCAGATCAACGGACTCGCAGTATGCTATGTCAAATTTAATGATACTTCTTCTCAAATAAGTTTGCAAAAAAGAGTATTCTGTAATAATCCTGTAAAGTACAATATGGTGAACAGACAGCTACAGTAGTTTGGTTAAGCTAAAAGGCATAGTGCATAGTGCTAGATTGGTTTGACAAGGAAAAGTCTATCTTAGTGAAAAATTACAAACAGATTTTTATAAGAAAAGAAATAGAACTGAACTTAAACAGAAAGCACTGAATGATCTGTCAATCCATAATGTTTAACGAACATTATATATAACAGTATCACTATAAACCTGAAAGTGAATGTGGAAAATGTCTTTCCAGAAGGCACAATTAGTCTAATATGTCTACAGTTGATTCCATACTGCAAGATATTACTGACATGTTAAATTTCAATAATAGAGAATACAAAAAAAGGAGTTTTTTATCAATTCCAAATACCACCAAATACCTTCTAGCAAGATTACAAATTAAATTTTAAAAAATATACAATATTAAACATGACCTTTCTGCAATAATAATAAACCCTTAAGGAAAGTCTCAGCTTTCTTCGTCACCTTCCGCAGTACTGTTAACGTTTAAAGTTCCCGATAAATATTCATGCCAGTAAACTAAGGAATGTAAATATGCAACAATGGTATTCCATTTCACCATCTCCAAGCAGATAACAAAAAGCAAGTAAAGCAAATACAGATTACGTTTTGTAACAACTTCAGGACATCCGCCTCTCAATATGATTAGTATGAGCATTTTTGATGATGCATAAATTTGAACTAAAGTTTCTTTTTTTTCAAATATATGATCACTTGCCATTGCTTTGTATTTAGTAATTTGTGTTTGCCGAGTGGCATCAATGTAGACATCCCTCCATCTGCCACCTCCCCCCCCCCTCACCCCAACAGATTTACCAACATCAAGAAAGGTTGTGAGAAATTAAGACAATCCTATTCAAAAGAAGATAAGAAAAAATAACAGGATGGCCATAACCTGGGATGCTCTATTTCCCATGTGCCAATTTTCAAAATCTGCTGCATGTTTTTTCCCGATTATCGGCCATGAGGTATGTTGATCCGTCCCCCACATATTACCGTAGCTCTTGTGGCTCTGTGACATTGTAGCAGTTACAGGTCAATGACTTTCACTTACTACTTAGGACAAAATTGGTTTCTCGCTGGTGTCTTAGAAAGTTTACTTCGAGTGAAGATGGCCGATGCTCCTAATTAAAGAGGGGAAAACTGGCGTACTAATTAATGTTCTGAAATCTGATGCACGGAGTGTCTTTTGCTGAGGTAAAAAAGTTGCCTAGAAGAGGCAATGCTGTTACGCTAGACTGTCCTAAGAGACAAACCAGATGTTGTGGCAACAGCTCAATAAACATCAACCTCAACAGCTGGCTGAAGCCGCGTTGAAAGATGACCCTGATTGTGAGACTGATGAGGAATTTTCCCATCCAGTGTCTTTCTCTCCAAATATGACGATACTTTCTATCCTTGGCTTGTCTAGTCTAGGGAAAACGGACTTCCGCTTTCTACATATTGAATTTGTTTTCTTTTCAAAGCTAATATTTCAACTCTTACAGGCCAACAAGAGGTAATACTTCAAGAGTACCAAACTGTAAAACAACTATTGCAAATATTTGTTTGATTGTAGTGGGGGTGAGGACCGGGAAGGGAGGGGGACCTCAGGTAGGATATATTCAAGTTATATTCAAATATAAGTTTCCTACTTCTGCATTTGGATTATTATCATCATGGGCGTGGTTAGGGCTTCAGATACTGAAAACAGTGGTATGGGGAAACATGTGTCCAAATATGTTTGAAAAGATCATTTGAATTTTTTTCAATACTTTCTCTGTGGTAAAAGTGTATACATATAATCGCTATCTAGAAGCTGCCCCACCAGGACGATAACTAACGTAATCATATTACCCTGCATCTATGCCAAATCCCTGCCCTCTAAAATATACTTGGGAACTACACCATCACCCTCAAGCCCAGACCAGTCAGACAGCACCAACCTACATCAGGCAACATCAGAGCCAACTGATATTAACATTTAACAGACAAACCATCGGAAAATAAATAAATAAATTCCAGCAATCCAGGCTACTTTCTTCAGGACTAAGATGAAAAGATAACAGCAGGTGTCAAATTTCTCTCTTGGCAACAGAGAGCATGAGGCCAATAAAATCCAAGTCTAATCATGAAGGAGGCTGGGAATACAGCTTTCCATGTGTGATTCTATTCCTCAGGAGACCCAGTTCATTTTTTTGAAATTTCCTTAGGTTTGTTACTTTAATAGGAGGACATGTCAAACTCTCTGGCTTAGTAAATCTATAATCTCATCCGGAGGGATTTCCCTCAAAACAGACGCAGACTTTTGTCAACTATAACAAAGTACACAATATCACCTCAGGAGAGGGAACAAAACTCGAGGGTCTAGAGTTGATTGCTTAAGACCACGTCATCAAAATTGCATTTTGTAAGGCAAAGGTATGATTTTTTTTTAAAAGAATTTGGTTGTATTTTGTGAATCAATCATGCTATTACAGCAGAGTGAATTTCAGACATCAACATCATCTTAATTCAGCTGATAATGATTTATTTATTTATTTCTACTTTATAATATCTGAATAATTTATGTATATTCGAAACAATTTCTCTACGAAAAAAAGGTTGCAGTTTGATGAAAGCTTAATTTAAATAAAAAATGACACCTAAATATTAAAACACTCAAGATGTTTATCTTTTCGTATTCTTTGAAGCACTATCTACTGAAATCTATTCCCTGTAGCTTTCTGGGTTGTAAACATGAACTCGAGGGGTGAGCTCTGGTCTCATGGTCTGCAAGATACTGTGCCTTCTCACTGGCACCTTCCCCCCCCCACTCCACCCCTCATCTTCAGTAAAAAATATGGGTATAGGGATCGCTACCAACTAAGGGGTTGCTAACTCAATTGATATACCATTGCAGGTCATGGGCTTATAACCCTGAAGTGACTTGTTTGAATCCCACCACTCTTGCTAAAATTTCTTTTGCTCATTTCCAGTTTGATGAATACCTGTTTAATATGTTTGACAAATTTGGCAACCAAATGCATAAAGTTGCTTTAAGAATGAATTACACTGGTTAATTATGACCGTAAAAATGACAGATGCTGCCCTGTATCTAACTACAGTGTAAAAGCCCACAGTGTGTTATCTTGTCTACCTATGAATAATACATGCAGTCGCACAAATGTTGCTCATCACGCCATAGGAAACACGTGAAAACAAGCGAGATAAAAAATGCACCAGATAAAAAAAAACAAGTCCAACATCACCGGCCAAAAAAAAAGCAATTATTTTCAAAATCTGGTTGATAGAAACAAGTGAAATTTCAATCAAATCCTTGGCAAGGTTGAGTAGCCACAGTGGCAAGTTGTTTCAAAATTCCCACAAGTGTCTGAAGCAGCACAAGCTCTCTGTTAAAAGCATGAATAAATACATAAATTTTGCAACTAAATTTTTCCTTGGTTCCAAATTTTACACCAAGTCTTGTGATGACATTTCCCAGTTCAAATCACTCAATGTACAACAGTAAATTGACTGAAAACATTAAAGGATCACTTTGTAAGTTTTGAAGCAAACCTTGAGAAAGGAATCAAGGCATTTTGATGATGTTCACTATATTGTTGAGCTGAGAGAAATGTTACAGTACCTTGGTGCTAGATACATCTATAGACTAGATGCATAGACTTCTGGTCTCATAATACAGCAGATTTCTTGTAAGATGTTGCATCGCATATATTGCTAACAGCACTGTAGTCATGTGAACATGTAAACAAGTTTAGATTCCTTTCAGTCAAGTTTGGAAAAATGCATACTCAGATAACGGTCCACTGTTTGAGTTAGGTTTCAAAGACATATTACAGTTTCGGCAAAGATTGGCACCCAAATGCTTTATTTCCTTAGGCCTTGGACCTGGCTTCACGTACCTGCTCCATGTGGGGAGACCTTAAATTCAGTAGGCACCACCCTAAACAAGCCAAGTCTGGTTGCATAATAAGACAATGCTAACATGCGTGGTGCTATTGTGACAACAACATAACAACAGACAGGTCAAATCAATTAAGGCAGCTTTAACTATTCATCGTTTGTGGGTAAAATATTTCCTTGAGAAAAATTCCATTCCACTTTTATGCTCTACTCCACAAGTGCGATTATAGTCGTCTTCTGTTATGTACCTCCTCCATGCAGTTCAGGCCTTTTGACAATTTTCACTTTGTTAAACTTATGCACACCAAAAACAGTAAATTCAGAAGCCAACATAAACTGCTGTCAGTGACATCTAATATTTAGTAAAGTGAATGGTAAATCTTCTTTTTTATTTTTTATTTGCTTAAGGGTACATCCCAGCAGGGTGGGTTTGCCAGGTCTGGGGCAACCTCCCACTATTTTCCCTAAGTAGCTCCTTTCTTTCGTAAAGCTTCCAAATTTTTGTACTGCTTCTCTTCAACCTCACTTGTTATTTTAAATTGCTAAATTGTCTGTTTCCCATCATCCAATACAAAAAAAAGGAGTTCCAATTTACCTGCAGGAACCATGCCTTGCACGACTCGAACAGGTCTGTCACTCTGACCATGCGGTTTCTGTGATGAGAGTTAATCTCGAACCTTAAATCATATACCTTTGTCACGTTGAAGGTTTGATTCAGTGCTTGCTGTATCACACCACACAAGTAGCTATTCTATGAAGAGACACCATGGGGTTCACAGTTTTGGTCCAATGTCAAGGCAGATGGCCTAAACGTGGCTATTGGGAACCAATAATGTGACAACTTATATATAATATAGGAACCTACATATTTCATAGAACATGTTGCATGCTTTATCTTCTGAAATTCATTTATTCATATTGCATCCGCATTGCGTGTAAAGATCGTTCTGTTTACATATTGGCCTCTTTGCATATAGGAATGAGAGTATCGTTGTTGGTTAAGCTGTCAAATGTAAAGTGTGGCTTGTGAAACATGACACCTGTTTTCAGATCTCATCATGCTTGGATAAAGAAGAATCAACATGGTGTTCAAGCAGCAGATGAAGGGGGTTATCAGAGGGTGTAAAGAAAAAATTAGTGATGCCGTCGATCACAAATCAAGGGCATAATGTAAACATGAATATTCTGTAAACAAGTTAAACAAGGAAAATGTTGTAAAACTGTACAAGGCACGACAGACATTTGGGTAAGACTTTGCAACAGTGAAGACAGACATTTATTACAACATTCGATAAGTCACGAATCTATAAATTGAAAGTCAAATACACCTCACAGAACGATGCACAACATATGAAGAACCGTTAGGGCAGATTTAGAAACAACTTTTTGAGGTGTCTCTCAATTGTGCAGTAACTTTTGCTGTAACAAAATTCAAGCGCCCTGCATACAGATATGGACACAGAATTTTCCTTTGCTGATCAGTTATAATAAGTAGTGGTCAAAAGTCTTAAGAAGCAAGTAATTTACAATTATAGGAAAATTATATTTATATTTGTGATCAGTTATCAACAATAAAATGACAGACTAAGATGGTGCTAACTGGAAATGTCCTACCAAGTATACTGATACACATACATTCCATCTTTGAGAGGTGGCCTTTTGAGCACTACAGTATTAAAACTGTATTCAACCACATAACCCAACACCAGGAAGAGTGGGTGAGGAGAAGTGGGGAAAGGGGAGTGGGAGAGGGGGGAGTGGAGGAGGGAGAGTGGAGGAGGTAGAATGGGGTAGAGTGGGGAGAGACCCAAATTTGATCTTATGGGCCACAGTGAAATCTTGCACCTAATCTAAGGGTTGCAACATTTATGTATTTACCAACTCTATTCACAAACCAAGAAATATTACATTACATAGAAAATAACAGGATATTCCAGAATGCTCTATATGCGCATCTTTTGTGTACAAAAATTCTGCCACAAGTAGGCCCAGTATACAAAAACTACCAAAAAGCTCCCAACAATAATTGAATGTTTTCTCTTTTTAGTGAAATTTACTGTTCAGTTTATTTAAAATTGGATAAAGCATTGCTCCAATATTACTAGCTTATACAAGCTGTATCAATAGGGTTTTCGATGCCTTCTCACAGGCCGCAGAAAATTTGCCTGTGGGCCGCCCTTTGTCCACATACAGCCCTACACATATATCGGCAGACATCTCTAACACTGAATGAATTTATACCATTTAGCTCCGATCAGATATTTACGTATAGTCTCATGTATACAGAATGTAACGTCCTAACAATCATGTACAAAGTCATGTACCTGATGACTTGTGACCAGGGTTCATTTTAAGCGGTATCGCATCGCACTTTGCGATGCGATTATTTACATTTGCGATGCAAGATGATACTTTGTATCGCGCAACTGCTACACAACCCAAGGTAGGCCCCTAGACTACACACACCTAGAGTATAGCAGCCTAAAGTCCCAAATAACCACATACTATCACACAGAGCATGATTCATTGGCACGAAATGTTACACTCACATTTACTATTTTATCTGACACTTTTGGAGTTTTGTTTTCGCATTTGATTCAAATAATTTACTTGGCCTAGGCCTATGCCTGATCTGACCTACGCGGCTACGCAATAATGATAATATAACGTTACTTTCGCACTCGTACTCCGATCCACCGGTGCGGGCTCAGTCTGCATCAAGCTGAAGTTGGCTACCAATAACAGCGGACAATAGCAGCCGCCAATAAGCAATACTAGTGGCGGACAATAGCAGTGGATAATAAGCGAGTTGCTGCTATCGGTAGCTAGCTTCAGAATATTTACTTGGGATATGCTTCCACTTTTTTATTGACATCAAAACTGCAAACTATTGTAACTGGCAAGCTAGGCGGCAACCTAGTGTGATTGTACCATGGATATATATGATTTTGCGCACTTTTGACGTATTTTAATCAATATCGTGAACATCCTACAATAAAATTTAAATTCATCACGATTTTTGATATTTGTGTAACTATTTATGGGGCCAACGGCGAAATTTGATATATCAACGTTACTGCGCAATATGCCACATCGTGAATGATTGCATAATTGCATTCCCTCTAAAAGTGGAAAGATATGTTTGAAACTTTCTTCTGAGAGTTGAGAGTCAATATTTCCAAAGAGGGAGACCCCCGCCCCCAGTGCCAGGGATACATTTATGACATTATCTTTATCGTGCAGCGCACGTGCACAGAAAAAAAAAATTGCTAACCATTTTTACCAAACTGCTAATCAATTCAGGATTTTGATTAGCAGTACTGCTAAGCAAATTGAAAAATCTAAAATGAACCCTGCTTGTGACACATTGTCAGGAATTATCAGGAATTCATGATACATCTTATTATCTTGTGTAAAACATTCATGAATGAAACTGATTCAGATGTTACATTCCTAGAAAAGCTCAATAAATGTGCAAGGAGACATGCGAATTAATACAAATATAGAACCTAACCAAGGTTCAAATAGCCTCTTAACTTCTTAGGTAACCGCCACGATACAATTCTCCTCAACAGAGAACATTTTTGGATCCAATTATGCCTTCCCACCATTGAACCACATGGTCTCAACATCAAAGATGGGAAGAAGGGACTAAACCTATCCCTCCCTTTTTCTTTCCCCCTCCCCCTCCCCTTCCCTCCAGCTTCTCTAATCTGTTCTATCCACATTCACAGACTTTCCTTCTTATTCACCACCATTACTTTAATTACCTACCATTGTTACACCCCTTAGAGATTACCTCAACAGCCCTTAATCCCATTGTCACACCCTTCAGAGTTTATCTCTACAGCCCTTAATCCCATTGTTACACCCCTCAGAGTTTATCCCCACAGCCCATAATCCAATTGTTACACCCCTCAGAGATGACCTCAACCGTCATTAATCCTCCCATCGTTCTTTTCTTCATCTAATCTCTCATTGGTTGTTTTGTCTAATTTTGCTCTATTCATTGCTCGTTTGTTCCATTTAACTGTCCGTCCATCTGTGTCTCTTAAAGCGTTCTAAGTTTGTTTTAGTTTCAGCTGGCCTCAGAAGAAGATCCTTCTAGAATCGAAACCTCATATTCTACTAGTTTCATTTGTTTCTGATAGCTGCAAAATACTGTCAAAGAGCATACATGAAAAAACAAAACAATGAAAACAATAGGTAATGCAGTTAAAAGACATGGAAAAATGAAAAATGGCATTCCAAAAAACTTACCTGGTTCCTTTTGTACTCAGTGACCGACATCTCAAAGAGTTGTGCATTCATAATACCGATGCCGCAGAATGTTAAGTAATTCCTAAATACCTGCAAGAAGCAAGAAAAAAATCGGCTAATGATTAATAATTACTAAATCTTGCCCCCAAAAAACCCCCATATGCTGATGGAATTAATTTCAAAAGACGGTTTTCATAAATATATTGTAATATATTTTCAAATCAGACTATTATTTATAATATAGACACACATACTTCAAGATTCAAGACGATAGAAGCAACATGTATTAGGTCGTCCAAATTCTATGTGGGTGATTCTGTGCATTGTTTGAACCTCTTCATGGATGCATCATCAAGAGATAATTTATGCTTGTCCATTAGAGCACTTTTAGAGAATCCCAAAGGCATTTATAATTCATTAAAGTGTATGAAACCACGAGGACACCAGTTGAATGGAGAAAGAGGGAGAGAGTTAGGCAAAGACAGGTTGCTCATGTCTATCAAGAATTCATGAAATTGAACAAAAAGGAGCAGCAGATGTGGTTTACTTTAACAGTTCCAACACATGTGGCAAACCTAAGAAGGATATATCTATAGTGACTGCATGAAAATGACATCCTCCTAACTCTAAGTTCACTCTGTTAAAAATGATTTTCCAGATCTATAGTTCAATAATCTGGACACAAAACCAACAACAGTCACATCTTAAGATGAGCGAACAACTTATGAAGTAACAAACGTTTTCCAATTTTTCACTGAAATGTTGACACCAAGTTGGTATAAAATTTGAGAAGTGCATTAAATCAACTTAACAACTTTCAATTAAAAGTGACGGGGAAGATATCTTTGAATATCATCAATTTCTTAAATATTTGGCATTATCAATTCAAGTGCGACTAATTTGCACTGCATCAGGATTATGATAGCTTTTATATAAAACACATTCATCCACTTTGGATGAATCTGTATACAATGTTGTATAAACCACCAAAACAATAGATCAGATATGTATTACTTCTCCTTACCAACGTTACAAGTTAATTAACAGCCAGTGCCTTGAAAGTGAAGGTCTTTGCCTAACCTTGTTGAAAGTTGTCTTTGTAATCTATTTGGATTCAATATTTTGTAGATTCCTTCCATAATTAAGTGAATGTTGAATACATTCAACATTTCATGATGATAGAGATTTTTACATGATGGGGGCGATGGGGGAACACCCAAACAGGGGTGTAGATTATGGATGGGTGTCTTAGTACTTCCAAAGAAATTGAATTACTCTCTCACAGGTCTCTTTGTGCTTAAACTCGATCACTATCTAATAGTGCTGAAGCTTCTGAGGGCTTTATCACCAGGACCCCCACTAGCACTTAGATCCATTCCATTTTATAGAGTGATACCTCTTTCTAAAATGTACTTTTTTCCTGAAAATGCACAGCTTTCCAACCCATGTACTCCTAGCCAATTGCAGTGTACAGTGTTTTATGAAAACAAATGTCACTTTTCTTCGTTTAAGTTTCGAAACGTTGCTCTAACACAATCTACATCCCCTTTAAAAATGGTGAATGTACACTTTTACCACACAGTTCCCCAGCAGTTATTACCTTTTCATACCTTTTTTTTCCTTTTTTAATTTATATTCAAAATGAGACCTACTCCATGAGTAAACTGAGACCCACCCATTTTAGAATGAGTCAACAGTTAACAAACATTAAAATGCTCTCCAGATTAGCAGATATTGCATATCATTGGCCTGAGGTTCCTTTTCAACACAGAGCTGTATTGTAGCTCTGTGTGCTTATTCGCATACTAATGGCCCCATCTAGAGCTAGGTGTCAAAAGTTCATATTTTCATATTTACTGATTACTTGTTGAATTTCTACGAAAGCGTACAGGATTAATTGATGTTTCGCTGATACAGTAATGGAGAAACTGAACAGAAGACACAACAGCACCATCTGTCATGTGACTGGCAAGAAAATAATCTCAATTTGTTTCAGTAATATTTGGTAGTTTACTTATTTTTAATTTTGGCAGTGCAGCAATGTTTGGCAATTAATTCAAAATCAAACAGGAGATGACTCTAAGACTTTCAATAAGACTTTAGGGAAGAAGCATCCAGGGATTAGTGTGACTTATATGTAAGTTCGATAACCAGCTATAGATGCACTTAAAATGAGTACCAGTATTAAATAAATTAGAAGGGACATGACATCATCAACTTCCTCTTACAGACACAAAGATGCAGCAGATGCTACAGTGCAACTAATACAGTAATTGCTATCTTAGAATTATAACAAAGTAGCTTTATAATATTAGGCAGCAGTGAATTTAGTGGAAGGTAAAAACTAATTTCAAAACAGGAATGAACCACTCCTTTTAACATTTTTCATGCAATGCTCAACATTTTAGTTCAATTCTCAAACTGCATACACATATATTTCTACAATAGCGTCGACTAACAGAGGACAGTGGCACTGCTCTAAAGTAGAGACGCAATGACTTTCAACAAACCATTTTTTTTACCTTTTAGAACCTGTAAATCATAAGGAAAACAAGGTGGACAAACTCTTTAAGAATACCAATTTTCAGTTTTACTCCATTTTGGTTTTTATGTACCTAATGAACCAAAAATTACTTTGAGCTGGTGAGCGAGATGTTTAGATGAGTATTAAAGGATCTATGTAAGATTTAAGACTGACTGTCTGACTGACTGACTGACTGACTGACTCAACACAGAAGTGACCTCCTACTACTGTAAGCCAAACAAGCTCCTGGGTGATCTTCAAATTTCTACGATACAAAATTAATACTTAATTCCAAAATCCGAATTAAAGTTCAAACGATAAAGCCTGCAGATCTGCGTAATCTTAGTGGACATGCCGTGGATCTCTAGAGCTTCCTAAACCTTTTGTAAACATGTTTTAACGACAGACCAGCTTGTTCATGCCCCAGAAAACTAACAAGCTAAGTTGTCTCCTAAGGGAGGTGATACTCTACACTGTGTGGTTTTAGGTAAGCTCTAACGGCTGACCAATTTCTGGTAGTTGACGTAGAAGTGAAGGTAAAAGTAAACCGGGTTGGAGGAAACAAATCGATAAACAGTGCTACTTTTAAATGGATCCCTGTGACAGATCGACTGGGTATATAACTACTTGTAAACAGTCAGCCATCAGAACATGACTCAGAAAATAACAACCATATCTTTGGCAACGTTTTCTTTGAGAGATGTGTGACATGCAGTAGATCTTCTCCATTAAACTGCCACATAACCGCCTCATAAGAAAAACAAAATAAAAGCAATTAATACTGTGCTTAAAGAGAGACCATTGCACACAGAAAGGGAGATTACAGCATTGTTGAATTTGATAATGGGATCATTGCCTGGAAAACGGCCAAATAAATAGTGAAAACCGGTGTACTTCAATTCATGGGATGGAAATTTACAATCAATTTCTTTTTGTCCGCCAACGCAAGAGAATTTGTCTACGAGTTTTATTATCAAACTGAATTTCAAGAACATAGCAGCCATCATGCTGCAAAGAAAAAATTATAGGTCCGTGTCGGATTTATATGGATGCGATTATGGATCAATTATTCCCTGAAAAGTTACTGACGACGGAGACAGTCAGTACACACTCACTACAATACAACATATTGAGTTTGAGTTAGTAAGAGAATCACCCTGCACAGATAGATTTCAAACTTCACACTTTAATGCCCATGAATGAGCCAGAAATCATAATAAAAAATGACTTTGTGTGTTCTCAGCTGTGAACTACAATACTTTCTACATGCACGTCATGAATTATCTCCAATGCTGAAAAACCTTTAATTTTTCTACAAAAGAAGAAGAGAAGAAATTCTAAACAGCAGTCTGGAGAAAAGGAAGAAACCTTGGTAACTCCCCAATTAGAGCTTCTGCAATGACAGAATTGTAACTAATCAAATTACAATGGATATCTGGAGGACATGGCACAATAATTGGACATTATCTTTGACTCTTAATTGCAGCTTTAATGACTCTCAATTAGAAGTTCTACAATGACAAACAGACATACTGATTTAATTTGTGCTTTGTACGTTGGAGGCTTTTCTCAAGGTAGATTGAGATACAATGCAATAGATTGACCATATGTGCCGACAGAAAAGTATTACAGTGTTAGAAGAGTACGCATGTACTTCTTGTAAAAGCATCATATTAAACAAACACCACTATATTTGACACAAAGTTTTTGTTATCATTCTTTAATTTGAGGCTCATCTGCGTATTCTTTGTTTGAGTCATTGATAAATCATCTCATTATTACTCTGGGATTTTTCATCCATGATTAGAGGCTGCAAGACTGATGTTAGAGGTCATAAGCAACGTTCCCAAATAAGCTAGAAAGTCAAGAATGGTCATAAATGTTACAATCATGTTACTGCCACTCTATACAAAAGTAGTTACAGTATCCACAACATAATATTTACTCATTTTTGGAGGATCAAACCCTACGTTAGGAAAAATTTTGGGCCAAATTAATTATACTGATGATCTTTCAAACTTGCCAGGAAAAAAAGAATTTTGATTAAAAAGCAAAGATGATTGCCTAAAACATTTTTCAAGTGATATTGGAAAGATTAAAGGCAAGTAAGTGTATTTACTATGAATAGACTGATTACTGTAAATATTGCAAGATGATTTTGGTTAGACATTGACAAATATACTACGCACTACTTATTTAAAGTAGAGTAATCAATCAGCCACTTGTTTGATTTGTTTGATTTTCCTATGCCAAACCAATTTGTAATAAAATTTCCTCATCCTTAACATCGTTCTTTTACATTCCTCCAAGTTAAAGTATGGCGGAAAAGAAAAACAATTCCCGAGTCCCAGAAAAGTGATTACATGGATCTCAACGTCAACAATGTTTTCCCAAACAGCTGACACAGATGCACCTGTTTACCTTCTGGAAAAATACCAGACAAAAATTGGCGACAAATTTAATTAAAATCGATATTTTTGTCAAATGTCAAAAACTTCAAGAAAAGTCTCACCAACCAGAAATTCAACAAGAGAGACCAAGATAAAAATTAATTTCTGAGTGAGGTACGTGTACTTTATACATATGCCAAAGCTGACATTTCAATGCCCCGAAGTAATGCTGTAGTAATGTGCATGCTTACTTTATGGCAACCTTGCCCTCGCATACCCCAACAAAGTGGAAAGCACTCATATTGCTTGATCAACAAGTAGGGAGAAAAAAGAAATTTTTGACCAAAAGTGAGCGTAGAGTGAGAGGGATTAGTTAACAGTCAACTATGTTTTTCTAGCTGTGTCTTTGCAATGTGATTTACATGCTATATCAGGTATATGAGATGTGCTGGACATCTGCTACAATCTGATGTAGATTTGTGTCAGAGTTATGACTTCAGCTCTTTGTGTCCTCTTCACAGCAAGAGAACTCACCTAAATCCATGGACACTCTATTACTGTTGTTCTTAGATGAAGCCAATTCTTTACAGATTTAATACATAGCAGTTCCAATGCAAATACTGCCACTTACACTCAAACTATGGGGGGTGGGGGTAGGGGTGGGGGGGAGGTAGCACAACCTTCAAGGGGCAGTGGAATATGTGACAGCTTTGAGAAGACAAACCACAAAGTTACCTCAAAACTTTCTGTGCAGTCTTTACCACATATTCCAGTGTTTTGGGCATTTTTTCAACAAAAGCAATTTCTTTATTATTACAACAACAGGGCACTTTTGTACGACAATTTCACTTCATTTGTCAACAAAAGGGCACTTTTCAATTATAAAACAAGGAGAAGGCCAAAAGGGTTACACTTTATCAAAAAGGGACACTTTTTACTTTTGAAAGGGATATAGTTGAGGTTTATAAGAAAACATGGGTGGGCGGCACGTCCCCCACCCACCCACCCCCAGGCAATCTGGTTCAGCCTCCCCTTCTCTTTACTAAACCGAATAAAGAATGATATCTGGAAGCTTAGCCACACTTTCCGTGCACAGCCTTTACCGTTGGTTATAATCAGCTACCTGTATCTTTGCACACTGCCCAATATGTCCTGAAGATATCTTGATACTCAGTGTATCTAGTTGTATAAGCCAAGTAATAAGTAATTCAAACAATACAAAACCTTATTTCATGCTTCCCTGCATCAGCCATCATTATTTTTCTTTCTTTCTCTCTCTTGTTCCAGAAAATGATTTCCATCCATCAAATGATCCACCAATCTATCAGTGATTCAAACTTTATTTTCAGAGTAAATTGTATATTTCCTCCCCCACTGGTATTGAAGCATTAAAGGAATACCGTTTGTGTTTAGTTTTCACTTGGTCATTTGGACATGTTCGCTCACGAAAAAAGTCTATGGAAAACAGGAAATTAAGAGGAACCATGAAACATGCAATAAGTGTACTACTGTATAGATATTCTCTGGTAGCGCACTGAACTATTACATGAAACAAGGTCAGAGGTTTTTGTCCAAAGAACCATATCGATAGAATGAAAGGGATCAAACTGCCCAATTATTTAATTAATTCTCCTCAGCCCCAACCCCTTGCCCAATGTTTCTTATAAATTACCTCCATGTTTTACCAATTGCAACTGGTTTACTATTCAGAAACTGCACTTCACACACACCCTTATTACATTCATACTACAGTGAACAATGCAGCATGGGGTTGTATGTATATTTCGTTTCATTCATACTGCAGTTAAACAATGCAGCGTGGGTTTGTACATGTATATTTTGTTTCATATATGTCTCTTTACAACTTGTGTAAATTCTGCACTAGGCTCTAATAGCTGGGGATGTATATGCAGTGTATAGGCCGATTGTGTTGATACAATAGTACATCACCGCAGTAGTTAAGGACGAATATTTAGAGCCGTACTGCACGTAGCTGTATCATTTGCTTGCATGCCTTAGGAACCAACAGGGACCAACACTGATATCCATTTTACTTGAATACCTGTCCTCGGTGAACTGTACACATAAATGAAGAAAAAATTTTGATGCGTAATTCTATTAGAACAACCCATTAAAAGACTTGGCCTCATAACACCTAGCCATGATGTTAGCAACTTCAAAAGGTTGTAAGACACAGTATTAAAGTTTAATAGGATTAGGCTCCATCCGTCCACAGTTGCAATATGGTGATTATTGTACTGCAAGAATAGCCTAAGCAATATGTATTGTAACTGAGTGGTATTGCACAACTAAGAGATGCTCTGTTCAACCTTCCCATTTTTTTTCAGGTTATAATCTTAAAACTGCTTCAGATTGGATTACTTAATTTGCATAATTCACACCACACCATGTAATTATCCTCATATAATTATATATAACTATATAATTTCATAAATATCCCTCAATCTAAATTATAATAGATTCACGAGAGTACAACCATTAAACAGCTCCAAAATTAAGTGTAAATATGTAATTAGTTGTTAAGACCAATGAAGAAGATTTTGTGTCCTAGAGCTACTATCCAATGTATTAACATAAATTTGAAAAATGCCGCATTTAATGGATAATTCCATTAAACTCGAATCGTCTTGATACAGTGTAAATTTAACTAGTTAACTACTAATGTTAACATGCAATGGTAACTACCGTTTCTTTGACATTTTGAGTATTTCTATTAACATACTAATAGTGCATTGTCCCTTTTTTCTGTGCGAGTATTAAAAACTTAACATCCTTATTTACTGAACGAATCAATACAATAAACGAGAAATGCTATAGTTGGACAGATTGATTAACAAATATCCATCTTTATACATAAAAGGCTAAGCAAGCGATTTGGCCAATATAACTAAAAACCTGTGAACATTCATTAACTTTCTTCATCTGGTCCTAAAAATCACATTACAAACTTATAAATTTGTGATATTCATTACACAATCCTTTCCTTAAACGAAAAGCAACATTTAAGAAGTGACCTAATTTGCTAGCTGTTATAAAGAATTACCCTAGTAATTTCCAAGGTTCTAGTTTAGTATCATTGAGGACGTCCTACATGGAAGTAAACAAGGTTTTGATCAATGCAGGTACAAGAGACTTAAATGGTGGTTTTGATTTAATTGGTAGAATTTGGGTTTAATTTTACTGACCCAACAACACAGAGTATATATATTTATTTTATTCAGTTATCTCTGCAACCATGGTAAGTTTTATATTTATGACCTTAAGAGAGCATCACGAAATCAATATAATACATAACATCATTTTGATGATCTTTAATTCAATTGTTAAGATTCAATTGTTTAATTCAAATGTTTTTTTTTTTTTTTATTTATTTATTTTTTTTTATTCCTATTTTAGTATAAAGTGAATGATATGATGCTTTTCACATTTTGGCTTTTTAAGTTTGTTCGCCAAGATACTAATCTTATATTATCATGCAAAAATATTATTATTTTCCGTTTCTCTTTTGCAGTATGGCAAAATGCCACAGTTCCCTGCTTATACACATGTATGCTTTTAAACACTTAAATCTACCAAACTGCAAATTAACATTCACATCTAGGTTATTAGATCAGCAACTTTCTCCTGAAACAATGTCATCATAGAGAAGGAACAAAACGCTAGGACTTTGTTTCTCCTAACAAACATTCTTAACACAAAGGAAACTGCTTCTATTAAGCAAAACATGAAAGTTTATGTGATGACATGACTTAAAATACCAAATTTTTTTGACATAATTTGTAGAATTTTAAATGAAAAATATCATTGGAACATTAAACAAGACAACCTATAACTTGTTTTATAAGATTTCTTTGAAGAAAGATTCTTGCAACAACAAATCCAGCATCAAGAATCTGCAAAAATGTAACATACACACCAGAAAATGTGTAAGATGAATATTCTATCTTGTCTTCAGAGTTAAGTCAAAACTTAAAAAATATGTAACCTTCCTCAAACTGCAACATGAAGAAAAAGGACCGTTCACAGCTTTTCTTCCTTCATTTTATGGTACAACTAAAACAGGTTGTAAGACACTTGACTCAATACCTTGCCGACTGTACGACCACATCAAAACTGATACAATCTACATAATTCTTCTATTTTATGCATAAATATCCTCCCTTCGATCGATATGTTATGTGGGAAGATTCTGTCTGCATGTCCTAGGCAGAAAGACGAAAAACCAGCCGTCAAAGTTGTCTAAATCTTGAAGGGAAAGGTGTAAAAAGTCTTACCTCGATCCTTTGTGTTGAATTCTCTATGGTTCAATATAATATTTAATCCATATTATTCCCAAACTTTGCGGATAGATCTCCGTAAAATATGTTCAACTGTCTTCAAAAAATTTGAATTATAGTGCACGGCTTGCCTATCAGAATGCAGGATTCCCTAGGCTGCCTGTTTAATTCTCATTTTATCAACCATTTCACGCAACTGAAATTCCTATGAATTTCTAATGCGTGTAGACTTTAGTGTGCAGGGCTCCTTGGAAGCATTTTGCCAGTACGGCTTGTGATGGGATGGCATTTCTGTTGTTCTCATTATCGTCTTCGGGGAGTCAAGTCGCTGTTCGGTGAACAGTTATCTGGGGGAATGGGTTCTTATGAGGGGTACCATACAAGGGGATTGTAGTTTCAGAGCATAATTTGCATTTTTAGCAGCATATTCCATTCAAACCATAACAAATATAACAACTATGAAGCATTCCTTCCCCCCCCCCCTCCTCCCTTCCACAAAGAGGGCTAAAATATGCTTGAGTAATTATTGCAACAGATTTCAACAACCTCACTTCAGCTCAAGGAAACAACTTTTCAAAAGAAGCAAATCATACATGTGGTTTCTCTGCTGTCATAGTCAAACCACATAGTAAAGCAATCTTAGTTCATCAAAAACATAAAGATTGTTTTGCTAAAAGATGAACTTTGCATCCTTCTCTTGGGTTTTTTCTCATAGTGAAAAGCCCTTCTCAATTTTCATAACTATTGACTTTGTTGTATAAACTTAAAACAGACTCCAGATCAAGATTAAATGTTTCTTCCATCTGTGTACTTTGTTTGAAATCTTCGGAGGGTTGACTGTTGAACTTTCAGTATTACCAAGACAACTAAGGTGGATGCATATTCTAATGATTGATAGAATTGGAAGAGGATGGATGGTAGGTGATGACTTGATGAGTACAGAGCAAATGTTTAATGGTCGTCTGAGACAACCACATTTCTGTTTGTACGACCAAAATCAGCCTTGGAGCATCTTCCTACGGACGACTAGTTCTTTACATCAAACTCAGATTGCATTGTGACTTAATACCAACAAATATGTCAAGTGATTAAATTGGTATCACCCTCCATCCATTTGGAGATACTGATGTACAACTATTACTGGGTAGGGCCTACAATCCATCCGACTGGGAGTTTTATTGGCCCTAAATTGGTACGTTCAATTAACGAGACCTACACATCTGTCCTACAGTGTTCATATTGGTCATTCTTTGTTGTTTTTGCTACCATTTTTCCTGACAACCAAATTTGCTGTTTAGACAACCAAAAACATAAAAGCTACTGTAACAATCCCTTAAAACTTGCCATGAAGAGGATGGTCTGGAAGAATCAATTCAGAGAGCAATACCTTCGAGGAGATTGGTAAGTGATCTTGCTCTTGTAGAGTTTAAAGGTTTATACCAGTTCTCCTAGAGTTGGTATGTAGCATAGGAGATTGAGAGAATCAAGGGTAACATTTTATGACAAATGAACTATGCGTTTCCAAGTATCAAATCATTCAAGACTAAAATGAATCAATTACTTTCTTTTGAAAATATGAACAAAACATATAACACATGCTTGTCAGGAAAGTGTACCACTTGGAACAATAGTAAAATAGTACATCACCTTACATATGTCATCCAATAAAGATCTATAGACTTTAATTACCACAGATACAACCTGGTTCAAAATATGCCCTAGTTTCCAGCCTGATTTTGCAAAGAACGATTGTTAAAGATAATTGATGGAAATCAGATCAATCCTGAAACATCATCTAATAAAAGAAAAGGAAATAGATAAAGATCTCTATTTTTATTCTCTTCTATTTTTGAAGCCACTCATTTAATTGGTTTATTCCTTTGCTTTTCTCTCCATAATTGAAAGTAGAAATGAGTATGTCATCTATATAAAATTATTGATTTTGTTCTATTAAATAGAACATGTCTTCATAGTGTGCTAGCGTGTTCTTTTTGGGCCCTCTTCTTTCTGTCAGCTTAAAGTATAATATTTCAATTTTTCATTCACTGAGAATAGAACTGATCATATACAACATAAATGCGTGCATCTCTTATCGAAGAATTTTGTCTTCAAATATAGGTTGGAATTCATTAAAAGAGGGGGTAATACAAAAAATATTAAACTCTTACAAACTTTGAATTCTTCATGTGGAGATCAATTTTTGAAAGCAAGGTCAAAACATGGAGAGACAGAAGGGTAATTCAAGGAGGAGCAGGAGAAGACAGAGATGATGACAATAGCATTGCATCTTCTTGATACGGCACTTGAGCATACCCTTGATGTTGTAAACCCCATTCTGGGTATTTATGAATGGTGATACTTAGCAAATGCTTGTAATAGGCAGTGAAACTTGCAAGGGAACCTGCAAAATCCAATGCATGCACAATTACACAGAACAATACTAGGGAGACTCAAACTGCCAGTGTAAAATTTAGACAAAACTATAGCTGGTGTAGGTCTTCAGAATGGTAGATCCAAATGACATGGGAATAGCTCAGAAGTGTATCAACCGGGGTGGAGGGGGGAGGGGGGACAGTGTTATAATTAATCATTTGGAACGATTATTATAATGAATATATGCACACATTCATATATATATATATATATCTATATATATTGTCCCATTTGTAGCACTGCACTATCATAGATATTCCAAATGTTATTGAGTTCTGGGTATTCACAAGTGAAGACTTTACCTGTCTCCTCTAAACATCAGCACTTTCTAGCTTAGACTGGTAAACTATTAAACATCCTACTTCTCACTCTGCCACCCTAAAAGTGTTTTCTTCCTAGACCTTGTTATCTGTTCGAATCTGCTTGCCTAAGCTGGTAGCCGTCAAGGAATGGAAGTCTTAAATAAACTGAGTTATTCTAAGTATTCAAATGTGATTATTAAAAACAATGTAGACTGTGTGAAATAACCATAGGAACTCCCCTATACCGTTAATGTGCGGTACAATATTGACCGAAATTCTTCTAAATCTCGAAAAAAACATAATGTGTTTTGTTTTTCTCTTAGATTAAAGTCATAAAAAAAATTCATAAATATTGTTTGGACATTATTAATGGAATTACTGTTGAATCACCAGATGGATTAATTTTGCATGCACTACTGTCCTACACGTGAAAGAATCTCTAATGGTCACTATTCCTTTCAAAGAGACCAGAATTTACAAACAGCACAGCAACTTATAGGAATTAAGACACCACTGTGGACATGACATACAAGAACTCAGAGGGCTACATGGACTCGACTTCAAATTAGAAAACTCCAGAAATGTCGCCAGGTTACAAAGAATATTGAAAGATGTAGATAATTAAACAGGAACTCAGTCGATCGGATGCAAACGTCATTGAGTATTGTGGAAGAATTATTGCGTAACCTTATAATGCAACATGTCACACAGTAAAGCTGCTGCAGTAGCAGTATTCCCTGCAGCCAGGCTGCATCATATATCAAACAATATACATTTGCTCTACATTACCAGTCATGCTTATTGTATAAAACTGATGAGTACAACAGATCCTGTCCTTACTGGCTACAGTGATCCTGCAGCCAGGCTGAATCAAATATCAAACAATAGACATTATCTCTACATACCAGTCATGCCTATTGTATAAAACTGCTGAGTACAACAGATCCTGTCCTTACAGGCTGCATTGATGCTGCTGCTTCCATATTGGCATAAGAATTCTTGATTGGTGACTTTCTGGCTTGACACTAAATTTACTCACAAATTTTGTATGGGAGAATTATCCCACTTCGCCTCCCTCTCCCATTCCAAGCAAATAAAGTTCTTTCTGATATTTACTAGCAATTTCATAATATTTAATTTCAGAATATTTAACATTTTCTTATTTACAGAGAGCAGCAGGAAGGGATAGCATCAAAACACAAACATTATTAACTTTTACACGAATTGTCACCAATGTAAAATCATTTGAAAGAATAATTTGCAGGAGATCTTAACCGGGCCTCCCTTGGAATTGGCTGTGATTGGCTTCATCGGAAATGCCAGTACATGGCCTTGATATCAGGTGGATAATCCTGTAAGGTAAAAGCTTAGCGAGCAGACACATGCATATTTATGTCACCATTATACCATCCAATCAATACTGTTCTACTGCCATGGTCGTAGTTATATCTGTATTGCCAGACCATTCCCATGGGCTAGTAGGTATAATCCAAACCTGAGCATCTAATCTGATTATGAACTTAGCTTCTAGTCCCTATGGCATGAGAAAGCAACTACATAATCAAACTAACACATCAAACTCTGACAAAAAGTTATCTGCAAATGAAATTCATGGCCTACTTCAGATTTTAACTTGGCCAAATTGGAAAGCGCATGAACTGATTTTTTTTTGGTATTGGCTTCTTCTTCCTCTCTCCTTCCCCCCCCCCCTTTTTCCTTTTCAAAAACCAAATGTTTCATGTTTGCAGTCACATATTTAATGTTGTCACAAGGCATTTTACAGACAACCTTCCTTGATTAAAAAAAAAAAAATGTTCACATATATTCAGAGTAAAATATATGTCTCCTTAATTCCAAATCTGAGACAGTAGTTTTAGAAGGTGTCATATCTTGATCGAAATATTAAATCAAGGTCTTCTAAAACTCGACATCTGATATTCATAAGATGAGGAACACATACTAACATTGTCAATACTGGATTGAGAGTGTGGTATATATCATCATGTGGAGATCTGGCACCATTCTGAAGGCTGCAAAGTTGCCACAGCTCAACCGTTTAGGCTCTCAAGGATATCATACAAGTCACATCAATCCAGTCTTAATCCTAAACTAGATAACTAATTACTTACTATCTCACATTTTTAAATGCAAGGTTTACATGTGGACAGAATTGCTCACAGCTTGCCAACCTTCCAGACACCATCATAAATTGTTTTCAAAAAGTCTCGGAAGTTGTAGCCAGTTTTTCATGGAAAGGTGGGAATACTTTCTTGTTTTATTCTATGTATTGATAAAAATGTTCAGGTCGCAAGGGGTTTTGTAACCAATTCATTTTCACATCGATACTTCTCATTTTCATCTACTTTTTCTAGCTGTGTGAATTGCTGTGACCAAAAACATATAATCAAGAGGATTATCACTTGTCCTGACACTTTCAAAATATATAAAGACAGAGAATTTGACAGGTTCAGCTTCCAAGCAGTCAGAATACACCCCGGACAAGTGCAAACTTTTTTATTCTGAGCTCTCATCAAGTGTTAGCAGTGTCATATGCATCTAGGTCATTACAAGGAAGGTGAGTCCCATGTTCATCCAAACAAGATGAACTACATTCTATAAACAACAACAATACACAATAATAAATTTCTATGACGTTTAAAAGTTTATGCTTAGTTCTTGATCGGTGAACAAATGTAACAGAATATGTTTTCAGATATCTTGTGGAATCTGTGGTAACAACTACAAGAATGACAGCAACATTCACATGAAAAAAAAAAAACAATAATCACAACAACATAGCAATAATAATAACCCCCTTACAGGTGTAAAAAACATTTTTCAGTAGCCCTTACTGAAAACTTTCTGTATAAGACAGCTGTTTAAAATGAACAACATACATTAAGCATATGTCTCATCTCAAATAGCAGAATTCATCACTTTGTAAGAGTGTGCATACAACCTTAAGATTAAATGTATAGACTGCACAATCTGTACTGTCCTCACATTCCACCACAGTGATGCGACACTCATATTCGTATGCCATGTATCTTACTCTCATATTGATTGGTCAGTATACCCAGTAGCATGCACAGTTGTTTGCAATGCAGAGCTGTAACATTCAAGGTATATGCTTTATTTTGTCTGGAATTGGTCACAATCTGGTGGTAGCATATTACAAGACTGAAAGAAAGATAAAGGCAACAGCTGTTACTTTAATAAACCATAACTGCACCAAAATTGATGAGATTAGGTGAAACCTTTAAAATGATTGCAATAATACATACTGTACCATCACGCTGAATTTATAGGGGAGCATTAAGCGGTGGATGATGGACTGGCTTCTTAGGAACATTAAAATGGTTGTAATCATATAACTAGGCTTGGGCGAGTTATCTGACCTCTACTCAAAAGTCACAATGTTTTTTAAAGATTTAGATTCCAAAGATTTGGCAAATTGTTGGAAGTATAACCCATGTCATTATAGAAAATGCCCTCGCTGCATCGATCATGAAAAGTATGGCTACAACTAAACATGTTTCATATCAGCTGACATAATGGTTAACATAAATGAACACTATCCTACAGGGACGTAGCCAGGGGGGGAGCAGGGGGAGCGACCGCTCCCCCCCTTTCAGTGTCGATTTTTTTTTAAACTGTCGTTTTTTTAGCATGGTATTTTGTCAGTGCTCTTTTGATCTTGAATACTCGTCAGCTCCGTTAACTCGATTATAATCGTAGTAACATTCACGCCTACTGATCCAACTACTTACTTAGTTTGGCAGATGTAATTAGCTAAATTTAGCTTATAGCCAATTACAAGCCTACAGTTGGCCACTGTGTAATAAAATACATATTGCCTACCTAACCGCACTCTATGGAATGTCACGAACTGTATACACAACAACGTCGACAACGTTCGTTCTATGAGTCGTCCTAAGGTGTTGCACGAACAGCATGTTATGAAGCTAAGCTAGCAATCGTACGTGATACGCACTTCCTGTAATAATTATTGCACTGCTAATACACTGCGATAACGATATTTGTTTTTAGGCCACTGCATATCTGGCAATATTACAAAATATGAAAGTTTATGTTGTCCATCAGTTAAGTTCGTCAAATGTATTAAAGTCCAGACATTGGACAATAAAAAAGAATCATCCTACTGGAAAAAAATGTAAAAGAGCAATATGTTTGTCTTTCTGATATATTATGTAAAAGAACATGTAGAAGAATTCAAACAGGAAACAAAATCTGCTGATTATGATATCATACGATCAGGGGCGTAGCCAGTATGTAGCACTGTAGGCCCGGACCTTCCTTTTTCTTTGGCCAAGTTATCTTTTTTTAAAACCACCCATAATTCAAATCGATAAGCTTGCTGGACGAGTTTAAGAGTCTATAGACAGGAAAAACTATTGAAATGAACGTAGCAAGAATATGGCTAAATTAGGTGACCTATTCTTCTGTCATCTAGGCTGTCATTTCTATCGCGTGCCGTTTCATTCAACACTCTACCCGCCGAAAAAGACTAGGATCCGATCTTGTCAGTTTTTTAACATCTAGTTAAGAACCCGTTTACGCAGATAATATTTCAGTTGAGAAAACAGTTGAGAAATTTGATTCAGATGGCAATCGTCAGATAGCTCTTGCCTTCTCTTCTTAGGCTAACTTAAACATTTAATAGCTACAGTTGTATCAAAGACAATTACTGGCTATAGTTGTATCAAAGACATTTCAGGACTATCTTTGTATCTATAAGTATCAGAAGTTGAAACGTAAGACTACTCTGTACATGTACCTTGCTAATTTTAAATACATTATGTAGTATTGAATTACGTACTATTTTAACTCATTTGTTTTTTGGGTTTAAAAGTGATATTGAATGAGGTGTCTCAAGATAGCAAGAGGCCAGGGAACCAGAATGAACACTCGGGAAGGGCCGTTTCCGGCCATCTGGGGGGTTTGTAAAACCAAAAATTTTCTTGTACGCTCCGCGCCAACCGATGGTGGCGCTCCGCTCAGATAGTCGTGCCTACAACTTTGAAAATCCATATCAATCGCAAAAAGTGCTCCCCCCCTTTCAAATTTCTGGCTACGTCGCTGCTATCCTATTGATCTTTTTAGTGCAAGAAACCTCCTGATTGCAAATGTTTTGACTAAACCAGCAAAAAGCCATGACAAATTGGATTCTTATCACATCAGCTGTAAATGACTTTGATGGGTCACTAGTCATGGATGTTAAGTATTGTTGGAATATGGAATATCTGGAATATGGAACTTGGAATATCCATGTTCCAACTATTTTTGTCTGTAAGTACAAAGAGAGGATTTCGAGTGTTTACACTCAGTAGGCTTAAATATTTGGGAAGTTTTAATATCCACATAAAATTGGAGAAAAGGTATGATGTATTTAAATCTCAAACTTTTGTCACTAAAGTATCTTAGTGTTAAAGCAAGTAGGCCCATCAGTGTACTATGCCTCATAGCATAGCCATTACTGTTTTTGCAACTGACAGAGTGATAGGCTAAGTTTCCAATATTTAAAAAAAAATTAGTCATTGTGTTGAATGATGAATGAGTTGCAACACTACTCAAAGTTGACTCCCAGGGAAGACAGCACTAGATTCAACAAAAAACTAAAAAAATTCCAGTTTTAATATTTCTTTTGTGAAAGAGCTGGTTGACTATCATATATATTGACAATGTTCAACCTAACTTTCTTTCTTTACAATGGATAATTTTTTTAATGTTGTAAAATTTACTTTTAAACAGAGTGCCATGCATCTTTACTAGCTATTGAGTTTGCTTATAAAACAAAATTCCACTAATTTATTACAAAATATGACATGAAAAAACTTTTGAAACATGATATTGGACATTTTGAACAACACTTAAGTAGTGCTACTTCCAGGTAACATGTTGATACGCATCACCTCATGTTCATCAATCTCGCACCAACAAGGTGATCATAACAGTGTAAATCTACTTGACAAGGATGCTGCCTTACTCACTCTTCCATTTCCCTGGTCTTTCAAAAGCCTTCTTAAAATGCCATTAACATTTCAGAAACCCTAACCCATTATGGTACTCTTCAAGCGAGAACATATGGCCTCTTCGTCTATTGCGATGTCTTCGCTGGGTTATGACTGTATTATGCAAATTCTTACTTACTCCTTACAAGCCTTCTGTCTTAAAATTTACGAATTAATGCTTGAGGCCAATGATAAAGTCATGCTCCTGAATACCAGCTGTCATGTTTCTTACGAAAGACTTTTTTTCCTTTTTTTTCTTTTCTTCACGAAACCCTCGTCTGTGTAGTGACCTGGATGATATAGTATGCTTGGTTTATCAGATAAACGGTAACAATCGGCAGCGACTTGCAGTGCATTTAAACACGACCACTCTTATTTACATTTGAGTTACGGGACATTTTCAGCTCAATTGAAGCTACGACCATTAGGATAACAGTGAAAGAGGTCTCTGGGGGAAATATCCATAATTGACAACCATTTAGACCGCAACTGATACAGTCTGAGGCGGCTTGTCCACTGACAGATCTATGTGAGATATATGTGTTGCATTCTACCATGAGATCTGTGACTATAGGCACAATACATGCATAGTTTCATGGTTGTTTGGGAATCCATTTTTCTCTTTTGGAGAGATTTCCAAACTTTGAAATGCAAGTTTAATTTTAATGGCTACCCCAATCCATGACATCAAGAATCCAAGTACTATGTGCCCTCTACCAACTGAACGATCATATAATTTAACCTAATAAGTTGATGGTGATTCTAAGGTTGCTATGCAGAATTAAGTCACAGTGAATTGCATATCATGTGATCAGCTGATATCATACCTAGTTTCATTTCATACAACCATGAGATTTCACTTATAATATATGCATTCTGCACAAATGGATATGCAAATTATAAACAGCACAGCACACTAGGAAATTTTCGTGTTAGTTTTATGCTTATCTTTTTTGTTTATCGAAATCTGATAATTTTGTAAATGACAAGTCAGCTTACGTTCACAAAGTACAAACTGATAAATGATACCAATCGAGTTGTTTTGGAAAGCTTAGCTGTGATTCTTACGTCTAATTAGGTTATCCTTGGACATGTAACTGTCTGAATTACTGATAACATTATTCAGAACTGCATCCATAGAAACACAATAACTGATCATTGTGTACATAACATTCCACATGTACCAACAAGAAAAAACACACACACATATTGCTCAAGTGTAGATGATATAAAGCAAAGAGTATTGTCATAATTGATGCATAATGCATTTAGTACAAAAGTAACATTTAATGGTCAGGTATACATAGCCAAGCTACATATCCAACAACCAAGGGACATTCAAAATAACACACTGCATAAATGTACCTACAGCAAAAAAAAGACAATTCTCATGTTTGCCTGCATCCCCTCTGATCTCATACATGTACATGCAACATACCAAATTTCCCAAATAAACAAAGGTATATACAATGCATACTTTGTATTCACACAAAGTGTAAAAACACTGTCTTATTGTGAAGTGCTTTGAGATCATAGTTTGATGAAAGGTGCTACATAAAAATATCATATTACTATTATTGTTCACGAACAAGCAATGTACACTGTAAGATGAACATGTATGCAAACTGTGTACATACACAAAATTTTGCATACTGTTCCCTGGTAAAGCACAATATGTTCAAATTTCCATCACAGACACAATATACCACATGTGATGCATGCATTGTAATGTTAAGAAATGGAACTTACAGCTATGATAGTCTTTTAAGTTTATTTATGAGTATAATTTAAAACTTTCAGAAAAGAAAGGTCACTGGTAAGTCAGTACACACAATTACAATTATAAAAGCAAGTAAAAAACATTTTACCACTTATCCATAGATGGATGTTATTTTTATTTTTCTATATATGGTATAATTGAAATAAACTTCAAACAGATCTATAGCCACTTCTTTCCTCTCTTCACATGAAGGGTTAGCTTCAAGCTGGAGAGCATGTTCAGTAGCTTCCCAACTTCATCACATATCCTATCTAGTAGGTTTCAAAACCTACTTGACTCCCTGGATGCATGCTAAAAAGTACATCATTTTTCAAACATGTACTTTCCTGTCACTTCAATAGTGACACAGCTAGGATATCATCAGTAACTCTAAATACAGAGTTACATCCTTGCCAGCAGTTCTATACATATTACCGAGAATAGGAAGTTTTGTTGTTGTTGATATTTCATGTGTTTACGATCTAATATCCCAATCTCTGCAGAGCATCTCTTAACAATATACCGGCACAATATAAGAATGAACTTAGATGTAATCAAATGGAATTAAAAACACATATGCAGATGCGAATCAAAGCCATCCCTGTCCTTCCACAGATTTTATAAATGTTATTATCGTGTTGTGATGTCACCACTTGCTTTCAAATCATTTCGTAATTGATGGTACATAGACTCTTTCATCAATGGCTGTGAAAGACTTTCAACAAAGCAGACCAAAAGAGGTAGGACACGATGAAAAGACACACTCGAAAGCCGTTCTCTCCAAATCTACGTCAGCCAGATGTGTAAGGTTAATTCCTTTCAATCGAGCGAGCGGCACGTGTAGGCAAGAGCTCATGTTATCTTTATAGAGATGAGCTAGGCCACTTCTCGATGTAAACAGTAATGAGTTTGTACTTTATAAACACTGCCATCATCTATAACTTTTCCACAAACAATGTGACTGATGGGATGAATGCTTTCTCCAAAGCATTGTGCATGAGATAAGAATTGGTAACAAACAAACATTGTTCTTGAAGGTTTATTGCTTTTGAAGGGGCAATTTTTTGTTAAAGTTGCTACAATCTGGTGAAAGCTTAAATCCCACTATTTAAGTAAAGATGAGGTACCTGAAAATAGTCCACAAAAAAATTAAACATGGAAGGATAAAATTATAACTTTTTCTTGAGGTTGTAAATGACTAAAAAATAAAAAAAACATTTAAATTTGAAGAACAAAAAGAGTTTCTGTATTGGATTTAGACATTTACTAATTTTCTAAAAAGGAGGAGTACAACAATGATTTTAATTAAATGAAAGCATTTAATTAGAAGTAGGGCATTCAATGATGTGTGCAGATATTCTTTTCCAGCAGTAACAAAACTGAGTGATGTGCTGTTGTGTTCTTGAGCTTATTAGGACCAGTTGCCTAGACTTGAGAGTTTTGGCAAAGTTATTATAGTCCTAGTTTACAGATTAATTGCATTTCTTGTGATATGTCACTGTACTATATGTATACTGATCTAGCTTATCTGATTGAGAGCCTTTCAATGATGGATAATGACGGTTGAGATAATTACTAGACAATGGTAGTCTACTGATCATTAAATTAATTGATTAATTTAGTACAAAAAGAGCTTTGGCTTTGACAGTATGTAATGGCGTACATATACCTAGAATTTTAAAATTCTAGCCAATTGCTATAAAAGAGCAAGTGCCTTTCCTGCATTACAACAAATACCAATTATTGCACAAGCTTTTGACAGCAGCTCTATAATATTTGCTAAAATATAAAATGACTGTAATACATGGCTGATGTTAGGCTAGGAAATAACACCAGTTCTTTGAAATGATGATTGTCGACCAACTAACCTTGTGCTAATGTTCTTAATGTCTACTAGCTCAGAAAATGGCCATCGTCTACCTGCAAATGGTTAAATCCACTTGCATGGAGCCAGTAAATAGCCCCAAATTTTGAGGCCCGGTACCTGCATTATTTACTTGAACATATCATTATCACAATTTGTCAATTGCCACAAACTTGCAACAAGACATACAAGATTGTGCCAAGAATCCCTAAAATCATCCAGTTTTACATTTTGAAGCAGCTCCTTTAGTCTGATACGCGGGCAACTTTACCAAACCTGCCAAGTTAATACCCAAAATGGCGTTGCAATTGATCAAATTAAAATGTTAGATGTTTTCACCAAAGCAATATTACTTAGGAGTAAATTTTTCCACTGACATGAACATTTTGTTGCTGATACAGTTTTGTGTATCATCCACAAAGAGCAAATCAAAAGTTGTAAGACTATTGCCATTTCTATCATTATTTAATGAAAACTTAATTAAACCATCATATAATTGGAATGAATACTCGGACTTGAACATCCAAGCTGTCCTGAGGGTGATTCAGGTGAATGAATATTCAGGTTATAAACACACGTACATGTAGGGCTTCTGAATGGTAGATTCAGAAGGGAGAGTAACCTCAGAGAGGGTCATTAGGGGAGGGGGGGGGGAAGGATGCAGTACAAGAATGCTACCAGTTTATAGGCTAAGGTAGATTTGAGGATGTATGTATAGGAAACAGGTAAGAGAGAATTGAAACAAATCCAGCAAAGTCTCCAAGAAGCAAAGTCTTCAGCAAAGAGAAAAAAAAAAATTTTGTGAGGCAATTATTGGATTGTGACATTATCTAAAACAAATGTTACTCTGATCTAAGCATTCCTTCGGTTTTCTTCATCTTTGGACATAACCTAATTGTGAGCAACCAGCATCAGTGATGACCCATCTGCCCTCTACTGCTACACTATCATCTAGTAGGTCTAACCAATATATATTTGACGTAGTTGGCAGCCCACCACATAATAGACCACAAACCCTGTTAATTGGAAATCACATATTTTTTTCATTTTTTTCTCTCTGTCAGAAGACAAGAAGGAAACTCACAAAATGTGTACATATAATCTTGATCCTCAATATTAAAGGCAAATTTTTTTATCAATATTCATATTGATTCCACAAAGCTTGCACATGATTGTATTCATTGTGTGCTCAGCTGTTATAAACTCTAAACTTGAATCCAGATCAGATAATACAAAAGTTTTAGCAATACCGTTCCTTTCTTACCAAATCAAAAAAGGGATTGCACTTAAATATAAAATATGGTATGATTTATAGCATTTCTTTAATATAGCCTACTGGTAACAAGCAACGATGGTAAATTAAGAAAGGATTATCAGGCATTTGTTTAAATCCCCCCTCCCCCCCCCCCCTCTATAAAGCTTTCATTTCCTGCCCAACAGAGAATGTCTGGGCAAACAGATGGATATTAAGCACTTCCCAATGGCAAGCTGTTCTTAAATTGATGCTAAAGTGATAAAATACATCCTCTGCCCAACAGTGTTCAATTAAAAGGAAACACGATACTGGAGGGAAAGCAGAGCAAACATTACCCTGAAATCTTATTTATCATAATCACAATTTTATGTACACGCTGAGCCAGTCATGTTAATGAGCTATGTCAACCACACAAAGTCATGTTTAACTGTGTGGTACTGGTTGAAGATGGGATGGATAACATTGAAGAAAGCAATCAACCATAGCTTAGCTTTCAAGGTACATGACATCATGGAAAAGTTATGGCAAATCTGCAGTTGAGAATCAACATCTTCAAAAGGCTGCCAATATCTAAATTTAACCTTTACTCAGACTTCTCTAACGAATTTATCCAGAACAGTTGAGATACTTACTAAAAAGAAAAGTTCTAACGAAACATTTTACACATTTAATACTGCTTTAATACCCTTAAGCTTTCCTTATAGCTCCTGTACATTTTTTTTTTTTTGCTTTTCTTTGCTGTGTTTGTTTGTGTTTGCTCCTTTGCGAGAATAAAACAAACTGACCAGTGTACTTACAAGCACCAGAATCACAAGGAAATACTTGACCACTTTGAGACATTGTACACATTGTTAGAAACTGTTCTTCTAGTTTAATGGAAATGAACTACCTGGTGCAAACGATCAATCACTGTGAACTGAAGTTATGCACTGCAGTGATACTTTACAAAACTAATCTTAATCAAGTGGTTCAACTACAGTAGATGACCCCAGAAGTATGCTGGTGATTACACCCGTACGCGGAATGAATAGCTGTTAGTCAAATTAATCATAGAATAGTACCACCAAATAAATGGCATAAAGGTGACATCAAGGACAGCACAAAGAAACAATATTAACCGAATGTATTCGATGTGAAGAAGAATATATGTAGATCTAGCTGAGGCTACTTTAAATACCAATTACAAGAATAGAGCACTGATACAGCAAACTTATTGTGAAAGCCTATTCATGCATTGACCATTTACAAATCTTTGGCCAAATATAGTCAACTGTACATGTAAGCCATATGTGCAGATATTCTGAAGAGAAGCATATGGCATTTCAGATCATATTAGGGAACACAAAACATGGCAAATTTGCTAGTGAAGTTTCTCTGAGAACAAGGATTATATATCCTAATTTCAGTTCTAGTACCTGCAGATCTAAAAGTACAGAATAAGGGCATTTTGAACCAGTTATCAGGGACAGTTCAATTAATATCAAATTAAGATTTCATAATTTCCAATCATCATTGAAAATAGTATGGTATGCTTATTAATAAACATGAGCACACACAGGAAAATGTATTTAAATTTATAAACCTGAAAACTACTGGAGAGCAAAGCCAAAACTTTTTCCCCTGGCTTGCAAAATCTTTCAGGGAATTTTCATACGCTTAAAAAGGACTATCGAGCCATCGTACAAAATCTCTGAAAGTAATATTGTGTACAGGAAGCTAACCAAGTTAACTGCAGTGGAAAATGAATTAGCCGTGCCAGAAGTAAGATTTTTTTCCCCATTTATCCCAAGGAGGTTGAGGCTCTCCGTCAATGTTATGGACATACAGATGCAGGCACACATATTCAATCAATAAAATGGCCAAATTAAAACCAAAGTCAAGTGCTTGTTTGCAAGGATGCATAGCCATGTGCTGCAATATATGAGAGGCTAAGGTCGGACCAAACTGTGCAAGCTGGAACTATATATATACTGATGGACACAGCTGCAAATGTCAAGCAATATTTGTGCCATTCCAACAGAAATTTTTTAGGTAGATGTAAGATATATATATTCTCTTTGAGAAATTGGTCGTATGTAATGAAAACAATCTGAATGTGTTTTTACATGTAATTCCATCTTGTGCTTGAGTCCGTGACAAAGAAACTTGTTTGATTGACATTATTACACTATAATATAATAGTAAACAATTCATAGGACAAATAAATCATATATACATTTAATACATGTATAATAAGTTTGCCAAATCTCATTATAAGCCTCTCTGGATCAATGGATGGCTTAGCATTTTGTAAGCATGACTGGATACTATAGAGTTTTCATGGCCATGAATCTCCATTACCAACTGTGACCTTTCATATTCATAAACTTAAGTCAGGTCTTTGTTTTTTGTCTGTAATTTTAGCAAACCTAGCAAGTAATCGTCAAAAAAAGTTAGCAATTGACTCACCAAAACCTAATCAGTTTAGGGATTTATGAGCAAAGATTCTACCTGTTCCCAATTTACATGCACTTTCCCTTTTATCTCCTTGAACTACACGACTGGAACTGTTTAAGCAATACGCCCCCCCCCCCCCCATGCGCCCCCTATATCCCACTTCCGGGACACTGCCCACATTTGCCTTCACCTGATCTACCAATCAGTAATCAAATATGTTGTCTTTCCTCTTAAGACTTTTCATCAGAGACATCTTCAATGCGCTTTGAGATCGGCGATCATCTTTTGAATTGTATTTCTTCCAGAGCAAGATTTTTTTCACCGATAGCAACAAAACAAATTTATGAACGGCATTTCCAAACACCGCTTTAAGATCAAACTGGAGATTGTTTGGTTATAACCTCAATTAAATGCAACAGTTTAGACAATGTAGGGATAAACAAAATGAGCAACAGTACACTCTTACACCTCTGTTTCTAAGAAATTTATGCTAATATTCAGATATCACTAAGAAATGTTTACAATCGGATCTCGCTTGGAAATACTAGAACATTCATAAATTCAAAAAATACTAACTTGGGAGAAGAAAAAAAGGTTTACACAAAGTGAAATAGATTAAAAAATCTTGCTTTCATAGGGATGTAGTTCAAAGACATGCAGGAAGTTCAAATTTGATAAGACAGCATTTCAAAAAAACAGCAAAACAGGATGGTTAAAAAACAATTGGGGCATAACAGATAGGCATAAGAAAGCACTTAAGATTTTCCATATGGAAACAAGACCAATCTTCCAATTACCAGATTAGACGACATCTGTGGTATTTCGGAGTTGAAATAATAAAATGAGAGATCCAGAAAAAGTACTAGAGTAAACTCATTCCATCTGGAAACTTTACATATAGTGTTGTTCAGTGTAAAAAGGTTAGCAGGTCATGATGTAGACACAGAACACTAGTGCAGATGTTATGGGGAGACAGGTATACAGGGATGAAGCAAAGTAAATACAAAAACTTAGGACACTAAAGTGAGCGATAAATATAACCACACAGATTTGCTGACTGCCCGGGAGATCAAGTACCCTCTATCCCCCCCTCCCCCCTCCTCATCAAGAAGAAATGATAATAGCTTAAATTGTTCAAAGTCAATAATTAAAATGATAATAACATGAAAACAATTCACAGCCAAATATGCAGATTCAGACAGATGACAAATGGTTACCAGTTCTATCTAGGCAGGATAGCATTATAGTTCTGAGGTTGTGAGGAGACAAGTAACAAAGAAATAACCAACATAAATGTTTGCATAGATACCTATCTGCCTAATTTAAGCAGGGAATCATTTAGGGATGAAACTTGTCTCTTATAAGGTAATATGGTTTCTGTGAAGAAACAGAACTGCTATACATCTTTGGACTTGTACAGCTATTTGAACATATTGAATAGCACGTTGCGATGCAATACTGGATAAATAATTCCCTATTAAAATTAGATGTTTTGAAATGTCATCTTAATAATATGCACTGTGTATATAAACTGTGCAGAGCTGCACGCTGCTATGATGTCCATCCTCTCTCTATATGCTGTATTCTCCCATCATACTACTGTACATGATGAATCTTTTATATATATTGCCCAGACAGATAATTATACCTTATTTTGGCTTTGTATAATTTGGATACACTGACTACTAGTAACAGTAAATAAAATGATAATGGTTTAGATCCTTCGCTATACTTATATTAGATCTTCGTTAGTCGTACTATATACAAAAGAAATAGTCTTTAGAAGCAGTCAGTTAATTGACTTGGAACATAAATTAATCTGACATTATAGTCAAAATTAAAGCCACAGCTATATGGATATGTACATATTTATGGAAGTAGTTTATATGAGGTCTGATTCATTCTGTTTGATAACATGCTTTCTATGTGTGAAGAGAGAATTAGCAGTTGTTTGAACTAAACTTCTTCCATTTACACCAATTGCTAAAGCATCATGTAGTTTATGTTAATTAAACCTAATTCACGTTACTTTTTTTGATCAAGGGTTGAACATAATCTGATGTGTGTGACGGGAAAGAAACTTTCAACAAGTATTAAACCTGCATGGTGAGAGAGAGTAGCAATTGACATTTCAATTACCTATATGGTGATACTACGGTGACAAATGATAGCATAGATATACAAGGCAGTATTGCTCTAATAACGAATGTCTAGACAAGAGTAAACATTGAATCAATCTCCGGACATGTGATGAAACGTTGTATTAATTGAAAGTCATACACCACAGTAAGAATACAAGAGCCACCCCGGGAACAAAATGTCTATATTTCAACACAAACATTTACCAAGTGCTGTAAAGTCAACCAATTTACATTTTTAATATTTTGTTTTTCTTGTTCATTACAATATTGTATCCTTCTGAGAGACTGAATAGTCCTGCAGTCTAATCACTTCACTTGAAAACCTTGACCCATATAGACCTAACAACCATCCGCACCACCACAGAAAGCCAATTTCTGAGATGAACATGCATCAACTGTTATACTCCAAAGAGGTAATACTTTCAGTTTTTCTTGAGGTAGTGTTTCTCATTTAGCAAAAAAGGCAATCAACTGGGGCTTATAAATGAGCTAGTGAAATTTACATGTCTGATATCTCACAGCTTCTGTGGAGGCACTAATAATATTTGTCCACCAGAGAGAAGTTTCAGCTTTCTGTTTCTGATACAGAGGGCTAATATGTTAAACAGCATGAAAAATACACTTGGTTTGACATCTGCATTAACATAGTTATCTCTGTGTTTACACATATTACCAGGGTGCAGGTCGACCCTGGCCCCTGATAAATGTAAAATCTCTGTTTTGTTCACCGATTTGTTCATTCCTAGGTGAAACCTTCTACATGACTTTCCACTTCAGGAAACAGCTACATTGCACTCTTCTGATTTTCATATCTCTCACTACCTGGGTGGAACTGTGCCCAAAGTGTCAGTTTGTTTTGTCAAGGATGGAAAGAGATACAGGTAACCTTAATGTTTATCTCTGAGGATATGCATGCCTGCACAGTATCCATGTCAAACACTACAGAGAGAATTTATTACCAAATGCAAGACAAGTGGAAACAGCACTCTTTAAAGGAAAGGATGTTTTATCTGTTTGCTAAACAAAAATAGCATTTTCTCTCGATATGCTTAGTGGTAGCCTTTCAATTCCCTTTCTCTGGAAGTATATACAGCCTCTTTATTTGAGAGCAGGACAATCACCCTTCGCCTACTAAATAATTACTTTCCTCAGACACAATTCGGTGAGAAATCCACTTATTGAAATTATGTCCACAATACTGCTCAAGCGACGGGTACCAAATAAGCCAAGCAGTACAAATGAATGGCATGGAACAATATACGATATGTTCATTATTATTACCAATGCAAATTATTAACAAGTAATATTCAAGCCCCAAAAGGAAAACATCTCATATGAAAAACAAAAGTTAATATTCAAATATAATTTACAGAAATTGTACCACTTGCAATAAAGAGCAATGATGTTAATTTTTTTTAAAGGTTTATGTGTGTGTGGGGGGGAGGGGGGATGCCAGGAACAAGGAACAATGCCATCATTAACCCAGGAGGCATGCAGTTTGTAAAATATTGTTTTAGCCAACACATGGCAGACCAATCCCTCTCTAACCATCAGCATGAATGAACCTAGGTGACAACCTCCTTTGGGTCTCAACACACCCTCACTGTAATACGTTAAGGGCAAGGTAATTCAAACTTTCCTTGTTTAGTGTCCTAACAATTTTAAGGATGTACTCTACTGTGTTTCCTTGTCTCAATTCTCCAGAAATGCAACCATTTCTTCCAGAAATACAAGCAAAATCCCAGTGGCAGAGCTAGGGGTATTAGTCAGGTGGGGGGGGGGGGGCAAAAATGGTCTGTAGGGGCGCTTTCGACACTATCTAAGCGGAGCGCCACCACAGGTTGGCGCGGAGCGTACAACAATTTTTTGAGTAAAGATAGTCCCTAGATCGCCGGAAATTACCCTTTCTGGGCCTTGCTAATTTGCATATAAACGAAGAATAGCTGTTAGAGCATTTTGTCAGAAAATTACACCAACAAAATGTGACAAATGTCACTAGGTAGATGAGAGCGCAATAAAAAAGTCAATAATCGCGAATAAGTAAAAAGTGGTAAAAAGCTGAAAAGGGCGTCAGCAGTCCATTTGAGTCCGTCAGGGGGGGGCATCCGCCCCCCCTGACTGTATGGACGCTCCGCCACTGCAAAATCCTGTTTCTACAAAAAACCACATAAAATATTCAAATATGAAGAAAGAAATCAAATTAAAGTTAAATAATGGATATCATTTTGCTTTACTTCAAAATAGGATGTATTATAGTATGGCAATTTGACTATCCTTCAAAGCCATCCTTAAACACAATTTAATTTATGACGCATATATAACATGCCCATATATGCTAAAACCAGATCATTATAGAGCCTTATAATGTTTAATTTATAAAACTTATGAAAAATATTCAACAGGAAACCAACAACTTGGTAACTCCTCTCATAACATAGACTGTCAATACTGCCATGTTCAGCTGTCTAACTCAAGTCGATAATGCAAGAGAAATGGAAGTTTTATTTCCAGATGCAGCCGGCAGCATTCAACCGATAGTGAATATGTTGCTGCCATAAATTAAACGTTGAATAGTGACAATAAGAGCAATTCAAATGTAAGCTGCATGAATTAGCCAAGTGTTGCCAAAAACTTGCCCAATTTATTAACACAGCTGTATATCAAGTGCACAAATGATATATATGCCTTTAGATGCGGGCAGCTTCGTATTGGTATATTCTTCCTTGTGGCGCCAGCAGGAGAATTACTAGCCTTGCAGCAGCGGCAGTAGCAGCGATGTGAAAGCCTTTGTAAATGAGGTGAGTCAAACATTTCACGGACAAAGACATCACTGAAGTACAGAATTAATAAGAATCCTCCTCCAAAGGTGACAATGAAGTGGGTGGAATAAACTGATAGGTATTTAGGGTAACAGGTAAACAAGTTTATCACATTTCTAAGTCAAACTGAGACACGACCAACAAACTATTAATATTCAAAAGGACAATCTTAAGAGGATGTACATCAAATGGAAAGTTTCTCTCTGGGTTATTTTTTCCTTGGTTAAAGGCTTCTTTTCTTTAAGTCACTGCCACCCATTGTTTATACAACCTTTTCAAAATCTTAAGGAGTATATATCTGTTCACTCTTTGACATTTATAAAAAAAAAATAGTTGAAATTCCAGCATGCATTTATTGATATGTAGATATGATTTAGACAGCAGGGATGAATCACTTGCAAACAGCTGCGGATTGAAAATGTATGCCAGAAATATTTACTATAATTACAATCTCAGTACAGCTTTACTTCATAAGTAAACAAAGAAACATAGGTAAGCTTTGAAAAAATAAACAAGGTTGCCTTGTAGTTTGAAGCATGCAACTCAAATTTGCCCAGTTAAATGATATCTCAACCTCCATTGACCACATGACCTTTGACATTTTACATTATAACTAATGCAATGTAAACTTTCAGGTTCTTGTGTGCGTTTGGTGTTTAGGCCATTGTATCATTACGGTAAGTAATTGTTGTGGTCAAAAAGCTGTTTTTGTTTATTTGACCTCTGACTCTATGACACCATAAGTCAGGAGGAGTTGCTGACACACTATTTAATGTTCTTATGCAAAACCGCATACACACATATCATCTCACCCAAAACTGGAACACCAATCACCTATTCCACTTGGTAAATACTTCAGTATCAAAATTATGGAAAGGACCAAGAACCTAGGTTCCAATTCCGTACAAAAATCGCTGTAGGATATCCGGACAACAAAATGGAAGATGTTGGCACTTTGGATGGTAGAATGAGAAGGAAGGGCATCGACCAGAGGAGCCGGTCAAAGAGGGTGCACAGTGGTAATAGGTTACCAGTTCATTCTGAGCACGATAGAACAGGGTGCTCAGGTTGTGAAGAGACAGATAAGCGAGGAACGAAGTAAATACACATGTCATCTGACCCGAAAATGGAACACTACTCACCTATTCCTATATCATGATGGAGTACTGGTAAACTTTTGACACCTCACATTTCAATGGCAACCATTGCTTTATGGTAACCAATACAGCACTCTTACTTAGGTTGCAACAGCCAGCTGACGACTAAACCTCTTCTCCCATGTACATTACAAGTTGTCAGATGAGATGATAGCTAATTTAAAGAAGCTAAATCAGGAACAGTGAATGTATTCATTTTTCTAAATGAAATAACAAAACAACTTTTGAGTTCATAAAGACCTAAGAGAAATAATTTAGGGATACACAAACACAGCAATTATCATTAACTTAATTAGATCCTTAAGATAGAAATCGTTCTGATGAATGACTCCATCAAACAGATAAGCAATTAAATGTGCTCCCTTTTGGAGATATCCTAATATAAATGTCATATCTGGGAGTTGTCATTATGTAAATCTGTAAAGTCATAATGTCCCTTAAGATCTGAAACCTTTAAATTGGCCTTGGTTTTATATTCATATTTTCAAGGTAAATATGTTAGCAGTACTCACATTCTAACCAAATGCCAAAAAACAAATTAGGTCATTTGAGAATTTCAATCTTTTAGATTCAGGATTTGCAAAAACCCATCTTTACTACAGAATATATAACACTGCAAGAAGTAAAGAAAAACCATCAAAATCTGACGCACATGAGGTTTGATGATGTCATTTTCCGACTTGCTCAATTCTTCGGCCATGTATGATACCTCTCAAGTTAGATGGAACAAGATATTTCTTAGCCGTTTGTGAAAGTTAACCAATCGCATAGCCTGCAGACCAATGACGATGATTAAATTTGTGTCTCCTTTAAATTTTCACAATTATATTTTTGCAGTGAGGGACTTTACAGTTCTGAGTATTGACATCAATTATATGACAAAAGATACACTCCTCACACTTTTACATAATGAACTGACGTAACTTGTTATAATGTTCAATTGAACTTGTCCTTCAGCATCGGAGAGAAGTTTGCAGTTTACTGTTGTTTCAGTTCTTTTCACTTAGTGTACCATCTTATAAAAAGGCCTGAGAGGAGTCACAACAAAAGCAAACACATTAACTGGAAGTATATTAAAGAACTGTGCAAATGTACACACACACACACAAGCATAAAAGTCCTATATAGCAAAACATTCAATTGTCATGGACACAATTTCTTTTTCTTCTTAATTCTCTCCGCACCAGTAGTCGCATAAGGCCATCATGGACACATTTTATGAACAAACGATGTTGTGCACTTGCTAGCAGTAATGTGTGGAGTTTGAAACAACAAATTCCACTATTGTGAATTTAAGTGAGAACCATTTACAAGAAATATCACTTCTGATATTGAAACTAATTAGAAAACTTTCCAGAAAACAAAACAGGTGGAGGTTAGTACTAAAATTTCATATATTTTGAACATACGATCACTGTCCCAAAACATTCAGAAAAAGAATGAATGTACATACACAAATGACAGTAATAGGACGAGATGACATTGTAAGGAATATATGTCTTGAATGTTTCATGTATTTTCTTTGTAAAGATTACAAATAATGATCAATCAGGATGGATATTATGCAGATGACAAGGAAAGGGAAACAAACATTCCATAAATCCACTTTATCCTGTTTCAACACTTGGCATAGAGAATGTCTAGCAACTGTGCAAATGTGCAAAAATGCAACCATTTGAAGATTTGCAATATCTCCTGAGAGATACCCTCATTTTCGTTTCTTTTTTTTTTCAAATGATGAATCAACATTTCAGACTCAAAATACTCCATTTATGAATGACAACTTGGGAATATTCCATGAACAAAGTTTGGTAGGTTCCGTCTTGTGAATTTAAGCCAGCTATTTAAGACTGCGCACACAAATAACCATGGGTATGTTCTTGTTATGATGAATGAGAGGACGTCCTTAATTCTTCGAATTCACAAGACATATACGCTACTTTCCCATCATGTCCTCAGGCTCCATTGTCTTAAAGTCTCCTCAATTGTTTACAAGTCTTAATTACTTCAAATGGGTTCTACTCTTTTATAGGAGATTGATTTAAACTACTTTAATTGCTTCAGGGAAATGTCTCATGGTTGTAAGCCATGCTATCCAGATGGTAGCAATAAATTTCTCATTTACTGTGAACAGCATAAATATCCCCAGATATTTTTTATGTCCACATGTATGTAGTTAAAAAACCACTGGCAAATGAAGTCACCCCTCTTGTTAGTGTATCTGATAAACAAAGTGTTGCTTCAAGCTTGGAAATATTTATCACTTGATACAACTAACAAGAATTTGACTATCAAAGTGACAGGTCCCTATAGATTATTATTAGATGTTCAGAGATGCTAGATCATTATTAATTGATAGTCCTCACATCATTTGTAGGTTGATGAGATAGCTAGAGAAACTTCAGTTGTTTTCCTTTTCGTTCTTGTCGGACTACCCACAATGCTTTTCTACTTTGCACAATGTTTTCTTCGTAATGTTTTGCCTCACTAGAAGCCGGTCCCTTTAGATTATTTTCCTAAGTATCTTCAGACATGACTCAAGACGTCAGGTGTGGAATATACCGTTTCGCGCACATGAGCTCATCATCGAGTTACAAGAGAAAAGGACCCAGCGGAGCAAGGACGGAATAAATTGTGATATTATCCTTTTAACAGATGTATCAATTTACTTCATCCTGGAACAGGAGTACCAAATCTAATTTATCTACCAATTTCTCACTTGTCCTCTGGACTTTGTTAAGTTCATCATTCTTTCACTATATTATTTTCATTCACTTTACTCAAGGTCACTGTTCATCCTTAGGATACTGTCACCATTTCCTTTGGCTTGTCTTTCTGAGATGCAGTACGAGTGGCATTTGCATTTTATGCTACCTTACCACCTGGAAAATTATTTTGTGACCAGTGAAAATACGTTTCCTCTTTTTTTCACCACCCCCCCGTTTTTGATTGTCTATCACGGAATTGGATATTGTATTGACTTCTCATAATATCATATTTACAGAATGAAACAAAACTGTGGGTCTACAGTACTGTTCAGCTAAATCATCAATGATGTCATTTATCTACTTATATTACCGTTTAATTATGGCAGTAACCCTCATATCATAACCTTTTTCCAATCCATATGTCAACATGGCCAATTGTTAACCAACACTGCCACTGAACCAATCTCATTCGGGTTTCATTACTTATAAAAATTACTTCCACTGCCAACATTATCCACTAAATGTTTACTACATGCCGCAATAATTTATGAATATTTTAGATACATTAGAAAAACCTCTCGAAACAAATAATTATGAAGGTTTTATTTAGTATTGATCACAATAATGTGAAGGGCTCAGTTTTCTATGTACTCAGTCACAGAGTTGCTTATATATATTTACTTCAGTATCTGCTTTTTCTTATCCACATATGGATATTTTGTCAAAATATACAGTATATAATTTATATAATAAACTATAGCCATACAAACACAACACATTCACTATATAGGCAGGTATTAATGCATGGACTGTGGAATCCCCAATATCATCATATTTCTTTAAAAGGTTTACAACAAAAACCAGAAAAGGAAAAGGTTTAGTGGTTACGATGCCCAAACATATTCAACTTGTGGACACCAAAATGAAGAGGGATTATCTATTGATTAATGAGGCAACATGTAAAGGAGAGAACCAGGAATCAGTTATCATGTTGACAAGGTCTATTTTAGTGACATCATATAAAAACAGGTACATGCATGAATATTAATGATGTCAAATTTTATGATCTCATAAGCATGTATCTATACACTTACATTGTATCATCCAAGTATGGATATAAAGCTAATTAGACATATAATTTCAGACACATCTCATTATGTTCACTGATTAGTATTCATGATATTCACACAAAATACAACACGGTTGATTGCATGAAAGTAGTGTGACAAACCTAATATGCCAAGGATGAAAATCATGGAACATTTGGTTCTTTTGCAAAGAAAGTGTACTAACTACATAGTTACATTACCATACCAGGTATGAACTACATCAGATGTACAGTTGCAGAGATTTTAAGACTATCTGGTAAGTCCCGCCCACTTATTAATATTCACAAGATGGGAACCAAGAACAACTGGGGCACATAGCACATCCTAGGGCATCTCCCTACCAAGTATGACATTGATTTAAACTGTGTTTGTTGAGATATCATGTTTTCGAGCTGGTTTCAACGATTTCCCATTTAACTCCACCCACTCATGAATATTAATAAGGTAAAAACTGTTGTTGCAAAGAGCAGGTACTTACTATGTGGTTACATCTACACATGGTAGGGCATCTACCTACCAAGTATGACACTGACTGAACTAGTGATTATTTAGATATCATGTTTACAAGCTAACTATCACATACGCATACCATACACACACACACATACCCACACAGATTGCAACTTAGTTTACTGAGGCTTGGGCATCGTAACTAAATATGCTCTGAACTACGATTACCGGTATCAAAATTTTAATAGTTAACCATAACGAAGCATTTCCACTACTGTACCAGCACATTTGCAAAATTCTAGCTCTTACAGTGAAATATCTAGTCTACCAAATTACTTTGACCAAAGCATATATTTTTCAGCATACATATTATAAGCTAAATTGCCAGATTAGCTTAATTGTTTCAAACAGTGTATTATGTATAGGTTCATCATAATGCCCTTGACAAATCTGTGTGTTCATTATTTGCTTGTTATTCTTGGTTGTATGTTAACCTTAAAGTGATTGTATTCATGTATGTTGTAACCAATAACGTGCGAAACACAACAATAGCTAAGTGACGGGATATATAATTGCAAGCAAGGTTCATAGCTCTAAAGATGACCTTTAACCAAGATCATGGGATAGTACATGATAGTTCAATTGACCTACCATGTATCACTGTTATTACATAGTTATTATACACCCTCAATGCGAGGAGACTGGTGTTGAGAGGGGAACATATTGGTTGGTTTTAGTGCCCAGGCTCTATCTCTTGTGCCTCAATTTTCTTAAGAAAGTATCACTATTGTAAATGGTATTCCAACTGGCAATGATTAAAGAGTTTTTAAGTAGTAATTGCAGTCAAAATGATTGTGTAGCAAATAGATCTCTTAGAAATGAGTAAATTTCCAAGTTAATGTGAATATTACATACATGGCTTAATAATCAATGCTTCTAGTACAAAGTTCCTTCCACACACAATATTCAGCCATAGAGCATTTGTGCTAAAACTTGTAGGCATGGTAGACCGGAGTGATTGGGTGTAGGGAGACAGGAATGCGAGGAAGGAAGTAAATCCTGCAGTACACGGTAGTAAATGCAGTAAATAAAGATATAAAAAAACATAAGATAAGGCAAATATGATCCAACCAACATTTTGGATCGATCTAAACCTGAAGCATTAAAACAAGACATTGTATCCAAGTTTTTAACTACTGATGAAAGTTTCAGAATCTAGTCTACAGCTTGCTAGGGAAGGAGAAGGCTGGAACCCCTTTTACAACAAACAATCAATATTACAGAAGCCATGATTTTCCTACAAACTTGGGAAGCAACCTATCTACCCTCCTCACAATCAAAACAATTTTCTTTGAGATATATCATTCCCTGCTACAGTTGTTTATTGACAATAACACAGTAGAGAGTCAGAAAAAGAAGAAAAAAACAGAGAAAAAAAGGAGAAAGTAATTCATTTCCGGACATTCAAGTAGCCAATGCATTCATCAGTTACAGAGTCTACATGTTTATCCAACCAATCCATGACCCCACGGTTTCTGCTGAGACCTTTAACACGGCCGAGCACATGCCATCAGAAACAGATCAAATTCTTTACTTTTCACAACAGATGATAAACCCTCAAAGTCAAACTCAATTACTTATAGCAAATTTGCATAACAAAACCAATCCTAGCAGACATTTAAGAAGACAAATAAAAGAAAGAAGAAAAAGGAGAGAAGTTGAGCTTTTTGCAGACAATTTCCCTCTTTATATTTATATTCAATTTCACAAGCATCATGGGGTATTGAACATTGAAACCAATCTTTCAAGTGCTAACCTATCCATGTATTCCCTGACCTAGATGCCACGCTCACAAGAAAGCACTAGTGCTTCTTCTTTAAACAGCGGATTCACTTCTAACTGAAAACATTTCACTTCCAAGGGAAAGAAGCGAACACAGGGAGTTGTCAGTGAACGTCTCGTCAAGGGAGATAAAAGAGCAAATATCGCACAGGCAGACAAAAACGACAAAAAATCACAGATAGAGAGAGATAGAGATATTTGAAGTACATATAGAGCAAACATTTGTTTGGGGGAAGGAAGATGATGGATGCACTCTCATTGAGAAGTTATACCAAACTAAAGCTATTTTAATGAGGAATCCATAGAGCTCTAGATACGGTGTTTGATGTGAAAGAAAGAAAGAAAAACATTCCAGAGCCACAAATATTTTAGAGAGGTTTGTCCTGGCATTTCTCAGATCAACTTCAGTGACAGATGTATTTGGGATTTTTACATTTTCTTCTTATGTCATGTCGAACAAATAAATCTGACATTGCTTTGAATGCTCTACCTATGATATAAACAAAGGAATGAGAAGAAATTTGTTAAAAGGCTAAATGTGTCAATATCCTGGTAAGGGCATCACGATCAGTGCTGTTTTATTTCATCTCCTTGTCATTCCCACATCCTCTTCTTTCCCTGTATTTTGGGGTTTTTTCCACTCTTTCTGGTAAGTATATACACTCTCCCTCACACCCCTCCCATTTGCCAAATTTTTTCTTTTGACTTTGAGTGCTAATATAAGAATGGTAGGATCTGTTAGGTAGCCCTCAAGAATTAAAATTCCATAGAAATGGTTATATCACCTCCTCATCTTTGTTCGTGAACTCGTGTGCTCCTGTTACTTTATTGATGACCTGTGCCACGCCCACCACGTCGCCGTCATGGTTGCAGATTGGCATACAGAGGATGCTGTGCGTAGTATAACCCGTCCTCTTATCCACTTGTGGGTTGAACCTTGGATCCTGTGAAAGAAAACAGACAAGTAAACGAAAACTCTAAATCACAAACTTTGCAAAGTGGTCTGACAAACAGGGCAATTAAGAGACAGTTACTCTGTTAAGTATGTGTGAAGTTTAATTGATGTGAACATCTTCTTTGCAAACAACAAGAGATGAATGGTCACTGGGCTAGATGCTTCATCTGTATCATACAATGAAGAGAGAACACACGTGTGACTCATAATAACAGTACAAATTAATGTGAAACTCAGTAACAACTATATTGACCATTTCTCAAATAGCACATTTGCTTTGGAAGAAGAAGATGTTTACCATCGACCTGGGTTCATGTCTAGGAGATACAGTAGGTAGAGAGGAACATTGACGTAAATAGTTTCCTATATAGGGTGGTTCATGTTGTCCTGCACGTGCAAGTACTTGTCCATGAGTGCCAGAGGCAGACGCTAAATGGCTAAATATCTCGTTCAGCATGTATTACAGGGAAATTTTGCCAACAATTTCAAGTGTAAAGACACTTGGCTGCTATGCTGCTCCTGAAAAATTCTAACGTTCATCCTTTTAATGCCTTTAGCTATGCATCTCTTGACCTTTTCATCCTGGTTAGAACGTACAGGTAACAACTGAAAATGCTAAACTGTGTACATACACATGCTTAAAATATAATTCATGGAAATTCAAGGCAACTTTCCAAAATGCCAACCAAACCAAACCCTTTGAAGTACAAATTTCCATTGATAGATTTTAAACCTTCTGTGGGCCAAGACTTTTGAATTTTAAGAAATTTGAGGCTGATTTTACATTCTGGCTGTTTTTTTAGCTACTCTTTTTGAGGAAGCTGTAGGACTCTCACACCTTGTTTTTTTTTGTGAGACATACAAGGTAATGACACATTAAAACACTAAATGAACTTTTAGCATACAAGCAGAATCAAAAGCGTGAAAAGAAATTAGTGCAATGGTAAAAATTGCAGTTAAAGCATAAAAATTACATAAATGGGGAAGCAATTTCGACAAAGTTCATGACCACTAGAGCCTTGACGAGATTATTTGACTGGATACCTAACAAACTTAATGAGGTATGACCGTAATTAACCAGTAAATCAACCAACTGTGCTCCTAAATTATTCTGATTTTAATTTTGGAGGCTTCATGCAACAATACCCACCCACTGTACCATTCAGGAAATTTCCTGACAAAAGTGTATATGGCTGCTGCTAAAAAGGTATTAAACCAATATGTTATTTTCCTGACACTTGGGAATTTTGTGAACCTTCTAATCACAGAACAGTTCAATTTAAAGGCCTCCAAGGATGAGAGCAGTTATATTGGAATCTCGGGATGGAGATCTCTCCATTCCACCCATAATAGGTTTGAATTTTTTTTTTAAACTATTTCATCAGCATCATCAATTTAATTCAAAACCAAAGGAGAGGGAAGAAATAATTGATGTGTATTCTTCTGTCTTGCTATCACCTGGTGGTCATTTGTTCTTTCTCGCTGCTAATATTATTGTGTTTTAAAGTAAAATTTGACAAAAATCGATTGTGATGTATATATTCCTGTAAACAATTGAAATGATCACATTTATGTATAAAGTTGTCATAGTCTGAGCATTCTTACTTTCAGCATTAATGTTACAAAATATATGTGATCAAGCTAGGGAACACCAGTATTCAGTTGATGTTCACATTGAATGTTTAAAGATCTCTGAATATAGTTCTGTATATTGTCCTTTTCCTAAAAGTGTTCAATAAAATGAACACCAATTTGGTACTGCATGATAAAAATAACGATGAGGATTCTTAAAGATATGCAAGACCATAGGTGACAAGTGTTTGCAAAAACTCATACAAGGCGGCACCAAGAGGGGCGAAGTTCTGTAGCACTATACTTCAGATCAACATGATCCCTTAGGCCAGAAAGAACTTAATGCCAAACATTTCACACACTTCAACCTTGGTCTCAATCCTGTCATGTTCTATGAAACATTCTAGTTCCAATTTTCTTTGAATATTTTTACTATAATATTGAAATTTATATTAAAAAAAAAAATTTAATTAAATTAAAAAGCATACTAATACCTGTACCTTTAATATAGGATCAACTCGAGTGAAAAAGATAATTGCTTTCAATGATCAGGAACATGTAGGTTTTCACAGAGTTATTATTTTAATCTGAATTATTTTTTACTGCAAGTTGCACATTATCATCATGGGAAGTGAAATATGAGGAGTTGTAATGAATAGACATCTATAAGAATTTAAATTTGTAACTTTAGTATGGAGAGGAGAATGAACAGAAACAACAAGCGTGTGTATCACTAAAATATGCTGCAATATACACACGTGTACCACACTGCACTATAGAATCCACGGGGGGGGGGGTTTCAATGTATTTACCAGAGCTAACTCAGGAATGCTCCTTTAAGGTTTCAGAGATGATGACATCAGCTCCTCAGTGCAGGCCTAAATGCTAATGTTAATCCATTGCTTTATTAATTTTAATAAACTCAAATAAAGCAAGTTCTTTCAAAAGAATAACACCCTTGAATGATGAAATTCAACTACGTTTGTCCTTGAAGTATTTGTAATGTGTTGTAAACATTCCGTTTGAGGCCATAAAATTCTCGTTTTCCTATTGAGCTTTGTAATGCATTTGAGAAACTGACCTAATGGTCTATATATTAGACTCAATCATCCAGTCACTTTAATTTTGATGAACTTCACTTCTTTTAATGGGTCAGTTCTCAAAAATTGCAAGTGTTTTAGAAACCCAACCTGGACTGATAGCTGTGTGTTTAAATGGTCTAAAATTATTTTTGTGCGTAAAGGTCATCTTTTAAAGTTTTCATATATGCATATAATTTACATTCTGTACTCTTGTGCTATTTATACTATTACCATGCATGCAGCAAATCCCACTTTTGGCAAGCATCACTTAAAAACTCAAACTAGAGAGATAAAGTGTCTTCTTCCATAACAGTTTTTCATGATCGTTGTATACTAAAATCTAATAGCATCACTATGCTCCAATACCAATATCCTCAACCCTTGCCATATACTGTTTTCTTTCAAAATGTTTGTGACAATTTTCCAGCATTTAATACATCTGACAGATCATGAGAAAGAATAAAAACCTTTAGTATATCACATGGGAACACTGGTCTGTCATGAAACTTTTCAAAGCAATATATCCACCAGGTGTCTCCTATCCCCAAATGTATTCTTGTCTGGAAATCCAATTTCTCAAGTTCAGTGTAGGGAAGCTCTCAAGCTGGTGGCTTATTTTCTGCATCTCTGATTCAGACGAAATGACTCTACCAGTCAGCAATAACAGCGTTCGGTTTGGCTGCGGCCATCATCTGACATGCTAATTTGCTTGTTATAACCATGCCCTTTGGCTATTCATAATATTCCAAACAGGATTCTTTTGGCTCAAGCTCCACTACCCAAGGCAAACAGTTTAATGATACACCTCAATATCTTTCGATTCCTTAGAGGAAAATAAAAAAATTAATTTGCCTCCAATCAAAATTTCATGAGCTGTATATAGAGGAGCCAGCGATGTAAAGGAATTTAAAAAAAAAAACAATTGAAACAATTGCCTTGAGACAAACAGTCCCAATCACCTGAACTTACAGCTGGTAACGGTGGGGTTGCTTTCAACTGAAGATGGTTCTCACTGGGGGCAATTCAGTAGTAGCATAGTTTACATATTTACCAAACATACCAAGTGTCACAATCAATCATTGGTAAAGACTTAGTTACGCTTAATACAAGAATAATAATGGTAGGAACTTTAATACCAGTCTTGTTGGCTGAAACAACAACTAATTGCTGCAATTAATTCGGCTTAAAAGACTCTACTAGAGTATTATTTCAGCTATAATAGGTGATGTAGGAGAATGGGGTTTTAATGCCACACTGATATCCAACAGAATCTACAGGAAAGAAACCAGTAAGAGTGAATGTTGTAAATCTTACAGATCTATGATACACAAAGATTTTTTTGCTTTTGTTTTTGTTTTCTTTCTTTTTTCAAGTGAAAAACATTAGACTTGAACAAACTCCGGTACCAGTCTTGTAACATAATGAACTTAAACAAAATTAATGACTTGATTATTTAAAGATTCCCTAAACAATCCTGACCAGACAGTTGTTCATGTAACTACTACCTGCTAGAAATGATGCGATGAAATGGCCTACATGATCTGAGCTACTCAATTAATATACACTTCACTATGCTACTCAAACGAGGCTTAATTAGATTTATGTACTACTAACTCATTTAAATACATTCACCATATATACTAATTCTTCAAGACAGTCAAAAACACTAATAGCCAATCTTAATTGAACTATTGCCATGAAATTATTATTTTGTAAGGAAATACAACTCAGCAACGAGTGAGCTGCTTTTCGCTCAGTGACTATAGAGGTAAAGTCAACAAACATATCTTAAGCACTTAAGTTGCTCTGAAAAACAATACCCAATGTGGTTTGTTTTTATTTGAATCAATGACATATATATTGTGATCTTAAAGACTCAAACTAGTTCAACACAAATAAGAATGACCTTAATGTGTGTTTCAGTTTCCTTGAAAAGGATTAAATCCAGAGTAGGATTACATCACCAGGAAGAAAATTTTTGTTTTAACTATACACAAACAAAGATACCTGACAACATCAAAATAACATTGTGAATAACATGTTTTCTTTTGTTTTTCATCAGTGATTCTCCTGCTTTATAGTGTAATGGTGTATGATGCCTAGCTATTATTGCCTAAGTACTCCCACTTTTTCCCAAATATTCCCACCACACCACCCATTCCACCCACTTCTCATGGCATTGTTACCAACAGTTCTCAAATGTTCTGTGAAATCGCAAAACCTTACTGGTTTGGATCTTTACGAATGACAAGCTTAACTGTCTCCCCAGTTCCAAACAAATTGAAGGTAGGAACAATTCCACACACAAAATGGACGTCTAAGCACTTAGTTTGTAAGAATTAGAAGGAAGGGCATTGACAGGAGGGGTCTGGTCATAAAGGGTGCACAGTGCTAAAAGGTTACCAGTTCGTTCAAAGTAAATTCAAAAGCTTCCACTGAGAATATAAACACAGTTAGCAGATTCAGATGGATGAAAATCCTAGTCAAAAAACGTGCTTTAGGACTTCTGAATGGTAGGTTTCGAAGGAAGAGGGTGATGCACTTAAAGTGTGAATGAGGGCACAGTGCAAAAAAAAGTTACCAGTTAGTAGGCATGGTAGATTTGGGTTCATACAGTATGTACAGTAGACAATCAAGAGAGGAATAAAGTAACTGAAGATTTCCCCATAGTGCTTCGGTTGTGAGGGAAAAGGTAAGATAGGGAGCAAAGTCAACACTCACATCTATTTCTAGCAAAACAAGTATGATATATGACATATTCTTGTTTACGTCATCAGGTTTTTCATCAATCAACTAAATGCATTAAATTATTCATGCTTCCTGAAGAAAAATCCACCCAAGTGTCTCATTCTGCATCAGTAATAATGTTAACAAGCACTCCATGATCATCTGTGAAAAAAAGCTATCCAAAAACATTCAAAATAACTACTGTGTACTTCTACATTATCACAGTGGGAAGGCTGACTTTTGAAAAAAACCTTCCAAAAAAAATTCCAATTGAAAAGACCTATTAAAGTAAAACTACACTCATGAAATAGACTGACTTGTCATTAATTATCCTATGCATGATTACCGGTGCCACTTTAAATCTTAGATAATAATAATAGTCTAGTGAAAATAACAAGTACTGCCCTATTGCTTTAAAGGGGACATATAAACTCATATTTGGCTTATGCTCACAGTGATCTTTGTGAAATACAACTCACCCTAACAGGTAAGAAAAACATTGTTGGTTTAGGAGACAAGAATGTTTAAAAGATGTGTCTCTCCTTTTGCAAATATTTGTGATATCATAGAGTCACTAGGATCTGAAACATTTCTCTATCTCTTTGCTTTCTTTGCACATTTTCAAGTTAGAATGTTCACAGTGCAGACACTGAGACCAATGCCATATATAGGTCTTGTAAACTAGCGTCACTAAGATCTGAAATCTTTTACTATCTCTTTGCACATTTTCAAGGTAGAATGTTAACAGTGTAGACACTGAGACCAGTAATAATAATAGTAAACAGTTTTTATATAGCGCAACTTACAATAAAGTCTCGCCGCGCTGTAAATGCCGCTGTAAATGCTGCTCTGTAAATGCCTGCCGCGCTGTAAATGCCGCACTATAAATGCCGCTGTAAATGGCGCGCTGTAAATGCCGCACTGTAAATGCCGTGCTGTAAATGCCATCATTTCGGCTTGTAAAGAAGGTCAATAATTTAAGTTACGCATTTGCCAAACACCCTTGTCCATTCCAGAAAATAAATATTGTAATTAATCAAGAAAAACATAAAAAGTTGAAGCACATGTGGCACAAGGATATATTTTATTTAGACTTGATCAAGTGTTCTGCCTTGTGTGTGAAGAAACATTCAATCTGTGATATCTCACAAATAGAATCAAGAATTTTCTTTGATGTTTTCGGGAAGATGTTCATTATGGTTTATCTTTATAACTTTAAGACTAATAATGACGGTTGTCTTTGTGCCTCCTTAACTGTTGGTTTATATACCACATGTGCATCTTTCTAATCGAGAGTGCCTCTTCCAAAAGTTTACATTGTGAAATTGTAGTTACCACTTTCAACTAACAAGAAAAGTAATATTTGACAAACTATATAACTGTTAAGACACCTTTCATTGCAACAAGCAATGGAACTGGCAGAAGATACAGACTGACACGTCCACCCTTGCATCTAGTTCAAGATTACAAAGCACTAGATTCTCTCAAGAAAGTAGTTTAATGAACATCCCATCGATTGGAATGCTTTTATGTACTTCTCTCTACATTATGCCTCTCGTGTAAGGTTAAAGTCGGCAGCACTGATGCTAGAATTGAGGAAGTTTAAAATGCAGTGTTTTCCCAGTTTGGAAGCAAGGCATACCAACATGAAGGTAAGTTATATATACCTTAAAAATATATTCTATCTAGTCATTGCACAAAGTTTGCAAGAAAAGTATGATTTAAGGTGTGTTTGGGGGACATGGTCATTGATGTAAAATGCCTTTCTTCAGTGCAAGCATTTGCTGCTTTTCATCACAATTGAATGACGATGCAGAGAGTCGGTATGTGGCTTCAGAGAGTGGTAGATTTGGAAGGAAGACAAAGTGGATTAATGGATCTGGGGATGTGGATCGAAACATGGCACAGTGCTGCTATACCATATCCTACTAATTATACGGTAAGGTAGAGGGAAGTGCAATTAAGCAGACATGGAGACTTGTATTAAAGAGAGGTTCACACAACCGCAACTTTAAGAATAGCTCTAGATAGCAAAACTAAGTGACATCATTACAATGATTTTGTTTCTAATGAAGTCTATCATTCTTAAAAACATGTTTACAGAACCATAACAACATAGATCTATTAAGATTATGTTTGAGTGTACTATTACATATGTACACATACACTTGTTATTAAATATTAGTTTCAACCAGACATTACTTCAGCCTTGCTGTGGGTCTATTTCAAAGCTACCTACAGCATGGACGACCCTCATATAAATTCTAAGTAGGTTTGAAATTTCTTTCCGGCACGGTGATCTTCTTTGTATATAGTTTTTCTAAAGATTTATCAAGCTATAGGATCTCTGCTTTATACGATTGGGGAAGTTTTGCTGTTTCCTTAACTAGGGTTTGTCTCACAGGTTCAGTATTTTTCTGTTGCAGCTAAGTTTGTTGCAGACTTGGTTTGTGGAAAGTCACACTAAAGAATGGGACATATCTTACGTCAGGGGTTCCCTAACTAGGGTGCAGGAACCCCCAGGGGGTGCGTGAGTCCATCCCAGGGGGTTCGCGAGACGTTTCTGAAAGTCAAAACTATAGAGTACTTATTGTTGAACTAAAATCTGATATCATATAATTTAGTAATGTACAAAAGTCGTACCTATCGACAAACTCTTTTCGCGTTCCATACGCATATGTTGCAATAGTAGTACCGTACAGTGCAAGTGATAAATAACTGAATTATGAAACAGACACAGGCTGTTATGCATATTATAGTATAATAATGACTCAGATCGTGTCTCGCAAAGTTGGGGGTTCGTGAACAACTCTAACATCCACAGGGGGTTCGTGGGGGCATAATGTTAGGGAAACCCTGTCTTATCATCAGCTTTTGATACAGTTAATCATTCCATTTTGTTGGAAAGACTGCAGTCAAAGTATCGATTAGGTGGTACTGTTCTATCCTGGTTCAATTCTTATATTACTGAGCGTTATCAACAGGTGAAAATTGAAGATGTTCTCTCGTCTCCTCGTCCATTAGTTACTGGTGTTCCACAGGGCTCTGTACTTGGACCTGTTCTTTTTTCTTTATATCTTGCGGAGTTGAGTGATATTATTCGGCACCATGGTGTTCATTTCCATCATTATGCGGATGATACTCAATTACTTCTTGCTTTCGATAAGGATGATGTGCCAAATGCTTTTCATAAAATGGAAACCTGTATAAGTGCTGTAAACACTTGGCTTACAACTAATCAGTTGAAACTAAACTGTGATAAAACAGAGTTTATTGTTTTTCGATCACGTTTCTCTGAAGTTACACCTAATTTTCCACCACTTACTGTTGGTAAAGACTCTATTAATATCTCCTCAACTGTTAGAAACCTTGGTGCATATTTTGACCAGACCATGTCACTTGAAAATCACGTTACTAATCTCTGTCGTTCTGCAAATTGGCAACTTAGGAAAATCAGTTTGATGAGGAATTACCTCGATAATAAGACTTGTGAGATACTGGTCCATGCGTTTGTGACATCAAAGCTTGATTTTCTTAATTCACTTTTATTTGGCCTTCCTGATTCGACCATCAAGAAACTCCAAAAGATCCAAAACACCGCTGCCCGTATTGTGAAAAGGAAAGGAAGAAAGTGTCGCACCACCCCACTTCTGAAGGAACTTCATTGGCTACCTATCAGCTACAGAATCCAGTATAAAATACTTCTTCTCACCTTCTGTGCTCATCATCTTGAACGGCCTGTGTACCTGTCACAACTTCTCAGGCCATATACTCCAACTCGCACACTTCGTTCCTCCAACAAACTGTTTTTAACTGTTCCAAAACCACGATTGAAGAACTATGGTTACAGAAGCTTCCAATACTCTGGGTCTTATCTCTGGAACAAGTTACCAGATCACATTCGAACATGCTATAAACTTTCTACTTTCAAAAGTCTACTTAAGACCCATTTTTTCACTTGTTCTTTTGTAAATTAATTTACTTTCTCTGTAAAGCGCTTTGAGCAGTAACTTTTGTTTACTGATTTGGCGCTATATAAGTCTCATTTATTATTATTATTATTATTAAGTGCTGATATGTCATAGCCCTACAATATATAACAATTTACATAGTGCCTGACGGAAGTCATCTATCTACATCAATTTGGGCTTTCACTGATACTTACAAATTTACTTTAAAGTCTGTTAGAAGGCTCTTTTAAGTAGCGCAAAGTTGACAATCATGTCCGATTCTCAGTCAAGGTCTGATTGGTCGTTTTGGTTTACACACTCTGATATATCTGTTAATTTTAATGAGACATGTAAACATCTTATCTTGTTTTATCACTGTTTTTCTCTTCTTTTTCTCTGGTGAAGAACTGATTTAATGTGCAACATACTAAACTAGGTACTTCAGCCACTTTGATTGATTAGACTCTTACCTCTTATTGAAATTGATGGTAATTATCTGTTGATGGTAAAAATTAATCATAATTAATATTTGTGCTTAAATTAATCTTTTATAGCAGCTTTTGTGTTGACCTTAACACATTTTCAATAACACTAATCAGTATTGACATCCCCATATTAACAATGAGGTTCAACAATTTGCCTAGCTGAGCCACATTTCATTGAAAATAATGTCATATAAACAAAGGTGTACAATTTTCCCTTCTTGTCAGCCTTGACATGAATTTTGTCTTTCTGAATGATTCTTCAACTGTTTATGACAAGTTTCTTGATATCAGAGAATAATTTATCAAATATCGCATTGCAAAATACTATGCAGAATGCTATGCAAAATGCAAAGATGTATTTCAGGTTTTTTTTTTTTTAATACACAAGAACCACACAATTTTACAAATGACAAGAATCTTCAAACCTGCTACTCAAATTTAGAACACTAAATAGTTCCCTGGGTATTACACAACTGTCATATTCAAGAGCAATTTCAAGGTAATTCTCTAATCAATAATTCACTGATAAGTCAACACCACCTCATCGGAAGATAATGCTCCGAAACTTTTGAATGCACTGTATATGCTTTTCAATACCAGGACAATGAAGGCAAGTTAAAATTGTACTGTTGTTTTAAGTCATGTGCTTAGACTTTGAATGCAATTCAGTAATTCTATCCCTACAGAAAGTAAGCTTATAATCATCATTTTTCAAAAACCAAGGACTACAGAGAGCTATAACATTGATATATCTGAATGGGTTAATCTCAGCTCCCACCTTGCTTCTACTGTAATCTTGAATATAAATCAAACAAAGAGGAAGATGACAAGATGCTTTCTGAAAGGACTGCTCCTGAAAGGGGCTGTGTTGGTATCGATTATAGGAAATTCGATGACACCAGATGTGCTTGACTTTACAATGCCTATGCTTTTAGTACTACATTGAACAAACTAGAGACTGTCCTAGTTACATACAGAATGAATGAATAATGAACTTGCATGGCAAATCTATATACAGTGGTTCCTAAGGCGCAACTGGGAGAAGCTCAACCACTATGCCCAACACCTTCCCTCAGCCCAGTGCCCCCCCCCCCAAAAAAAAATTGCAAAGTCTTAACCCAGGAAAGGATACTAAAACAGCAGTTTTCAACACTGACAGTTCACAATCATGTCAACCATTCTATTTTGTGATTCTTCACCACGAGCTTCGATGTAAACAAAAGTAACATCCACAACATTAGACAATTTGTATGCAGGCTTGTGAGCAACATAGTACATTACATATCTTTTTCTCTGCATATGAGAGCCATCATTTATGGGTAAAACCACAAATTGACTCGCTTGTTTTACCAGCAGATCTTGATTACTACCTGCAATGTGCAATCCCCTGTGTGAACACATAGTAGTTTGTTACGAAAACTGTCATTACAGATGTGTTTATGAAGTCATGAGAAAGTCAAGTTGATGTTCCAACCAAACATCCACGGTTCAACTACACTAGAGTGCACTTTTAAAGTAGACATACCTAGACTACAGTAGTGTACTTTACATTTAGACTAATAATCACAGTTGAACAATTGCTACGTTGTGGTTGAGGGGAAAATTGTCAATGCATATCTTTTCATAAGGGTTGAATGATCACAATTGAACTGGTATAAGATTAACAAATATCAAATTCTTAAAGGTTAACTTACAGAAATGGCACCGAAGTTTAAGCCTTTTACTAGAAGTTTTCACCATCTTTCCCCAAGTACTTTCCTGATGGTGCTATATCACACCATTTATTTACATAATTAAGTTGAGTATTATTGTACATTATTATACAATGAAATATCTCAATGAGAGGAAAATGCTTTGATTGTGGCAGTATTAAAGTCACCATTATTCCACATCCTAACATAGTGCTGGGCTTATTTAAGGATCGAACTAGCAACCACTTTAATAAGTACAGTGCATGACGCATACCTTAGTTGTGGAAACGTGACAAATATTTACCTTGTACTGAAAATGCAGCAAGAATACTGCTGGTATATCATGACCTTCAATCCATCCATTTCAAAATTTCATTAGATCTCTAATTTTGCATTTACCCAATTCCTGGAAGAAGCATTATGAAAGAGATGAGCATCAAAGATGGGAACTGCCTTCACCCTCTCCTGGTCTGGAAAAGTTGCACTTCAAACCGGTATTTGCATAAACAATGTGATATTTCATAGTTTAGAGGGATACCTTTGCCACCCACTCTCAACCTCTCCCCCCCCCCCCCCCATTCTTCCCCTAGTTTCTGTCACTATCTGTCCAAAGAGACAATCCAAAGACTGTGACATCCTTTGCAAACCATGCAGCATGTTTGGACTTCAAAGAGGCAGATCCACTAACAAGAGTAAGAAGGCAGTATTAACTGAACTACAAGGACTAGGTATAGAGAGGGAAGTGTAATAGTGAAGAGACCGGCTGAGAAGAAAAGAGTGAAGTAAATATCTGATGCTACCTTAACTAAAGAGAATTACTTGATGACAAGGTAAGACAACATTCTAAAACTTTTCTGACTGTTTGACACTAAATTACAAATTTCCCTTTCAGTTTTTAATACCCTTTATGATCATATATAAAGTGACTCTGAATAGTAGCTACACTTCCATTCATGTTTGTAAGTATTTTAATTTGTATGAAGATCATTTCTATATATCCTGCATAGATCACCTATGTAGTACCCAATTGAATGTCGGCTCAAATCAGTCATTTAGGTAATTATAGACTTTTTCTATTTATGTATGAAAATTGGCTTTTTCTAATAACATGTATGAAAATTGGCTTTTTCTATTTATGTATGAAAATTAACTGAGTATGACCTGTTTAATTATATTTCATATCTATGTAAAGTACAAGTAGCTAGGCTAAAGTGCATGGTACTATACATCAGAGCTATGTATGAGTGCGTAAACACATGTACTGAAATACAAAATACTTGATATATTTGTATAATTTACCAAATTTTCAGAATCAAATCATTGTCCCTTTAAGAGGAAATTCAGGAGAATGTTGTATTTTCATCAATTTTAATATTATTACAATCAAAACTGTCACAAAATGACAATTTCACCACAAAATTTGCTTCTGATTAGCATGAAATCCAATGATGCAATTACCATAGTCTTCAACTTCATGTTATAAAATTCACACAAAATTCAAACATGTGTGGACTATGAAAGCTGGGTTACTACAGCCAGACGTTATGTGACAATCAAAGTACACCCTCATCACATTTAACCTTTCCTGATTCCAAACTTGTCCTTTTTTCCTTGGAATCTCAGTTGTGTTCACCTAACCATTTGGAACTAGACTCCGCAATGTCTCTTGCGATTTATCATGCTCCATAAACCTAAAATCATTGATTATCAGGGATCCATAATTTATAAAGAAGACACACAACTTAACTGTCACAAACAACCCAAATTAAAAACACTTCCAATTGGAAAGATTCTGGTCACAAATGAAACAAATTAAATTTCCCTTTTATTTTTTGTTCTCTCTTCTCTTTTTCCAAGTGAGAACAACATTTTATGCCTCCTTGGATGAATGTGTGCCAATCTGCTATCAGCTTCTTTCATTTCAATTTGAAGGGACTATAACTCTTCCAATCCGAAATGGCTTGTCATGTTTCAGCAGGCAGAGCGATGGAAATTTAACAGGGTACCTAACATCTGGGAAACCATGCATGCAACCAGGATTTGCAAGATTTCATACAAGACCCTATATATTATCAACCAGGAGCCTACTTAATTTAAAATGATCATACATCATTCCAATGGGAACGTTCCCTATCTGGCATATCACATGTAACATAAAGCAAAAGTCTTATCTTCACTGTCAATATTCTGCAAAATAATGAAAGGACAGTACCTTAATGTCGTACGCTGCACAAAGAAAAGGGATATTTATGGTGCTGTACAATTGGTACCCTTTAGACAATGTGAGTTTGACGTACACCAACAGAAGTCCAGATGGAGATCAGATATGAACATGCAAGAGCTATGTCCATGTTTTGAAGAAAAAGAAGCAAGCCTTGTTAGTTTGGGTGGTAGAAGGAGAAAAAGGATGGTTGACCTGAAGTGACTTGCCGTTAAGGGTGGACAGGGTTGAAAGGTTAATACCAGATCACTCTAGAGATTGTTCAGCTAGAGTACTGAGGTTATGAGGAGACATGGAATATAAGAAGTGAAATAAATAACACCATTTGATTGTTGTATTAGAACAAAAAATATGGATCTTGCTTAATTCCTTTAATCAATGCAGAATATCTGCATGGATTCCCAGGTAGTTTGCATATGCCAATTACAGACAAAATTCCAAAACTGGTTTGGATATTTACAGAGTGACGAGCTTACCTGTCTCTGTCTCTATATGCACTAATATCCTATTTACCTAAACTACACAACAAAAACAAGTTAATTAATTTTCAACTGTAAGCTGCAAAGTTACAGAATAGCACACGTTATATAAATGGAGATCATCTATAAATAGGTCAAATTATTCATATCTTTGTATTCTCAAAATTGATGGTAAAGAAAATGCACAAATACCATCATAAATGCAACAATCTGACCAGTACAATTGCAGGTATTCATTCTACACATCACGTATGAAGCCACTTGTACCAGCTACTATACACTTAACTGGAATTGGTCAGAGCTCCTACATAGTGCGGAAGCTTAAATACTAAAAACTTTAATATACAAGGCCAGTTGGATACAGCTCTATTTAAACAATATTGAAGCCGAGAGTACATTTAATGATCAAATGCTTGACAAGTTGGATGAATTCTGAAAATTTCTTGTTTTTGTTGAATAATAGTTTCAAGTTTATGATAACAGGCTGCATCCTGCCAACAGTTGCTACATTTTACATTATTCAAAGGAAAGACGTCTATTCCTAATGAAAGATAATACTATATCCTGAAGACTTTATTTCAGCCTTTTAAAATGATTCAAGAGATTTACATTAAACCGGCCATGCCAAAGCAAATAGCAACGTCACTGACAAACTGAAAGCATCTAGCTGTCTTTGACAAAACATTCCTCATCCAGCAAATTTATATACAGTATGTGAACACAATATGATACAAATTGTTGCATTAATATTACTACTGATTCTTGAAGGCCGCTTCATACGCTAATTTACATTATTATTATTATTAACCAGCAATTAGAACGCTGTTCACACCCCAAAGAGTGTACTATAGTGTGTACAACTTAGCCCTAGTCATTGGTCACTTCTCACACAGGGTACCAACTGTCCACCATGAACTATGATCTTTGGCATGAATTTCAGAGGTATCCAAATGAAAGGATAAAACATTACATTAACTTTCTAGGACAGGAATTGTTCTGCAGTGGACCAACTCTCCTGTCACTCACTACCTAGGGAGGAGCAGGTGAAATGAGTGAGACTGTAGATGGCTCAGTATAGATTGAGGGCATGTATCCATGTGTCCATTATGTGTGAATGAATAATACGTGGGCTTTGTTAGAATGACAACAGATTACAACACACCATGAAATGCAGTTTCAATACTAGAAGTACACAGGTACCCCACCCCCCCCCACCCCCCTCCAATCACTTACAACAACAACAAAATAATAATAAAGTAATTATTAGCTCACTGGCTGGCACGTTAACCTACTTATAAGTAAATATGCCTCGGAATATACCATTTCACATCCAAACTTTAATTATTTCCATGGAAAAGGTTATCAGGACATTCTAGGCATGGTAAAACATGGCGCTAAGGTTGTGAGGAGACAGGTAAGCGAGGAGCGAAGTAAATACCCCAATCCCCCCACCCCCCCCATCCCTTCTAACATGGGGTTCAGGTTCAATGAGGGCAACACCCACATCTATGTTAAATCCTAGATTAGGCCTTGGTAAATGTAAAGACATTTTGTTTTAATGTTTTGCAATATTGAAACTTCTGTGTGAATGCTTTTGAGCGTACACCACAGTTTTATACCATAACACGTATGAACCTTGATTCTATCCCATACTTCTTCCGCCCTTAGTGGAAAAATGCAAACTCAACTTTATCAGCAGCAGCTTATAAAAGATTTGAGACCCATCACCACTTTCAGGACAGTTTATACTGGAAGCCTGTTTTCCTCTTGATTTGAACCCTTCAGCTGCCATTAAAACATCAACAGCAGATGCAAATACAGGAAATTGGGCAAGGTGTATAGTCCAATTACTGTTAAATTCTACTGGTATCGCTCAAAGATAAATTGGCAAGTAGTGATTGACATGCTGACAGAGACGAAGACAACGCAAACTTCTCATGTCAAACCCGAAATAGATTTTGATGTGTCTCGGGAGCATCACCGAGTTCGATATCATCTTATTAAAAGAAGGATGTGATCAAGGGGGGGAATGGAGACAAGAAGGGAGCAAAAACAATCAATGATATTGGATTTCCATGTTCTTCATCCTCTAAAAAAGGCTTAGGTAAGAAAGTAGAATGTTTCAAATAGATTGAACTTCATCTTGAAACATTAGCTTTTGGGCACCACGGAGGTCACGCCAAAGTCCTAAATTGGATTGAAGATCCTCTCAAGATGATAAGGTTTTTTAGTCTTGAAGAGGCATCCTTTTAAAGTTGTCTCGTCAGCTTGAGGTGTCATATGATATCAGATGGTGTCAGGCCATCTGTGCAGTCACTTTCCCTGCCACAAATTTGAGAAATATCTTTCAATACTCCTCCGCTTGCATAAAAATCAAAGCATGAGATTATCTACCTTGTCTTCTCTCTCATTCTCATGTGCCACAAAAACTCCATCTGCCTCCAAGGTCTAGAATTGAAGCACTTACTAAAATTGTTTGAAACCCCAAAAAAAAGAAGAAGCTTAATATGATACTGGGAAAACTTTTGAAAGAAACTTTCAAAAGATGTACTACACATTTTGAAAAGTAAAGTTTGTGCTCTAAGATCCAAGATTTCCACAATGCCTTCTTGATAAACAAAAGAGAAAGTAAACTCACTTCAGATTCATAAAATATTAAGAGGTAAAACTGTTACATGAATTTTTGGAAGGAGATAAAAGAAGCAAGAAATGTTGATTCTTAAACTAGCGAATTAAACTGGGGGAGGGAGGGGGAGGGAGGGGGAGGGAGGGGGAGGGAGGGGAGGGAGGGAGGGGAGGGAGGGAGGGGGAGGGAGGGGGAGAGACAGAGAGAGGGATGGAAGGCACAACATAATCTAAAGCTACAAGAAAACCAACAGAATGTTGTATTTTTATATGTGGTAACTAGTATAACGACCTACTATTGTACTCTGCAACCTTTATTTCAATATTTCTGGCTTGATTTTTTTACTCATCAAAGTACTATTAAGGGCTATGGTGCAATCAGTCAAAGGATGAAAAATCATTGACTATACTTGCATGAGTGCATTGATCGTCAGAAAGAATAAAATGTTCACTTATCAGTACACAACTGATGTGTGTGCCAACTCTTCCAGTGGTTACGTGCCACATGTATTAGAAAAGCTGACTTCCTGAAAGCAGCTTTTAGACATTGATTTTGGCAACAGTATTTGGGGACTAAAATGTTTATATCAATACAGTTTATCAGTTTCATTACATTCAATCAATATTCCATGCAAACTTTCTCCACATTCAGTTAAGCTGTACATTATAAGGCAGATTTCTAATCACAAGCCAGACACATGAAAACACTTTTTCCAAGTAACTGTTCTGGAGACCACTATTTTCAAATTTAGACCTCAAATGACCTTTGACCAAACATAGCCAAATGCACTCTACACCCATAAGTGTGTTTACAAGGTTTTAATGACTTGATAATGTTTGACCTCAGATGATACTTGCACTGTGATTAATGTCCAAATGTAAATTATGAATTATTTAGAATTAGAACTTTTTAAAAAATTGCATTTAGATGTCTAGTGACCTCTGCTGATGTTTGACCCTCACCAAACATAATATGTACCTTGCACTCATTTTGCCAAGTAACATTCTTGAGATCTAGTCAGGCTTACACCTATGTTGACTGGCACTTTCTAATTTTCAATATTTTTACTCCTACTGGCCTCTGACCCCATCCATAATAATAAGGATCTTGTATTCATTATGGACGTGTCACATGCCAAGTATCACATTTGTCAACATTCACATGCATCATGAGATGTGTTTGCAAAAAACAACACACACATATATATATATACATCAACATCAAAATATACACACTCAGAAACTTGACTGTACAAATTACTTCATACATGTCTACGCCAAGTGACGGGTCACCAAATGGGATGCTTGCTGTAGACATGAGACAGGTATAGACGGGTGGAATAAATTAACCGCTTTTATCCCAAGCAGGTGACCTCTTTTTCATAATTTCAAAATATGACAATCCCATACCACTTCTGCACATTTTTGAACACTTTGTTTTTACCTATTTTTTATAAAAAATAAAAATATGGAAGAGTAAATTCCTGATAAAGTTTTATCTATTTTTAAGTTCTTGCTAATATTCTTCTTACATTTGTGTTCTAGATAAGGCCTCTAAATTCTTATCGATCAAAATGCCATGAATGACTACAGTAAACTGTACCAGAAAAGAATCTCTTGCAAAGATACATATCGTGCACATTTGTCTCCCTTTTTAATATAATTCAGTATTTTAACTTCCATTGTGAAATGAAAATGACATTATGCCATTTGCCCTATGGGTCCAAAATTACTAAAATGACTCAGGGCAAATAACTTCACAGACCTCAAAACAGCCATTTCCATTTTTAAACATCTTGGTGCATGAAGATAAACAGAAAGGGTTATAGTTTGAGCAACTACCTAGAAGAAATGTCACACTCAGGCAGGCACAAACTATTTTAGCATTGATCCAAAATAGATGAATCTAATATTAGTTCCTTCTATTAAGGTATGGCACAAAATGTTCAGAAAATGCTGTAAGTCCTCCAGATTCAAGTCAATAAAAAGGTGAAATGAATAAGTGAACATTTCTACAAGCAACTGAAATGTTGATAACTGAAATTCCTTTCTCCTGCATATTAAAATGTAGATCTAAGAGAGTGGCAAAAATGGATTGCAAATGGACTGCTTATCTACTGCACGAAGCCAATGTCAATGTAAAAGTTAGAGAAAATGCATCTTAAGAGAGGAATTTTAAGCAACTTCTAAGACAACAATTAATGGTTATTCCATAGTGAAAAGAATAAGTATTTTCTGTTAAGTATGAAGCTACAGAAACCTACAGATTGATAGCACAAAGATTAACTGAGGAAAGGGGTAGCAGGGCTATGTCATTTATGTGTAACCTTTAATAGGGATACTGTATGTGTGTATCTGGATGGATACTGTGTTAATACAGTTAAAAACTGGTAACTTTGTAGAGCTTGTACAGCAGTACACTGAATAGTGACTGTAATTGAAGGCTAAAACCACATTCTGTTTTATTATCCCAAATATTATCCCAAACCTTACCTGATTTACAAGCACAAACTAACCTGTCTCCCCACAACAACTGCACTTTTGATCTACTGTGTCTACTGTGTCAACTGAGGGAGATTGAGGAGATTTACGTGACTTTGTTCACTGATCAAGTTTACAATTTTGATACAGAAGAGAGTTGACCTGAATAGCAAATGCTAGGGAAAGTCACTCTCAAATGGAACTTGAAGACACTTGACGTCACTTTCAAGTGGAAGGTTGGTACATGCATTGAGCAAACCACTCACAAAGCTTGAAGCTGCTTACTAGTTCAAGTGCTTTTATATTAACCTCCATTGTGAATCATGACTGAAGAAGCTATATATTCTATAAAGGAGACATATATGGTAAGCCCCTGGCTTAAAAGTTTGTCCTTAAGAGAAACACTTCTGAACAAACACTTTCATGAAGTCAACACAACACTCCCATCAGACCAAACTTTGACTAACACTTGATTAACTATGTCAACTGAGCAATTACAGACATTACCTGCAGCAAAATCTCGGTCTAGAGGAAAGTCGTTGGTTTGGGCTTTATAGTTCAGTGACATATATACAAAGTGCCTTTTTCTGGCTTCCTAATACTGTACAACTTCAAATCAAATGCTTAAGTTACAGGCTTGTCTGTGCATATCATTTTCTCTCTCCAGGGATCACATCCTGGACATTAATAAAAGCCCAACATGATGTCTAAAAGGTTTCAGGATTAATAGTCCGGTTTATTCAATACAATGTCACCAAGAGTATACATTACTCTGTAACCAGCAGCAGGGTAATCAATCCTGGCGAAAAGACTTTATTTTAAACTAAATGGAGGAGAAGTTGCATGCATATATATGCACTATGTAGTGCAAGGAAAACATATATGAAACAAACATAAGAATGAACATGCCTGGTGAAAAACATTCCCTGGATCATGTGATACCACATTTCTGCATTTCTATAATAATAATAGATTGTTTACAATATATGATGTATAATCAGCAACAGCAGAGTGAGTGAATGACCTTATCATCATGGAAAATGAGCTTCAAACATCTTTGTTTGTTACGAGAGGAATAAACTGCTCATCTAACTTCAAACAGCCTGTGTAGGCTAACTGAAGCTCGATCTGTAGAATATCCTGCTACGATTGAAAATTCAGGCCCTCGAACTTTTTCATATCTTTAGTGTTTTTATTAATGCTCAATTATTTTCTCCATCTATAGAGGAAAGATCATTTTCTTCAAAAGAAATACCAGGCATAATTTAGGGATCAAATTTTGTTTAGCAGTTTTTGAAGGCTATGAATTTTCATTTTGTCTTCTGTAAAATACAATCTTTCCTTTGTGTAAAACTGATCCACATTTTGTGCATCATTTTGCGATGAGATACCAGAAAAATTATTCCCTGGAATACATTTTAAATAATCACTTTAAATTAAGTTTTTTCCTTAGGTTATTAAGCAAACATTCCAAATGCTATAGAACATTATTTCATGGAAGAAATTGATAAAAAAATTAATTTACATCACTTGTGAGATAAATGAATTATTTGGGCTTCTACTGCCTTGATATTTTTGCTGTAACTTCTTTGTCTTTTTCTCGTTTTTTTTTTTCTCCTAGGTAGGGTAGGTTAAAATTAGACCCAATTAATGCACACATTTATGGAAAATGTTTTACCTTTCAAGGAATGCAACTTTCCCTTTGTTTGTTTGTTAATTATCTCAAAAATCATACAATTTCAAAATCTGTTTCACAACTTCCCAAACAGAACCACAATCAGTGTGGATGGTGAAGCTTTCATTCAAGAGTGTTTACACTCCCTTGAACTGCAAAAACCAATATCTGACAATCCTGTGTTACAGCCTACCTCTTCAATAGTTTAGTTGAAAACCACTCCTACTTTTTTTCACCTTCTAATTAACTGTAATAAGAAACCTTTGTCCACTTAAAGTGGACATGGATTTTTGCCTGCAGATAATTCTATATATTACAACTGTCGGTCAATCGAATTATAGGTTTCAATTGCAAAACAAGGTCATTCTTATCTCGTGTTGTGAGTTCTACAGTAGGATTATATCATCATATATGTGGATTGTGGCAATTGCAAACGTAAGCCATAACTCTTCATCTGTGTTAACATATCCTTTATAACACCATATTGAAAATTCACAGGTATATTGGAAGTATTTCCTTCCATAATTTAGTCAATTCCCAAATAACAGATTATTTAAAGTCACAAAAAGACAAAAGATTACTAACAATTGACCAACAGTTTTTTTCTTCTTCTTTCGGCCCACTTACAGAAAGGACACTGTTTGCCTTACCAGGCACAAGGGTTTTAGTAGTGGGAGAGGTGGGAGGTGATGTATTAAAGAAGAACGGGATAAACAACTGGAAAGTAGTGTTCACAGTGAGTAGTGCGAGAGGTGGGAGGTGATGTATTAAAGAAGAACGGGATAAACACCTGGAAAGTAGTGGTCACAGAGAGTAGTGCGAGAGGTGGGAGGTGATGCATTAAACAAGAAAGTGATAAACTGGAAAGTAGTGTTCACAGTGAGTAGTGCGAGAGGTGGGAGTTGATGTATTAAAGAAGAACGGGATAAAAACCTGGAAAGTAGTGGTCACAGAGAGTAGTGCGAGAGGATGTATTAAAGAAGAACGGGATAAAAACCTGGAAAGTAGTGGTCACAGAGAGTAGTGCGAGAGGTGGGAGTTGATGTATTAAAGAAGAACAGGATAACAACTGGAAAGTAGTGTTCACAGTGAGTAGTGCGAGAGGTGGGAGGTGATGTATTAAAGAAGAACAGGATAAAAACCTGGAAAGTAGTGGTCACAGAGAGTAGTGCAAGAGGTGGGAGTTGATGTATTAAAGAAGAACAGGATAAAAACCTGGAAAGTAGTGGTCACAGAGAGTAGTGCGAGAGGTGGGAGTTGATGTATTAAAGAAGAACAGGATAACAACTGGAAAGTAGTGTTCACAGTGAGTAGTGCGAGAGGTGGGAGGTGATGTATTAAAGAAGAACGGGATAAAAACCTGGAAAGTAGTGGTCACAGAGAGTAGTGCGAAAGGTGGGAGTTGATGTATTAAAGAAGAACAGGATAACAACTGGAAAGTAGTGTTCACAGTGAGTAGTGCGAGAGGTGGGAGGTGATGTATTAAAGAAGAACAGGATAAAAACCTGGAAAGTAGTGGTCACAGAGAGTAGTGCGAGAGGTGGGAGTTGATGTATTAAAGAAGAACAGGATAACAACTGGAAAGTAGTGTTCACAGTGAGTAGTGCGAGAGGTGGGAGGTGATGTATTAAAGAAGAACGGGATAAAAACCTGGAAAGTAGTGGTCACAGAGAGTAGTGCGAGAGGTGGGAGGTGATGTATTAAAGAAGAACGGGATAAAAACCTGGAATGTAGTGGTCACAGAGAGTAGTGCGAGAGGTGGGAGGTGATGTATTAAAGAAGAACGGGATAAAAACCTGGAAAGTAGTGGTCACAGAGAGTAGTGCGAGAGGTGGGAGGTGATGTATTAAAGAAGAACGGGATAAAAACCTGGAAAGTAGTGGTCACAGAGAGTAGTGCGAGAGGTTGAAGGGGGGGGCGGGTGAGTAATGGTCAAAGTTACCAAATTAGATGAACTTGGTGGATGAGATGTTGAAATAGAGGAAGGAGGCAGGTACCAGAGAAACAATGGATGGAGAAAACAACAAGAAACACCAATTGTGCAAGATATCCGCTTTATAGACTTAAGCAACACTTGGATTTGATTTGCAATTACCAATGACAATTTTTCCTGATCATGAAGATGAAGTCAACGGACACAAATAAATGTTTCTTGAAGAGGACTGAAACCATTGATTTTCCCTTTACATTTTCCTCCCTCAATACAATTAAAATCTGTCAATACATGTAATAAATTATCATGCATGTCTTTTCTAATCGGCCTTTCATTGTTAATACTGTACCTCATAAGCATTCTTGATATTGATGGACTCCTTATATTTTGCCACGTGGCCAGCAATGCCTTGACCAAACGGAATACGGATCTCGTCCCGTTCTGAATGAAGTACATCTTCCACTGTTGAGTTTTCAGTCACATCAAATAGCCTTGAGCATAGGTACCGGTTTTCTTTAGTACCTCTCACAAGGAATAAGCTGCAATTGGAAATAGAAAGTTCTCTATTTAGCCAACAATTTTATCACACCCACAACAATAGTCTAAATATTAATCACAATCGATCAAAACCCCAAAACTTTGAAATTGTTACCAGCTTGGACAGCTATACTTACGGGTGGTGGTTTCAGAAGGAGGATGGGTCTTGCCCTCGAGGAGGGTCAATGAGGGCCCAGTGCTAAAATGTTACCAGTTTATAAGCTACAGTAGGTAGATGGGAACGTGCAATAGTGGTGTCCAGACAGGTACGAGAGGAGTGCAGCAAAATCTAAGAAGCCTGTGATTTTATCATTGAGTGAACCAATTAAGTACCATATCTTCTGTGATTCATTGTCTGGGCGCATTTAATATTTATCACAAAGCAAAGCCAACCTGAAATTTTCAAAATATTTGTGGTTTCTCTTTGTTGCATTATTTTAATTTTTATTTCATTTCCCTTTTGTTATCAGTAATAACTTGGGATGACAATACTTTGCATGTCAAGGAAGATGGGATTAACCCTGTTGCTTTTAAATGAAAAAAAAAACAGGTGGACAATTTAATCTGATTGGGCAATATTTCAGGTAAAATGTCTTCTATAGATGTCACCAAGCCAAACATCATTGTTAAATAATCCAAACAATCTTATAGTACTGTAGTGTCCAGTGGAGCCTATCAACCTCTCTTGGGTTATAACAAGCCATGTCTCTCTTTAGTACTATTTTAAAGGACAAGCTCTACTTCATCCCCACCTTAATAACAGGTGCTCTTATTAATTAATTGAACTCCTTCACTAATGACCATTGTAGGTCAAGTAGGTCATTTAGCCTAGAGTAATTCACTTTATTATGGTGAAAAGGAACCGCACCTTTTACTGAAACAGGTGCATGGGTGGAAAATATATTTTGGACCATGGGCACCAGAGATTTTTGTGTATCTGACCAAAATATTATAGATAGGCTTATAACCTTTCAAACTTTATATATTATGTAATGGTATGTAGGTGTCAGGACCCATGAACCTTCCAATTTTCAAAGATGCCAAGAAAATTAGAAGATAGAGCCAATATACAGCACACCCACAGTATGAAGCAATGTACTATAGAATGGAAGCAACTGCAAGAGTGAAAAAAGAAAACAAGGAAAACCTCTAGAAATATTTAAAGTTTTATCTTTATTATTATTGCCTGTGGGAAAGAAAAGAAATGCAATACTCCTGAAGAAGAAATGCAATACTCCTGAAGAAGAAATGCAATACTCCTGAAGCAGAAATGCAATATTCCAGAGGAACAAATATATTCCAACTTCCAACATTAACCCAATAAATTACAACAGTCTGTACTTGTCACACTATGTAGGTTTATATATTGGCTTTGACAACTGACACCTAGGTAAAGTCTGTAACCCTAGCATACATTGGTAGTATCACAAGTCCCACTTTTCTGTTTCTAAAAGACAATTATTTTCTGACAAAATTTTAATTTCATCACTTTTAGACAACTCATGGCAACAAACCTTGACCTTATCTTACTACTTCATTATCACTTCATGCCACATATCCCATGATGGAGTATGACCTCTTTTGACAGAAACTCCATCATCGGTTCACCATCATTTCTCAGACTGGCATCACAATTAATTTGCACTCTTCAGGTGACTGCACTGGAAATCAAAGATTATAAAGCTGATAAATGCTACTGTACCTTTAGGCCCGCAGGGCAAGAAAACAGAAACTGGGAGAGAAGGTAGTCACAGTACCAGAAAGAAAGGGAAAAAAATCTACTGTTTCTTACATCACTGATACATGTACGTGAAGATCACTGCTCGCTGATTAGGCAAGAAAAATTTTTATAGCAAGAAACTATTAGGGTCATGATGCTTTCAGTGTTCAGCTAGGTACAGTACAGCATATATTCTCTACTGGATGTAACATGCATGACTAACCCTACGTACAGGTAGTTGATTGTTGGGGATCCAAGTAATTCAGGAATGCAATATAGTTTAAGAGATTTTTATAGTTGGAAAGCCTTTCAAGGCAGCAGTGATGATATTGTCATGTTAAACTAAGGCACAATAGAGTATATAAATCTGGCTGCACAGTTACACGTTTCTGGTATGTATATATATATATATATAGCAAAGATGTGAACATTCAAATTTACCATAGAACTTGGTTCTTCAGATTAGGAAATCCACAACAGTTTGGATCAATATTAGCTGCAATGACACTTAATTACATATGTCTGTTGTCATTCTGATCTAGTTAGGATTATGTCAATATTGAAAAAAAATGCTGAAGTGTTGTTTTTTAATGCAGATGTGGGTAGCATAGTAGTTCTAAAAGAACAATCAGATTGCCAAACAGTGAAGAAAATAATTTAAAGGGAAAACAAATCAATGTGCACACAAAGTTTTCAGGAGTTTCTAGATCTGATCAAATAAAGTGTACCTTAACAAGAAAAGTTGCCAACTCAAAGACCCAAGTGTGAAAAGCTAACTTAGCTCTAGATAAGGGCTCATGACCCATCAATGACACATGTCATTGATGGCAGTGCCTCAAGTTACAAACTCTTCCCATCATACCTGTCGATAGGAAAGTGTATTTGTTGATAAGAGACGGGTAAGAGTGGAATGGTGTGATGTAAATTATCACAACATTCACTTTAAAATATCAGCTGAACCTCTTCTCAGCAACAATTCTCTAAATTGAAGTATGTGGCCATGTGATCATGAAAATGTTAAACCTAATACAGTATGGGATGGGTTTTTGTCTGTATATACACATTAAATGCCTTCATTCCTTCCTGAATGCATGCCATTCATGACAAAAGGAATTAGACACTTTGAATGGTTGAATGAGATGAGAAGGAAGGGCAATGACCGGAGGGGCCGGTCATAGAGGGCTCACAGTGTTAAAAGGTTACAAGGATGTTCTAGGCACGGTAGAATGAGGGCGCTAAGGTTGTGAGGAGACAGGTAAGCGTGGAGCGAAGTAAATACACATTAAATACCTGAATGCATGTCATTCATGACAAAAGGAATTAAGGTTTGAAACACGCTTCAGTCCATACATAATCCTAGCAAATATGGGATGAAGCAATAAATTCAATCTGCTCAGATGAATTCATCTAAAGTTGATGACCATTACAATCATCATACATAACAGGTAAAGTCTCACATTGAGGTGTCCAAAACATGTTATAGAAGCAGTGGCTTGGTTAATACTGGAGAAAGACAATTTAGAGAATACTACTGTACATGAAAATTTGAAAGACTCAAAGGATTTATCACATCAGTCACATGGACTAGCGCTAAACAGTGTTTCTATCAATCAGATGAACTTTATCCTTTATCTAGTCACCAATCCACAAAGTTTTAGTTAAGTATCTTCACCAGATACTATGCCATCACAGCCTACATCCCACCCTGCTTCCATGGCCCCCTCCTGCCCCTGTAACAAACCAAACACAAAATAAGCAGCTGCTTACATTGCTTTCCTTACTGCAGAACTTAATAGACCTCGCAAAGTGCCAAACACTCATCAATTCTGACAGACTTTAATTTTGTCCAAGCTCTGCCAAACATGCTGTATGCCACAACGATTGAAAAGAAATTGATACTTTTCAAAAATGAAATATATGCATACACCTGAGCTACCTCGTATCTCCGGTCCTTCTTTCAACATTTCATTCTGTTCATCCAACATTTGAATCCATGAGAGGCAAAAAATTTACACCTTGAAAGTTCCACTTAGGCATTGCTAGCAGTTTAATCATATTACCAAGATACTGCAAGTTACACAGCTACTTAATGTAATCCCTAGGGCACTTCCCGCTCAGTATTGATTTCCATTGCCATGTTCTCTCTATTCCCTCTGATCTAATCTACTTAATGCATGTTTATATAGATTAATGGTTGCTTTTGCAATGCAGAAGAGCCAGCTGCCAATTTCAAAGTGTTTTATGGAACTTCTTCTTCTTCTTCCAGTTGACAGCAAAAAAAAAGACATTTCTCTGTCCTTTCCACTTCACTGCTGTCGAGTTCACTACGACACTACAATTTCAAAGCTCTATAAATGGTGAAGTCTTGATTTAGCAGATAGAATGTCCACCCTTCCTGCTGGATATGAAATTAGACTTAGAGGTTCCGATTCCATCACGAACCAGGGTTTCTTTTAATTTGTTCAAACATGCTTGGTTGTGAAGTGATGATGACCAGCATTTTCACTGAATTTTGTTGTCTAGTTCTTAAATTTGACAATTAACTTTAGGATGTTCTTTTTTTGGGGGTGGGTGGGGGGCAGGGGGAGGGCAATGCTAATGTATTACCACTTTTGGTTAGGTTGATTTGAGTGAATATATGGAATGGAATCAGGTAAAGGGTAAAGTGTTCAAAGTAACATTCAAGCAACTGTCAAGCAACATTGGTCAATTGATCATTTGTGAAGTCTTTTAAACCAAGACTCTACTACACGTATGTATGCAGAAAGGCCATGAAATGTGAGCCACTATACAAATAGGTGATGAGAAGGATTGTGACACCAGTGAAGTAAACTGAAATGGAAGCACTCACATAGTTGCTTGATATTATGTTGTTTAAAGCATGAATATTGTACACACAGTAAACTTAAACCAATTCTTCTGGTTCAGACGTAAAAGGAGTTGATTATGTTGCCATATACACCCTTTCACCACATAATACACATAGATATCAACATATGTGTGGTGTGCAACACAGGAAGGTTCCACTACTTTGAGAATATCTGTCACTGTCAGAACTAACAACACATAGCCTGTAAATTATTTAGGCCTTCCACCCTTTCATTTAAAATCTACATTGGCTATCAGAATCATGGAAAAAGTTGGTAATCTAAACCAATTTCTTATAATAAGAGTACTCATTAAATTGCTGATGAACTACCAGCAAAATTCCATCTTTTTGGGTCAAAAAGAGCTACTTCACATCGTTCCATATGTACACTATAAGTCACTTGTGTGAAACTGGCAGGAATAAGAAGATGGTATAAAGTGCTAGTAGCAAAATACAATCAGCTGCTGTATGGATTAGCATTTAGCTCATGTATGCAAGTGCAATGAGTGATTCCAAAATTTTGCTGAAATTCTAGCTCTGATTATAATGGTTTTGCCAGTAGTAATCTATTAACCCAAGAAACTAATTAAAACAGCATGTAGATTTACTAAAAAGCAGAAAGCCCATAAATCACAATGACAACCATGTCAAATCTTAAAGCAGCCTTTTGATGGCTAGTCAACAATTTTTACAAAGTACTCTCAGATATAACCTTACTCAAGACAAGATTACAATTTATGAACCTACTGTGAGATTCCCCTCCCCCCCCCCACCTCCTAGACCCAATGTCTAGGAGGAGATATCTTACAGTAGGTTGACAAAGATGTTAAAGATGTTAATGATGTTAAAAGGTGTTAATGAGCAAATCCTCAGTGGCGATCCTTTCGTTTCTCAACATTTTGCTATCCTGACACATGTTATTTTTAATATTGACAGTGCCAATGCAAAATGCAAATATATAAAATTTTGACCTTTGGGTCATTATTTGAACTGAAACTTGACAAATGAATTAGCTAGTGAGCTACATTGTTTTAGAAGAGTTTAGCTTGATTAAATTATAAGTCCACTCGAAAGCAAGTTTCCGTATAACAATAAGGCTTAGGGGCAGGAATAAAGAGAAAGGGGGGGGGGGATTTAGTCTAGTATCACTTTATAGCAACTTTAGGCTATGCAAATGGCACAATTGATAGTTCACGATAGGAATACACATGTTTGAAATCTGTAGCCTACTGTTTATTCAGCAAATAATCTATGTGGTTATTTGTACTGAACCAGCTTCCCTTCACTGCTAGGCCTGCATGCAGTAAGTATATTGCCATATAGTCAGACATCCAGACGTTGAACAAAATATGTCCAACTGATGGACTTTAGGCTGGCAATGTACAGTACTACACCTTGGGTATATAATATTACTTGGCATGACCTTGCGTATAACTTAAATAGAGTTTTGTTTCCCAGGTGAATTTGAATCAAAGGTAATAGAACAAAAACAGACATCAGTGAAAGTATGACACATTAAACTAAACAATAAATTCACTTGACCATACAAGAAGCAGCCTATGTGCTCTTTCGACAATCAAACACTGTCTGCACACAGTGTACTCTGCAGTATGTGACTGCGTTCACCAGTTACATCCCTCAGATCTTACTGAGTTTGTTTAAATTTACGAGGTAAGACCCTGAATGTACGGAAAAAAATCAAGACTGATATACTCCAGACTTTATGGTCATGGTTTTTGGTAGGATGCGCATCTCCAAGAAAATCAATGCCTAATCAGCAAATGATGACGCCAAACTCATCAATTTCAGTGTTTTTTTTTGTTTTTTTTGGGGTTTTTTTGGTAAATTTGTTTGCCAGATACATCAGAACATTATCACAAATGATATCTTGAAAGTTGTGCAGTGGAGTGTGAACAGTAACATCGTTTGTTGTGTAATATGCTTTATTAATACACAATGTAAAAATATAACTGTACCCTATGTTGAACTTAATACCACCAATTAAACTGCCAAAACTGTATAAAGTAAACAAAATGATATGAATGTAGCCAAATTTTTCATTTGAGCTATGTTTCAAATATCACTTGATAAATCTCAATCGATAAATCTCAATCCTCATTTTTACTCTTCTTGCTTTATTTCCTGCACAGAAGTCCTACTATTTGACACAGCCATTTGATCAAATATTATTTGCCGTAAATCGTGTCATTTCAACCTTGACACCAAATTGTGGCAGTTTTTAAAAGATAATTGATGTCTTCATAGGAAACTAATCTCATTTTTTCTATTTCTCCCTTCGCTTGCCTCGTCTCAAAGTGACAACGAAAAAAAATGATAAAATGATAACAAAATGAATATCATTTGCTACAGTTTGTAATGATGCAACATTCTCAATATATCAGCTGATAGTGTTACTTCTTGAAGATGCATACATGTAATTTAGAGTAATATTTAATGTTGTCTTCTGAGAACGTAAACCACAGACCGAATCAATATTCTGACGCACAAGCAGACTAGAATCACATCTGATGAAATAACACAATAAAGCAAATACAGATGAAGAAAATTTGAAAATGCAAGAGCGAAAAGGCCCGTCTGTGAAGAATTTCCATGAACTGTATCTACAGTAGATGGAAAAAAAAACTGCGACCTTCAAACGCAAGCAGGACTGAGATTTGAAAGATATCAGTCCGGTACTAGCACACACAAAAATGAGGCGGGGGGGGGGGAGATTTTGTGAGTCTGTTTACACTCATGTACATGCGAGTACATCTAATATTGCAGGAATAAAATGTAACTCTTGGCTGGCAAAACTGTCACATTTTCGCAGATGATACATCTCTAGTGATATCAAGCAGTGACAGATAAATTTACTGCATGAAAGTTATTCACATTATCTGTTGAGCTACAGAATCACTTGCTTTTAAGAACATCGCATCCTGAGTGGGTAATTAAGTACAATACCAAGGTTGCCAAGTGGTTCTTTGCTGGCCATAACAGATGAGAAGTACTCTATAGTGCTCACAGTATGGGGTAAATATTGACTTTAGTCTGTTCAGACTTCAAACATCACTCTTTAGGAACAATGACACAAGGTAGAGAGCATGTACTGATACACTCTCATCCCCAAGAGGACGTGTAGGACATTTTAGTTTTGTGCCCTGCAGATGTGGATTGATCCATATTTGATTCAGCCTAGCTGCAAGGTATTTTGCAGCTGCTGCAGCTTTTCTGTTTCACATTGTGCAGTACGTGAATTGGGACATCTATGTTAAGTACAGTATACTGTATCTATTAATAACTTAAAGAATAAGCGGAAATCTTCAGTGCAGAATAACAAAAAATGGTGCAAGTTAATGCATCAAGTGTAGCAGTAGCTATGACAGTAAATGGGAGATGGAGATAAGTTTCTTAAATGCAATGTTCACTTTTAATACACAAATCTCCGTACCTTTCCCCTTCCCACCCCCCACCCTCCCCAAGCCCAGGCTTCTTTCATGCATGTTTACCTGACACTCTCATTAATAGGTATATAACATTTTGTATTTCAACTTTAAACAATTAAACAGATACAAAAACTGTGGAACAAACAAGTATTGTACAATTTAGCATTCATTTATACAATGTAAAGTCTTTAATTTATTAACCTAAAGTTTATAGTCAGCATAGATTGATATGAAAGTGTGGTGAATAAAACCTACCTGTCTTCATAAAACTTGTGCATATCTACTATTGCCAATACTCTAACTCATTAGCTTTTAGAACAGTGCGCAAAATCTTCCTGTATTTCATGTGCAGTTCAGCCGGTATGATTAACCTATTCCCAGTGTTGGATCTTTCTCTAAAGTAGATGTTTCTGTTTGATAGCTTAAATGAAACATTACTTTCTACATCATCCACTCATACTTCACTTTATAGTCAGTCAGTGCCCAGCTCCAAGCTTCAGCTCCTTGCCCCTCCCCCTCCCCTCCCTCCCTTGCCCCTTTGACCCCATTAGGATCCCAATGGTGGGTCACAATCTTGCCTCTGACGACAGCTTGCAAACTAATGCAACTAGTTTGAGGGGTATATTTTACATTTATTAATGGCAAGTGACGTTATGCTCTTAAGCTATCAGATGCTTTAAGATTTTTACTTGCACAGATGGTTATTGATTACATTTATTACGGAAATATGTAAGGTACAAGTAAGGACAAGTTTAGTTTAAAAATTTTTTTTTCAAAAGGTCAATCCATCCTCTTCTAATACCATTACATTTCCATATTCCATTAAGATAAACACAAGGCAAATGCATACTGTAATCATCTCATAAGTTGAATGCCGCTCTCCAAAATAGAAATTATGTCCATTACGAAAAAAGGATAAACATTTGCCTGAATGGAGGGCATTTCGATTTCTATTGACACCCACACAAATTATGCATCATATTCCACAAGATAGCATTTTACAGAGGTGGAGTGAAGTAAATAGCATCTCAAAGAGTAAATAATCTCAATGGTGAACATGCATACAGTTTATACAGTACACTGCAATGATTTGAATAAATAGTTCTATTATATGCATTGTATTACACTACGTGCTGTTCAATAGAATTTTGAGTGGTTAAGTTGTTTTCAATACAAATTTTTTCTATGTGAGTTTTCACTTTTTTTATTCATTTATATTAATCTTCTTTCTTTTCTTTTTTATGGATGGCTGTACAGACAGAAGCAACTCCCAAATTTGATGACTGTACAGAGTATACTCTGCAGTATGTTACTATGTACATTCTAGCACATCCCTCAGTACTTACTGGTTTGGGTAGTTTTATAAGGATAGTGTACTGATTTCACCTTCAATTGACAAACATCTACACTTTCTCAACTACCCCTTACCATAAGAATTGGTTAGTATTGGACTGAAACCGAGCTACGACCAATTTCTGGTTTTGCGCAACCCTCGTATGAAAATCCTGTCAACAATCACATACCTGCACTTCTAAATGGTAGATCCAGAAGGAGGAGAACTGGGTGGAGTCCCAGAAGTAGAGGGCACAGTGCTAAAACATTCCCAGTCATGTAGCAGATGGAAAAGTGCAATTGTAGTTTGGAGACAGGTAAGAGAGGAAAGAAATACATCCACTCCTTTCCAATGTTCCATTCAGAAGTTAACTATCTACATTGAGTATCACTAAAAAATTTCTCATTGGTTTTTCACTTCAGTGAGGTCTAGTGGGGTCTTGTGGTGTGTCTCCAACCGATTCTATAGATCTGTTGGTTGCACTGTGTACATACAAACATGAAGACAATAGATCTACCATTAAAATTTAAAAAAATTGGTACTGTAGCAGAGGATTTTGCAGGCACAGCAGCATTCTTTTTGACATGGTGCGTTTAGTGTGTCTGACATGACATTAATAAAAGTAGTATTTGTGCACCTTGAACAAGCTAAGGAGAGTCACAAACTGGACCCTGATTCCCACTTTCAAAAGTCAAAGGAAACAGAGCATCAGAAGTACTAAAAGCAAAGTCCATTAAGCATATCCTCTTCAAAGGCCTAACAACATAAGAGAAAGCTCAGATCAATAACAAGATTTCCTTTGTGACAAAATTCAAATCCCAAGAGAATACTAGACACACAATCTACTGTACATGAAAGCATGCCATTATGTTAGTAGTGTGGATAAATGTTTGCACATTTAATGCCCGGTCACCAATTATATTGACTTTCCTCAAGGTTTAACATTCTAGGTCATTAATATATAGTTCTAGAATCTCCTTCTTCACAGATAGCAAATTTATAATTATAACAGCACTTGATCCTCAGACCTTAAAAAGTGTTACTGAAGAAACTCCAATCAGTTCACATTGGATCATGCATGGGTGATCAGACTGCTAGCATGTACAGGTAGCCTTGTATCATCAGCTGGGCTCTACTCTACGGCAGAAACAGGACACGATGTTATGGCCATTACCATTCACGGTCTTCATGATCAACCTACTTGCTACTTTGATCAAGAGCTCCGGATCTGATCTTCCCAAAGGAGGGTCAAGATCTCTCAGGGTCAGATCCTGAGTATGCTAGCTTTCACACTACTGAAGGAGGTTGATTATAAGCAGAGGATCAGATCCGGATCAAAATTCCCTGCTCGAGATCTAGTGTGAAAGCACTCATGCAAGTAGCTCATACAATTGTACAAAAACAATGAAATTATACAAAAAATGGCATGTGCTGTAGAGTATAGTAAATGTTGTTCCTTAGATTCTGAGATTTGACAGCTCTAGGTAGAGAACTGCATGAAACCAAAATGAATGGCTCCTATTGGTACCTTGTCTAATTTGTTTGTTCAGGTTGCGAAAGAACAGGTGATCACCAATCACTTCCCAATAAGTAGGTTACAGAATCAGAACAAAATCATTAGTACTATAACATACATAAGGAAGCAAATCATTCATGAGGAAATAAGTTTCCTGTTACATGTGTAGTATATACATCTGATGCATTGTGTACTGTATAGCTGCAGTACTGTACATAATTGAAAAAATTGTGGAGAAAGCACAACATTCCACATAAATTGCATCAAAGGCATATGTACTGTAAACATACATGCTGCAGTCATTATAAATGCTTGTTAATCTCTCTTCTACATGATCGTTGTGTGTTGTTATGTTTTAAAATGACTAATTGAAAGGAACATGCATAAATCTGTGCAAGGTTGGGTTTGTTGTAGAATTGCTTGGTTACTGACAATGAAATGCATTTTTCTACTTTATACCACATTTTAAAATGTTAGTGAGAAGACATTGATTTTAAATTGTCGAACAAAAGATGCTCTGACATCTTAAAACAAGCATATGTTACTCCCCCAAAAAATAGTACACATCTGTCCATTACAACTGAAATTTGATGCCATAATTTGTGCTAACAATTATACAGATTATCAAAAGTGCTTAGTTTTATAGGGGCACCGAAGTCCCTCCTATTCTGACAAAGCTAATTTAAAAACTAAAGCTAGTATTAAATAATGTTAAATTTGTTCAAGAAACTGATACATGCCAGTCCTTGAAAGCAGAAACATTTTCCAGTATACATAAGAAAGTGGCAAAGTTGTTCTAAAATTCTGCATAACAGATTTTTTGAGCTTACTGTACATTATAAACCATCATTCACATTTGTTCAATACTTCTAAGTTTCACCAGTATGTTAAAGGTCTATTACCTTTTCCACCAAGCATTACTACAGGAACTGGACAGAGTCACACTACACATCCAATGCTATTCTAGACACCATTTTAATTTAATCTGTAAATAGAGCAGTATGATTTTACCATTACCAATATATATACCACAGCACAGCACTGTATATTATTCTGAGCAGGTTGCAAAACACAGCAGAAGGGGATGCGAAAGATTACAAAAGTGGGAAGTGAATTATTCCATTCTCTATCAATCAAACTTGATTAAAAATAAACCACAGACGCTAAAACTAGAGGAAACAATATTTTCTGTCAATGTGCGTTTGTAGTTCAAGAGCTTGTGAAATGCAGCTCGGAGAGTTTGAGCATCTGGATATACTGCTCTGCACAGAAGCCTAAAATTTTAGAATAACAAGTGTGTTTTATAAAGGTTTTGTGCAACTTACAGTGTCCAGAGTGTTAGGGCAGCATTTAAATTTGTATATATATTTGATTGCCAACTTCGGGCAATATTACCAAACCAATTTAGATTGTAAGGGACCAAACTAAGACACCAAATTTATTTATACTTTTTTCATCACATGAACTTTATTTAGCAAGTTATTATAATGAATCTACAGTATGCTTGATTCTATTTGATATATTATCCAAAAGCATGAAAAATCAATGTAGGAATTTAGAACGAAATCCTGTAAAAGACTTGCCCAAAACAATGTTCACAAAAGCTACTTTGAACTTATTAATGTCCTTGTAACAGGAAGCTAATGTAAGGTATTTAAATAATAGTTCTATACTAGTCTTACTACTTTCAGTGTATAATGCTGTACAGAATCCATGCCAGGGTTAACATTTTTTCTGTGATGCAACCGGCCAAATTGGCTACCAAATTATTGGATGAAAAATTGTCAAATATGAAGTTGCTATTATGTTACAACAACTAACCCTGTAATACAGGTAGGAATTGTGTGGATCCTCAATTCGTTACCATGGGGGATAGACTCTTACAGTAGCTTGAACATATTAGGGAGTGAAACTTAGTAAAACAAAATGCTGATGTATTTGCCAATGCATACAGTAGGCCTAATTGTAAACTTGAGTCAGACTAAACAACATGAAAGGGTTACAAAATGCTGTATGGCTAGACCTTCATTTTCTCTAGCCAAGGAAATTTGATAAATGCCAAATCTGCATTTCTGCCATTTTTGGCACTGAAAATGCCAATTTGAATTTTGTTAACATTGGTTTTGGTAAATTTTTGAAGGATTCCATTCTAAATTCTCAAAAGCGGCAACCCTGATGCATGTAGTACATGCTATATATACTGTAGGTTCATGTGTTGAGAAGAATTGCGAGCACACTAACACAAGACCATTTGTGACTGGTAAATTATTAACAGTCTATCAATTACTGTATTAAAGTATAAGCAATGCATGTAAAAAAATATTTCAACTGTTATTTCTAGAATTCACTAACTCAGCCATACTCTGTTTGTATATACTATGTAATTCAAAGGAGAAATAAACACCAGTTGAGATTTGCAGCACTTCTGAACAGAATAATATTCCAATAACATCTGTGAAACAACTGAATCCTGAATTTTCAGTACTCTCATTATTGAAAAGTACCAATAAGGAGGCCTACGTCTTGTGTGCAAAGAAACTAATTTGAAAAAATTCCTGAAAATTCATGGAAATGCTTTTCTGACTATAGCAGTTATTTCACAGCACTTGACACATGTTAAATTGAATTATATTTTGTACAGTAATGTGTGATCACTGCAAAACCCCAAGGTTTAATTCTCACTTTAAAGTCACATGATGTATGATTGTTAGTCTTCGTCAACAAATTAAAGAAATATTAAACATGAAAATTTGCATAAAACAAGAAAATATATATATTGTTTCCTTCCATCTGATTACATCATACCCTTTAAGGAAATAATTGTCAGCAGTATGACTCTTCAGAGAAAATTTATTATGTGTGTACCACAGAGATTAGGGAGAAAGATGTTATTCACAAAGTAATATTAAAAACACCAACTAATGTCAGCAACCCAATTGTCACACAGAGTTTGGAGAGCTATGTATTAGTGTTAGCCTTTTGAAACTGCACTGTATGTAATTATGCGTCTTCAGTAGCTTTTAGATTACATGACAAAGTCAGAGGTGAAATAATAGAGACAAGAAAAAATATGACGATACAAGACTTTAAATTAAAGCAGCATGCATACACTGTACTGCACAATATAAACATTTGAGTTTAATAGAAACCTCCAATACAAGCAAGACTAGCAAACCTCCAAGACAAGAATATTCTCAATGTTAACATTGAGCCATATTTTACAGAGGCCTCAATTGGCTGAATATGTCATTGATGACTTGCTGTTTAACAATGCGTAATGTGTTGTGCACAATTCACTTGATTTATAAACAGAGTGGCTTCGTTGTGCTTATTTTGTACCAAGATATATGTATAATTTACATATATCTCAGATATACTAAAACGAAAGGAACATCACTTGACATTGTTGAAAGTTTGCCATTGCTATTAAATGAATGCAGTTGCACAGATTCCATCGTGAAAACATACAGAATGAAACTTAAACCTTACAGGTTTGGCAATTTACCAATGACGATAATTACTCCTCTCCGATACATACGTACTCCCATCTAAAAGAAAAGAAAAAAAGCGGAGCGAACGCCGCTCCCGAAAAACAGCCCTAAAAACCTCTCTAAAAAAAGAAAAGGATACTTATCGGGCTGCAAAGACTTCAAATACTTCCAAAAACAGTGGATGGGAAAAAATTTCCGATCCTAGGAACCAAAAGTGGACGAAATTCGGTGGAAAATATCCGCTCGAAAAAATACGAAGTAGACGCTTTGGTTGGTAGAATGAGAAGGAAGGTTGGTGACCCGTGAAGCCGGGTCACAGAGGGTGCACAGTGTTAAAAGGTTACCAGGACATTCTAGGCGCGGTAGAATGAGGTGCATAGGTTGGGGGGAGACAGGTAAGCGAGGAACGAAGTAAATACATACGTACTCCCATCTACCCTAGCCTAAGAGTGGTATCATTCTTGCTCTGCGCCCCTAATAATCCTCTCTAAGGTCACCACCCCCTTCCTTACAAAGCTAATATTCAGAAGCCTGACACATTCAGTACACATGATTTTCATCTTTAGTATCAACCTGGTAGTACAAGAACTCCATGGATTTATCAAAACCAGAGGAAAGCTACTGTACTTCTTCTAGTTTTATCCACTACAACAAAGTTCTGCATGAGTATCCTTGAATAGTTGCATACAGTATTGAACCTCCTAGTGCTAGTAACAGGAGAATATCACTTACTTATAATGCAAAGGGTCAAGAAGTAAACTTGGGACAGTCTTAAGACACAGACTCGGTAATAGTATATTATTAGTTAATTACACAATTATTTTATAATTACCAACTAAGGTCAAGTAGTTTAGGATAGGAAATGATATCTCAAAGAATCAAATCTGCACAAGAACTGACATCTTGAAAAGAGCATAGATGCTTGAACTCTCTGTAAATCAGTATACAATATCTGCCTACACAGAAAGACAGTCTTGATTTAAAGTACTCACAGAAAATGACAGTAGTCATTTAAGTCAGCAAATTATGCAAACTTGACTGTATATATATGAATATTTCAATAGTAGCAGCTTTATCAATTTCCTCAAACATATTTCTCTCTGTAGGACTACACATCTCATGAAACCTCTACACACTGAAGACAATATTTGATTTACAAACAGAGAGTTGTCACATTAATTACTGTAATTGTATTCTGTGACATATTTTTTTATTTATTGTGAGTGTGTCAGGTAATCAACAGTCGGTCTACATTAAATGTGCAAGTTGACATCAAAGAACATATCCAAATGTTGTATACAGTGCAATGATTCGGCGGTGTTATATTTAATCAATTTTCCCAAATTTTCTGGTCAAATGAGGTGCAGTGCAAAGTCATCTCATCCGATTGTACGATTATTACTTAAAGATTATAATGATGCAGTTGGCTGTGTACTTATAAGTTTAGTGACAAGAACGACCATAGCTTGTAAATTCGCCACACAGATGCATGAAAGAGACAAAATTATGAAATCACCTACTGCATTGTATACATTTCACTATACATATTATCACTATATTCTGACAACACAGTATTTAACTACCAGCTATGATTAATTTTCCTGTAATATAGTTTGCATGTTATCAACACCAAACAGCTACTGTACAATTTATCTCATATTATTATCTATACACTGGGAACCTATCAGTTTCAACACAAAAGACTCAGGTCAGCTTTTATCACCATTTGGAGACAACATCTCTGTTAAACTGCCAACTACAGACTGAGCTATTAAATTCCTTTGTCTACTGCAGTAGAAGTGATCACAAATAATATTTGTTGAGGGTAAAAGATAACTGTTTTTTAACTGATATAGAGGTAGGTATTAAATAAATGGGTTAATCTCAAGCCATTTATTAACTGTTTAATCTAAAAAAATATAAACATTAATAATTTTGAGATACCTTGCCAAATTTCCCTTTGATTTTGATTTTCCCTTATTGAATATTTTCCTACATCTCAGGTGACATCAGTAGCCAAGGGAAGTTTGTAACAAATATCCCGACAGCCTCATCATAGATAAACTATCCACTCAATAAATTTTCCACAGAGCCATCCTCTAGCAGTTATTCCGATTTTAAATCGGACATCTTTTAATGACCTTATAGGGACTCCACATTGTCTGTCTATAGCTGGCAACCAGACACCACATTCCCTTCTCAATTTACATGCCCTAAACCCTATTATTTCAAACATTTTACAATCAGTTGAGTTTTTTCACGTTCGCGTTTTTGCGATGTTTTTGATTTTCCAATAGTCACCCCAAAACTTACTGGAATGGGTCTTACCACAATTGGTGACATTTTAGCAATGCACCCACCTTGACCTCTACAGGTTGTTGGCCTCTTAATTTCCATACTCCAAGCATAAAAATATAAGTGGGAGGGGATTGGGGGGAGGGGATTGGGGGGAGGGGTTGTGAAGGCCCAAAGGCTATGGTCGGGTTGGAAGATCCTTAAATTGTGAATAGTCACTTGAACATAAGTGTGACATCTTATATTCCTTGTCACATTCTATGATAAAATTGTAGGGGAGATAGGGGAGAGAGCGGAGAAAAAGAGATGGGGGAAAATAGGAGATGGGAGAGAGGGTAGGGAGGGAAGAAAGGAAAGAGAGGGGTAAAAAGGGAGAGAGGGGAGAGAAAGGGAGAGAGGAGAAAGGTGAGGAAGAGAGAGAGAGAGGAAAGGAGAAAGGGACCAATGAGCGAGAGGGAGGGTGGGTGGGGAGAGGGGGAAGGAATGGAAGATCTTCAAATTGCTCATACTTTCTGCACATGTATGGTGTTGCAGTACCAGTACAATGCGACATGGTTTAAAATGCAGGCTACATAGTACAGGACTTAGTTTAATTATTCAAGGAACATCATGATGAAACACACTGGGAAAGATAGCCTAAATACAATGCAAGCATTCCAGGGCTTAGGTAAACATTGTAAACAGGATAGCTGCAGCAGTGAAAACTCAGTACTATTGTTGCTATATTACTGAAGGGATGTGGTGGTATGATATGTCAAATGAGGGAGGGAAGGAGGGATCAAATCATTGTTGGAAGAGACTGATTGCATAGATTTTTAATTAGCTGGCATTGCAAGTTTGGAAAGCATCAAAGTGTTATAATGAAGAGATCCATGAAATGGCTAGACCAATGGCATGCATGTGTGAAGACATCTTCTGCCAAAGTTATGAAATGTATGGCCTACCAAGGTACATATAATCAAAGAAAACCCACAAGATCTGACCTCTTGGGACATAATACACATGTTTTCCAAGCTTTGAAATTGCTTGTTGAATGCTTGAGCACTCCCAAATTTTTCAGCCCATTTCTCTGAATTTTACAATGGCACCTTATACATGATCCCCAAAATTACTGGCTTGGATATTTATAATGATCTATTTAAACCTATCAGCTTTCTCCTAATACACTTTCGCATCCACCTGGTTCACAAATTGCAAACATCTTAGTACTGCAACCCCCATTTCCAGGTCAACACTCACTTCTGACCGATCATTTTCCAATAATCTTTGGCCTTGGAAGAAATAGGTATACTTTACTCACTAAGGTGGATCAATGTTCAAAGTTCAGAATCTGACCTCTACTAACTTCAAATGACATTTGACCTCCCTCCCCCCAGTACTCCTGGTACTGGAACTGACCTCTACTAACTTCAAATGACATTTGACTTCCCTCCCTCCCCCCCCCCCTGTACTCCTGGTACTGGAACCATATAACAAGCATGCACTTACACCACCATGTTCCTATCGAGTGTGCAAACCAAGGCATCAAAGTTCAGTAAACAGACACACACGCAACACATTATTACGGCCTATAGATTCCATTTGCTTTCAGCATGCAAGGAATCCAGGAGAAAAGTTTTTCCATAAAATATATTTGTCTACAAATGGGCCCCAATGATCATTGTAAATTACACCTGGCTGTAATTTTCCAATATACAGGTGTGATCTTTGATGTTGTTTAAACATGTCCAAAGACATAAACCACTTACCCCACTCGTTTCACATTTACTCTAAATAATTTTACATTTTTATTATTCCTGTTTTCACTACTGAAACGGTGAGAGATAATGCACAAGTCTCATTAACCTTCGTTTCTCCCAATAAATGATAAAAGCAAAACAAAATCAGCGATGAGACTCCCTTCTCGTGGGAAATCATAGCTGGTGGGGTATCAATTGCTCTACCAATTAAGTGCTTCCCTGCTTAAGTGGCAGGCAATGGTAAACGGCAGGCATCAATTTACAGTGCGAATGAAACATATAAACCTTTACTGTAGCATATATGTGTGTGTGTGTGTGTCTAAATAATCACAACTCAAACTGGTGTATACTCATTTGATATTTTCTCGTGGTAAGAAAATCTTCAATGAGGTAACATAGCTATACAAATATATATATATATTGATATAGATATATAGATATAGATATATATATAGATAGATATATATATATATATATATATATATATATATATACAGTAGAACAACAATGTCACAAATGTGCATACATTCTGAAATAATTTCTTAATTTATGTACAATACTGCATTTACAAAAGGTTAGCAGAAATCTTTGTTACACTGAACATTGCATGTTTTCATTCATACGATATTTTCTTTATTTGCTTTTCAAGAAAACCAAAGCATTGTTTCCTTTTCATAGTAATATTCTTAAATTAATGAACAGCTTGACTAGTGTGTACTGCCAATGATTGAGACACATCAAAGAGAGCAAATCAATCACATTTGCAGGATTGATGTGAAAATTTCCTTATCTTACTTAATACACCAGGACAATTGAGTAACATAATTTTTTGTCCACCAATGGTTTATACCATAAAGACTCCTGTGCTTTAAGATGGAAAAAACGAGAAATGTAGAAAATCTTGAAAACTTTTGAAATATTCTGCTGCATTGAAAGAGAGTATTGTTTAGTGTTAAGTATCTACATAGTTCACCTATTGCAAGACCTTTACCACTTGTAAACCAGCTGAATTTCACATCTGATCCAGATAATTAACATTTCAATTTGTTGTGTATTTTAATGAAAACCACTAAATTTGCTTTGGGAACAAGAAAATATCATCAAGAAGTGAATAATAGAGTAATTGGCTGAACAGATAACAGTCCTGGGTCATATGTACATTACAATGTGCTGGATTTTATAACTCAGTATATATAGGACCAAAGGAGACAGTGCACATGTTTAGTCTAAGGTATTAATTTCATGTGCAGTCTAATTGTGGCTCAAATCTCTTTCACAGTTTTTTTTTGTATACAGTACATCTCTAGAAATCATTCTCTCACGTATTCAAGTGATAAGCCAAAATTTCCATTAAATCAGTTTCCTCTTTGTAGGTGCATCATGTAGCATTGTTATGCAATGTTTTGGCCAAGGATGCAAAATCTGCATCCCACAGATGCAACATTTTGTTTTTAGAAACAAACCCAAAGTACACACTCACAACTAGTCCTACACAAAACATAATGTTCAACCTTTGCAAATTTGCGTGAACATTTGTGGTCACGGTGCAAAATTTTTGTGCAACGTTCAAGTGTACACTATATGCCAAAAGCAGCCATTGAAGCTGGAGTTTTTAATCGAATTGCGTAAAATGTTATTTACATACTGTAAAGACCGGGGTTCATAAAAGTTGTGAGCAAGTACTAATCCTTTTAGGGGCTTTCTCTCTTGTTGTCGAGATCTATACTTAACATTTCTGCATCGGTTAAGGGACTCAATTAAATCAGTTGGAAAGTGCAGTATCTTTATGCTTGCATTTCCTATCTCAGCACTCGTTTTATATTTAACATTGATTTCCGACATTCACAGCGTATTCACTATTCATAACCTACAACGCTTTCACAGATGCAATGAAAGGGAGTTGTATGAACCGTACAGTAGTCTGCATTGGATGACCGCCATATATGGTAACTAGTGTACGGCAAAATTTCCCTCTTAGGAATTCGAGTCATTTTGTTGTTTATATTAGTTGAAGGTTTCATCATTTGTTGTTTTTTTTTTGTGCGCATCATTGGACTATACTTATATGCTCCTGTTGTGTACAAGCAAATGTGTTGTCAGGGGTAATTATATCTACTGTAAGTATAGTGTGTTCCTCTAGAGGTATTTCAGAATGCATGTTTTCATGGAGGACTGTAGGGATGCAAGTTTTTCTGAGTGGATGCAAACGTTTTAAGACATTGCGTCCCCCGGACGCAACTTTTAAAATCCTAGTAACAATACTGATCATGGATGCTATAAAATTAAACTAACTTCAAGTGGTGATCTCCCTTGAAATGGTCTACAAAAATTGAATGGTTTCTGTCTGACATCCCCTACCAAAGGAAGGGCCTCATTGCCATTTAGTTGGTAGAGTATTGTACCTTCTACTCTTTACCCAAAGGCTTTGAATCAATTTCTACCAAAGATTTTTTTGTTCCCTTTTCAATAAAAAACTGTGTTCCTCAGTGTCTCTATGCAATGAACTGAAGAGCAGGATGAAGTTCTGTGTTATTGCAGACAATGTCCTGTGTAGCTACAGTACTGTAGGTATTAAGAATTTGGATTCCTCAAAAAGGAAATTTTCCACTCAGGGTGCAGGACAGTGTTTTCATTCCCTTACATCAAATTTTAAAGGTTGCAATTAGATAAATTTTTGTTGAGAAAATCAAAATGGTCTTGAATTGAGCAGAGCAGGTAAGAGAGGAGTAAATAATGGAATTCTGCATGTAACATCTCGTGTATCGCTCGGTGTCAGGGATCTGCAAAGCTTGCAAAGTTCTCTCACTTCTCTGCCCAAGAAATTCATGAGACCATCAGAATTGAGAACTAAGTAAGAAATGAATAAACGTATGCATCTTTGGTCATGTTGAGTATCACTTAAACATCAATTATGGTCACAATATTTCATTTGATTTATTTTTTTAAAGTTTTGTTGACTAAATTAAGGATGTTTTGGTCCAATGTTAATCACGTATCAAAGTTAGACTTAGGGTGTAATGTGTACAGTATATATGTTAAAGAATGTGGTTATGTTTTATTGTGAAACATCGCTTATGAGGTAGAAATAAAAAAGACAGGTTTCCACAGCTCAGCAACAGTGATCACATTCATGTCTAAAAGTACTAAATGAGAAGAGAGACAGACAAAAGGCAATATGCTCCACTGTACATATATGATTTAGTCAGAAGTTGACAAAGTTTCCATAAGTTGAAGAGGATATTAAATAGGCAATCCATAAACTTATCACTTTTACGTTATGTAGTTCCAGCCCTTAATTACACAAATTCCTGAATCCTGACCTAACAGATCAACATCATATATCCGCATACAAGCTGTTTAACAGTGTTTGTACACACACTGACAGCATATACATGTTAGCTCACAGCTTACCAACCAAGTGCCTATTGTACCTCTCACACCTAAAGAATGCTTGCATGAACAAACTGACACTAAAGAAGCAACTTTTCAGTTTCTGTCATTTTGATGGACTATGGGCATGCAAGCAAATTAAGTTCATTATGAAAGTCAATCCCCTTTCCAACATTTGGGCTTTCCAACGTGTGCATCTAATGCTGATGTTGTCCTAGATATGCCTGGAAACGGTGTTCGCCAGATCAATTCTTAAGTGTACTGTCACTATTTGTTACACTAAAAGGTAAATAGCTCACAGGACAAAGTCCACTTCCTGTGAGAACAAAAGCAAGCTCAAATGTTGTTATAAAAACATCTAATGGCCTCTGGTAAATGACATACAACATGGCTACTGAATCTGAAACAGTTTTTCTATTTGCCTTAAATTAGTGTCTATTAAAAAAGAAATATACTTGAGTTAAAATAATGCAAAGGTCTGAAGTAACAAAGTCGGCAGCCACTCTATTCACTTATTAGCTGCATCTACAGTATGTACAGTAACGGGGCAAGTTTTGTACATGCACCAGTTACAACCAGCAACGATTACTTCTGCGATTTATTATATATCATTCAGAATGTATATTGGAGTTCATAAAGTTCATACCATGAAGTTCATATCTATCTGTAAACCAGCATGGTTCACTTCCTTTGGTATTCAGCACAGCTTCATAATTACTGTAAACTCAGTCATGGCATTTTATTATTAAAAAAATTATGAAAATGTATGCACATGTTATAAAACTGACTTTTTCTTTAGCTGTTTGTGGTGGTTGGAGAGGGGTGGGGGAGGTTGCTGGGAACATTCATAAAAAGCACGCATTTCTACCAGATTCTCAGTATGAAACATTGATGATGAATAGTCCTAAGGTCATTCACCTAGAGCAGTACTTTATTTTTATAAGGACAGTTACAATCTGGCCATGTTTAGTGTACTACCCTCTAGCAGAAGTCTTTTACAGTCTTCAAGGTATACATACTGTAAATGCAAGTATCATTTTGACTACACTTTCAAACATTGTCAGCATCAGACAACATCCCCAAATATTTGTGACGCAGATTCCAATGCCTTCATACAATTTCAAAACCCTGTACAAAGATGTGATCGAAGGAAATCAATTTTGTACGGTCAGACAGTGAGACGATGTAGCCTTGGTCTAGAGCGGTACGAAGAGATTTGTGGACATTTTAATCACAGCTGAGCACAATGCTGCATTGCTTTTGTTAAGTATGCAACACAAATCAATTCCTCAATTTTCAAAGCCTGTGCAACAAAAAGTTGCATTAATAAATTTTCATTGCATCTTTCAAGACTTCGTGTGCAGTACAGCGTTATTAAAAATTGTCAAATTTTCTGTCAATACGCTAAGATTTTAGAGTACAAGCAAAGAAAAGGAAGTTATGGCAACACACTATGAAAATGTTAAAAATCATTTTAAAAGACTTACAATGTACAAGTTAACCACCTGATCTTCAAACAATTTTCATAGAATAAATCACAGAGTGATTTATACTTCATAGAGCAGTATACAGTATTATTGTCCCAGTTTAATAGCTGTCTTGTTAAACAGACTAACCAAATGAATTGCTCCAAAGCAAACTGGATGCAGAAAATTATCTTATCATTCTTCTTTCAATCTTGATAATTCAACACAACTCAATTTATAGATGAGGACCTGATTTTGACCAAAGCAGGCGGTGGTTTTGTGATAATTTTGGCAATTTAACAGAAGATACAGTAGGGCTTGAGATTATTTGTCAAACTTATGTGCAGTATTTTACAATACTATGCATTGTGATAACAGGTTAATTGTAGGAACTGTATAATAAGGACATGGTATTAATAATGTTACCCAGCATACTTATTTTCCTGTATTCATCTGTGAAAAGGATTTTTGTTCATGTTCAATCAAATATCTAAACCGAATTACCAGAGCTTATTCCTACTTTCCAATAATTCATGAACTTGTTAGTAGCTGTGCATCAAAGTATCACTAGCCACTTCTATTGTTTCATGCTTGAATTTAGATTACCAGGTGTGAAAGCAGCTTCCCATGGGAAACTGTATCTTAGACAGTTCAAGTGGCAAAATTCCATTCATTTCAGCTAATTGTCTCAAACTACAAATACCAAGAAGCCCAGAATGAAGAATTTCTTAAAAAAATATCGACTCCCATTTAGTTTGACTAGGAAAATCAATCATAGCCCTCCATGCTTTCACACTCTACTATACCACACTAATATACTTCACAACTTTAGAAGGGGAAAAGTTTGATCAGATGAAAATCACTCAAGCAGGAAGATGCCGCTTTCATGATGCAACGTTGCACAACAAATAAATAGACTGTTTCTATTCTAAACCGCTCTTCACAATTCTATGCAAAAAAAATAAATAGTCTGTTGTTTTTCTGTGTTTAATCAGTCATTACAAAGATCAACAGTCACTTTTTGTAGATCAATGGTCTGGCTACAAAAGTCGGAGTCCATCAATTTGAGGATTGTCTGTTGTCTAATTTCAAGTTGCTATACAACTGCACCACTCACGATAAGACTGAATTGTTCTTGTAAACAACCCCCCCCCCCTTCCTCTCGCCCTTGCCTCCGCTAGTTCCTACATATTTTCAATCCCTATTTCAGATAGCTAGAAGAACTGAGATTCACACTACTCTAATTTTCTTGTTTAAGTAATTAATTTTATACCCTGGATACTCTGTGTAAAACACGAGCAACCATGCTGAACATTTAATCCTGAGGGGCTTCTCTTGATGTAACTGAAGTTAAGCTACAGTAAGTGCAAGTTAATTGGACTTTTATTTCTTTCTTTTCTTTTCCTTTTTTTCCTTTGAGAACGTAATATGACTTGATACGTTATTATGACGCACTTTGGGAGGTTTCATGATTTAATCAAAGAAATGCGAAGTAAGTCCCACTTCAAGTTTGTTAGTGTGTCTGGCGATGTGCTTTTTTCAAAAGCGTGCAGTTAACAAAATTATGTCACTTTGCAAATCCAGCTCCAAATCATCACTTTTTACTATGTAAAATTGTGTTCTACATTTATTGGGAGGTAACCTACATTAGCACAACCTTTTTTGGAAACTCAATATACAGTAGAGAATGATGGAATATCCGATAAGTATTCTTTCTATAACATTCTTGTTTTAGTTGCTATAATTGTATTTAAGTACATGCTGAACACATGTACTGTATTTAATTTGTTTAGTTTAGGTTAGAGACGCAAGGATCAGGAAGCCTTACAGTAGCTTATTTGAGACCCTACCCGTGTGTTAGATTGTGGATGAACACCAGCTAATTTCAAGCCTTTTCCATAAGTGTTCAGAGCATTACAAGGCAGGGGTGGGAATTCGCTCCCATTTAACATCCCTATCCGGCGGACGAGAGTTTATACCCCAGCATCTGACCACTTTCTCAAATACTGAGGTATGCAAAGGCACCCCATTCGACATCACTGCAGTGCAGCCATTACGAACAAAGTTGTTTCGAAACCAAGTGAACAACAGAAACAAATCCCTTTTCCCAAGTTCACAAACCAGAAGTTTATACCAACACCATGGAAGACTCCCCACATCACCACTGCACCACAGCGATTTTTAAATAGGTCAAGAGAATCTGGCTCAGTGGCTCCTGGCATAATTTTGATCCGGGAACCTAAGGACTGTGAGGCGGACACTCTAACCGCTGAACCAAGCCTAATTCAGCTACAATTGGGCTACTCATTAAAGTAGACTGCACTACAGGGTCATTCTGTGTCAAATCACAGATGGCTGTGTCTTGATCCTCTCCAAACATTTACCACTCTCCTTGCATGATTAGAGCACCATGAAATAAGCATTTATTGTGAAAATTTCAGTTGCATTGCTTCAAAATTTGACAATGAGTAAACTCTCATTTGTGCCCATAAATTCATGCCACCATGCTACTAATCTTTGAAAGTAAGCCAAAGTATCAGTAGTGTAACAGAATAACAAAGATTAAAGTATGCCTGCTACGTACAGATAGCAAATGAAATACAGAGCGAACTGTACAGATGTTTCCAAAAAGCCTTTAAAGGTACCGGCTTTTCAAAGAACACAACTTGGTGAAACCTTTAACTGGTCACTGAAAACTGTTATTTGAGCAATGCAACTTTCAGTGCCTGACAGTATAACTAGCCAAAAACCATTCTGGGAGATTTTATCATTTAAGTTAAATTGAAAAGACACTTACCTGCATCTATCTCCATTTGTGAGAATACTGACATTCATAAGAATTTTATGACTCAGGGTGTTGAGATCAAGTTCATCTGCTATGTCTCTAATAAGTTCCATAAACAAGTCCTTCTCATCTAATTGCTTAAGGACAGACTTGTTCTTACGAAGAGTTTTTTTCTTCCTGTTAGGGGAGAGCAAACTCTTCAGGCTACCACTAGCACCAGCAAATGATTTCCGGATATTGTGAAGCACATGAGGTCCTTTAGAATCGTGTGGCATTCCATCTGACCACGATGCAACCTCAGCAGGCGTTATGCTATGACGGCTACTAGAATGACGGGTAATCCAGCCATCCACCATTTCAGACGTTGCATATTGAATGAAATAGTCCTCCGTGAAGCTATGATGGTCCTTCAGATATTGCACCACATCTTCTCTAGTAATGTGTTGGGTTGGGGAATTCTTCCTCTTTTCTGCCATGATGGTCACCCTTTCCTATGTAGGCCAATATATTTTGTTAATGGATTTCAGTTGATATGTTTGCATGTAACATGCATGAACATTAGCATTGGTCTACAAAGTATCTTGAATTAAACTTATGTATTACAACAATAGGTCAACAGGTTGCAAAGCTTCAATATACTGCTGCATGTGTGATGTTCAGCTTTAAGATTGGTTAAGCAGCAAATCATACATTTTTGTAGTCTCCGTGTAACTGAAGAAGCTAGAGGCCTTATGAAAGGATGACTTAAGTTGCCACAGATTTCAAAATCTGACAATGATGCATTCTATCCTAATCACTATAACAATAAAAATGTATCTTTGTAGAACAGATACGATTCCTTTTCATATAAGTCGTTCCTTCCTTCGTATATAGGCTAAGTAGACTTTCAAAAACCCAGTGGGATTTTATTTGCAGGACTAGCTTTGCCAACTGCAACTTACATTGCTCAACCACTGTTCCTTTACATTGAAGGCCTCGGAGTCTGACTCACTAGGCTACATCCAGGTTTCACATAGGCATCCATTTTCCCATTCTAGGTCTAGGAGTCGGATATAATCCTCAGTCAGGTTCACCACGTTACTGTTGTAACAGTCAAACCATAATCCAATGGAAAAAAAGAGATCACATTACTTGTTCCTTCAGCGATTCTCTAAGTCTGAGCCTAACTGTTAGACAAACAGGACAGCATGCAATGTGTGCAATGTCACAGTTAGTAATCCTAGGCTAGTTAAAACTGAATTAGTCGCAAAACGTGTATCCTTACTCGCAAGTTACTACTGGTGCAGTGGTCGTAACCAAATGAGCTACATTATTTCTACGTGCAATGGAGCAATACGAAACAACTTGTTACCACCAGCAGACAGTATCGATATCACTGTCAGATTCTACAACGATGGCTGGTTTAATAAACGAACATTACGAGCTTGTTGTACTGGTATCACGAAGACCAAGCTGGGCTGTATGCTAAGAACCAATCTTGAAACTTTCACCAATCTTGACGTTTTGAATGAATCCTTTCCTTCGTATGCTACTAAATCCACGATACAGCTAGACCCTGGTAGGCCTATATTACAAAAACAGGTTCCTGCATAGTACTCCCAGGCGGTGTGTGTTCTGTCACAGCTGTCTGTCGAATGCCGTTGTCATGAATGAATGCAGCTGCATGTTGTCGTAGCCTAGCCTGGAGTTAGCAGACGATCACACACCGGACAGATAAATTGAAGTTTACTGTTCTGTCAATCAAAACACTTCAACCAAATTTCCTGCGTGGGCGCACGGTCTAATGTTATCTAGATTCTGTGTTCTCAATGAAATGGATATGTTCCTCTAATGTAGGCAAATTTTATTAGCTAAATGTAGACGGATTATCGGGAAACTGTCATCTATATATGGCAACTAACTTAGGGGCCTAAGTGATATACTAAGTAAATTACATACATTATTTACATATATTATGTTGTTAGTTGTGAGCGCGCGCGTGTTCCTTTTTCAATAGATATATCCATTGCGATTGCACTATGGCAAGCCGTCTGCCCGTCAAGGCGTGAAGTTCAATAATACCACTGCATGCTCATTACCTCACTGACTAATACTGTATTCTACATCACACAACACTGATGTTCTTTATCTTTGTACACTTGTATTTAAGTTGTAATTGAACTGAAAACAAATCCAACAAACAGTGGTCTGGAAGAACGGGCTAAACTATTCATTTTTCTTTAGCGAAGGAAACTTTGGGGATTGAAATAATGATATGCATTTCCAAATCAGTGTGTTTAATGACAGCGTTTTACCCCCATGAGTCCATCCGGCACAAGATAATAAATTTAACTATCCAAGTGTGATTGCCCAATCCGCTTATTTGGCTAAAGTGACAATGACTTGCGGGCCAACGGTACACCGTTATTGTAAGAAGATTAATGATACGCTTACACTTGTATAACCTACTATAAACCCCGATCGATCAGAAGCTGATATAAATACTGCGTACCGGGCATGCACATATTAAATCCAATGAGGAAAGCTTCCACATTTAATGAGATAATGGTTAGGTGCCTGTTTCCAAGTTCGCGCATCTAACCCAGGACCGTAGCCTGGTTGTATTACATTTAATAACACAGGAAAAAAGTGAAAGCTTGAACTCACAATAATATTTAATGATGGAAATTATAGCATCATTTTACATATAAGCTCTCTGTTCCAATTCGGCACAATTCGGGGAACGGACATCAATAGTGCCCCCACCCCCCCCCCCCATTCCATCTGGATAAAGGCCTGACCTAACCTTACAGCATTGTTTGGCGAATAAGTCTTAATTGATATGTCTAAATTTACCTTATAACAACCCCCACCCTAACCTCCCGCCCTTTACAACTGATAGGGTATTCATATTACACTGCGAATTTCTCTCGCCCAGTCTGCTCCTTTATTTCCGAATTCGGTTGCTTCGTGAGACTAACCATTGACTGAATTCACGACCCCCCCCACACCCCCAACCCTCCGATGAAATAAGAAGAGAGGGAAATAAAATCAAAAGTAAAGTAATTAATACTCAATTTTCTTTCTTTCTTTTCTTCTTTGCACGTGTAACTTTTACGTGACATGGCAATTGCGTAATTGCATGGTAATAACAAAATAAGAAAACGGGGACGACAAAGTAATACACCGAATCAATTATAAAATGTTATTTAAGGAAGACTTGTTATCAATCGTCTGTGATTTTTGTGTGACATTACCTGTTTTAGCACGCTCCTATTACGTGAAAAGGCCTGGTGATGACGTCAGTTGATGATGCTCTCTTTATATCTGTTTTAATCATTCCTTTATCTTACCGTCTCTTCTATCCTTGCATTTTTTTTCATCATCTACTTCTTCTTTAAAGCAGCGTTTGCGTTTCTAAACTCTCAGAGTATTAGTAAAGATAAGATTGTATATTATTGATCAATATTATAATATTATTAAAGGACACGCTCCTACATTATTTCATCACATCAGAGCTAATGGTCAATTATTAACGGTTACATTCTGCATCCAAAATTTCTCTTCGCTCAGATAAGCATTTATAGCATATATCACTCTACTATAAATCAAAAATGGAAACTCTCAAAAGTTTATTACTGCATTATTGCAGTTGAAAGCTTTGACTAGTCAAGAGAACTAACAAACATTCAACTATGTAATTATCGGATCGAATAAGATCGGTGAATCATGAACTGATTAATCAACGAATCATTCAATAAAAATTATCACTGCCACATGAATGATACTTTTAAGTTAAATTTAAACACAGAATTGCAGTAATCACTTGCATGACTAGCAAAAGCCAATGCTTAAAAAACCCGGCTGCAGTGGCGGATCCAATATTGTTTGGAAGAATAGGACAAGAAAACAAGTAGGCCTATATCGGTACAAAAAATCCCGGACATTGTATACCGTACTACCGAATCGCAGTGCATAAGGAGCAAAACGGTAAAACCTACGGTATAGAAAAGATTGTCCGCTTAACGTTTTACCCCCACTGACGAATGAGGTGTGGACCAAGCCCCCTCCCTTCTCCTCCTCCGGCCCTTTGCGTTCACTATGCTGTTTCCTGCTCAAAGACGAAATACAAAATTAAAACCATATGTAGTATAAGTATAGCACTATCACATCACATTACATACAAATCCATGCATCTGTGGCAGTGACTCCCTTGTGACTTGATGACACATACAGTTCATTGCTTCTTCACAGGTTTTATGTGTTTATTATCATCATTTTTTATTTTATAGTTTACATCGGTTGATGGTTATATTATGTCTTGTCAGCACCTTCGCGGAACAACACTTTTAAATGGCGAAACTGACTTGGAAGACACTATATACTATACACGCAAAGCGTATCAAAAGAGAGAAGAGTTCCTAACGTCTTTTGCAAAGGATCCTATATAGATGTCCCCAAAAGTTAATTTCCTGATATTTTCATTTCAATCATTACCAATTCCGAAAAAGAATACACGAGTGACGACTATCTCCGTCAATAACGTTCCATTTTATTAAGTAGGCCGAATGGAAATATAAATCAGTGAGGTAAATGACCGTACGCAATCGGGGAGGGGGGGGGGGGGTAGGGCGTTCCACTTTCCCTGCTGGCGGAAAGTGAATGATCTTGCACGCTGCATGGGATGTCATCAGTAACTGAGTCAGTCAAATTGATATGGAGTACATTTTGCATCTAAGCACCCTCCGTTTTACCAAAAATTTACATCCTTCCATCCCTCCTCTGGACGAATTACAATCTTAGCCCTCCTCCAGTACGAAAAATGTGCTTGCGCCCCTGAGAGGGACCCCTCTGGCAGTTGCTTCGTAGCCCTGTATATATACCCAATATGAGGAGAAAGTTAACACGAATTGTGTGGTCAATTCCAAACATCTTGTCAAGGGCTAACATACGCCCTGTTGACGTTCCTATGCGTTGAACAAGTCGAACGACGTTGGTTTGTTTTATTTATTTTCTCCAGCATCGAACTGTATGTAGGTTCGACGTGAACAAAATGTCAAAGTTCACAGAAAAGTAGTAACTTAGATCAACACCTATCATCAGTTCGCTGTATATACTGGATAACTTACGATATGTCAGGATTTTCTATAGGGTGGTGCTTACCGAAGATGTGCACCTATTATTGAACTCACCTGGTTCCTATAATTAATGGTACTTAGATGCAAAGTGGCGCTGTATTTTGCAACTTTTGAAGGATATCCCAAAAGTATACGTGCTTGTGCCCCAGGTCAAGCTGATCTTTCTTCTAACCATCGTGGTGAAAACGTTTCCCGATCGCAATATTGCACAACACTGCAAAAACATAATTTAAAAGAGAATTGTGAAAACTGAAAAGACTTATAGGCCTATAGGGATTTTAACTTCATGTCCATTTACCTTATGGTATTGTAATGAATTGGACTTGCAGGTTTATGCATTACATATTTAAATCAAGTTCAAGTATACGAAATTGCAAAGTAGCAACAATATACTTACTTACATCTACCCTTTGGCAAAGATAGGACTATATATATTTATACATGTTTAATGCGCGTGTATATGAGTGCATGTGTTTCCATCATGCTAGCATCACTAATATGATGCCGTTGCTATGGTACTGTCATTCAACGCAAAGAACGAATTGCAATAACCCGATTCGATAAAGTAACACGTGAACACGTGACGATCATATAAGTATTATTTGTAAAGGTTTGAACAAGCCTAATATTGAATAACCTTATTAAAGAAGCATATTAGTGTAAATAGAAAAAGACATTAAACCGCCATGGGATATGAAAAGTATTGGTTTCATTTAATGAAATTCATTATTCGTAACAGACACTCTTTTCGCGCCACTATGTCATTGCAGACTTATGGTTGAAATGAAAATCTCGATCGGTAAGTTTTCCTGAGTTTTCATATACAGCTGCATAATTGTGATAATCAGCACGATGATAATGGATATAATTCCATGAATGCACACGTAATTGAGCATAACGTGACATGCGGGTTGTTGCATAGTATGTCACAACGGATGTTTAAAACTCCCATGCAACATTTTCATATAGTATATGTAAGATATTGGGTCGGCTACTATTTTGCATATACAAATCGGGCCGTATAAGCTGTTAATTCCATTATGTGTTATACATGTTAATCGGTATCCCGTTCAGCTGTGTAATTCACCTTACGGTGGGCGAGATGAAATGTGTCGTAGTGAATTAATGCAACACGTCACTGTAAATGAATATGAATACAATATAATAATACGATAAACAAAAACATTTTTTCAGCTCAACTGTCCTGATGACATTATTCACTCTGAGGTTGGCAGATGCATTCACAAAATATTACAAAGGCAATAATAACTCCGCTACAGTAACACAATACTATGAGGATGTGGCTTTGACCTAAATATGTAAGACATGTTCAGCCATTTTTTTTTCTAAGTTATCGGCTTCAGCCACCAGAATATATTCTTTTACACCCTGTCAGCGAACGATCCACAAATATGACGGTATTCTATAAGGACTTGGCTTGAAACTTTTCTTTTCCTCTACGACATGTACGTTTTATTGACAATTAAAGCATAAAATGTCATACGACACTACACTGTTCAAGTGAACGACACCTTTCAATTAAGCCTAGTCTGTATTTACTTCAGTGTAAACCACACGCATTTATATAGTGCACATTATAGAATTGTATACCCTAGTTTTTCAAAGTCAGTAACCATTTTGTCATTGAACTTGGATGCATACCATTTTATATATTACCGATATCGCTTCTCTTTGGTCAACGGTATAACTAGAACACTGATTCTATCAACCATGCTATCAAATTTATGGCCAGTGGTGGTAAAAAATTGTTGCTTTTTCTTACGCTGTCAGAAACAGATATGTAACAATTACTGGTCTACAGTATTGCTATAGTATAGCGTTTGATATAAGCAAATTCACGCGCTCTGCTTGAAAATCGTTGTAATGTGATATTGTCCTACTTTCTTCCTCTCTGCATGAACTGGATTGCCTTTGGTCTTCTCCATTCGAGTCACTTATATACTGAGTAGACTGTCAACATTTGTTATTCCTTTAGTTTAATGACGGAAGTAACCATTTTTAGATCTAGTTTTCAGTTTTCCATGAAAAGGTCAGTCGGCAAACACAGAACAGCAGGAAGAGACCCATCAATCCTGTAAAAACGTTATGGTTGCGTGTACCGTACGCATTATTGCGCTATCATGGAATGACTTTATAACTATTCTTTTGTTTCCGCCCCGTTTTTTCCAACCGCACAGCATTTGCTCGCAATACTTAGCATTGAGGGCTATACTAATATTGACCTAATTTATTGTCTAAATATGCCTCATAATGCAACATTTGATTTGTTTATATCTGGGGAGGATCCCTCCCCCTACATAAAGGAGTCGACTTCAATGAACCCAGGGCAGCACCCTCTTTTTTATAATTCTTCGTTTGCCTCCAGGCCCTTCCACAAAAGTTCAGTCCCCTACCTTACTCAGTCGGGGATATTTTGAACACCCCCCCCCCACATTGGAAATCCTGTGCATGCAAATGGTGGCAGCTCGGCACTTTTATGGCATTTGCAAATGTCCATCTCATGACAGTTTGAAGTTTTGAATAGAGGATCAGATATGGCGTACAGTGGATAATGAACCCTTTCGACTGCTCTCCCACCCCCCCTTTCCCTCTCTCTGAGTAATAAAGTTCACAATCAATACAAATCACTAGAATGCTTTAAATTATCTTCAGTTCTCTCTGTTTTCACACCATTTTGAAACATAGTTTTTACTTGTACTCGTTGATATATAAAGCATTATAAAAACCTTTATCTGAAAACATGGCTACGAATCGTGCCAGCCATTTCATGCACCATTCAGGTTAACCCGTTGGCCAGGTTAACCATTGAATGGTTGAAATTGAAATTGTTGAAACTGAAAACTAACATTTTGAGTGTTAATATATATGCTATTTGTGAAGCGAGTGTATAAACACAACCTTACTCAGGATCGATTATGCGGATCTTCGTCCGACTTTCACACCAGTGACCAATCCATTTTGGGGTTTGCTAAATGGATTTGATGATATTTTGCTATGCAATCATTTTGACATATTGCTGTTAAATGTCGAGTTACTCATGTACTCAGAGAAGAAATATTTGTATGTTTTAGTCAATTAGATCACAAAAAACATAAACATTTGATGGCATGTTGTGAAGCTTCCATAATTTCTACTAGAATATTTAACAATAAACTTGGTGGATATTAAGGCCATTGTTTTTTGCCACAAGTTTGAGAAATTTCACATTTCTTTACACGAGACGAAAGTTGGATCTGCTTATATAATTCAAGTGAACATTCCTATACCAAAAAGTTGTATTAAATTAGAAAAAAGTATGTAACAAAAATAAAACTGTTAAACGAAAAATCGTGTTATTCAGAGATTGCTCAGTTAAAAAAAAAATGCTCAAAAGTTGGATTAAAACGAAGAATAAAGATAGGCATATCTCAGAAACGAAACTTTCTAATCGCAGTCTAATCGCTTCCGGCATGAAAATATACAACGTACTTAATTCATTTCGCATAGGATGAAATTACTTTTTTATTATGTATATATAAATTTTTATTTATGTATTAATTTAATTAATTTATTAATTAATTTTTATTATGTATATATAAATATATATATATATATATATATATATATATATATATATATATATATATGAAATCATAATGAGTTGGAAAATCCAAAACAGTGATAAAACTTCCAGCCTCCACCGGGATTCGAACCCTAATCACTACAGGCTATGGACGCTGATTGTATGTCCAGAGGTTTAAAACCGGTATAAGGAAGGTCGTAATTCCACTGTAGGCGTTTGTCACCTGTATCGAACAATACTAGTTCTTTTTTGGTGACATATTTGCCTTATTACGGTGCTTGCGAGTTAAACACGTCCACGTGGACAGGGCCGGGGTTAGGTATAGGTTAGAAGGGTATACCCCAGGGGAGGGCGGTGTCAGGTCTCGGCTCAAGTCGAACTGTAATTCTACTATGTCGCCTGATTACGTTTTGGCCATTCTATCTGTATAAGCTGCTGTCTACTTTGCCTATAGTATACTCTTAGTTTTAATACTCTGTATAAATCCACTTTATCGTGTGTGTTTTTTACCTGAAGGAGTTGCACTCGAACCTGAATACATGCATAACAATAACTTGAGTTTCCATGGTTATTCATTAAATTAAACTTTCCTAATTGTTGAAAAATAGTTGAAAAGAAAAGTGCAGAACGAAATTAATTGAAATTTTCTAGATGTGTTTGAGGGCAAAGACTCCGGCGACAGACAGCAACATTACTTCGAAATTTTACGAATAATTAAAAACAGTTTATCTTGTACAGCGTCTGCATGGATTTTTTTTATTTCTTCTCCTTCTCTCACTTTCTTGTTGTTTTTGAAACCTTCATAAAACAGGCTATGATTTGGAGCGTAACACAGATAAGCTATATACAACTATATATCGAGGAGGCAATTACCAATACTGCAACGGAGACTGGAAGGTGTAACTCCATAAATCCCTTATTTTGAAATGTTGTTAGTTTGTACCCGAAGGATTTATATCTTTAAAATGAAAAAAAGATAAAAGAAAAGAGGGAACTTTCATCAAAGAAGAAGAAGAGTAAAACAGGAACATCCCGTGGGATTCGATTCTTTCATCTTCTAGAAACGTTTATTACATTTTTATGTATGTATATAGCCTCAGTACATACAAAAGTCTGAGGGTGCATACAGTTATACATTTGCTCGATACCCTCGATGAATTAATAAACATATAGTTTGACGTATTGATGTCGTTTTCACAAAATATATGCAATAATATAGAAAATCAGTGCGAAATTAAAGTCTTTACTTGGAGACACAAACCCAACCACCATTGTTAATCTATTTGATAGAGATAACTGTCCATGAAACATCTTCCACAATCAGCTATAAGATTATCTTGTTTTCCATTTGTGAGATATCACCGAGTTTATGTCACATCACACACAAGGCTGAAAGACATCAAGTCTCAATGTGCGTCATCGAGCCATGCACATGAGCTTTAAGTTTTTTTGTGTGTCTTTATACAATGTTTATTTTCTGTAATGTAGATGGGTTTGTAACGCTGACTGTCAAAATATTGAACGTCTGAATATAACCTAATGTTGGCATTGGTTTCAATATAGACACTGTCAACGTTCTACCTTGACATAATGACCACAAATACAATAAAAATATGAAAGTTTTCAAATCCTAATAGCTCTACGATAATCAAAGATTTACAAAATGACAGCCCCAGACACGACTTTATATCTCCCAGCCGGGAGAGGATTTTTCTTCATGGTTTGGAGGAGCTGTTCCTCACACAGATCTCGGTGTTACGAGCCTAAAATAATCGTTGGGTTTCTGTCCCAGTCTCAACCTTATGTTCTTTTTGTTCGATCCAATTAAGGAGATCCATCTGGCGGAGGAGGGAGTCTCACATGGAGTGGAGAGGGGTGGGGGGGGTACAGTGGTTGTTATATCTGTTGGTATTTTTTTGGTTTTTAAATTTAAAAAAGATACTTGTTATATTTTTATGTATAAAAATATCCTCCATATTTTTCCTTCATCTTTTTCAATAAAACTTCAAACGAGACTAAGGTTTCGAATAGTAACATCAACTCCAAAATCTATCGTTTTGGATTTCGAAAGTGAGGTCAATTTAGAAATGTGTGTTGAAATTTTAATATCGATTTTTTGTTTCTTATGTGACTTTTTCCCCCAACGTGAAAGTGTGTACGGTATGTTAGGCTATATTAGATAGCTTTCACTTTATGAACAACTACTATATTTTCAGCTATAAAGGGGATTTCCACATGACAGATCACCTAACACTTTTATCTTAAAGAGAAAAATATTCAACACCATCTCAATATATCGTCCCTAACTTGATATACTGTTGATTAAATGTTGTTGTTTGTTGACTGACTAAAGCCCTCGATTCTTCCAGTGAGTGGATCACGGTAGGTGGTCTGTGATGTCGTCACGGTAGAAGCTAGACTTTCCGTAATAACCTTCTCGTTGGTCACTCCTTGAAATGTGATGTACATTTGGATTGTTTATTTAGCTGCCAATGTTCTGTTTTTTAAAAAGTTTTCAAAATGAAGTATTTCTTTATAAATGTTATCTATCATATGTTTTTATATGTTTTTGTATGTTTTTATATGTTTTTATATGTTTTCACATTTTTAGAGATTTTATCTTCCTCTGTGAATTTATATAGTCAAATCTTATAAAGAAAAACCCAAAAACATGTACAGTGTAATTGCCATGATGACGTTATTCATTGATGACGTCATTCACTTTTTTGTTGCCAGATGCATTAACTTAACTTAGTTCAACAATCCGCGTCACACAAAACGTTACCAGAATGTGGTCTTGATCAAGAAATGCAGAAAAGTTCCAGCTTTTCTCTGTTTAGCAATAAACTTCAGCCACCGGAATATCACTTTAAGGGGGAAAAGGGCCTTTGTTTTAAAATGGATCATTGCCACACATTGGAGACGGTTACGGTACTTTAAAACCTATCTGAGAATCTTTCCTTCAAGTGTTGCCGATGGCCGGCACTTGGAATTTTATCCAAGACGAAGTACAAGGCCATGATTTGATAGCCTGCAGAAGGGCTCATCCATAAATTAGAGGCGACTTTTTGGGACTTTTAAGTGGAAATTAAGAGACCTTTTTGAGTGACTGTCCATTAAAGACAAAGGAAACAATAAAAGAAAAGAAAACCCTGGAACCGTCCATTGAACGTCTCGAGGCTATCTCGAAGGCCGATGTGGAATCCATTCAGCAAACAACTTCACAGCCATTAGTGTTATATAAATCATATTCATAATGAAAATACCACCCCCCCCCACCTCCCCTCTCCCTACTGGTACTCCATTGATAATAAATAGAAGACAAAACGATATAGTCTCGTCTGTATATAGCAGGCAAACATTTGACGTGCCACTATATACACGAAGCAAAGTTGCGATGAAATGTATATCAATGTCCATTTATTTATTATTCAAAGAAAAGTTGTTATTAATCTCATATCCCGATATATGTGTGACGAACTCCCTATAGACGACATAGACACTCAAAGCTACTATTTCAACCTTAAGGAATGAAAGTCTGTTCTCCAACATTGCTACACATCGCTAACATGATGATATTCATGATTGCCGAAGATATTACGCGACGCAGAAAGATAAACGAAAGAGACAAGATGCGACAATGCGCGCCTCTGTCCAATCCATACACTGTTTTCGATTAGTAACAGAATATGTGGGAAAGTATTGTAATGCTGCCGGTATATATTATAGAACAGGCAAATAGTATTTAGTGTCCTTATATACGATGTTGTGACATGCAGATGTCTCGTTTCTAATCTACCTAATGTAACATATATGAACGAATAGAGCGAAATAATTGAAGACATTTCTCTCAAGTCACAAAAAAGTTAAGCCACAAATATGGACTGTCCCCTCCGTCCGCCATATTTTCTCTCCTTGCATACAAAGTAGGATACGTAATCTCTCTTTGCTGCCGTCTGATATTTTAAAGATATTAAAAACACCAGTTACGACAAATACTCATTCTCTTTAGTAAACTTTAACAAGATAGTATACGTGGTAACGAAAGGGTAAAAACTCTAAAAAAGTGCAGGTATTATTATTATTCATTTTTTTTAAGTTTCCGCAATTAAGTCGGAAACATCTTACAAATCCTGTGGCGCTCTACTCAATACAACCAAACCGACATCTAGCCTATACCTGAGCGATGACCAGTATACAACTCCATAGTATACTTTTACTGCCTGGAAGTCAGTGACGTGCACAACAATTCGAAGTTGGAGAGGGTGGGCAAGTTCTAAACCCTCTCTTCGACTGATTAAGGTACTGGGAACCGAAACTGATCCAGGTTTTTATCACGAGGAGGTCGTGTGGTCCTGGGCTCGTTGAAGCCGATCGAGTCCCATGTGTCTTGAGATCAGTAGAATCTGTATTAAAGCACAACGAACCAGCGACGTAGCCAGGAATTTGAAAGGGGGGGGGAGCACTTTTTGCGATTGATATGGATTTTCAAAGTTGTAGGCACGACTATCTGAGCGGAGCGCCACCATCGGTTGGCGCGGAGCGTACAAGAAAATTTTTGGTTTTACAAACCCCCCAGATGGCCGGAAACGGCCCTTCCCGAGTGTTCATTCTGGTTCCCTGGCCTCTTGCTAACTTGAGACACCTCATTCAATATCACTTTTAAACCCAAAAAACAAATGAGTTAAAATAGTACGTAATTCAATACTACATAATGTATTTAAAATTAGCAAGGTACATGTACAGAGTAGTCTTACGTTTAAACTTCTGATACTTATAGATACAAAGATAGGCCTGAAATGTCTTTGATACAACTATAGCCAGTAAATGTCTTTGATACAACTGTAGCTATTAAATGTCTAATTCAATACTACATAATGTATTTAAAATTAGCAAGGTACACGTACAGAGTAGTCTTACGTTTGAACTTCTGATACTTATAGATACAAAGATAGGCCTGAAATGTCTTTGATATAACTATAGCCAGTAATTGTCTTTGATATAACTGTAGCTATTAAATGTTTAAGTTAGCCTAATAAGAGAAGGCGAGAGGTATCCGACGATTGCAATCTGATGCAAATTTCTCAACTGTTTTCTCAACTGAAATATTATCTGCGTAAACGGGTTCTTAACTAAATGTTAAAAAACTGACAAGATCGGATCCTAGTCTTTTTCGGCGGGTAGAGTGTTGAATGAAACGGCACGCGATAGAAATGACAGCCTAGATGACAGAAGAATAGGTCACCTAATTTAGCCATATTCTTGCTACGTTCATTTCAATAATTTTTCCTGTCTATAGACTCTTAAACTCGTCCAGCAAGCTTATCGATTTGAATTATGGGTGTTTTTAAAAAAAAGATAACTTGGCCAAAAAAAAATGTGTGCCCGGGCCTACAGTGCTACATACTGGCTACGCCCCTGATCATATGATATCATAATGAGCAGATTTTGTTTCCTGTTTGAATTCTTTTACATATTCTTTTACATAATATATCAGAAAGACAAACAATAGTGCTCTTTTACAATTTTTCCAGTAGGATGATTCTTGTTTATTGTCCAATGTCTGGACTTTAATACATTTGACGAACTTAACTGATGGACAATATAAACTTTCATATTTTGTAATATTGCCAGATATGCAGTGGCCTAAAAGCAAATATCGTTATCGCAGTGTATTAGCAGTGTAATAATTATTACAGGAAGTGCGTATCACGTACGATTGCTAGCTTAGCTTCATAACATGCTGTTCGTGCAACAACTTATAAAGAATCATAGAAAGGATGAGAACGAACGTTGTCAACGTTGTTGTGCATACAGTTCGTGACATTCCATAGAGTGCGGTAAGGTAGGCAATATGTATTTTATTACACAGTGGCCAACTGTAGGCTTGTAATTGGCTATAAGCTAAATTTAGCTAATTTAATTGCATCTGCCAAACTAAGTAAGTAGTTGAATCAGTAGGCGTGAATGTTACTACGATTACAATCGAGTTAACGGAGCTGACGAGTATTCAAGATCAAAAGAGCACTGACAAAATACCATGCTAAAAACGGCAGTTTAAAAAAAAAATCGACACTGAAAGGGGGGTAGCGGTCGCTCCCCCTGCTCCCCCCCTGGCTACGTCCCTGCAACGAACTATGTCCATGTGGCCATATACTGAACTTCAATAGTCCCCCGCCCCATGCAGGAGTGAGGAGGTGAAAGAGGATGGGGTAGGGGGTGGGAGGCTAGCGATCTTTATACGACTAGCGTAAGTTTATCTGAATAAAAATGGTAATATATTACCTCTGTAAATTTGGGGCATGGCAGTTGTCAATGGACAATATACTATAGCTTATGTAGTTTTTATTTTTTCATCTTCTTCTTCTTGGGAATTTCAATATCAAATGAAAGTCGGAAAGAAAGCCATTCAGTTACTTCAGTATAAGAGGCCACATTTTTAAAAGAAATACGTTTGTTTGAAGTACAAAATAATAGAGAGACAGAGATAGAGAGAGAGAGAAAGAAAAAACGGCAGTGTGGTCCCCCGGATAATATGCCCAAGGGAAAATACGGTGGGATCGCATTTACTTCTATAGGCCTATATAGTTTGATATCGGAATATTGGGTTCAACGTCACTTTAATTGGTCTACTGAGTAACAGTTGACACCAAAACAGTTAAATAAGGTAGCACCATCTTTAATTACTTGAAGATTGGACTAGAAACGGAGACAGTTATAGTTCCTCAAGATACTGCCGAAGGGGCCTGCAGTGAAGTTTCAAACATGTCCTTCCTATCCAGGCCAGGTCGACAGAAACTTGATAAGCGAATTGGAAAACACACAGCACACTAAAACATACAAACCTTATCAACGGAAAAATACAGAGCAAAACGCAAAACGTCCGATGCGCGGGTAGATTTTTTCTATTTATTCTAAAAGTTCAGTCAAAGAACTGTGATGTGAAGCAAAGAAAACGAAATAAACAAAGGAAAACACCTGCATCGCTGGATGGTATTAATCTTGTCAACATGAAACTTTGTTAGCATAACGAGTGTTAGGACATTATAGTGGGAATGAATAGATTTTCTGAGTAACTGCAAGTAACCGTCATGTTCCCTAAGACGGGTGATTTAAGAATTTGTTATTTTCTCTCCCCACCCCCCCCCCCCCCAAAAAAAAGCAAAGGGGATTTCGTGGACAGCTTAAGCCGAAGAAGCAGTAGATTTTTATGACTAAAAACCGTGTGTAGAAATCTAACTTTGAAATATTGAATTCCTGGCTGCAAAAGAAATACGGAGAAATTGTAGGCTAGTCGTCTTGTCATCAATGGTTGTGAACTGTGCATTCCATATTACAATAAGAGAACTAGAAGCACTGATAATGTCATTGTGTTGAGGTTCGTATATAGTCAGCTAGATAAAGCGAGACATCAAGTGCTCTCAAGCTCAGACATGGGGCGACTTCACTGAGCGTCGAACGTGACAGTTTGGTTCCAATGAGCAGGAATTGCATCCTGAAAACCATTTAAGTTAAAAGGAGAAAACATATTTCTCATGTTAATATCTTAACCGCTAGAATTAGATTTTAAACCCAAACTATTTACTACATTTAAGCAAGTATACAAAAGGGCAAGTAAAAATGGGTTTCGTTAATACAGTACTGTATATATATATATATATATATATAAAATTGAAAACGTAATGAGTAGGAAAATTCAGACAGTGAAAAAACTTCCAGGGATTCGAACCCGGGCCTCCCGCTTTATATGCGGACACCCTAACCACTAGGCTGTGGACGCTGATTGTATGTCCGAGGTACGAACCGGTAAGGAAGGTCGTAATTCCACTGTAGGCGCCTGTCACCCGTATCGAACAATATATATATATATATATATATATATATATATATATATATATATATATATATATATATATATATATATATATGAAAATCGTAATGAGTTGGAAAATCAAGAACAGTGAAAAAACTTTCAGCCTCCACCGGGATTCGAACCATGCACGGGCCTTCCGCTCTGTACGCGGACACCCTAACCACTAGGCTATGGACGCTGATTGTATGTCCAGAGGTTCGAAACCGGTAAGGAAGGTCGTAATTCCACTGTAGGCGTTTGTCACCTGTATCGAACAATACTAGTTCTGTTTTTGGTGACATATTTTGCCTTACTCTAGAGATCAAACATGATGCTGACCAACTCGAAATCATTTGTGATTCCTAAAGCCGGATCTCGAAAGAGATACTTTGAACAGACTTTATGTTAATGCAATGGAGGTAAACGACAAAGGCAAATGAATATATATAAATGAAAATCGTAATGAGTTGGAAAATCAAGAACAGTGAAAAAACTTTCAGCCTCCACCGGGATTCGAACCATGCACGGGCCTTCCGCTCTGTACGCGGACACCCTAACCACTAGGCTATGGACGCTGATTGTATGTCCAGAGGTTCGAAACCGGTAAGGAAGGTCGTAATTCCACTGTATATATATATATATATATATATATATATATATATATATATATATATATATATATATATATATACATATATATATATACATATAGCCAATATACGGCCTATATGAACTTAGGTGTCGACTATGAGTATAGAGAATAAACAATGTAAAACCAACCAAGAAAAACCACGTGCCAGGTATGGGTGTACAACGATCCGATGTCCAATACAAACGGGAGTTTACTGAGAGAGGTGGAGTGATGCGGTCAAATGGAAATGCAATGGACATGCGATGAACTAATGATTCTCATGCAGGTCAGACCCTTAGTGTTATATATATATACCGTATACATGTGAAATGAACTATCAAATTGATCCAATTTCCGGCTTCATATATCTTATATGCCGTTGATGTGACATAAAATATTACAATCGTTTATTTGATTTGGATAAGTGTATTATGCAATAATATGTGACGTCATACATGGACTACATCAACAAATGCTCCATTAAAGCTGATATGATTATATAAGATTGGAAATATAATGTAACTGTGTAGAAGGGTATTATTTTTGTTCGTTTTATTTTGTAATGATTAATCGACTTCATCAACCTTAAAAGTGACATCAATTACGTAAGGGTTTAGTAGAATCAGTGGAAAACAATGGAAAACCATACATTTTCATGCATTGTCTATGTGCGATCTGGGGTAATTATTATGGCACAAAGTTTGATAAGATGAATGAATTTAAAAATTTGATTTCTTCTCAACGGAGCAGGGTTGGAGGAAATACGTTTTTCTTATATATTTATTCTTACTTTTTACTAATTTTCGAAATCATCTATTTCCCTATACCTATAACTGAACAACTTGTCATTTACACAGTCAAATCAAACTGTGTGTAAATGCTTTATTTACTGCGTGTAACTGGTTTATTTGACCTATAAAAATCTTTACCTTTTTGTTGAAAGACCGGGGAAATTGATTAATTCAATATTATCAACCCCCAATCATGTATGCTGTACACAAACAAAATATTCCGCTATAAATCTGTGTATTATTGTGATTGTCTCTATATCTAAGCGTACGTCGTTGCAACATAAGAGAGGAAATGGGTCACTGTGAAGTCTGTATCGTAAAATGAAAGATTTTTTGTTATAAGTATTTCGAAGGTCTTAAGATGCATCTGCATCTCACTCACACATATCTTTTTCATATATTCTGTTTTTCTTCAATTGTGCTTGAATTTCCAATGGAACTATATGGGCTCGTTTTCAATTCCAGTCATATTCTCAATGGAGTTTTGTCGCGTTGATTTCCCTGCTGTGATAGGTTATACATTTGTTATTAAAGCCCCTATCCTGCGGTATATACAGATACTGTACAAACTCAAACGCATTAACCGGTGGATAATGTAATTTATGTCTTTCATAATGATTTAGTAACGTTCAAATGTTAATATTTCTTCTACCGGGAAACATGCAAACCAGTTGCCGTTATAAATTCAAGTTAGATTAGTAGTTTATAATACGAAATGCAGATTAATCAGGATCCGGTGGTTGGGGTGGCCTGGGTGGGGTGTGCACCCCATTTTGAAGCCCCACAAAAAAAAGTAAGTAGTTATTAATACAATCTTGTGTGGAAAATTAATTTATAAGCTTTATAAAGCCTCATAATGCACCACTTCACGTCTACAATATTTTCCTGCATGGGAGAGGGACCCATACCCTCCAACCTCCCCCCATCCCATGGCATCCGGCTTCAACGACCCTAGTGCGACACCCCTCTTTTTAGCAACCCATTATCTGCCCGTGATAACCAACAGATTAGGAAATTGATTAGGAAAATCATGTATCCCTGCATGTCAGTATAGTTACCGTACTTATTACGACTTGAGAATGTACGATAGTTTTAAGCCTCGTAAAGTCTTCCATCCGTTCATTCTGTCCTATTATACGTGTGCCTATATATAATGCTATAGAATTAAGCGTGCCCAATATCAAATGCCCAGCAGCCCGTCTGAACGCAATCAATAAATAAATACTCGACGATTCATATCAGAAGAAATAACTCGTATTTGTTTTCAGGTTTAAATTATGTCATTTTAAAGGAGTGTTCCTTAGATCATCAAGGTATATATATATATATATATATATATATGTATATGGACGATACCACCCATGAATATACCGAGTTCTCGCCAATATCAATATGTCAATGAGCTCTGATCCGATCATGCAGCTGGTTAGGACAATACTTTATTTCATCTTATAGAAATTATAATTTTTTAGACAAAGTTTAAACAAATATATATGGGATGCTTTAAACAAAGCTTGTGACCTAAGAATAGCCTACTTAGAGAATATGAGTTGTTGACCTAAAATATAATATTTCAAATCTAAATGAAAGATTTGCTGATGTTACAATCCCAAAGTAAATACTAAGCATTTTCGTCAGACTAAAGTTAGCCCCCCCCCCAAACAAAAAGGCGTACAAAATATCAATTTGAAATAGTAAACGATTGTTACTAAGTATTATGAACAAAATGAAATTGAAAGAATTTGAGTTCGCTACTTCGTAAAGACTTATAGGGAACTTTAAATATAAAAAAAAACTAGTTCACATGAACACTGAACACACGTAGTTTCCTTAACATCTTTACACATTGGAGATATCGAAATAATAAAAGAATTACGATTCATTAAAGCATAAAAATGCTCGGTATTTATAACAATTCAATTATATACATTAGGGTATGTTAATATATATATTGGTATGGTTTTACTTTATTTTAAAGCTACGTAAAACACAGAGCTATTTAACATCTTCCGTGAATTTACGACACAGTACGTAGTAGTGGCTTTTTAACTGCATGCCCTCGTGCTACGGAGATTTCACCACATATATTGTAAACACTTCGTGTGTTTTTGTTTTTTTGGAAATTCATCTTCCATAGATCTACGTTGTCGTGTTATTGATGCCTATATATAACTATGCGTATGTAATAAATATAGTTACATATGCGTTACTAAGCAAACGGTTAGCGAGCAGTAAGACGTTCACTTCTCAAAATTAATACTCCTTACTATGAATAAAACAGTACAGGGGTATGTAAACACAGCTTAATGTATAGTATCTGTGCTGTCCAATGTAGGGAGGAAAGGTAACAGTGAAATCAGTTGCTCATTTGGGGTCTATTATAGCTGTCTCGGTTGCCATAGCAACGTTTGCCATGATAAAGCTTCATGCCCTCGAGTAGTGAGTCTCGGAGGAGGGGTTATCACTGGTAGGGTGATCGAGGGTGACTAGAAGGTCATTTCTGAGGAAGGGGTGAGAAGATGTCCGTGTGTGTGCGTGTATGGGTGCGTGTGGGAGTGGGTGTATGCGACATCTGTTTTGTTTCAAGATGTAGGCTATTGGTAATATGAATATTTAGTGTCTATGGCATAGTTTGTATGGCAGTTATGAATAATGGTGAGGAGACCTTGTCAGAAAAGTTGATGTGCGGGTGGGCTAGGGTGGGTAGGATAGAGGCGGGTTGGTATTAATTACATTTTGACTATACGACTCGGGCATTATTACAATATAATATTTAACCTGTAAACTCATGTATGTTTGTATATGGACTGTATACGAGGTATATAGGCTATCTTATACTATTATTGATTTATCTCCAGTGTGGATCCGAAGTTAAATGGACTAACGCGTGGCAATGTATGGCATATATCGTACAGTTATACCAATGTCTAGATTCACTTAATCCTCACTATCTGTTACTATTTTCCTCCCGTTTTAGGCATAATTTCTTATTCTTAACGAATCGTTTGGGCAAGCGACACACTTAACAGCCGCCCATCGCACCCCCCCCCCCCCTCCACGGACCGCCCGGCTCCTTGTGGAAACCTACGACTATACGGAAATACAGAATTGGGGGCTAAACGAAGAGAAAATATGAAAAATATCGAATTTATTGTCATCATAAATGCTCAGTAGAACTATTTCTAGATATTAAGCAGGACGGTCGCGCTACTTGATGAAGTCTTAGTTTTACGTCATATTGAATTATTTATGAGTGTACAATTTTAGCCACGTTATAATCACAGATAGGCATAAATTAAAGGGCATATCCGAAGGAATGAACAAAAAGAACGCACTATCTTCGCATATATCTTACACAAACAAGATCATTTCTTATGGGTATTTACGAGCGAGGATGCGGATAACTGATGTGAATGAGAGGCGGCATTTTAAGAACTTATATGCAGCGATAAATTGGGAAGACGAGGAGGGGAGGAAGGGGTCGACAGGCCGGGTCCATCCCGTCCCCCTTCACCCAAAACAAACGGAAGCTCACCTTTACACTTAAACTGATGGTTCGATGAACATACGGGACATACATACCATCGGACATGGAGGGAGGGACTTTAAATTTTAATTACAATTAAACACACCAACAACAACAAAGCAAAGACACAATCATAAGAAATTGTCAGATATTGTAAAAGATGTTAAAGATATAGTAAGCGTATAGTCATGTAGACATGCATATACTGATGCGGTGTAAGTTCTGTCACACCGTTTCGTCCAGCATATATTTAGCTAGCAGGTGTGGATTCATGGGGCGTGGGGGTGTGAACCAAAAAAATAACATTATTAGCGAAACCTGGCGTGTAGACCTAATTTTAAACCTAATTCATAGCCTGAATATACGTCTCAGAATGTGCTATTTCACGTACAAAATTATATATATTTTTTCCATGGGGAATGACCCACACTCTTAACATGGAAGACGACGACCCCAGCGCTAGTGATTGCTCCTTTAAGATCCCCATCGCGTTGAAAAGTTAAAGCTCCGTGATGAATGGTCGAGAAAACAATTTTGAATTGTTCCTTGAATATAAATGATGCATGACCCCAGCCGCGTCCGAGACAGTCGAACTAGCTCTATGCTTGATTAACTTAGAAGGTTGGTCGGCGATAAGAAGAACTGTTTGTCGTTTTGATCTTAAGACGCGACAGTTAAAACGGAAAAGAGATGAAAATACTGGACATAATTGAGTCAGCTCTCTGGTATTTTGTTTGTAGTCAAACAGTGATCTTGCTTAATGTTGGGTTATACACGATTCTTGTCCAAAGTATATTATATAATGCCCGCCGGCGTTCGTGTCTTTTCTAAACTATGCGGAAGTCTAATAAAATGTGACGTGTATATAGAATATACGTTTAAGTTTACCACGTTAAATCTATGTGGGTGTGTTTGTGGAACACCGGTGATAATGGAAACTAATCACAAGAACACTGGTAATATCACCTGTAGATAAAACGATATCTAACGTAGAACAAGGTATTAAATATGTTGTTTTTTGGTCAGTAAGTCTTAGAATTGACCAGCTTTTATCCAAACTTTAGAAAACCAGCAGAAGCTCAATTGAATCCCTATTTTTTTTTATGATAATGGAAAAACACCGAGGTTCAAAGCAAGAATTGCTGCAAGCATTCCTGCCCCCGGGACCACCACTCCACCCCCTCCTCCGACCGACAAGAATATACTTCAGCTTCTTTCCATTATCAAACATATTAAGGGCAGTGAAGGCTTAAGAATCCTGCTTATCTAGCCTACTGCAAAGGACCTACATGTGTACATAAAAACGCAAACGTTTCCATCCAACAGGTTCTTCTTCAAATGTGAACTTTGAAAACCTGCTAGGATCCTGCTCAGGCCCTATGACTTTTACATACAATGAGAAACATTTGAGTAATTACTCCGTAACTCGCGATGTCTATCTCACTTGACCAGGCCCTGAATTAAGACACACACGGTGCGCAGTGGGAAGCGCTGTCAAAGCGCACGTTAGGACAAACAGATGCGTTGACGCGAGTGATTATATTCGTCTTTGGTCAAAATGGTTACGCTCACTGCGGCTAAGTGACACACATGTTATCACATTTCAACAAAGTGTTGGCCTCATAGTCACAGGCTGTCCAGTTCAAACCCATGAAGCTACAGTTTCTCGACCGATTCCAGTGAAAGATTCAGTCTTTCTCAGATGAGGGGGCGCAGAAGACAAATATCGGTTGATACCGAAGTTACTAGGCTACCGACACAACCGGCATAAAAAACTAACAACAGTAACAAGCAGAGAATGCCCACGCCCAAAACATGGTCAATTTTCCACTACACACCAAGTTTTTGAAAAGTATGATTAAAGCTATTTCTTTTTACAGCCAATGAAAGAAAAAGAATGAATCGAGCGCCCCAGGGCTATGGGCTTAATGCAGAATTATAATGGAGTCATTGAAGCAGACTTCCATTTAGGGATTCTGGGCGACCTCTCCCAGGAAAAATAATTAAAACTTTATATGTTAAATGGTGCATTCAGAGTAGCATGTTTAGACTGTCAATTAAGTATAGATAAAATATTTGATTACTCAACCACTCATGTTGTAGCAACTGATTGCAATAACATTTACAATGTAACTTCTCAACTATCTAGTACATGCTCACTCTAAACAAATATTTTTTACATTTTTTGTTGTTGCATCTGTTGAGTTGATATGATAGATTTACGAACAATCTATCATACAAGTGGTTTTGCGAATTTATCTAGTTTTATTAAACATGAGCAAGGTTTATTTTAATCCATCAACAAATATTGAGATTGCAGACTGTTGGTAAAGCATATTCCAGAATAAATTCCGTTTTTGCCATACATGATACTCGAATAAACATTACAACGTTGCTCTACATGCTTGTTTATCACAACTGTTTTCCTGCTGTTCAAACACTTTGGAGGATGGCTTTATTCTCATGTGCTGTTTTATTCTCGACCTGTCAATCAAGCCAGGACATTCTCATGAATAGTATTATTTTGTAGGCTGATTTACAATCTGATAATGCATCACTCATTCCTAGACCCACCATTGTTCCACTCCTCAGATCCCCCCCCCTCCCCTCCCTCCAACACCACACCACCTCTTGAAGTTAAGGCAAGATGAAAGATAAAAACAACACAAAGATTATTTTGATAAAATTTTTGATTTATTCCAACGTCTTCATCAAAGAAAGACAGTATGAATTGATCAATTAATCACATGATCTATTTCTGTTATATTATTAACGAATTACACCTCATTGTCGTCAAGGAGATACTGCCAATTGCCCACTCTCACTTTTAAATAACTTATTGCATTGAAGTCACATTCTCACTAGATCTGGATAGCTCAACATTGAAGTTTATCCTTGAACAAAATATGTCCAGATACTGGTTTGGTAAAAATAGGAGGAGGAGGAGGAGGAGGAGGAGGAGGAGGAGAAGGAGGAGGGCAGCAGTGAAGAATGGATTCTGTGGTAGTACAGTGGTAAAAAGGTTACCAAAGCACTAGAGATGTGGTAACTGGCTGAGAGTGTGTGATATATGTGATAAATGTGTTTTATCTTCTAGGTGAGATCTATTCAATGTTCATATCATGGTGACATTTTTCATTTGCAAAGTGAACCCTCATGAAAGAAGAAAAGCCAACCAACAGAAAATGTTAACTAACCCCATTAAAATGGAAGGAGTCTGCATTATAACATTATGCATACATTTATTTGTGCTAGTCCAGTTGCATAATAATGCTTGACAATGACTCCTGTCTCCTTCTTCAGCTCCTCCTCCTTATAATGAATTAATTACACAATCAATGAATCAAGGAATCATCATTCTTTCTCCTTCAAGTGAACAACTTGGACTCCCTGTCCAGAGACTGCAAGACACTGCTTCCCCTTCCTATATAATGACAAAGAAAAGAGAAGAACACAATAGCCAGTTTGTATCAATTGCAAAGAAAACAAAAGGAGAGAAAGATGTAAACAAATAACAGTGATGAGACTACTTGATATCCTCTACACGAAGACCTCCCAGCTTCTGGTGCTAGATCAGATATCGAAGAATGATAAATATATATAATATATGTAATAATAAGATATATATATATATATATATGTATGCGACCCTGTGAACATACAATCAGCGTCCATAGCCTAGTGGTTAGGGTGTCCGCATAAAAAGCGGGAGGCAAGGGTTCGAATCCTGGTGACGGCTGGAAGTTTTTTCACTGTTCTGGATTTTCCAACTCACTACGATTTCAATTATATATATATATATATATATATATATATGTATATGTGTATGTGTATGTATATGTGTATGTATATGTATATGTATATATATATATAGGAATAACGGAAAAACTGTTAAACAACTATGCTGCATTTAGAGAAAGGCTGGATCTCGAGTGAGATACAATAATTGAATTAGGTAAGTGATTGGAAGTAAAACAGCCAATGTATGGTTTTTGCAGAGCTTTCGAGCAAAACTAGCTCTTCTTCAGTGCATGATCACCGAAAGTGACAAGGAGTAGCAGGAACTATAAAACAGTTTCAATTCCTGCTACTCCTTGTCACTTTCGGTGATCATGCACTGAAGAAGAGCTAGTTTTGCTCGAAAGCTCTGCAAAAACCATACATTGGCTGTTTTACTTCCAATCACTGTATATATATATATATATATATATAGATAGAAAGATATATAGATATACATATATATATATATGTATATAAAACAATAACTAGCCTAGCTCAACACTAGATCAGTTGAAGAATTTCATCCTAATATTGATTCTGAGACACTGAGGGAATGTTCTAACTCATAGGAAAGAACCAAATCAAGGAAGATTGATCTGTAAACCCACGTCAGATTAAATTAACAAATGCAACTTAAAACTCCATCAAAAAAAAATGCATGTGAAAGAAAATCACTCGACTACAAGACATCTGCATTTTGACAACACCATAAGAAAATGAGTTTTTCCCCCAAAAAATTTCCCTTTCTCTGTAGAACATAAAAAGCCTCTACCCTGTTTTTTCCCAATTTTCATTTTATGAGGAGATCAACTGGCAGCCACTCTGGCTGAGAAATAAATTTAGAGGCCTAGCTCTTATATCAATCAATGGAGCATGTATGAGGCATCTGTACATTATCATTTCTTCTATGGATCCTAAATGTATGACAAGATATGATTGATGTACCAATGTTGGTATTGTTTTGCTGGTAATAAACTTTTACCTGTTTGTCCATCCGGCTAGGCTAGATATGTCTGGAATACATATGAATCGGCAACTGGACATCTTAGAAATAAAAAAATAAAAAAAGAGTTATGTTTCATATTTTGGTGTGCTGATTAACGAATTAACAAATTCAGATAGGTTTGCTTCTGTGTTTTCAGTCATTAAATTTACAACCCACTTCCAGGCTGGACTTGAAAAGAAATATGGACGGTAAAATCAGGTCATTCCGACATTTCAGAAGAGGGAAAAACCTGTCCATAAGCCCCTTTATCTGCTGCAAAAAAGCCTGCCTATGTAAAAGCGTAACAGAGAGTCAGAGACACAGGCTTTTTGCATCAATAATTAAGCAGTTTTGTGGACAGGTTTGCTCTCAGAGTATACATAGTAGAAGTGCAAGTGTTTAAATGTTTGAATTGTTAATTTATCACTTAAAACATTACCCACTACTAATATTTGCACTGTAAATTTACTATATAACGGCAACATTGCGGTGGACATAAAGATAACAGCATGTTTTCAGATTCTTTAATGGCAGTTTTTTTTTTTGGGGGGGGGGGACAAATTCTATGCAAACTTCAGCTTTAGAACTGGAAAGACAACATGAGATGCTTTACCTTTAATGCGCCTTCTGACTGGAGGCGCCAAACGTTAAGCCGTTGATCTACTGAGCAAGAAACCAGGCTGTTGGAATCCAAAAAGTAGAGACCTTAAGAAAGATGAAGGAAAACGACGGACAAATTAAAAAAAAAAAATATGGCGACAAAAATAAATGATGACATTTGAGAAAGATATAAACCCAACTATGAATATTAAGATGCAAAATGTTTGTTTAACCAAAAAAGCTAGCCAAAATTTAATTCTTGTTTGCTTGGCCAGAGACGGAAAATAACTTTCTCGTGTAAGAATGCCCCCAAGTTTGTTCCCGGTATGATGCAATCAGGAGATGAAATATATTACCAACCATTCCTGTTTCTTCTCTCTCTCTCAGATTCATACTTTTATGACCAAAGTGAAAGTTATTTAAATTTTAAAAACATAAGAAAATATTAAAACAAAGCTATCAAAGTAAATGCATGAGGTCAAAATACAGTCAACTATTACGTCCTACGATATCAAGTTTAGAACTTACTCAAGTCTTGAGAAAAAATGAAAAATCTGATAAGTATGATACAAGAAAAAATAGAAAAAGATTTTTGCTATAACTTGAATTGATCATTATATTCAATAATACCTCTAAGTTAAATAAAGAGAGAATTTGAAAGTACAATGTCTACTCCTACTGAAAGTACATTTCTGGATTCCATATTTACATATCATTTAACATCTGAATGATCCTTCAAGTGAATTAAAGATGCATTACTGACATAAATCTGCAAGTAACTACAAGTTCATATACACCCTTGAAACTTTGGGATTTGCACAACCGCCTCAATTTTGTTAATTTTTAACTTAAAGATAGCTTATCTGTGAGGGGCCTGTAACACCTTCATTGATATCATTGACCACTTATGGTGTCATTTGCCAGAAATCTAAAGCAATCCAGAGATAAAATTACAAGGTACAAGATCATCAAGACTTCACACATGGACCCCCCCCCCCAAAAAAAAATAGAAGGATTTATCTTTTTTTTCTTTTTGATCATTGAGACTCTATAATTGCACTTTGCGTTGCATTGTAGCTTCAGAGAGTAATAAATTTACACAAGATTAGATACTGCTCATTCTTGCTCAGATATCTACAGAATGAGATCCAGGATTTCAAAGAGAGGTGGATGGGGGCAGAGGGTGACCCTAGGGTCACTGAGGACACTCTGATGAAGGGCTCCGGGGGGTGTGATATTTTAGAGGTGAAATGGAGCATCCTGAAGCATATTTAAACTACAAAATAAGTCTATTTAATTGTATCTACATTCAAAGTTGTGCTTATAAATACTTAACATTTGTGTGTGTATGGTTGAAAAAGTGGGAGGGGGAGGGGTGTATGCCCACCCTCTACTCCTCCCCTCCCCTTACTTGCATGTAGCATACCCCATCAAGATTGAGAGTAACTGGTGAATTTTTGTTCTATATCAAAGCCATGAAGCTTTTCTTCTTTTTGCCTAGAGTTGTCCAAATTTGTTTAAATTTAAAACAAGAATTTTTACTAGGCTGTGCCTAGCTACATGTATCATTCTTGTAAGACTTAAACTAAAAAAGGTATCAAACACACTTCCCCAAATCAGTCCACCTATTGTCACACTAATGTAACAAGCCAGAATATGTTTTATGATCATATATTGGCAAGATAGACAACATCCAATAAACCCTGGTTCCTTCCCTCTCATTCATTCCCCCTTTTTCTAACCTCTCCTCCCCCTCCCCTTCCCTTCCCATCTTCTCTCCCTCCACCTCTCTTTCTCTCTCCCTCGCATCTCCCTTCCATTTCCTTTCCCTTCCCTCCCTTCCCATGGTCTCTCCCTATACCTCTCTTCTACTCTCCCTCATATCTCTCTTCCCTTCTCATCTTCTCTCCTTCCACTTCTCCCTCGCATCTCCCTTCTCCTTTCCTAATTTCGCTCCCCATTCCCTCTCCCTCTCCCATCTATAGCTGCTTAAATTTTGAGCAAAAACGTGGGCTTCTAGAGTTAAATAAGATTACCAAATGGTTTAATGGTTCACAGAAAGTGATGCTGGTTTACAAGGTTAAAACAGATGTGGGGAACAAAAAAAAAAAAAAAATCAATGAAAATACAGTTTGTTTGCACAAAAAGGAAGCAAGGGATATCTATTTCTCTGTTAAAGTGGGACGAACAGGCAGGACGATCTCCGGTCCCCCCCCCCACATCACGTAGACGATAGCCATAGAAGGTCGTATGTACATAACACGCAAATGGTGGTAGAGCCCTGCCACCCAATGAAAAACATTGATCTATTTCCTATCCTTGTGTCGAGTCATCTCTGTGTGTGTGTGTGTGTAGACAGATTAAACAAACTCCATCGATGCATCAGAGATTAATATCGATCATTCTTACCCGTTATTTGAGCTGCATGGGCATAACAATTACTCCGGCGAAGATCAACTTGCAGCTGGGAACGACTCACGACGGCTGTCTTCTTCAACTCCACTAAATGAACATGAATGGCATTGTCATCTCCTCCAGAGGCAAGCAATAACATACCGCCTGCGGGATGAGGAAGACTGTCTCAATCAGGGGATATTTCTGGACAGATATTTCATCAAGAATCGTCACAGCCGAGTGAAACTTCCTCGTGAAATGACACAGACAATGTGAATGTTCCAGATGGAGACATTTCACCAATTTTTTCTGAATATGATACAGGCACGATGTCTTGCCGAAATCAAACCCCTGATACGGGAATTATGCATCATGATGAAAACCCCAAAAATAATTGTGAAACGGCAATCATTTTAGAATCATGATGGAAAGACTTCCTGGCCTTCTAGGCAGACAATAATTTGATATTTTGCCAATCGTCGGTTAATCTATGGTTGCATCAACTTGTGGGGGGGGGGAAGTAATAATGAAGATATGAATCATAAATTCACTGTGTAGCAGAAAAAAAAAGAAGAAAAAAAACATTTATCAACAAGAGGGAGAGAGAGAGATATAGAGAGAGAAGAATGTATCATGAGGTTGAGGTTTAGTATGATGTGGTTTGAGTGTGTAAAATTGTTTGGGATCAGAACATGGGCATGAATATAGTGTGGATATTCTTTCCATTTCATCACTAAACGGATAACATTTCTAAACTTTTATAATACTACAGAGGAAGTAGAAGGAAACACACCGGTCCAACTCCCGCCTTTATAGCTCGTTCCGTTGAGGAGATAAGAAATGTACACGTTTTATTCAGATAAGCTGTATATTGCACATTAACTTGTGAATCTGATCCTCCATTCCCACTGACTGATACTTGCCAAGGCTATATATATTATGTGCAGCAGAATCCCTAAAGACATTATTGCCCTAAATTGATCCTGTGTAAAAGTAAGTTGGCCTGATGTTTCGATCCTAGAAGGATCTTCTTCAAAGGCTAAATGACAAGTAACAGTAACAGAAGGGACAAAAACACGCACAGAATACAGACAGGTTAATGAGCATGGTGAACACAAAGAGATAGATGTAAGGGGATTAGTAGACAAGGGATGGAGAGAAGAAAGAAAGAAACCAACAGGAGGGTGGAGAGGTAGGAGATAAACAGTGGAGGGAAAAAGAGAGGATTAAGGGAAGGGGTAGGGATCCTGTGTCTGTGATTAATAAACAGGACATAAGGAGATACCACAATGTGATTTTAGATGGAGACCGTTTGTCTTAGAAAATTAGTTGTCATTTAGCCTCTGAAGAAGATCCTGCTAGGATCGAAACATCAGGCCAACTTACTTTTACACAAAAACTACAAAGAACTTAAAAATTCTCATTCATTGAGAAAAACATGCAGAATAATTATCCAAAAAACCATTATTTCTGATAATTATTCATGAAATAGATATATGTTTACATTTCTTTACAATTTTTTTCAGATTCTATTATATTTCCATAAAATGCAGATGACTAACATTCCATATTGTTATGTTCTATTAAAACTAAAGATAAGTAAATCATAAATTGTTAGGCAATGATTGAGTTGTATTGTAATACTAAAGAACTCACAAAATTATCATGTCTATTTGTATAAATATCAAATGAGTCAATAAAAGAGATCAAAGATGAAAAAAAAAAAAACACCCATTCCATGTAAGAGTACTGTTTTCTAAGGTCAATTAGTACACGTATCTTGCAGTGAAAAAGTCTACACCATGACATTTAATCTACAATAAATGCACACTGAACAAATGCATTCCAACATACTACAACATTACACAGAGTTTAAAGGTATAAATGTCTCAACTTCACATTTGTTTTGGTTTTCATTTTTCATATGAATCAGGTGAACTGCTATATGAACCCAGTGCAAGCAGAAGATGACCTTTGACCTGCAACTCTGAAGGATGTCCACTCATGGACAGAGTACTTCTAAAGCTACTATACAGTAATCTCAAAATTGCTAGATATGCTAGACTGGTCACAATGTTTCAGAAACAACAACACAGAGCAACACATTTTATTCATATCATTGAATGTTCTGGAACTCCAGACCATTCAATGATGTGAATAAAATGAGTTGCTAGTTGAATGAACATTTACACTCATTCTGCGTGGTAGTACTAAAGAGAACCCTTATGTTTACATTGTATTGACACATACGAGGAATAATTTAGTGTTCAGGTGCCGTCTAACAGTTTGGCAGGCTCTGAATTTGGTCACATAAATAATCAAAGGTTCCTGTTTAAAAAATCTGCTATACATCTTTGCACTTTGTATAGCGATTCCACCATTTTGCATCGCAATTTGCGATGCGTGCCGGATAAATATGCATGCCGAATAAATTATTCTCTGACATATTCACCAAAAAAACACTACCCATTCACTTCAGTTTCTGTGCTGCCGTTAAGAAAAAGTGTCTTCCTTTTGTTTCACTTGATACTCTGTTTAATACACCTGCCTCGGTCAATTTATGGATCCAAGTCCTGGACAAACAATTGTTTTTAACTATTCTGTCCTTTTCATCTCTGAACAAATCCCTTTAGTTTTTAGTATAAAAATCAAACCAACTTACCCTCCAGCTGTTTTGAAGCCAGAGCATTGATTCCAGACTGGTGAGTTGTCAGGGTCAACGCGACTTCCCCAAACTGAGATATACCCTCCGAGGATCCCGAAAACTCCTCCTCTTCATCTACAGACGGTGATGAGATTTCCTTTACTCCATCAGCAGATTGATTATCAGTTATTAAATTAAAATCCTCGGAATTATCAGATCTCACTTTGACAAATCCACTTTGGTCTTCTTTTACCTCCTCCACAAAGTTTGTTCCAAGTTCACAACTTCCAGAAAACTTGCTCAGCGATGGATCCTGTTCTTTTGAAGTTTCATCCTCAAAGTTCAAACCAGATAAATTTGTTGACCTACTATGAGCTGCGATCGTCTGATTCCTTAACAGGCGTTTAGAGTCGCTAGCAACCCTACAGGTTTGTTGTTGTTGTTTCTCTTCGTGAGCGTTGACGCACGAAGACATATCCCAAAGCATAAGTTTTCCGTCTGTAGCCCCCGAGCAGAGCAGAGGGACCACAGAATTTGGTAATCTAATTTCATGGAGCAGTAATGATAAGAAGCAACATTGATGAGAGGCTGATTGGTATAACTGAAGGAGATCTCTGGTGTATTCATGGAATACAAACAATCTAGAAACAGAGATAAAAGACAGAAGAACAGATATCAATTTATTAATATCAGATTTTATATAGTCTATCAATTTAGCCGTGAATTTATTCATAAAGGATATATCCTGTGAGGCATTCATACTTTGCTGTATTGATACTCTACTTTTCTATACATTTCATTACAAACCATTCTTTTCTCCAGAGAGTTTGACAATTTTATGGGTTCTTCCTCCAGAGTGAGTACCTCCTCAGTCCAAAACTTTCTTCTTAAGGATAAAGTAATGAGCCTATTAATACGAGGCAAAAAGTATTACATTATGGTGTTGATACTCAAACGTTTGGACACTTCAGACATATTTGACTTGGTTTGATGAAGACAACATCCTATGAATGCTGCAGTATATTTCTACACCTATGTCATCTCTCTAATCCCCTACCACTTGATTCCCTTCACGTCTCTCTAATCCCCTACCACTTGATTCCTTTTACGTCTCTCTAATCCCCTACTACTTGATTCCCTTCACCTCTCCCTAATCCCCTACCACTTGATTCCTTTTATGTCTCTCTAATCCCCTACTACTTGATTCCCTTCACGTCTCTCTGAACCCATTACTACTTGATTCCCTTCAAATATCTCTAATCCCCTACCACTTGACTCCTTTAACGTCTCTCTAATCCCATAGTACTTGATTCCCTTCAAATATCTCTGATCCCCTACCACTTGATTCCTTTCACGTCTCCCTAATCCCCTACCACTTGATTCCCATCACGTCTCTCTATTCCCTACCACTTGATTCCCTTCAAGTCTCTCTAATCCCCTACCACTTGATTCTCTTCACGTCTCCCTTAACCCTCCACTCCCTTCTAGAACATTAAGGCTAACATACAAGAAAGTATACCAAATTATAATAATACTATTTGTTTTCCGTCTCTGGATAAAACTTCCGTATGCAGTTATCGCCACAAAATTAACAATGCTTTGAGGTCTACAACATTGGCCCCCAATAATGGAGTCAATAATGGTGCTCAAAGTTTAAAATTCATATTTAATACCACCCTCTTAAGATCCTCCCTCAAGGAGACATTCTTATTGGCTACTCTTTAATGTCTAAAAAACCCTGGAAGGTGAATATCCAGAATAGAAATTCGAACCTTTGAACAAATTTTAATGAGTTAAAACTGAACCTCTGGAGCCAATGTTGACGTCCTTTACCTACTTGTAATGTAAAGAATGTCATAACATAAATTGTAAGTGCATTTAGTTCACATCATATTTCCATGTATGGTCAAATCCTGATAACATAAATATTTGTATGCTGAGGTGGGAAAGGATGGGAGAAGTTGAGGGGGGGGGGGGATGAGGAGGTGGTATCCTAGCTTCCACCAGGTAGGTATAACAAGAGTCATCATATGACTTGAGGACTTTGTCCGGGTTCTAAATCTTTCAATGAAAGTAGATCATTGAAGGTAAGAAGGAAGTAAATATCAAAGACTGAGAGGATGAGTGTTCTTCTCACCTAAGTAGACCATCTGATCCAGCAATGTAGAGAAATGCAACGTCGCCCTCGTTTGGTCTGTGAACTTTAACATCCATAAAGCGAGTCTCTGGGTCCGGTTCCGTGTTAGCTTCTCTTAGCTTTTTAAGTTGTCTTCGCCGAGCCGCGTTGTCAATGGTACCGGAAGAGGCTAAATGTTCCAAAGTTACGGAGGCCTCGAGACTGCCCTACATTAGGTGAAACATCAAGTGCAGATGACGATTAATCAATTTTAACGCAATTAAACAACAAAACTGTAATCCAAACAACAGCAACTACAAATTGTGATTTTATGGATAAACAAAACACCCCCCTTCCCCTCCCCTCCCGCCTCCCCCCTCCAGCAGGGAATGATTTCATGTTTACAGCGTATATTTGACAATTCCTGAGTACAACTTTGTTTTTATCATAAAGTATTCAAAATTACTAAATTTACCTATGTGTGCTATAACTGTTACATGTTTGTTTTGTATTTGTATTTTATTAGAATTTTGGAAATTTTGCAAATCATTTAGCTTCTATGATAACAAGCTTGACCTAATTTAAGAACAGAATTGCTATATATCTGATTATGATATGGAGTAATAAAGTAATTTACAATAGCATAAAAGATTGCAAGAATCGAAAGAAAATGAACAAACAGGTTGATATTAGACAAGAATACCGGTTAAATTTCTTATCTGTCTAAGGACATGATCCTCTTTTATATTTGTTCGTGTATTATGAACTGTAATTATTGTTGTAATTTCACTTTTCTTGCAATGGAATTGGGGTACTGATTGCTGGGTATGATCTGTGTTTATACTACCAACTGACCCCCTAGTGCGCGAGGATCAACACCAGGCTGGTCCCCAAATGTAAACAGGGTTCTAGAGTTCACCGAGGAGTGCTGTGGGGATGGCTCTGAGATGAACACTTAAATAATGATTTCCTTGGTTTTTTCAACAGTTTACTACCCAGAAGCAATTTATTGCTAAATACATGTAGAAACCGAATGAGAAATTTTCAGAAATTTTCACTTTCACTTCATTAGCTTGAAAAATTGTTTACATGTCAAGCAAAATGAACTACTTTCTCATAGGAATTTAGTATAGAAAATGCATAACAAATAGTACCAAAATCAGCTCAAAAACGCTTCTTCCAGGCAACAGCTGGTGTTGCTTGCGTCATTAAACAATCTTCTTATCTGACATTTTTGCCAGAGCGAGGATTTGTCATGAAACATCCGACCGTTTTGTGAAAATTTTAACTTATCAAGATCACGATTAAGACATAGTCTAAACAAAATCATCTCTGGTTAATTTCTGATGTCATCTTTCTCGTATATTTGATGTTTATGTGAAAGTCCTCAGCATATATCGCTTGGATCAATAAGCCACTTCTAATGACAGGAAGTAAAATAACTTACCTTCATTTTACTCCCACCCATGGGATTGTTTGCAAAAGGAGTGAAACTTGTTTACAAATTTCTCTTTATATTCTGATAACAATTTTGTAATGAATTAAAATCTGGAGGAAGTAGTTGTACCAAAGAATCTTTGACATTGGAGAGGCAAATATGGACCGTAACCTAAACCTGAATTTATTTTGTATTTTCTTAACTGTCCTATATCTTTCAGTTCTTGTTTACAACAGAACTTTCTTTAAATGAAAGCTTCTTTGAAGTTAGAAAAATATAATTGAAAAATTCCTCTTTAAGAGCCATAACACCAAACCATGACTGACAATTTTTTTATAGCCAAAAAACTTATCCTTTCTAGGATCAGTGTAAAACAAAAGTAAGATGAAATATTTCAATTCTGAAAAAGTTGTCAGTATTAAATTGAAATTTCATGTGAAATCAAAGATATTTACAGAAATTGCTATCAGCCTTTTGAGCTCGCACAGAACTATGCTACGACAAGGAATAATACTTTTGGTTCCATTTTCATTTTTTTCATTTATAAATTTCGTCCCTGTCATGAGGGCAGGACAAAATTGTTGCATTGTTAGGTTACACTTTGATTCACAAAGCAGTTGAATCATACCTAGGAGTGTTACTAGGAGTGTTAGCTCAGTGGTTAACGCCGGTGCCTTCCAATCATAAGGTCCAGAGTTTGAGTCACTCCAAGATTAATGTATGTCGTCCAGTTACAGAGTTATTGACAATTGACAATTCATAATCATGGACGTTAAATATGAATCTAAGAGACTGACTTCGGTCAGCTTGTGGCTTCGCGAGTTCCTGCTTGCAGGAGGATCTAAAATACATACATACATACATAAATACATTCACGCATACATACCTAAATGTTGGAAGATTTGGACAGTTTGCTTTTAAATTGTTTTGCATTTTATCTACCTGCATAGCTAAGGGCACTTCTAAATGAAGGAATTTTCACACTAATCCTGTCTTAAATCCACCTGGGGTAGATGGATTAAATTCAGATAAACTTAACTTGTAATTTCCTCATAGAACAAATACTGTACAACCAACACAAAGAGATTGCATGAAGGCTTCAATATTGACATCACTTAAAAGTACAATACTATTGTGGGGGGAGCTTAATTATTAATTGTTTATTTATTTAATTATGCGTCGGTTTACACCTTTTACCCGAGAAAGATGGATTCGGATTATGCCAAAATAAGAGCAGTTTATATCTTGAGCATCCGGCTGATATGAAAATGGCTTCAAGAAAATGTCAAAAGAGTACTGTATCTTTATCGTATCATGACAGGTTCTCAGAGAATGTTGCTGTACAAAACATACATACTTCTTCTCACCTTTTGTGCTCATCATCTGGAACAGCCTGTGTACCTGTCGTAACTTCTCTTGCCATATATTCCAACCCGCACACTTCATTCCTCCAACAAACTGTATTTAACTGTTCCTAAACCACGCTTGAAGACCTATGGTTACAGAAGCTTCTAATACTCTGGCTCTTATCATTGGAACAAGTTACCAGATAACATTCAAACATGCTCTAAACTTTCTACATTCAAAAGTCTACTTAAGACCCATCTTTTCACTTGTTCTTTTGTAAATTAATCTGCTTTCTCTGTAAAGCGCCTTGAGCAGTGACTTTTGTCTACTGAATTGGCGCTATATATGTCTCATAAGTATTATTATTACAACTTGGAAGATTATTTTCTTGATTGTTAGGGCATCATCAATTCAACGATTGGACGGCTTTCAATCCTCTTTGGTTCTCTAAGCAGCTGTGCTCATATCAGTATTTTAACATGTGCAACCTGAAATTTAACCATATTAGCATCAATTGAATCTTGATTTTTGAGGTTTTAGCACATTTTGTCTACTATTACTGGTCATCGGTTTTTAAACTGCATAAATGAAACTCTCCTAACACGCAGGCTGTTTACGGAAGATAATTAGTTCTGCCGCCTTCCACATGAGTTACGTTTCCCATTTGTGTTTTGTCATCATCTCAGCCTACAGGAGTTAAAAGATGACAGTGTCCGAGTAATAAAAATGCCCTCTGTCAACTGGGTTTTACGGCTTTGGGTGTTTTTCAGTAGGCAAGAGGCCTCATATAGCTCCCCATAGCCTAGTAGACGAAGTTTATTCTTCAATCAAAGCTGCTCTTTGAAGTTACCTCATTTATTTCCTATCCTTAAATTAAAGTAGCTTTATGATTGGATTTTGATAAATTGTTGCTAATAAAGCAGCTGTATCAATATTCCAGAACACTGTAGGTCATTATAGGATTTTAGGCAGGCTTCATTTTCAAATATTTAGCTCTACTGTACAATAAACATATTGAGAATTTCCTGGTCACTCGTTACCAGTCCTTTAAATTGTTATGCAAAGTGGTCTGGGCTACGTACTGTTGGGGATTGAATCAAATCAAATTTACTCATTCATTAGTCTTCTTCTCAATTTTGTTGTCATATTTGAGAAACAATTCTCTATGTACAAAACCTACATAATTAAGAGGTGCTCTCTCATTGGTCGGGGTCCTTATCGCATCTTATGAAATAAATCGCACCTCTTTAAGAGTTTTGGTTTTACACTAAGCCTGACCACAAACTTTTTGGAAATCTTTGTTGACTCACCTCCACCTCCTCAGTTGGAAAAGAAACCCTTGAGATGTTAACTGTGACTCTGCCCCCCACAGACACCAGGAGCACCGCCTCTGTGATATTGGTGGAGTTGAGAGAGGGATAGCTGGCCAGAGATGACACACTCGAAATGTGATCTTGAAGACGATGTAAAGTGACGACACTAGTTGCCCTATTGGGATGAGCTGTGTGACACAGTTAAGGATTCTAACAACGTTCTCTAGCATATCCCATATGAATACCTGGATAAAACTGTAACTTTGTTGAAAATTAAAAACGAGAAGCAAAATCTAACCATCATCATTAATTATATGTATTATATGTATTAATGTATATGTATAATATGTATTATATGTATTAATCCATATGTATTATATGTATTATATGCATATGTATTACATGTATTAAAGACACTCATGATGAACAACGGACCCAAAACAGCTTAGAAAAATATATCTTATTCCATTGGAAGATATCTTGATTTCAATGACATGAAAGGAGACTTGAGCAAGTCTAAAAATATGACATCATCATGCCACTTATGCTTGAACCAACAATGTTTCTATTCATTTAATACCTTTTACGTGATTTATATTGATATTGCTGATTCTAAAAGATTCATTAAAAAATATTGTTCACATTAACCTTGATAATATGCAATGAAAAAACAAAGGAAACTAAAAGTATTTTTATGGCACTATGACATCATAGGTTGACAAAATGGCAGCTCCCTGATACAACTTTTTAACCAAAACTCCCAAACTTCCATCTTGCATATTAAGATCACCACAAACAACTGCTCTCCTCCATAGAGGATCTACTGTTAACTTTGCAGAAATTGTTCACTGTGCAGATTTGTGTTATATACAAGTGTTTTATGATATGATCGATTTATTGCTCTCGACATGCCTATAAAGATAGTTGGTTTAATGACTATTAATGTCCTTAAAAAGTTCTGATTAAAATAAACAAACATAAGAATGTTGAAATGAAAACAGAATACGTAACATCAAATGAAATGTTCTTTTCTACATTGTCACACACTTTTACAATCTGAGATAATTCATAAAACTTTTATTTTAACGACAGCACTGAAGATAATAAGGAGGCCCTTGAACCAAACTGAGTTCACCAAGAGGTGTTTCTATTACCATCTCTGGAATTCTTTCCAACACTATGATGGGTACCATACAGACTTTGTAATGATTCTGTACTCATTCCCCTATTCTAGAATAGTTGCATGCACTCCTAGCCACCTTTGTGGATTCATACTCGTTCTCGGGATATCTTGGAAATCTAGGTCACATGACAGGGCAAGATTATACACTGGTTATCATTTATGCTGGTACCCACACTTAGAGCCATGTACTCATACTCATAATAATTAAAAAATTGCTGTGTACTCATGCAACTGTCCTCCCATTTAAAGTTTCAGGTTTTAATATTTAGACTTATTAACTTATTAACAATCTCCAAATTAAATAATAAATATTTCCCAAAAAGTCAACAAGACCATTCCATTTTGTGAACATCTTGCAAACTGCATGAAGCAAACTATTGACCATATAAAAGACCTAATCATCACACAAGGCATCGAGGTTCACTTTTAAAACATGATTCTCAACGTCACCTGAAACTCTCGATACCACTTGGTCTATCGAGGTTTCAGTTCATGACATTCAACATGAAGTCATCTTGTGGTTTCTGAGTGTAGTCAAATCGAATGAGCTTTTCAACATGTAAATGATAGGGGAAAAATACATCTAATTGACAAACTTCACTTCACGTTAACTACACAAAATTCCAGAGCTAGCAAAAGTCACTTTGTTTATCTGAAAGTGGGGCAGCTGTCATAAACCCTTTCTCTTTACGCAGTAGACCTCTGAGAGTTTACAAACGATTAAGCAATTTCATGGCTAAAAAATGCACAAAACCTAGTAGAATTGAGCCTCTGAAACGAACCTCTTTCTCCTGGCTGTGATGCAAAGTCCGAAGAATTACTGGAGCATGTGTCGTCGAGAGCAGTACATGTCAAATCTTGTTGTGAGTTGCTTTAATAGCAGAGAGAGGAAGCAACTTTACCTCTGGCATTGATAGTAATTGTGCCAAAGTGAGATATATAAAGACGAAGAACGTTGCAGTAATGATGTGTTGTTGTGTTCGGCTATTTGGCTTCCTGAGGGTGTCGCTGTCTTCAATCATTTTCATATGAAGTATTCAATAATTATGACATATCACAACATAATTTACATACAAACACACTCTATTACAACTTTAATATTAAAAACAGGTGGTGATTTAAAAAAAAATTCATACCCAAATTTTCAAATACTTTTGAAAGATGTTTGCATAAGGAATCTGACATAAATCCAACAGTTCAGGGCTAGCCATTCAATTGGTGACCTAATTTGCATATTTTCATTCTGAATTACTATAAAATAATATACAACAAGGGCATTTGAATTTCTCCAATGCTTAACATTTCTATCGTTGTAATACAGAAGATGTCCCCAAATTCCACTATTAATGTTACGAAAAACCCCAAATTCCTAAAGGTGACTATAGAAGCAAGGAAGGGTTCATATTTTAAAATACCGTCCCTACTGACAACTTGTTATAACAAAAGACGCTACAAAAATTTGTTAAAATGAGAAAGCCATTCCAGTTGGATTCGACCATGTAATTTCTAAAAAAAATAGAAAATAAAATATCCAATGTTTCTGAAGATTTTTCTACAGCATGATTTCTCTGAATAGAATTAGACATTTTCCAGATCTGGACACCGTTTGACGGAGAAAGAAAAACCAGATGGTTACGAGTCAGACTCTAAACTAAGTGGGGGGGGGGAAGGGGAAATTAACAGTTCACGTCACAGGGCACGTTTCCCGGCAGAAATATTTTGATGGACACATCTATGTCCCCTAAATATGCTTTTCATTTCACACAATGACAATTAAATGACACAATCAGGAGACTTTTATTGGTTTTAGGGCCGTGTTAATGTTCTCTCAATTGACGTGATATTTGTCGTAAACTTCCATACGTCTAAGAAGAAGGAGTCTGGGTTTCATCAATAAGAGGAAGCACTGAGCAAAGAGGAATATTTGAAAAAGAAAATGAGACATGATGAGCGAATTAATAGGGTGGAACTAAAGCACAGAACATTGTCCAGGGGATAGATCAATCAATCTATTAATCAATCAAACAAACCATACATTACATTGTTTAACCTTAAAAAAAACTCTTAATAGGATTGTTGTAATGATATTGTTTTACATGTACAATTAATCAATCAGCTAAAAACTAATTACATTTTCTTCTTCTTTGTTGAGTGGTTTGTTTGGGATGGAAAGCAACATTTTTGGATCATAAATTTGGTTTCTATAATGAATGACTGATCAAAATAACAAAATAATGTGACATATTATATGTCTACCAAAGTATGTTCAAGCAAACGAGTTAGAACTAGTCGTCATGGTTAAATATCAATTTGATGACTTTGGTGCTAGTCATCATGCTAAATTCAATTTTTTGAATGATGTCATTGTAGAATACAGTAGTGACACCAGAAATTACAAAGTTAGAGGAGGGAGGGGGAGCTCAAGTGGGTGTCTGCTCATGTTTGGGCAAGCAAACAGTCGGAGGAAGCACAAATTTTGGCATTGCTACTGTTAGAATACATAACGCTGGTTGCCACGGGGGGGGGGGGGGGGGGAGGTGGGATGGGTGCGGTAATGTCCCTCTCCTAAGGAGTACTCTTTAGGAATAGAAAATGGTATTTTTTAATGTAACTATACTCTCATATTTCAAATTGTGTGCATATATATTTACATAAAGCAAGGATTCTATTATAGTGTATATATACAGATCTATGAATTTTGTGTATACCTGCAAATCTTAACAAGATTTTTTCTTTATAATCGCATCCATCCATAAATATATTTATTATTATGTGTTTCTGTTTATACCCAATTATTCACTACTGTAAAGCTGTATTCTGGATCACGTACTCAAAGGATGGCTTAATACTGCACAATATTAATTCTGATATGTCGTAGATTATCATAAAACAATGTCACCTGTTCAGGTTGTACAGTATGTATATAATCACTTTAAATTTTGGAGAAATGACCCATTAAACCTCTGAGGGCCATCAAATAAAGTGACTGGACAACTTAGTTTAACACACAGACCATTAGGTATATCTCCTTAGATGTAACACATAACTCAATGGAAATCATTATAAGATTTTCATAGCCTCAAATGACATCTTTAAAACTCATTACAGGTTTTTCAAGGACAAAGACTTCAATGTCATTCAAGGATTCTCTGTTGTTTATACAAAGTTAAAAGAACATGTTTTGGTTGAGTTATTATAACTTAAAAAACAATGAATTAACATTAACATTAACTCGGCCTGCACCAAGGAGCTAATGTCAAAATCAATTTATCCTTCATTAAAGCATTCCAGAGATGAAGCATATTTTAAAGGTAAATCACTCAAAATTCTTGGGCTACAACATATCACAACTAACATGCAACCTATCACAGTCATGGATCCGTTAATCACACATGGTTGCAATACTGATAACTTGAAATGTTCATGTATGATTAAACATTTCCCAACACATAGCAGCATTTGGATGATGTGTAGTACCATGCAAAACACTACAGGAAAGCTCAATAAAATCCAGAAGCTTTTTAGCACAGAAATAAACATTAATGGAAATGTTTACGTTCTAACACTGATTCTTGTTTTGAGCTCATCACAAAATGTAATGTACTGAGATGAGATATTCTTGTGCAAAAAAAATCCAGAGATAACTTCCTCCATCTCTCCCCCCCCACCCCCACTAACTCCCCACTAGGGGAATCGAACTGAAACTTGGTTGGTGACGGTAGTGTACATTAGCAGTTCTTGATTGGTGTTTCTGCAGTGATGATACCATAGCAGCCATATTATCACATTTTGATCATGAGATCTGTCTACATGTTCCTCTTCTTCTCCAATTAACATATTTTCAGCTACATAACATACAAACCAAGCACTTGTTAATTAATGCAAAACCTATACTTGGTTTGGCCATGGCAACAATGACACTGAATTTTCCATGGTAACCGAATGTAAAATAAAAAGGATACTCCTGACTGCACTAATGTTCACGTCTGTGTCTTCGCTGCCTGTCGCTAAGAGACCACATTCGGACCCTGGAGAGAGAAAGAAAGAATCTCGTTGTCATAGAGAACTCAAAAAACTATTTCGTATGTAGTCATGCAGCTGTGACACAAACTACTGCAGACAGATACCGAAGATCAAAGCTCATTCGTCATTTTACTTTACTTGTCAATATTTTCCACGTAACCGAGAATTTTATGTCTTAATTTACTCCTTATCTGTGTTGCAGTACAAAACAAAGACAAAAAACCGAAAAGAAGTACAACATTGTAATAGAACCTTCATTTGAGTATTTCTTGTGTGAAAAAGAATGGTAATATCAGAATATTAACTGATCAAAATTGTTGTATACAATATTAGTCATTTAAGCAAGAAATAGCCAAAATAACATCTTTTCAGCTCCAAATTGTATATTGTACTAAAAATAGTATAACTGTGCCAACTACCAGTAACCAGAATGCCAAAATGCATGGCGGTTTCAATGATGTAACATAAGCTGTTTTCTTCATGAATCTGACATAATGTATAGTGAGGGTGTACAACATACTCGATCCTAGTAAAGGGCAGGTCCAAGCTATTTGCACTGTGACGTACGGGACATTTCAGAGACGTAAATGTGTCTAAAAGTTATAAAAAATCTATTTTCCAGAAACTTTTTCAGGTTTTCATATTTGTTATTGCTGATACTTTATAACAAGCTCATGAAGATTTCCTACACTTGCTTTAATTAGGTCCCATCTTAATTAATATGCAGTGTGACGTACGGGACCAGAGAATTTTGTGTTTTTTTTACTAAAGAGCAAAGCTGAAATCCCTCTGAAATTAGGAGGGCAATGATCAAGCTGCTATAACTAGTGAATAGCCTAACATTCCAAGGGCTAAGCTGTAACATATTAGAAAAAAATATGAAGCCATTCCAGTTCAGTGATTACACAAATGAAAATTGTCCTGTGACGTACGGGACAAGTGACGTACGGGACAATTTGTCCATATACAAATTGACTATGAAAACTCTTTTTTTTATTCCTGAATATACCATAACAAGCTGATTTCTACATAAAAACATTAATTTGGATATGCCAGAAGAATGTCATTGGTAATTTCATGCCATATTTCCTTCTTTCTGGGATCGAAAAGAGCAGTGACTGTACTTGTGCGATCATTCCACTACATAAAACATAGAATGTGTAAAGTATTAATCTACTCTACACATACATCAATACTCACAACATCAATTCTAGCTTTGGTAGACCACAAATCATTCAAGATAAAAAGTTTTGGTGCAAAATTGTTTTGGTATATATACTGTACAACACTGTATCATACTCCCTACTATTGACCCTGAAGTTGAAATATGATCCATCCCATTCAAAACATACCAAAATGTCCACAGTAACGTCCTCATAACAACGTCAACGTAATGTCTATCTATTAAACTAGTACAACAAAGAAAACTAGACCTAATACTGGTTATTGAACAAACTTATGAGTGATTGTCCTCTGCAAAAATTGGGCAAGCGAAACTCTACACTTGTAACTAAAAATCTCAATGTCTATTATCTAAGTTCAGGACACAAGAACATTGTTGCACGGTCATGATAGTCACACTTCACAATACAGTAGGCCTACGACTCCACATTCTTAAAGTTGTCCACATTCAATGTCAATGTTGAATAGCATTGTAGATGATTCTGTATCCAACACACACACAATTGACTTCCCGATAGTTTATTGAACAACACCTGGGCTGTTGGTGGTCATCACTCAGTCAATAATTCATATGGTGCCATGATGTGCTCTTCAGGCATGCAGGGATTATAAGTTGCAACTACCACCTTTCAAAAAAATAAATTTGTAAGCATTGGAAGGTTTCCAGTACAGTTTAATTTAGTAGAAAAAAAGGATTAGGAGGGACACTAAAAGTCCCCATCAAGGACCCAATAGAGAGAGAAAAAAACTGAAGACACAAACACTCAGACCCGATTACAATGCTTAGAGTGCTTGTCCAAAGCATTCTTAAACCCATTGACACTACTTGCAAGTACAACTTTCTCAGGCAAACCATTCCACTCATTCACAACCCTATTAGAAAAAAAGTTATGCCGAATATTAATCCTACTATGTGACTTTTGGAGTTTAAGACAATGACCTCTGGTACAACTACTGTTAGCAAACATGAAAAAGTCGGTAAAGGATAAATTGTCGAAACCATACACAATCTTGAAAACCTGGATCAAGTCCCCACGTAACCTCCTAAGCTCCAGTGTGGTGAGACTTAACAGTTGTAACTGCCTATAATAAGGAACACTCTTTAAGGAACTAATCATCCTAGTAGCCCTCCTCTGGACCTTTTCAAGTACTTCCTTATCCTTAGCAAAATATGGGTTCCAAGCCTGCACAGCATACTCCAGATGAGGCCTAACCAACTACTTGGTCCCCATTGGAGCCCATGCATGTTTATTATGTATAAATATACAGGGTTTCCCCCACACTATGTCCCGTACGTCACATTTTGTCCCGTATGTCACATTTTTAAATTTGATAATTAGATTTGCAGTGAATATTATTTCAAAATTTTTGGGATGGATTTTGTTGAGCAATGTTCTTAATTAGAACTTTAGAGAATATCACCAAAAAAAAATTGTTCCTCCATATCAAAATTTGAAAAAAACGGGTGAAAATTGTGACGTACGGGACATCGATATTTGGACACTAGCTAATTAGCATATTTAATTGATGAACCCCCAAACATAATATGTCAAAATTATTGGAAGGAATGGTGTATCATGTCCCACATAACTCATATTCAATTAGTTCATATTGCTGGCAGGGAAATAGGATTCCAAATGTCCCGTACGTCACACTGCAATTTAAATTTATGCAAATTAGCAGGCTGTAATTGCTTGAATAGGCAAAAAATTTCAAAAAAATTATGAAAATCTGAAACTTCAAAAATTCAGCTTTGACATGACACCAAATTTAGGGTGCTCCAGTAAAGTTTGAAATTTGGCTTCTAGGGATACAATAGCTTGGACCTGCCCTAAAGCAGTGTGATGTGACAAACAATAAATTGAGAATGACACAGGCTGTCCTGAAATAACGTATGACCTCAACAACAGGCTTCTTGTACTAAATGTGATACAGCAATATACTAAATATGTCATATGTCCTTGTTGAAATATTGTGTAAACACATGGTTTTCACAATTTGACCCGTGGTGAACTCAAACGACCATTGACCTCCGCCCACAACATAAGGCTTCTTGTACTCAATGTGGTACAATTACATACCAAATATGCAATCTGTCTAAGCTTCTCTTGCGATATTATGCTTAGGAAGGTGCCTTAGTGCAGAGAGACAGCTCAGAGGGGAGTGAAGTAACTGTTTGGGGTTTGTAGATTTCAAATGACCTTTTTGACCTCCACCAAAATCAATTGGCTCCTTTTACTCAATGTTATACACCTTCTTACCAAGTATGAGATCTGCCCAAGCTTCCCTTCTAGAGATATCATGTTTACAAGTTTTTTCACAATTTGACCCCTGGTGACCCCACATGACATTTTGGCCTCCCAAAAAACACAGGTTTTGTGTACTCAATGTGGTTCATATACATATTGAATATGAGATCTGTCTAAGCTTCCCTTTTTGAGATATTGTGTTTACAAGGTTTTCAGAATTTGACCCCTGGTGACCCCAAGTGACATTTGACCTCCAAAAAAACAATAGGCTTCTTGTCCTCAATAAGGTTCTCCTACATGCAATATGAAATCTGTCAAAGCTTCCTTTCTTGAGATATTGTGATTACAAGGTTCTCAGAATTTGACCCCTGGTGACCCCAAGTGACATTTGACCTCCATAAAAAGTGACGGTGTCTACATCTCAAACTGTGAAAACCACTGAGCCAACCATACACCCTCTCCTAATAGTAACTTTCTTCTTCAAACTAAATAAACCTCAAATTATATCAAACTGTGTAATGTGTAATATTTGAAATATCCTAAAACATTTTAATCAGATCTGTGATAGGTTCTGTCTGTAGAAAATATTGAGTGGCTATTTTCCTGGCTTACATAATTTGTGTAATTTGAGTCACTGCAAAGAGGAGGAATTTGCCATAATTTGGAACTTATTGGGAATGACCTTTTACCAGGCACTGGGTTCATTTCCAGTTGATGCCAGTAGACTGGACCACTGAACCATTATCAACCATACAAAGATGTCTACTGAACAGAAAAAACTACCTTGATAAAATTCAAAACAAAACAAAATCAAAACCTTCCTTCCTACATCAAAGATTAACTATTGTGTAGTATTTTTGGTATCAAGAAGAGATTGCCATGAAAAGGCAGTAGGCACACACAAATAATGACATTTTGACTGTAAATAAAAAAATATTTGTCTTCTTCAAATTGATCAGTCTCCCACCAAAAAATGCACCTTTTTTTATTTTTTTCAAAGTATACATTGAAAACATTTGTGAGGAATATCTCATGTTAATTGGCAACACTTTGCATTAATGTAATTAAAAGTCTACACTCTGCTATTGATTTTCATACAGTCAACTATGTGATGACTGTTGTCATGGTAACATGCAAACACTTTGCACATTTTGGAAAGTTTTATTGCAATAGAGATGGCAAATTGTTGGTATCCTATTAATACCAGCTGCGTTTATAGCGCTCTTGTTGAATTAATTCACAGAAATTCTGCCCGGATCCGATGTTCAAACACACCGTAGAATTACAATTAATAATGAAGAGTCTACTTTAGAGTTTCCTTGTTTTGTGAGCTACTGTACTTCAAATGTCAACAAAAAAAAAAAAAAAAAATCGTGTATCTGTTGGTAAAGAATTAGATTCATATTAGAAGGTAAAAGAATATGATGGATGAATTAAGATAGTGGATATCTCTCCATGTATTATTTCATGTACATTTATACCGAAAATGTTCTAGAAGCACACAGGGTAAAAGTCATTAAGTTAAGGCTGTTATGGAACACTAAATGACATAATCTGGCAGAACTAGGTCTTGAAACGTGACTTGTAATTCGTTTCTACTGATAAAATAAAAAAAAGCATACTGTTGTAGACTCTTATAAAGTCATATTAAAGCCCATCCAATTCTCCCAACCCCCCCCAACACCACCTCCAAGGAAAAACCCTACCTCCCCCTTCTTCTCCATCCCTTTACTACAAACCTCACCCATGTCTGTACAAAACAAAAAATTGAAAATACAAACATAGTAGGAAATATTCCTAAAATTTGACATTCACTCTGTCAATCAACCTTTCAATTAAACCCCCTAAAAACCCTTGTCTTTTCTTCAAAACTTTAGCGTGTTTATGCTGTATTTGCGCTGCCTGGATCATGATTTCAATTCAGTGAGCTAATTTGAATCACAGATAGGCATTGGATCCCTTCGGAGAATATACCGTCATATAAACTATCAGTTAAATGCAAGTTTGGATAGTGAATCATTTTGAAGTGCCCAGTCAAGCTTGCGATTCAAATATTATTTACAGGAGAGGCAAAATCCACTGTAACCTTAAAAGTTTCTAAACCTATTGACGGGTTGGTGTCATGAATGACTGAATCCTTCCCTCTCCCCTGATTAGATTCTATCAGTCCTTGTAATCGAAAATCAACATTACAAGTTGACTTCTTAACGATAAATTACTTCTTAATTGACTTGCCAGCAGCCAGAATATTTTTCGGGCTTCATAGCTTCCTCCCCCCCCCCCCACCAATCCCCAAAATGAGGATGATTCTTTTCTCTTATTGTAAATTTTGCGGGTCTGCGAGACGAAAGCTATTCCAAAGGGAGACTTTTCTCGCTGATTATCAAACTGCCAGACGCAGATATAATATTGATATCTGTAGAATGCACATGGTGTACCCTGCATACTCATCCAGGTCACTTGTAACAGATGTTATCTTATTAACAACAAGATTATTAAATGAAAGATATATTACAGATCTAACACATCACAAGAAAGGTATATAATTGTTCACAGGATATCAACACCATATTTTAATGACAAAAAGTGCAAGGCTCAGCTGGTTAAAATATGTGGCAGGAGGAGGGGGAGGGTAGAGGGGGGAGGGTAGTGTCACGAGCAATTTCTATTGGCCTGGTATCCAAAACAATGAATGTTTTGTGTGTCTTGTGATATATGCTAGAGAACGGTTTCGAAGGGTAGAATCTCCACAGTACCGTTAGGACGCATGCCACTTATAGACACTCCGTTTCATAGGGTAGCTATCGATTTAGTGGGTCCGTTAGCTCCAGTGTCAGATCGAGGGAATAGATATGTATTGACTTTAGTAGATTATGCTACGAGGTTCCCAGAGGCAGTTGCTCTGCCTAGTATTGAAACAGAGCGTGTAGCCGAAGCTCTACTCGAGATATTTACTAGGGTGGGGTTTCCCAAAGAAATTCTGACCGACATGGGAAGTCAGTTTACTTCCGATCTCATGAGGGAGATAAGTCGGGTATTGCAGATCAAACAACTAACCACTTCACCTTACCATCCAATTTGCAACCGCTTGGTTGAGAAATTTAACGGTATGTTAAAAAAAATGTTAAGGCGTATGTCTGCTGAAAGACCACGTGATTGGGATCGATTTTTACCCGCCCTGCTGTTTGCTTATCGTGAGGTCCCCCAAGAATCACTAGGATTCTCTCCATTCGAATTGTTGTATGGGAGGACGGTCCGAGGGCCAATGGGTATCTTGAAAGATTTGTGGACGGGTGAAATAGAGGAGGAAGAAGTTAAAACTACCTATCAGTATGTGATCGATTTGAAAGAAAGACTTGAGGAAACATGTTATTTGGCTCAAAACGAGCTGGCCAAGTCGTCTAGTAGATACAGGAAATATTATGACGCAAGGGCACGTGATCGAAAATTCAATGTCGATGACCAAGTTCTAATTTTGTTACCTACAGACAGTAACAAGCTAACTATGCAGTGGAAAGGGCCTTATCATATTGTAGGAAAGGTAGGCAAGTACGACTATAGAGTCAACAAAGAGGGAAAACTCAAAACATTTCACGCAAACTTACTAAAGAAATATTTTGTTCGAACATCCGATCGAAATGTTGATATTGCGTCAGCTGGGAGTGTGTTAGAGGAGCAGAGTGGATCTTGCACAATCATTGACGAAAATAATTCTGAAACAGATAAGTTTATCATAGTACTACCTCATTCTAAATCAAAAGAATGTTTTAGAGATGTCAATGTGAATTCAGAGCTATGCGAAAACAAAGCAAAAGAGGTTTCGCTTGTATTGTCTGAATTCAGAGATGTGTTAACCGATACGCCTGGTCGTACGAATTTACTTGAGTATACGTTGCCGTTGGTAACGGATGAAGTTGTAAGAAGTAGACCGTATCATCCAATTCCATTGAGTACGCAAAAGGTTATAGAGGAAGAAATAGAGTACATGTTAGAAACTGATGTTATTGAAAGGTCTTATTCGCCGTACGCATCGCCAATAGTGTTGGTTCGCAAAAAAGACGGGTCAAACAGGTTTTGTGTTGACTTTAGAAAGCTTAACAAGGTTGCTTTATTTGACCCCGAACCTATTCCCAGTGTTGAGGACTTGATGGCAAAGGTATCTAAGGGGAAGTATTTTACAAAAATAGATCTATCAAAAGGTTATTGGCAGATACCGGTTGCTGTAGAAGAGAGAAAGAAACTAGCTTTTGTAACTCATCAAGGAATGTATCAATTCAAAGTCATGCCTTTTGGTGTTGTCAACGCTTCTGCCGTATTTACGCGTATGATGCGCAGGCTGCTAGATGGGTTGCAAAACACTGTTAACTACATCGACGATATATTAATGTTCTCCACAGATTGGGATAGTCATGTAGAACTGATGGCAACAGTGCTTAAGCGTCTTAGGAGCGCCGGACTTACAGCGCGACCAACAAAGTGTTTTGTTGGTTATTCATCGTTAGAATTTTTAGGTTACGTGGTTGGGGAAGGGATCTTGAGCCCTCAGCCCGACAAGGTGCAGAAGGTTTTAAATGCGTCGATACCTACTACAAAAAAGGAAGTGAGATCATTTATGGGACTTGTTGGCTATTATAGTCGGTTTATACCAAACTTCGCGGCCATTTCAGCTCCCTTAACTGATCTCACGCGAGGTTCTAATCCAAACAGGGTTAAATGGGGTTCTTCTCAGGGTGCTGCATTTGACACGTTAAAATCTAGGCTAGCTTCCGCACCAATCTTGCACCTACCCGACATGTCGAAACCATTCATTCTTAGATGTGACGCTTCGGATGTAGGGGTTGGGTCAGTACTCATGCAGGAAGAGGATGGTGTAAAGTACCCAATATGTTTCGCCAGTAGGAAGTTAGAGAAGTTAAATATGCTACCATCGAGAAAGAATGTCTAGCTGTTGTTTGGGCCATGGAAAAGTTTCAGATTTACTTGTACGGGGTTGAATTTTTGTTGGAAACGGACCACCATCCGTTGGTGTACATAAATAAGGCCAAGATAAAGAACAACAGAGTGCTTAGATGGGCCTTATGTATTCAGCCATTCAGATTTGTAATTAAGGCAATCAAAGGTTCAGAGAACTATGGAGCGGACTTTTTAAGTCGTTGCCCAGCTTGAGAAGTATATGTTAAATGTTCTGTATGTAACTCGCTGGTTATAGAGTATTGAGCTCGTTTCGTATATAAGTTAATTCTGTGTAAAGAAAAGGAAGTTTTATACTCTGTATGTTCTCTCGTAAATTATCTTAAGAAGGGGGATGTGTCACGAGTATGCTTGACGCAAGTCTAACGACTATCGTGCAGCTGTATAAATTTACTGATGAATATTCATTTGATGTCTGTGTTGCTCACGAAGTTCAAATTAGTAACATACGACATTCTAGTATATGCTTTGTTTAATTCACTGATTGCTCGATGGGCATCAATGGAATTTGTGCAAGTCTTTGTTTAGATTAATTTGCATAAAATGCAGGTAAAGGATTGGTATGAATAGGCGGGGTAAGCAGGTCAGGGCGTGGTATTCGTGTTTGGTATAGTATACTTGGTGTAAGGGTGCTGGGTGCACCACAGCAGTTACTTGTTGCAGTTGGACACGATGTCCGTTGGGCGACGTTAGCCCGCAGTACTTCACTATTCTAATATAGTATATGTAGGGGCAACTTCAGTTCCCCGCTGGTGAATTCGTGGCAATTTATATATATATCTTGTCATATATCGTAAAGGACGTACCGAAACGTGTAAAAGCCGGAAACTGACCGAATTCCATAAGTGTCTCATTTTCTTATGTATACTAAGTCAAACCTTACTATGCAGAAGAGGGAACGCAACTAGTTAGTCGTATTCTTGTTTCTTATTTGAGTGTAGCGAGGCCGGAATATGTTAGAGATTGGAAAGCACATATAAAATATATTTATGAGGAGTTTGTTAGTATCGAATGTCTGTATAGGGAGGGCATATTGTAAATAGGTGATAAGTGTTAATAAGGTGTAAAATAATGGGATCATACAGCGAGATCAATGCATGTTTGATATGTTTCATATTGCCGATGTAACGTCTAATTTGTGTGAAATATTTGTTTATACAATGCGTACATTTTACGTTGTGTTTCAGGGTTTTTGCCCCTGGTTACGAGGACTAAATAAAACTCATAGAAAAGACACACGCCATCCGCCTGGAGTATTTACGTTGTCCGGCGAATAGTTTTACCCTACCCGTGACAGGTAGAGGGGGGAGGGTAGAGGGGGGAGGGTAGAGGGGGGAGAGTAGAGGGGAGAAGATGATGCAAGAGGATGGAGGGGAAAGGAAGGAAGGTAAAGAATGGAGGAAAACATTATATTGCTTCGTATAACTGTGCACTGTATGATAATTATAAACACACATTAAAATTGTGATGTTAAATCGTAGGATTATTTTCCCTTTAACTATTCTAATAATTTAAAGGTTCCCAGGGTAAATTTCTCCAAGAACTTTTATTAGATTGCCCTCAGAATATGGCTCTTGGCAGCTTAAGTGTTTCTCTCTAACCAAAGTCTTGCCTTGCTAGACCACTGTTCAATGTATAGTATACCAGACGTCATTCAAAGTACGCTGAAATTTAGTGAAAACTACTGAACAGCCAACAAGAATAGAATGAATATTGAATGGTTATTTGAAAAAAGATTTCCGGTACAAAGAATCTCTTTCCTGATTTTGTAATTTCTCTTTGAAGATTTATGACTGCAAGAATCTTTTTCCTGTACAATAATTCTTTACTTCTACTTTTCAAAGAATAACTCTTTCGAACTGTTGGTGCACATCACAGTGGCTGGGAATATCTGTGTGGGTACAGGGACACTATCAAGTATACTTTGGGGGGGGGAGGGGTTCATCCCCCAGAATAAAGTCAAGGAGCTCAGACCCCAACACTGACAGACAGAGTATTACAGAAATTCCTAGTGTACAGTAGATAACTGTATCACGTATTATATACATTACAACCTAAGCAGTACAAAATATTTCAAAATTGTTTCAAAAATTGCCAAATTTAGCACCATTTTGCATTATAAGCATCATCTGTTTTACCAAATTTTCTCAAAACGGAGGGGACCCCTTCCCCTAAGACCCCTCCCATTGATGAATTAATTATAGAGCATCCTCCCACCCCACCCCAGTAGAAAGAATGAGGTTGCACTCTTGCTTGTGTACATAAACCTGCATCACTGCTCCACAAAAGTGAATGAAAAGATAAATGATTAGGAAAAAAATATTAGCTATAGGTCATTAGTATAGCCCCTAAATATGCTAGAAGGTCTGATTATGGCCACATATGCTCATATGCTTTTTTTTTTTGCATGTTAAAATTTGAGGCCCATTAACTAATGACCTACAAGAACTATAATGCATTGAAAACCAAACAGAGTGTACCTGTTCACAGAATTTTCTAGTTTCTTGGTTGACAACACAGTTATAGAAGTTATAGTCCTAGCGAAATTAATTCAACTTTAACTTTTGCTGTTAACGACTGATATGCTCAATGGTATGTACGCCACCGCTGACTGAGTACCTTCAACAGTTCATATTGTATTTACATAATGTCATATGAAAACACTTGTTCTGGGTTACAAAAAGTTATAAAACAAACAGATTTTCACTGTCAACCTCTATAGTGTTGTATCATGTTATGAAATAAATGCAAATTTCTACACTGCTTTCTGGCCTATACCTTTAGCCTAACAATAACAACCTTTTTGGCATTTGTCACTTTCTTCAACACTAATCTATGGTCACAAATATAGCTTTTTAACTGCAACAAAATATACCAAATACAATCCATAGAAGATGATAATAATAAATAAATATGATTTCCCAATATATTCATGATAGGTGTCACACACTTGTGTCTAAAACACACTGCTCAGTGACTATCCACACTCATGTCTAAAACACACTGCTCAGTGACTATCCACACTCATGTCCAAAACACACTGCTCAATGACTATCCACACTCATGTCTACAACTCACTGCTCTGTGACTATCCACACTCTGTCTACAACACACTGCTCAGTGACTATCCACACTCATGTCTAAAACACACTGCTCAATGACTATCCACACTCATGTCTACAACTCACTGCTCTGTGACTATCCACACTCTGTCTACAACACACTGCCCAGTGACTATCCACACTCATGTCAAAAACACACTGCTCTGTGACTATCCACACTCATGTCTACAAAACACAGTGCTCAGTGACTATCCACACTCATGTCAAAAACACACTGCTCTGTGACTATCCACACTCTGTCTACAACACACTGCTCAGTGACTATCCACACTCATGTCTAAAACACACTGCTCAGTGACTATCCACACTCATGTCTAAAACACACTGCTCAGTGACTATCCACACTCATGTCCAAAACACACTGCTCAATGACTATCCACACTCATGTCTACAACTCACTGCTCTGTGACTATCCACACTCTGTCTACAACACACTGCTCAGTGACTATCCACACTCATGTCTAAAACACACTGCTCAATGACTATCCACACTCATGTCTACAACTCACTGCTCTGTGACTATCCACACTCTGTCTACAACACACTGCCCAGTGACTATCCACACTCATGTCAAAAACACACTGCTCTGTGACTATCCACACTCATGTCTACAAAACACAGTGCTCAGTGACTATCCACACTCATGTCAAAAACACACTGCTCTGTGACTATCCACACTCTGTCTACAACACACTGCTCAGTGACTATCCACACTCATGTCTAAAACACACTGCTCAGTGACTATCCACACTCATGTCTAAAACACACTGCTCAGTGACTATCCACACTCATGTCTAAAACACACTGCTCAATGACTATCCACACTCATGTCTACAACACACTGCTCAGTGACTATCCACACTCATGTCTAAAACACACTGCTCAGTGACTATCCACACTCATGTCCAAAACACACTGCTCAATGACTATCCACACTCATGTCTACAACTCACTGCTCTGTGACTATCCACACTCTGTCTACAACACACTGCTCAGTGACTATCACACTCATGTCTAAAACACACTGCTCAATGACTATCCACACTCATGTCTACAACTCACTGCTCTGTGACTATCCACACTCTGTCTACAACACACTGCCCAGTGACTATCCACACTCATGTCAAAAACACACTGCTCTGTGACTATCCACACTCATGTCTACAAAACACAGTGCTCAGTGACTATCCACACTCATGTCAAAAACACACTGCTAAGTGACTATCCACACTCATGTCTACAAAACACTGCTCAGTGACTATCCACACTCGTGTCTAAAACACACTGCTCTGTGACTATCCACACTCTGTCTACAACACACTGCTCAGTGACTATCCACACTCATGTCTAAAACACACTGCTCAGTGACTATCCACACTCATGTCTAAAACACACTGCTCAGTGACTATCCACACTCATGTCTAAAACACACTGCTCAATGACTATCCACACTCATGTCTACAACACACTGCTCAGTGACTATCCACACTCATGTCTAAAACACACTGCTCAATGACTATCCACACTCATGTCTACAACTCACTGCTCTGTGACTATCCACACTCTGTCTACAACACACTGCCCAGTGACTATCCACACTCATGTCAAAAACACACTGCTCTGTGACTATCCACACTCATGTCTACAAAACACAGTGCTCAGTGACTATCCACACTCATGTCAAAAACACACTGCTCTGTGACTATCCACACTCTGTCTACAACAAACTGCTCAGTGACTATCCACACTCATGTCTAAAACACACTGCTCAGTGACTATCCACACTCATGTCTAAAACACACTGCTCTGTGACTATCCACACTCATGTCAAAAACACACTGCTAAGTGACTATCCACACTCATGTCTACAAAACACTGCTCAGTGACTATCCACACTCGTGTCTAAAACACAGTGCTCAATGACTATCCACACTCATGTCAAAAACACACTGCTAAGTGACTATCCACATCGTGTCTAAAACACACTGCCTAGTGACAATCAACACCTGTCAGAGATTACAATAAGTTAAGGTTTCACAGAAAGGACTTGATGTCTAAAATACCTCTGATGAGATGACGGCATTTCTCCGGCTTACCGTCACATGACATCCCAGGTGCTTGACCTAGTAGCTCAGATATGATTTACTATTAATATTTTAAATTATAAGCAAACAAATGTAAGTATTAAATCACAGGTGTCTGGGAATGGATTTCACCAGCCTTGAACCCTTTAACACAAGAGTTGTGTCCTTTCTGGCAGATGACAAAACAAGATATTTGAGTTTTTACCCATCCAATTTAATGAAATACTTAGACAGAAGGCATACGAGAAAAAGGTTGATGGTTTTACTATATTTTCATATGATGGATTGAACATTTATTCAATAAAAGGAAGTTAACTAGTTGGTATGAAAACCATGGAATAATTTTGTTAATGTTGTGATTATATTTCGACATGAAATATTGGCAGCTAAATAAACGTCACTCTTATTGGATTTATACCAGTCAGAATATAAATGAAAAGAAAAAAATAGAAGAAACGATGGGGCTTTATTGGAAAAACTCATGTTTAACAACGGATGAAAAGCAAATATGATAAATTGATTAAATACACTTCATCGATATCCAACCAAGAAGAGCGACTAAACCAATGTAAGAAGTCAATTCAAAACCCACCTGTTCTTTTTAATGAGAAAATTTTTCCGATGAGGGATCAACGACCTTTTTTCCACCGAACAAATACAAGAGAAAACAAGCTTTGATGTTGTGACTTACCATCTGTGAGATGGAGTTGACCCAAGAAGCAGATGCAGCGAATGACACGACCATGGAGATGAGGCTAGAGGAGCAGAAACAGGGAATATGTATTTAATAAGTAACCTTTATAAGGTGTATATAATTTAAAAGTCAAAGGTCAGCTATATAACACCAGGTACAGATAGAAATTAATATCATGGTCAATCTTGTATAAACTATAACAAGGATATTTAGTATTAATTTCAATTTGCTTGCTTTTGTATTGGTACATGTACAATAGTTTTACACTCCTAGGGATCATGTAAGGAGGGGGGGGGGGGCGTTGGGAGCATTGAGAGAGCTAGGTCAGGCCACGGTGACAATGCCACAAGGCCCACTTTTTGAAGTCTTCATTTTTGCCTTAAGTATATTATTGAAATGAGAATACATTTTTCCCTCGCATATTATCCAAGATATTTTATTACTCCATATATCTATATATCTATATATATATATATATACAGGGACGTAGCCAGGGGGGGAGCAGGGGGAGCGACCGCTCGCCCCCTTTCAGTGTCGATTTTTTTTTTAAACTGTCGTTTTTTAGCATGGTATATTGTCAGTGCTCTTTTGATCTTGAATACTTGTCAGCTCCGTTAACTCGATTGTAATCGTAGTAACATTCACACCTACTGATTCAACTACTTACTTAGTTTGGCAGATGCAATTAGCTAAATTTAGCTTATAGCCAATTACAAGCCTACAGTTGGCCACTGTGTAATAAAATACATATTGCCTACCTAACCGCACTCTATGGAATGTCACGAACTGTATGCACAACAACGTCGACAACGTTCGTTCTATGAGTCGTCCTAAGGTGTTGCACGAACAGCATGTTATGAAGATAAGCTAGCAATCGTACGTAATACGCACTTCCTGTAATAATTATTACACTGCTAATACACTGCGATAACGATATTTGTTTTTAGGCCACTGCATATCTGGCAATATTACAAAATATGAAAGTTTATATTGTCCATCAGTTAAGTTCGTCAAATGTATTAAAGTCCAGACATTGGACAATAAACAAGAATCATCCTACTGGAAAAATTGTAAAAGAGCACTATGTTTGTCTTTCTGATATATTATGTAAAAGAACATGTAAAAGAATTCAAACAGGAAACAAAATCTGCTGATTATGATATCATATGATCAGGGGCGTAGCCAGTATGTAGAACTGTAGGCCCGGGCCTACATTTTTTTTGGCCAAGTTATCTTTTTTTTAAAAACACCCATAATTCAAACCGATAAGCTTGCTGGGCGAGTTTAAGAGTCTATAGACAGGAAAAACTATTGAAATGAACGTAGCAAGAAAATGGCTAAATTAGGTGACCTATTCTTCTGTCATCTAGGCTGTCATTTCTATCGCGTGCCGTTTCATTCAACACTCTACCCGCCGAAAAAGACTAGGATCCGATCTTGTCAGTTTTTTAACATGTAGTTAAGAACCCGTTTACGCAGATAATATTTCAGTTGAGAAAACAGTTGAGAAATTTGCATCAGATTGCAATCGTCGGATACCTCTCGCCTTCTCTTATTAGGCTAACTTAAACATTTAATAGCTACAGTTGTATCAAAGACAATTACTGGCTATAGTTGTATCAAAGACATTTCAGGCCTATCTTTGTATCTACAAGTATCAGAAGATGAAACGTAAGACTACTCTGTACATGTACCTTGCTAATTTTAAATACATTATGTAGTATTGAATTACGTACTATTTTAACTCATTTGTTTTTTAGGGTTTGAAAGTGATATTGAATGAGGTGTCTGAAGTTAGCAAGAGGCCAGGGAACCAGAATGAACACTCGGGAAGGGCCGTTTCCGGCCATCTGGGGGGTTTGTAAAACCAAAAATTTTCTTGTACGCTCCGCGCCAACCGATGGTGGCGCTCCGCTCAGATAGTCGTGCCTACAACTTTGAAAATCCATATCAATCGCAAAAAGTGCTCCCCCCTTTCAAATTCCTGGCTACATCGCTGTATATATATATATATTATTCCAAGATATTTCCAAGATCCAAGGGCTGTAGTCTGGGCCTGGTAAAGAAGGGGGAGGGGGGTTGTTAGAACATAACTTGGTTTTAGATCCTGGAATAAGTTACAAGCCTTTCAGGTTCACCCACAAACACATATGACTAGCTTTGATTAGACGATAAAGGTTTCATTCAGATCCATTATTTGCTTTTGTCTTTGTAATGACCTATACATTTGTCCAACTAGAATATTCAATGCTCACCCATCATGAAAAGTGAAGGCAGGTAGCCGTCAAAATACGCTTGTATGGATAACAAATTACTCATCTGTCGAGAATCATGAAAATCTCCAAATCCTTGGAATTTTCAAATCAACCTTTCATAAAGGGCCTCTGCATTCCGCTTATCAGTTATGCTATTAGAATTCATTTTAGAAGTTTTTAAACTATCTTGGTGGTTTTGCATCTCCAAATGTCTATCTAGATATTGAGGGGAATGAAATAAGACAATTAATTGTTTCAGTCAGGAAAATTAGTTTGAAGGTGAAGGCAAAATAATGCACGCTGAAGATAGAGCATGAGTGACCAGTATTTGACTTTCTAGCATATTTTATGCCAGTACTGATGACCTAAAAGGATTTAATCACTTCATCAACTAGATTTGAGAGATTTGTCTGAAAGATTTGTGGAACCTCCAACACTTGAGAAATAAATATCCTTGGGAATTTCAAGTACAATCAAATCATGGACGTTTATTAAAGGCCTTTACATCTGGCTTACACAAATTATATTCTTTTGCGCAGAGACCTTCACTTAAAGTGACTGGTTCATGAATTTGATGTTTCTCAACAATTTTTTATTGCCTGGTCAATTTTTCTTTTTATAATGTTAATCACATGCTAACGACAAAAGTGAAAAACTTTAAAATCTTGACTGAGCCACACTATGAAGTATGATCTACAATAGACAACCTAAATGACCTGTATTGCAATGGGAACATTTTAGTATTAAATACCATCAAAACCAGAAATGATGCCCTGCCAAATTTTATATTAGAACATTCAAATGTAAAATACACACCAAGCATATTGTACCTTATAATAAGGTGGATTCACATACCAAATATTTAGTGTATGAGTGACTGCATCAAAGTTGTACTTGGGGGTTATTCTGAATAAATTAATTCAAGCTATGACCTTTGTGGACCTCAAATGACCTTTTGAGGCATTGACCACCCCCAACAAAAAGCAATAGTGGTGTTGTCCTCAAACAGCATGTAAACATATATCCAGTATGAAGTTTACTCAAGCTTTACTTTTTGAGTTATCATGTGACACGATTTTCAAAATTTGACCTCAAATGACCTTTGACATCCACATGAAACAGCACAGAATCAAAACTGGATGATCAACTAAACTCGAACCGCTGCCTGAATGGAGCCATCCAATGGCGTAAGGTTTAATTTAAGTTCTGAGGTGTAGTCTGCTATGTATTTTTAACATACCGATGGACGACTGTAGGTAGAATTCTTACCAGAAGTCTTGATAATACTAATAGATCATCAAAAACTGAGAATTTGTCATTTTTCTACAGCTTTTCCAGTGTTCAAGAAATTCACCTTTAAAATATACTAAATATGTCGAGTGCTCCTTTAAGACTTAATTGACGGTGCTCTTCAGTGTTCAGTTCAGGTCTAACTAAATGTTAATGTTAATCCATTGTTTTACAAATTCTAATAACTCACCAGCACCATGTTCTTTTAACGTCATATTAAAACAATAAAGAACTCTTGAGCGTCAAGAATTGTAAGGAATTATAAAATATTTTATGGGAGGTCGTAAAAGCCTTGTTTTCCCCCATTGAGGTTTATGTTGCATTTGAGGAACTGATAAATGATATGTGTGCTAGACTAAGCTGTCCAGCCACTTTGATTGATGAGCCACAGATGTTTATGATGCAGGGTCAGTTCTGAATTAATAAAACACTCTAAAGCGATTCAGCTGCAAACGTATCAATTTGATTGTCTGCCATTTCTTCAAAAGTGCCTTCAAATATAAATTCTATCTGTAAAATGAGCTTATCAGAATATGTTGTGTTCAAAGCAGGCAAAGGAAAAACTGTTGAGGAAAGTACAAAATCAGTTCATGTTAAGGTCATGTGAAGTCATGCATTTTCCTAACTCAAGTCTATCACTCGAGTCAGGGACGTAGCCAGGGGGGGGGAGCAGGGGGAGCGACCACTCCCCCCTTTCAGTGTCGATTTTTTTTTAAACTGTCATTTTTTAGCATGGTATTTTGTCAGTGCTCTTTTGATCTTGAATACTCGTCAGCTCCGTTAACTCGATTGTAATCGTCGTAACATTCACGCCTACTGATCCAACTACTTACTTAGTTTGGCAGATGTAATTAGCTAAATTTAGCTTATAGCCAATTACAAGCCTACAGTTGGCCACTGTGTAATAAAATATATATTGCCTACCTAACCGCACTCTATGGAATGTCACGAACTGTATGCACAACAACGTCGACAACGTTCGTTCTATGAGTCGTCCTAAGGTGTTGCACGAACAGCATGTTATGAAGCTAAGCTAGCAATCGTACGTGATACGCACTTCCTGTAATAATTATTACATTGCTAATACACTGCGATAACGATATTTGTTTTTAGGCCACTGCATATCTGGCAATATTACAAAATATGAAAGTTTATGTTGTCCATCAGTTAAGTTCGTCAAATGTATTAAAGTCCAGACATTGGACAATAAACAAGAATCATCCTACTGGAAAAAAATGTAAAAGAGCAATATGTTTGTCTTTCTGATATATTATGTAAAAGAACATGTAAAAGACTTCAAACAGGAAACAAAATCTGCTGATTATGATATCATACGATCAGGGGCGTAGCCAGTATGTAGCACTGTAGGCCCGGGCCTACATTTTTTTTTTGGCCAAGTTATCTTTTTTTAAAAACACCCATAATTCAAATCGATAAGCTTGCTGGACGAGTTTAAGAGTCTATAGACAGGAAAAACTATTGAAATGAACGTAGCAAGAATATGGCTAAATTAGGTGACCTATTCTTCTGTCATCTAGGCTGTCATTTCTATCGCGTGCCATTTCATTCAACACTCTACCCGCCGAAAAAGACTAGGATCCGATCTTGTCAGTTTTTTAACATCTAGTTAAGAACCCGTTTACACAGATAATATTTCAGTTGAGAAAACAGTTGAGAAATTTGAATCAGATGGCAATCGTCGGATAGCTCTTGCCTTCTCTTCTTAGGCTAACTTAAACATTTAATAGCTACAGTTGTATCAAAGACAATTACTGGCTATAGTTGTATCAAAGACATTTCAGGCCTATCTTTGTATCTATAAGTATCAGAAGTTGAAACGTAAGACAACTCTGTACATGTACCTTGCTAATTTTAAATACATTATGTAGTATTGAATTAGACATTTAATAGCTACAGTTGTATCAAAGACAATTACTGGCTATAGTTGTATCAAAGACATTTCAGGCCTATCTTTGTATCTATAAGTATCAGAAGTTGAAACGTAAGACTACTCTGTACATGTACCTTGCTAATTTTAAATACATTATGTAGTATTGAATTACGTACTATTTTAACTCATTTGTTTTTTGGGTTTAAAAGTGATATTGTCTCAAGATAGCAAGAGGCCAGGGAACCAGAATGAACACTCGGGAAGGGCCGTTTCCGGCCATCTGGGGGGTTTGTAAAACCAAAAATTTTCTTGTACGCTCCGCGCCAACCGATGGTGGCGCTCCGCTCAGATAGTCGTGCCTACAACTTTGAAAATCCATATCAATCGCAAAAAGTGCTCCCCCCCTTTCAAATTCCTGGCTACGTCGCTGACTTGAGTCACTGCACTGTTTATATGTCTGTAGATTATTAACTGTACGATCTTTTTTCAGTCTTGTCATTGTAGCAAGTTCACGTGACTTTATGACTCGCTCAATGCCTACCATCACTGGTGCTTCGGTCAAAAGTCTGGCTACCATATTTTTGTTTCTTTTTGATGATATATCATTTGAAGACATTGAAGAAGCATAATGTATTTGATTAAATTTTACTACAAAATGAATCTTAACAGAGTTTTATATTTGTCTCTGAGTTTAATAGTTAGTGACAGCTGATCGGTGAGGTACATAAAGAAAATACAAAAAGAAATATTTATAAATTAAAACTGCAAGATTGCAGCACCATATGTTATAACAAATAAATTGGTTGAACAAACTCTTATGTACAACAGCTATGGAACTAAACACAGACGTAGAAATGCATACCAACAACGCAATCTGGAAATTTAAAAAGGCTTTAGGCTTTGAGAAATTACCCAGATTTTCATGGAAGGCGCATCGGGTAAAAATTCTGGTTCACAGAAAAAACACAAAAATCAATTAGAAAAACATACTATCTAATATCTCGGATTTCTCTTTGTGTTGTCTTTTTGTTTCTACACTAACCACTTTCTCTTTTGAATTTTTAATGCATAATTAAGATATGAAACAAAAGAAATTAAGTTTGCCAATAAAGTCCTCAGAGAGGATCAGAAACCACACCAATTATTTTTTCCAGACTTGTGAATATATGAAATGCCAAAATAGATATCACCATATTTAATACCAATATCTAAGTTATCCATTTTGTTGAACCATAAATAATGAGCTCTTAAATTCTTCAAAATATCAGATGATTTTAGGATTAGTTTCAACACCATCTTGATCAATTTTTACCTTTAGGAGGACATGTCCAGAATAGTCTTTTCCTGTTGAATAGATGACAACCTTCTTGGTTTTGATGTATGCAAATGTAGTCTGATCCTGGGTGTGCACAACTCCCCATGACCTATGACCTCCACCGCAATTTACCTTCATCAGTGTCTCATTGGTTGTTGCGTTGTGCACCACAAAATATGCCTGTCGTTATGAACCATACAAAAGGTACAGCTGAATTTCAATTTCATTTTACATCTTTCAAGGCAATTCAAAACTATTAAATATTACAGACAGCTAAATCAAGACAATGAACTGCACAGACATTAGCTAACAATGTTCTATTAGTTACTACCATCATAACTGGAAAAGTATTCAACTTAAAATTTATTTCATAATCAGTTTTCGTTTGTTGAATTTACTTGTATATAATTAAAAGACCGATAAATAAAAAGGCCAAAAATTCCAGGGTGGTAGACATTTATGATCCAATCAACATTCTCACCCTACAGAAGAGAAAAGGATAAATATAACATGACCTGCCATAGTTTCACAACTGATGTACTCCATATAAATGTTTTTGTGTCAATTCACTCATAGCATGCTGAGTATCTCCTATGAGTTACAGCCTGTACAACCTCCATGACCTAACCTCATTTATGCCAATTCTGGATTTTATGGAGTTTATATGCATACCTGGATAGCCTCTAGTTACAACATCTATGTAATGCAACCGTTTTTTTCTTTCTTTTTTGTAGCAACACACATTACAGGGAAGAGAACATGTGTTGTGTGTTAATCTCATTCAAACTCTGTTGAAAATTTGCGAAAAGCTCTTTTCTTTCCAAGATGAGCACATTTGAAGGTTTGATAAGTCTGGGGAACTCATTAAATATGTGCAAACTATGATGTGGAGTGTTGCGTTCATCAAAATTTCTTATTTATCCTTGAATAAAGTTAACCCCTTATAACAAGTCCACATATATCATTTGAATAATGTGATGTTCCTTTTTTCAAAGAAGACAATAAAATATTTCAATAAATCACCTTAGGCCCACAAACCTGTGTTCAGTGTCCTTGAAACAAAGGTTTCGGAAACAAAGGGGTAACATAACAGAAAATTAGGCAGTCACTCCCTTAACATCATCAATGGACATAATTAGCTAATGTTTATTCATAAATAAAAGTAGAATTGAGAAAAAAACAATGTTTCATCTTTGATGGGAAGTGCAGCTATTTTCATGATTTCTACTGCTTAATAGAGTGATTACAAAAATGTTGCTCATAGACCTTTAAACCAAGGTCAAACTTAAATATGAAATGTGATCCTCTAGAGATGTGAATGCAATGTACAAGATTCTAATATTCCATGGTTAAAGGATGAAAACAAACAATTGAATATCCTCACCGAATGAAAGCCCATGACAAGTAGGTCTGAGGATGTGAATATAAGTTTCTCTAGCCAATCAAAACCCTTTTGAACCTGCCGAAAAAAAAAAACATGAATTGAAGACAGTCAAGATTAACAATAATTGCAACATTTTCAAAAAGGACTTGGCAATTACTTAAAAAGATCTTTAAAAATTGATTAGTCTAAATATTGGTCTATTGGAGAAGCTTCATTTCATCTTGTTTCTTAAAAATGTAGAACATTTCTATCTTATCCCTGCTAGAGAAAGTTCTATTTAAAAAATGAAGAAAATGGAGAATTTTTTTTTGTCTGGAAGTGTTATTCAATTTAAAGCACTTAATGAATACACCAGTCTACAAATCAATTGCATAAATACAACACGGTTGCCTTCACTATTCCTATTGTTGATTTTGTTGTTATTGTTGTTACAATATGTTCAAATGAATCTAATCATCAGAATCTTCAATGAGCTAGGTGAATCTTGAAAAAGACTCACTGATGTGCACATAACATAAAGCAGTGAGACTTATCAGAATTGTTGAGGATGGACTTTTAGTTTTTTCTAGTTTTGTTTTGCTTGTTTTAGATGCTAGCATCCTTGCGAGCAAGGGGGATCGATGGAATCAAAGTGCCGTTACTCCTAAGAAGTTAGCGAGCCGTACCTTAAAGGTATGTATCAGTCGTAGCTTCCATCCTTCAGTGACAGAATATTTGCGATAGGTTCCATCACGGCCGGCACTGTATAAAAATCCGTCGTGCTGTGCAATGAACGAGACGCCTGTTTTACCGTGGATTGCAATATGACTGTCACATGGGTCTTCTGACTGTAGCCGAAATAATATTAAGAATGGAGAAGATGAGTGACTATGTAAACTATTTTTAATACAAATAAGTATCACCATAGACAGAATATAATACTTTATATAAATAAAAAAATATGACATATTAAAAAGTTTCAGGAAAATCAGGTACAAATAAAATTGTTTCGCTTTAATCGTACACATTTTGAAAACGTGATGGTCTCCTATCACAAATGCTCAGAAGAGTTTTTTGCATCAATCTTCAATCAAGCTGACAGGTTCTTTAATTGGATTTGAAGCTTTTCTCTTTCTTTGAATTGTAAAAGCCTCCTCATCGATTGTAGACAACTTGTTCTACATACATAACAATGGAGATTGCACCCCTGTAGACACTCTCTCAGCATGGGATGGCTGACATGGTCCACAATCGACCTCTTTTACAAAACGGGAACAAAATTAGCATTCTTCCAAGTATTTGTTTCCCGTAAATCTGTTAATATATGTATTAATTCAAAACGAACCAGCCATCAGCTGTAAGATCAAGACCTGTGCATTAACAGGATTTCCCCTGGGATTTCTCGTATGAGAGGCGGTAACTGCTTTGTGACACATGAGGGCGTGTGAACGTACCTTGGAGGCGGGGGGGGGGTTGTGGGAAGATGGTCGTATGAAAATTTTCTTCAACATCTTAATGTCAATCATACTAACAATAAATTAGATAAAAATGCTATGTTAAATAAGCAGAACTCTTACTTGTTCCTTTAATTTACTGTTCACAGCCAATTTTCCAACATCAGATGATGGCAAAGGGTTAAATAAGTTCAATTGCGACCATTGCATTTTTCGATTCCTTCTCTGAAACATGCTTGAACAGAAAACTAGTTAGTTTATGCTCTTGCTGCACGACTGTCACGAGGGCATCATATTGCAGTATCGCCAAATTTGCTTAACTGTCAAACAAGTACCAATAAATAACAATATCATAGTCGATGTGACTAGTCTAGCCTCTTACTTCTCTCAAAACATTTTCCTTTGCAACACACCCCCCAATTGTGATTTCCCTCTGCTGGTTGACACCCATAACTGTTTAAAGCCTAAAGTCATATTTACTTTCCTGTGATTGATGATTTGATTGTCATTGATTGCAACAACAGCAGACATACCTTTATCAAAACCTGGGAAACAGCGTGGTAGGGACGAACTTTACTGTCAGATTCTATCCGAAAAATTAGTTACTAATCAAATCTTTTTTGTTTTTGGCTGTTTTGTGGCGATTTGTTTACGTATGTATAGCTGCTTCCGTGGTGTAGTAAATGTCTCTGGGTGCGCTCTTGATTATTATATCTAGTTACTTTACATCCGCTACCCAGACTGTGACCCCTGTGAAATCTTGTCAACACATAGTTTAGGAAACGCTGGTCTACCTTATTTTCCAACCAAGATTTTGGACTGAAGTTGTCATGGTTAGCAAGTCTTCATGTTATTAACCAGCTTATTTCACCTCATTGGATAAGAAAGATCTTACAGACTGTACTGTAAATTATATGATAAATTTGACTGATTTTTATCAGTGAATAGGAGTATGATATTAAAGAAAATGGTTTAAAAGCTTAAAATGTGAACCTCATCCAGAAAGTTTGGTTATCCATGTAGAATCAATTTAAGATTGTTTTCAAACAATCAATAAAAAGTTTGCATCTAAGATAATAACTAAGTAACTTACTTTTCAGCAATTTTTGGAGGCTTATGAATTTTGTTCCTCACAAAATGCTGAGAACAATTCCATATATGTCATTACTAAATACCAGTGTGGTAAGGTTTCAAGATTTGATTTAAAGAATAAAATGCCACTCATCTCTGTGTTCTTGAAGTTGCTTGAAAAGTCTGCATAGACCATTGCTTTAATCTTTTTACCATGGTTACCATGCTTTTCAACAAAAGACATTCCAGACTTTTGCATGACCAAGACCATGTTTTCAGGTTTACTATGAAGCCTACACACTAATGAGGACCTATCGTTAGGATACCTATAGTAAGTCTAACCATTTGTAACTCTTGCAAACTGTTCGATACACCACTGTCATAACATTGAGGATAGGGGGAGGTCTCAAGAGCCATGGGTCCAAAGGATCACATGCCATTGCCTAACCTTTTCATCGATATGTTAAGCATATCATCTAACCCAGTAAGGTTAACCCCGATGCCATTCACTGGATTGCTTCCAGACTAGGTCACTTTTTTTATTCAAATCAAAGAAGAGTAAACATCCAAACCTGCGCACTTGTGACAGAGACAGTCATTTTTTTCGAAAAGGAAACCCTTTATGAAATAGACACGAAAATACAAAGAAGTGTTCAAATAAGGATTAACTTCCATTTTCCAGACCAAAGTTCAAATTGAAGGACTTTGTAAAACCCAGGAAAGAATTTTTTCCTTAGTTTTAGTTCAATATCATGGACTTTCAAAGACCCAGAAATGATTTTTTTTTCTTTCTTTTTCCTTAGTTTTCCAGACTTGACCCATTTTCCAGAGAGTGAGGTAATTGTGTTATACCATATATCTCTTTCCCTGTGACTTTTACAAGAACATCGTGGAACCTCATGCACTAAGTCACCTAGGACTTAATTGTTAGATATATATAATAATGCATCTTCAGTAAATCCCACCTTGGAGCCAACTCCATTCCTGTAAAGGAAAACTGATCCCCTTTTGTCTCCACATACAAAGCCAACGTCATCCGGGAGAATGGTCACAGATGTCAACCAGCGATGACGAGAATGACACAGAATATAATCGCAAATTTTAGTCAGGTCAAATTTCCCATTTTCATTCTGCGCTACCTTCCACCATATCTACCAAAGAGAACAAAACAATCAGTAACTTTGATTACCAAAAAAAATTATGTAAATATAGAATCTTGAACTTAGCTATTTACACATGATAATGAGATGTTAAAAACTATTGGCAATCTGGTCGAAACCAATAGTCATTGGTTGATTGATTCCCAATCATCAATTACTTGGCAGATTTTCTGCATAATTTGTAGACCATACTTCAGAGTAATTTTTTATGCAAGAAATATTTGGGGAAAAGGAAGAATTACTGGTGGCAATACAATAATTAATGTTATATTTGGTAAAAATAATGTAATGTCTATCTAGACTGTCTTTTTATTTTGAATAACTTAACAACATTTTTGTCTCATTTGTCTCATTGAATATGTTCTCATTTGATTCTGTCTTTGCTGTGTGTTTTTCTTAGTATGATGCATGAAGCTAAATCAATCCTGCAATAGTAATTCCTGCTTCAAGTATCAAAAACCTAGGAGAGGTGAGGAAAACCTAGTAAAATTCAAACTGTAAGATCTCTATTTTATTTACCCTCAATCCGGGTAGCAAGGTCTGTCGGAACTAGCAACTAAAAAGTTTGAGACAGTACAGACATGAAGACTTGACTTCTAATAATCTTGTCTTAATAAAAAGACTACACTCTAAAGTACTGTATCTGCGAAAAAGGGAATGAACTGTGTCAAAGTAGGATGCTGAGGGGCCTGCAGCATCTTGCAGCTAGGCTGCATAGGATGTAATCTTTTGTACAGACGTGAAGACTTGACTACACTCTAAAGTACTGTATCTATGAAGAAGGGTAATAAGCTGTGTCAAAAGTAGGATGCTGAGAGGGCTGCAGCATCTTGCAGCTAGGCTGCAATCTTTTATACAGACATGAAGACTTGATTTCACTCTAAAGTACTGTATCTATGGAGAAGGGTTATAAACTGTGTCAAAAGTATAATGCTGAGGGGCCTGCAGCATCTTGTAGCTAGGCTGCATAGGATGCAATCTTTGTACAGACATGAAGACTTGACTACACTCTAAAGTACTGTATCTATGGAGAAGGGTAATGAGCTGTGTCAAAAGTATGATGCTGAGGGAGCTGCAGCATCTTGCAGCTAGGCTGCAATCTTTTGTACAAACACAAAGACTTTACCTCTAATAATCATATCTGAATAATGACTATACTCTTCAGTACTGTATCTGTGAAGAAGGGTAATGTACCTGTGTCAAAAGTAAGGACAATAATCTTTTGTGCTCTGCGAATTCACACAATAAGCACTGCTGATCTTCCTAGATAATCTCTACTCTTTGATATCTGATTCAGCCTTGCTGCAGGGGATTTTGCAGCTGCTGCAGCTTTCTTTTTTTTACAGGTTGCCTAACAAGATGATAGCAAAGTAATCATCAAGTTGATTACTTGACTAAAGGTTGTGCAGGCTGGTCTGAAAGAAATATTTCATTCAAACAACTATACCATTGCCAGACCTTTCTGTGAATATTAATACCAAATTTCCATTTAATTCCCCATGTGCATATATTTTTGTTGTGATATTAATATTTTAAGTTGTCACATTTGTGTTCAACATAAAAGTGAACAAGAGTGATATCACACTGATCAAATTATCAGGGGGAATTTTAACCAGATATTTAATATTTCAAAAGTAAATTGGGAAAGAACACTTAACTTAAGTCATTAAATATACATCAGAGAGTCAGCAGATAACAACTACCAAAAAAACAAAAACATTTTTTTTTTTTCCAAAGGACTGCAATTGAATAGAAGACACCTTTCCTTAGCAACTCAAAGTAACTTACCACAGCTCCCTCTGGTCCGGAGGAGAAGATATCTTCGCCTGAACCCCAACAAAGACTGAGGACTTTGCTAGAGTAAACAGAGACTTGAAGCAAACGAGCACCATCATCTGCAAAGTGAGGAGAATCAATGTATAACACTTTACACTCAATCTGGAAATAGTTGGTAGAGTGCAGGGCTTGCAACCCAGAGGTCAAAGGTTCAAACCAATTTATTCTAGCCTGAAATTTCTCTGCCCTTGTCCACTTTGTTGAATAGGTTGTCAGTTTTCCATTGTTCATTAACATACTAATATCGAAATCCCTTCCCCTGGGGTTGAATCGAATCAAATTGGGGTGTAATCTCTTGTTAAATGGTATGCAAGGTACGACACTGCTTAACAAGGAAATGGTTACATAAGGATCCCAATTCTGACCCACACCCTCTAACAAAGAAATGGTAACATAGGGATCCCAATTCTGACCCACACCCTGTAACAAAGAAATGGTAAGATAGGGATCCCAATTCTGACCCACACCCTCTAACAAAGAAATGGTTACATAGGGATCCCAATTCTGACCCACACCCTCTAACAAAGAAATGGTTACATAGGGATCCCAATTCTGACCAGCACCCCCTGACAAACAAATGGTTACATAGGGATCCCAATTCTGACCAGCAACATCTAACAAAGAAATGGTTACATAGGGATCCCAATTCTGACCGGCAACATCTAACAAAGAAATGGTTACATAGGGAACCCAATTCTGACCGGCAACCCCTAACAAAGAAACGGCATATAGGGATCCCAATTCCAGCCAAAAGTGTCTGGGACATATGGTGACCCTAACTCTACCCTAAGTTTAACATTTTGTATTTGTTATCAATTTCATACAATAGCAATCAATCCCATTCGACTAACTTACCCAATCTGTGGACAAAAACATGTCCTTTTATAGTTCCTATGGCAACTAATCTGTTGTCAGGGGATTCCTTCATGATGCAATATGACTGATATTCTGGATTGTTAACAATCAGTCTCCATGTCTTAGTGAGAAATCCATACCCGAGCAAATATCTATCCAAAAAACAAAACAAAAAGGATTGAGATATAAATAACACCATTCCCAACTTGCCTTAAACGCATGAATTATTTTACTATTGAATTTCATTCATCTTCTTTTTCAATTCAATTCTACCTCCGGATTGAGCTCATGAAAACAGTCATTCATTTCCAATTCTGTTTACTTTCACTTCTGGTTCCACAATCAGTTAAGGTGACCACATTTTCTTCAGGTAATCCAGAGGCATGTCGCATAACATTTATTTGATATTGACATGAAGGGTTAGTACCTACATTGTACTTGTATAAAGGTAGTGTAAAATTAATGAGTACTTATGAAGGTAGTGTGAAATTAATGAGTACTTGTAAAGGTAGTGTGAAATTAATGAGTTCTTGTAAAGGTAGGGTGAAATTAATGAGTGCCTCTCAGTGTGTTATCTGTGGTTTCATGTTTCAAGGATGTTGGTCAGATACGCATCAACGAGAAAGAAGTATTTTGTAGAAAATAATCAAATGCCAAAAACCTTGGAGATATCTGCAAAAGTATCATTATTCATCAGAAAGTGCAGAAAGATGTTTTCAATGTGGCCTACAGGCTACTGTTCAATGATCTATGTTGCATATATATGTGAGTTATGAATGAACTTGAATGAAACTGCTTCTACAAATGGACAGAAAACAGGTAAAATTGAAATTATGCAGGCCTTTTTCAAACAATTTTGAAATAGTTCAGAACACTTTTGTATGATCCGGGGACAGTAGGTCCACCTACATGAAGTCCTTTTAATTGGGAGATGGCACATAAAATCCGAGGACTGTAAAGTGGGAGAGGTCTGGTCTTAGAGTAGGTTAAACATTTCACCAACTCTGGTCAACAAAATATGCTGTTTTCAGGCACCAAATGGCAAATGATATTCAAAGAGAAAATGTAGGTGAAACCAAAAAGAAACTCCAATATACCTTTACTATTACCAGGTTCAAAACATTTCTGCTGACTCATGGATTGGAGGAGGGGGAGTAGGAGGGGGAGTGGGAGGGGGAGAGGGAGGATGTGGGAAGAATTGAAAGCCATTAATACCCTGATCACATGCAGTCATACTTAGTTCAGCAAATTACTTGTTGATGAGCTCAGACCTATGTGTAATGCCTTTCTGTTAGTTTTCTGACTACTTGGCCCAGTGTGTATAAATGTGATTCCTACTTGTGTTTCATCACTCAAACAATACCCCAAAATATGACATGCACATAGATAGCTATTTGGAATCATGTTGGCATTCAACATTTAAGTTTTCAGCTGAATTTCAAAACTATTCTTGGCATCCTACTTCTTCAACATAATTACTAAATCTATTGCAAAAAATTATATAGCTTTTTAAATCGTCAACATTTATGGCCCAAAATATGCTAGAAAGTCATATAACGGTCACTCATATTCAGCTTCAACAATCATGTGAGGGTCACTTTCTTAGCTTTCTTCCTTTATTACAGAGACATTTAGTACTCTAATTTAAACATTCCTTAACATCTGGAAGGTTAGAACGTCTAGGAGGGAAATTTGGAAAACTTTTTAGCATGTTAAAATTTGGGATTAATACTGCCTACCTTTGCTATGCATGCACTGCTAATTGCCTTCCAAATTTAAGAGACAGGTAGTTATATACAGAAAGCTAGAATGCAGTTCCACTGGTTCTGATTGAACCTCCCATCCCCTACCCTCCCATTCTACCCCGCCCCTCTCCTCTCCCACCTGCACAACCCCAATGTTTGGCATGGAACTTTCCTCAAATTTTCTTTGATCAAAAGCCTCATTTCCATTGACATTTTCTGTTTATATCGATGCTCTCCTAAATATACATATGGAAGACATATGATGAGAGTTAAGAAAAGAATTCTTACCCATTTTGCATCATAACCAGCAGTTCATTTCTAAGAAGTGATACTAATCTAGGAGTAAATCCACTCATTTCCTCTGTCATAGCTTCTCCCAGTACACTTCTTGCAGCTACCTCCATGTCTAAGCATTCTGTGGTGTGTTCTAATTGAAAATAAAAACAGACAGAAACATTGCATCATCACTAAAAAGGAACAATCTGCTATCGGGGGTGGGGGGACAATGGGAAATGGGCGGTAGCATTTATCATCTTCATTTCGATACTCGTCAGTCTTGTCATCCTGGTAGTTAAGTTGAATGCGACCTGACCTGACCATCTTACTGTGGGAAATGGTGGATAGTCTGACATGTATGCATGCATGCTTAATACAGTCCACCCCCTGCAAGTCCTTATATCAAGGTCCGTTCATATCAAATACAATTGGTCAGGTTTTGAAAACACAAAACAATCTGAATCTCTTACCAGCATCTGCAATGGTTGCTAAGGACCAAAGTCTGATACTGGAATCTCCTCCACCGGTCACCTGTAGCAGACAAGAGGAACAAAACTGAGAGATCTCTTCTAGTTTATGAACACAGTCTTTTGATTCTTTCTTTATCTTTTATAGCCTAAATTTGTCCCATTCATTCCCTGAGATATTGGTTGTGAGATATTTTTAGAATTTTTTTTACTTAATTCTTTAAATTTTTGCAGGCATAAAACAAATTATAAATACAATTACATACTGGATTGTCACGACTGGATTTTTAGTAGCCTACAAAGTAAAAACTGTTTTTCAAGGAATTTTGTTTGGAGTGAAAGACTGAGGGAACATTCAAGAGATATGTAATGATCAATAAAGTGGCTTTTTTATCCATAAAAACAATCTAACTTTTAGGAAAATTGAGCTTAAAGTTCAGAACAAATACTTACAATAAGATGTTTGCTTTCATTCACGGCAACACTCCAAATATTTTGACCCTGATGTGAAAAAAGAAAGCTAGCAGCGTAAACAGTGCTAAATGTTTCCATGGTTTCTTCAGTTGGCAAATCGGCAGTACTTCTTCTTTGTGTATGTGCTTCGGCGCCACAGAGCATTTGTATGATTTAAGTATGATAAATGTCATTGATTGATGGGTGGGTGGATTGATTAATATACCTCAAGCAACAAATTAACAGAAAATATAATACAATCAATCATAATGAAGATAATTTGCCCCTGCACCTGTCATTTGTAATCATCAAACCCTTTAACTGTTTATAATAATTCATTTTCCTAACTAATTTCGATTTCTTATTTACAGCAAGCAATTTCAGTCAAATCATTTAACAATTTTTAATGTCAATAAATGTTTAGCTGATTATTTGACAGGTAACACTCTCAATAAGCTTTGCAACAAGTCCCTTATCCATTGAGACAATGGCAAAGCAATATGAGAGTGTTGAAAGGTTGAATGGTTAAGGCAATGGATTTACGATCTAAGGGTTGCAGGTTCGAGTCCTGGCCAGATCACTTGGTCTTGTCCTTGAGCATGACACTTAATCTCCATTGCATCTGTTCGCCAAGGGGTATAAATGGTTGCCTGGAGGTAACTTTTAAATATACTTGCATGAACAGGTTTTTGGCTACACCCTATGGGAATTCTAGGGGACATGTAGATGTGGGGACCTGTACTTCCCCAGGCAGCGACTGTTTGTATTGTGCACACTTGGATGTGTGGGTGTAATAAGTTACCAATGACCAGAGATTAATTGACTCTAAAATGTTTAAGACTCTTAAGTCTTAACCTATAACTAATAATGCATCCTCAAAGACTGCTCTGAATTAAGTTCTGTTACCTTGTGTCCGGTGAATTTCTTAATAATGGAACCTTCGTAATTCCACACAAAACAGCAAGCATCCTAGATAGAAGCATTAAAAGAACAACAAAATATTGCGATAAAGCTATTGAAAATATGATTGTACCACCATAGGTGAGATGATACAGAGATTTAGAAACAGAGGAACACAGGGATCAGCTATACATGCCCCCCCCCACTTTTGAAAAAAGACTGTCAACCACTGAAATGATAAAATTTTCATTTTATCATACCTGATAATTCTTTAAGTATTTTGGAGAATATATGAAGCTATTTGGATAAAACACACGGAACAGCCCGACTAAAACAAAAAAGACGTTGAAATACTTATAAAATATTTGAATTACCTGCCAGGCATCTACAAAAAGAAAAGTCTACCAGGGAAGGGCTGCACACCTCTCCCCCCCAACCCTCCCCTGATCAGTTTCCTATGCTACTGAGATTCATTGCAATATTTGTATAGAACATTTCAGCTTGTGGAGCATTAAAACAAGTAGATCTAATGTGGTGTGTGTTTGGATTGTAAAATCGCAGCTCATTTCAAGCCAAATTGTAGGTTTCTTCCACCCCCCCTCTTTTCTTAAATTCATTGTTCCTGATTTCAGATGTTTCTTCTTTTGTTAACGAAAGTTTGATCACATCGTATACAATTATTGACATTACTACCTCTCCCCCTCCCTTTCTCCCAGATCAAAAAAAGGAAAGAAGAAGAAAAAATAGTTCAGAGTAGATGGTAAATTTTGACTTGTTTTGGTCAGATAAGCCCTTCCTTATTCTAGATTATCACAATATGTAACCCAGGAAGTGCCCTGTAATGTCAGCACAGTAAACGTTCTCAATTACTTGTTGTTAATTTCTCCTTCAAATGCGACACAACAGGAATGTTTACTAAGCTTTCCATTTGCTCTGAATTCAAGGCTTCATGAAAACAACAAAGTTTTTTTTCTGTGGATAAATGCTTTGTGCATTGCAAAGACAAACAGACACTGGTCATCTTATTTCGCATGATGAAGTCACCCACTCTGCTGTTGCCAGATACAATTGTAAGAATTCCCAATCTTTTAGGTAATTTCATATTTTTTTAATTTATACAACTCTTTTGTCAGACAATTTAGACCACTGGTAAATGTTGGTATCTTTAATACTTCAGTTATCTCTTTGAATGGACAAAGTTCTGGCCTCCCTACAAACCTCTCCAATACTGACGATAACATCTGTCATTAGTTTAGCATCCCAAACACGAGCTCTGTGTCCATACAGGGTCCTGATAGGGTCACCGCTGGTACAGCCATCCCTCAGCCGTAGGTCCCAGAGCCTGATGGTACGGTCATCAGACACCGAACAGAGCAAGCATTTCTCTGGATTATAATCAATGTTGAAAATAACTCCCTGTCAAAAATAAGAAACATTCATTCATGTCTTCAAATTGTCTCTTTACCACAATATTATCTTGTGCTTAAGCAATATGTAAACTCAAGTTGAAAGAAACTGTAGTACACACATTGTAAAGTATGGTGATTGATTTGAAAAGCACAGAAGAACAATTCACTGTGTGCCTGTAAGAAACAATCTTCCAATTTGTAACATAACTGCTAAAACAAGCATAACTTTCAACTTAGATTACTGCCTGGTATAAATTGTAATCTATGAGCCATTATTGTTATCCCTCATATGCATACAGGGACTTTTAATGTCATATAAGGCACCGAGTCAACCAGAAAATCTGCAGTGGCTGCAAAATCCACTGCAGCAAGGCTGAATGGATACCAAGCAACAGAGGAATATCTCGGCAGAACAAAAGTACTATTTGTGTGAAACTACAGAGCAGAAAGGACAAAGTTGCTGTGGAGGCTGACTGCAGCATGTTGCAGCCCCTCTGAGCACTCTACTTTGGACACAGAGTTTAAAACCATCTGCCCCCTCAATAAAAAGTACAAAGTCTTTCAATGCTATTCTGTAAATCAAAATAATCCTGGTTCCCAAAGAAGCAAGAAGTTTTGAGTTGATTTAACATTCTGTCCACATATCATCGTTCAATGTAAATGAAAGTCAATTAAAAACTAAAGAATCTGACCTCATGACCCTTGAACCTGCCAATAACGATTGACCTGCCAGAGCCATCTCTGTGACCGGCTGGACGCCACAGAACAACTTCATTGAAGACGACTCCTGCAGCAAGTACTAAACTGTTCCAACTGTCACCGATGAAACAGGCAGAATATCTAATGACTATTAGTTAGGGAACATTACAGAGATATTCATTGCTCATGTTTTGACAAACATAATATAAACCTCTATCCTTCTTAACCCTATCCCAGGTGTTGGCTGATGCATAGATTAAACATAATATAAACCTCTATCCTTCTGAACCCTACCCCAGGTGTTGGCCGGTGCATAGATGAAACATTATATAAACCTCTATCCTTCTTAACCTTTCCCCAGGTGATGGCTGGTGCAAAGATTAAACATAATATAAACCTCTATCCTTCTTAACCCTACCCCAGGTGTTGGCTGGTGCATAAATTGCTCCTGGCTCAGTGATCCAAACCAGTGGCACTGAAACCTTCAGAGCGTTGCCTTTAGGCATCTAAGACAAAACTAGCACCTTCCATAACCGATGGTAAACCTGATGGTGTTTTCAGTAGCCAGCACTGAGTCAGTAAGCCAACCCACCTCTGCCCTAATCTTCCTACAAAACTGTTACTTTGTTACTCTGGTAAGAATCAATTATTGATTGTGTTGGGATTCAGGATATACAATGTAATCACCCTTTAAAATGACAAGGCAAAGGCATTAAAACAGTATACTGAAGAGAATGCTTGTACTGTTGTTTCACTACAAGGCATAATGTTAACATAACTGATTAACTAACGTCCAAAAACTTCATGAAAACAATAACATACAACACCATCCATCTTCTGATTCTGTTTGAAAAAGGATACAATATACAGTTCTCTACACAAGAGATCACTTCTGTACATTTGAAACCACTACAATCCCACAATGCAACAGCATTATGACCTAAGGCTACTGCCAAGTGGTGAAGAGGCTCAGAGAGCCATTGTACATCCCAAATCCAGTCGGTAAATTCTGCAACCTCAGAGGTGACATCAAAACTGCTTCCAGTCAAGCGTCCAAGGCAAAGTGATTTTTGGCCAAATATCACCAGATCGTTGGAAGAAGCTATGAAAGGAAAAACATTTGATGTAGAAATACTGTACACGAGGAAGACCATTGACACTCACCAGCTCACCAGGCTGTGTTCATCCACTGTTGGATGTAGCCCTCTTCATGATTTTTCCAAGTTTCTCTGTCCATTGCAAGTCTAGTCCATGTGTTGCCTATGTATGTTGTTATGTCATCCCGCCACCTACGTTTCTGTCTGCCTCTACCTCTCTTTCTGTATCTGGGTTGCCATTCTGTCAATCTTTTGGTCCATCTATTGTCCCCCCCCCCCCTTCTCATCAGATGTCCTGCCCATCTCCATTTTGCTTCCTTAATCTTAAGAATGATGTCCATTGACACTGATAACTGCTAATAGCCAAGAATTTCCACTTCCCCAAATATTTCAGAATTTGTGCACTGACAAGAGCATCTACTATCAATTTATCAAGAACTTAATTAATTCTACAGTAAAGGACAAGATTTTATGATTTGTGTAACATGCTCTGTAATTCTAGAGAGCAAAAATATAGCTTTAGTTTGTCATGACCACACAGTTAGTTTCCAAGTAAGGGAACTGGGGCTGTGAGTGGATCATGTTGTTTTTTCATGACCAGGCAAATTATTTATGAATCCTTGACAAAATTTATATTTGAAACCATTATTAGAAAAGAAAGTAACATGAAGTGTAGATTTACCTTTAATACCATGAATTACAGATGAGCCAAGAACGTTGTACTGAGCTAGATGTCTGCTTGATGAAAGGCTGTAGGTATGAAGGTAAGAACCTTCACCTATTGAGAACAATTTCAAACTCATGAGTTGGCCACAAAACTATCAAACACAATATATAATTAAAATGCATTTTGCGAGAAATTCTAATTAGTAGATACCACTAATATTTACTGTACGTAAGGTTTTCATTCAAAGTTTCTGAAAATTATGCTTTGCAAAATAAAAGTGGTAAGCAAAGTAAGACCTAAAATAAAAAACACCAAACTTTGTCTTTTTACAACAATTTGCTCAGTCAAGCATTTATCTGGTAAAATCTCAAACACACATGCAACATCAGTACCAGCCAGATGTAAATTGCTTTAAAAATTGCCAACCAATATTAATCTTGACATCTAAAAATGATATAATCATTTTCAAATATTAGTGCACAGTCAAAACATTACACCCAGAACCAAAAATTAATGGATTTGAAAACGTTACAGGTATTATTTCGAGATGTATGCAACATCAAAATCCTGAGCAGCTTGTGGCTTTAAATTTAGTTGTTTTAAAATTATTAAGTTTGCTTATAATTATTAATTTAAGCACATTTTTCCAAGACACTGAACATTCTGTGCGTACATGCATGCATATATGCTTCCAAAGTGCCCTTTGTACCTTCAGACAGTTGAAAAACAAGAATGGCTCTTATTTTTTATTTCATAATTTTGGACATTAGATGACCACACATCACATCAGTTTTAAAAAGCAGATTCTGGGTCTATAATTAATGCAGCTTGTGTTTGCAGACTTTCAGAAAAATACAATGGCCAAATTTTGGTGAACATTATGTGTCAAAGTGGAGGATTTTATGTCTGTTTGTCAACATGTTTTTGGTTAAATATGTCATTTGATTTGGTATACAAAGCCTTGGCAAATCTAGCAACCCTGATTGATAGCTCTATGCCATCTCATAGACCCAGATTTTTTTTTTCTCGATACTTTTAGAAAAATGCATTATTAAAGGTCGTTCAAAGTCAACAAAGTCTTATCAAGTTAACCATAGCATAGACCCAATACCAATTATGAGGTGAGCTTATGCTGATAGGTTAGCTTGTTATGAGTTGGGTTTGGAGCAATGAATAGCACCAGGTTTAGTCTTAGCTTCAGTGACATGCACAAAGGTGAATAGTATGGGACAGCCATAGGCCCACACTTCCCATTGTCAGTTGAGGGAAATGGCTTTGTAAGGGGATTTTTTAATTCAACCAGGGAAGAATTAGACCACTGCTACGGATGTGCACATCGCACCCCTCCCCCCTCCTTTTTTCCAACCTCACACAAAGTATTTATTTGAACAACCTTGAATTTAGAGCTAGGGGCCTTCTTATATGGAACTAATCTTATTCTAAATATACCTCAAAATGAAGCATTTGACGTCTTTATCGATGTCCACAAAAATCGCCCAAAGGGCTGTTGATGTGTGGTCCTTCTTTGCCCTGATTTGATGTAGTTGTCCAGAAGCTGCCTATCTATGTCTACCAGTACTGTAGGCCTAACATTGCACTTAAATTAAACTACTGTCGACCTACACTACACTATACACTGTACGTTGATAGCCACTTCCAGGCGTTTAGTGCAGTAGCAGACAAGACAAGACAAGACTATGACTCTTAGTCTTAATTATGTAGGCCTATGCCTGATTGTTGTTACTGATGACTGGGGTGTTACCTTGGAAGAGGTACCCTCAGGATAACAATGACTGTATTATTGTCATTATGTTACTGTACTAATACTATACTATTCAAAACATTGCCGTAGGGCTAATACCTTAGCGATGACAACTAAGCATATAACTCGTGATTTTCGCGAAACTAGGCCTAAACTAATCCTATGTGTGAATAGGCTCGAGAAAGTCCAGAGAAGGGAATCATTGCTTTCATGCTGATTCGCTGATCTACAAACCGCTACAGAGTGTGTCCCCGATGCAAATCAAACAAGTCACAGCAGTGCAAATGACATCATCATTGTCGGACGAAAAATAATCCATTCACAAGCATATATCACCCCAGCTCCTACAGTATCATTGTTTTAAACTCATGTTAGGACAGCAATGCGGGTTGACCTGTCGTAATGAATTACACTACGACGTTGTCACAGAGTGTTAGCACCAATCAAAATAGATCTCAGAAAAGATTTAGGGTTTCAGCCAATCGCAGGCATTTCCTGGATAAACAACATGTCTGCGCCCTTGTGTAAACTTATGCCGATCCCGGTTTCAGTAGTGTACATGGAATTACGTACTAATAGCCAAGGCCTATACTAGTTACAGTCACTTTATTACGCTGAACAACCAAAGTGAAGGCTTCAGTTCCTATTTTTGATATGAACGCAATGCATGTGTGCCCGGTGACTGTGCTGAGGACTAGCAGGTAAAAGTGGTCGGATTTTCACAAAATAACGTTATTGCGTTACTTGACAAATTGACAATTCGTCCATATGAGTCAGTTACACACTGAGACGTGAGACTGGAGTAGGCTAGGCCCTAATATTAATAATTAAATAGGCAAAGGCCTAACGTTTACAGCTCGTATGGCACCTGTACCTATTTATCTGAAAACCAAACTCATGATGAGGGACGTGTTGAAGATTCATGTGGATCTTCCAGGCAGGTAGGTCTAGGCCAGGGTTGTCCAACCTTTTGCAGAGGAGGGCCACATGGAATGATTATGATGAAGGAGGGGGCCGCATGAACCCTAGCCTACGCTCGATTTTTTGCCCGAAGCCCAAGGCAACAAAATGTGAGCACTGCGAGCAGAGCGCACTGATTATACAGTTGTTATTCTGCCGATTCGAAGTAAGCTTTCACATTCATATGGTACGAATTCTAAAGTCAGGCCCTAATGGTACTGATTTATTTTCCGTCCTGATAAAACGGATGAACGGACCGCCCGCCCCTCCCCCCTCCTCCACTGAGAGAGTGTCACAAAAACTGACCTGTATGCAGTTTTTTGGACGCAGAAGGTTCGGATGATGATTATATAGCTTCAAATTGTTATCAATATATCTGCTCACTAAAATTTCGCACCGTAGATAATCTCTGGCGGGCCGGACGCAGCCTTGAGGCGGGTCGGACTGTGGCCCGCGGGCCGTAGGTTGGACAACCCTGGTCTAGGCTATATAATGTTTCTTCTCCAGTCCTACATTTGTTCAAACAAGAAGATATTATTCCTACTTCCCCATGATATTTCAGAAATATGATAGATTTGAAGACAAACAAATTAACAAAGGTCTGATTGAGATATTGAAATGCAATGGTCTCCAACTGTGTAAACTCATTGAACTTCAATAGGCCTGTACATGTTATGATATTCGTTGTAAATTGATTGTGCCATTAATAACATTGTCTGCAAAAAAAAACATTTTTACAGGTTGCACAAGATTATTCTTCCCCTGATGAAGTCTTCTCAAAATAGGTGGGCTGTGTGGAATGCAATGTATTTTCCATATAGTGGAGACTTACTCCACATCCATGACTTACTCCACATTCATCATATTCATACATTCATCTGCTGATGGTTCTCCAAAGTTTCATTCCCTACAGTATGTGTGGCAATTGTATTGAGGTATGATTTGTTCTTTGACATTCAACTCCAAAATTGGACTTCAGTTTTAAAGTTCCAGGTGCTAGAAACATAGACCAAATTGATTTTTTTCTTTTTGGAACTTGTTAGGCCATTATATAATCTGTTCTGGTGATGCAGAATTCATTCAGCAGATGGTTCAATTCCATCAACAGATATCATACAGCCATACAGTTTCCAAAAAGAAGGTCAAGTATTCGGCACCATCATGAGACTTGTAACAAAAGGAATTACAGGATTTTTCAATCGCAAAGCTCTCGTTGAATTTCCTCACATTGTCTACATAGGAATTTTCTTTGTGATACAGTAATCTAGCTTTCTAGTGTCAATCACTCTACATAGCAAATGCGAACAGTAGGGGTTATTTTAAAGTTATCATGACTTCATTATAGACCATCCACTGGTGTTCCAATGAAAGGCTCAAAATGAGTTGTTAGCTCGGCAGCTAACTTCAGATTAAACAACAACAAATACTGTTTAAAGAAAATGTGTTTGGATGGTGCCATCTCAGACTTTGGAACTACTGGAACAGATACCTATTATAGAGAAGAACAGCTCTCAGCAAACTGGTTATCCACCATAAGCCATGTGTATGGAAATGTCTGTAGTTAGTGGACCTGAAGTTTCCCACCGGGATGCTCTGTAGGCTAGTGTAGGCCCATATGTTTAAACAAAAGAAATTTTTATTACACACATAGGCATACATTTCTCATCAGCGAAACAAATTGTTGAACTATGCAAATATTACAGCATGTTGGCATGGCTGAGCTAACATTGGATGATTTTGAGCACCTCTTGTAAAGCCAATGTGTTCATAAGCACCATTAGATGACTGGAAAAAAACCCGATATTTTCACTTGTATGTAATCCATTTGTGCTTAACTTTGCACCTAACCACCCCAGATAAAGTTATCATGAACAATGTTCATCTTGTATAGTGTTCTCCATAAATTCTCCCTTCGTATTTGCTATTCTGTGTTCCCCAGTTTTCCATTAAGGACATGCATTAGTCACTGAATCACATATATTATCTGTCTAGTTTTTGTCCATTTTAGGGCACTGTACCACCCCAGAAGTGTTTAATACTGAAACTGGTAAATGGAAAGTGGTGGACACAGCATACATAAGCCTATGGAGAATTGGGGACAGCATAATGAACACATAAATTGGTGTCACTGTTCCTGTGGCTATGTAAAGGTCTCTTGTAATTTCTTTATATTCTTGCAAGGAAAAAGTTAATGAGTAAAATGTTTTGTGCAGTATAGAGGCCCGGTAAAGAAAGTAGATATGCATTGAGAGTGTTTCAAGTAAATCACTAATTCCAGGTGGGGTTCCTCTTAAAGGTGTACTTTATTGGCTAACTATGCTAGATATTCAAATATGGTCACCTTTGGTCAATATTCTTAAACTTTTTTTTTATTACAAACTTTGAGGAAAATTCCTAACTGGGACATTTAGTCATCTTGTGTGTTCCTTAAAATTTCTGAGAACAGTTTGTATAGTAAAGACCTCCAGGAAAGTACTTTTGAAAACTTGTAGCAGTTATAGCATGCTAGAATTTGGGGCCTATACTGACTACCTTTAAAGCCAAAAGTTTGACTAATCTCTGTTCCAAAATACCCCCAAAAGTATGAACAAGTATTGTTATTCTATAGTGGCTGACACTGGGAACCACCACCTGCCAGTAAGCACTTTGTAGTACTTTAGGGTGGAGGTTGAGGGCTGGAGGTATCTGACTAAAACTGAGAGGTGTTGCCAATTAGAAGCATAAACACAGTATGTCTTCAGGGAAACAATATTCTTGATAGGATTACAAGCAAATCACTTATAACAAAGAAGAAATGGAAAAATAGAGGCTTAACTTTAAACATGAAGGTAACCTATGGGTTTTCTCTCCTGACCAATGCAGTAAGTACAAGGCACCTTTCAGTATGTGAAATGATTGTGTTTATCCTATGGTTTTAATTTGTTCTATACTTCTAGAAATAATTAAAAATTCATTGAATTCAATGCATCATACTCATGGTTTCGTGGGCAATGACTTTGTTTAATACCCTGTAATAACAAGGACACCTTGAAGCAGGAGCCACGACAAAGTAAAAATATGAGAAATGATCTGCAGAAAGTTATGAACAGTTGTTAATTTTGTTTTCTTAACTTCCTGAAATCTACGAAATATATTGTATTGCTTCCTAACTATTCCTTTATTTTACTACATTTTATTCATGAAGGCACCAATTCAATGCAAAGTGTGTTACTTGAAATGCCTCGACGATGGAAACAGTTGCTGACAACATCTGAAGTACGGTGGTTTGGAGCACTCAATGTTTCTGTGGTCCAAGCATGTTGCAGCATTTGTTGAGTGAAATAGTGAACCATGATAACTTACACCCATCCATTAAGAAAAGCGGAGGGGTGAGGTGGGGGAGGGTGGGCGGGTCGAGAGTTTCAGGTACACCAATCCATGGGCAACTTAATGTATAAATGCCTTTTATTATTATTATTCATCGTCATTCTTATTGTTGTTATTATTATTATTGTTGTTGTTTTTACTATTATTACTTTTATTATGATTATCGTCATTGTCATCCTCATCATTCTTATTGCTATTATTATTTTTGTTGTTGTTGTTACTATGATTACTATTGTTATCTTTATCATCATCATTCTTATTATTATTTTGTTGTTACTATTATTATCGTCATTATCATCATTATCATCATTATTTCTATTATAAGTCTTCGGAGGGGGTGGAGTGGTATAGGTAACTGGGATTGTAATGACTTTTACAGTACATTTCAATCAAGTTTATTTCAAGCTCCTTATCACATCTTTTCTCTTACCCTATATATTCATATTTTGTGTACCTCGTGTATTTTTACATTTATACTATATTTTTTTTGGTTTGAAATAAAAAGAATAAAATAGAAAAGTCTGAGTCATTGTATTTCAGTTGCTGTAGTTCTCTGGGCATTATATCCAGAAAGAGGCCTCTTTTGATTCCTTGCCAAAGACTGAAGAAATCAATGCGATGGTGATTGTGTGGGTTAGTGCGTGTGCGCGCGTGCGTGGGTGTGTGTGTGTGTGTGTATGAGACACTTTCTTGTAAACACGATATCTCAATAATTGAAGCTTGTATGTAACTCATACTCTTCATATGGGTAACCCATATTAGGAAAAAGACTACTATTGTTTTTGGTGGAGGTCAAAGGTCATTTGAGGTCACCAGAGGTCAAACTAAAAAACCTCTTAAACTGCTTTTTAACACAATATCTTGTAGGAAGGGGTAACTTGGAAGGATTGCATACTTAGTATGTAGATGGCCCATATTGTGTAGGAGATCCCTATTATATTGGATGCGGGTCAACAGTCATGTGAGGTCAGCAGATCTGAGGTGAAAGTCTGAAAATCTTGTGAGAAATTACTCTAAAGGGGAAATTGCGTTAATGTACAAACAAAGCACGTAGATTGCCTTTGGTGAGAACAAAATCGCTGTGGAATTTCATGCGTGTCAAATTTCCTTTGAGGTCAAGAGAAGCAGTTTTCAGAAAACCCAATCTACGGTACCCAACATCGACCATACTGTCATCACATACATGTTTCTGCATTACGATCATGATGCACAAGCATATATCATTTCGTCGTCCGGATCAGGCACCCGTACAAAACTGTCGCAACGAAACCGGTGTACGAGCTGCATTTCGCGTAAGTTGCTGAGTTCCTGTAGGTTCTCTCTGGCCAGTATCTTTGTAGTAAGCAATAAGATTTTGATATGTACTTGGTATGTCGATGATCCATATCAATTAAATAACCCTATTGTTTTGGTGAAGGTCAATACAGCCCAAACTGTGAATAACCTACAAACATGGTATATCCAAATCTCTAGTTGAAATCAAAGCCCTAACAAAATTTCTCCTATGGGCCCGGCAAGGAATCACTAAATCTTTGACTTTCTGGTTTCTTATTTGTTCATTACTAGGCTGCTCATTGCCCTTTTGTAAATGATGTTCTTATCCTTTAAGAAAAGTGAATAATAAAGAAAAATACCACAGCAGCACGGCTAATAAATGAGCAGTGATGTAAGATGTTTGAATAGCTAACCACCGGACCAAAGTTCAGCAGGCTGATTCGAAATATACCAATAACAGATGAGAACAATTTGCGGAAGGAAGGAGTGCTTCTAAATAAACCTTCACATGATCAGCTATACGTACACAATAATGCACATGTTTTGTAGCATATATAGTCCAATACACCTGTTTTCTCAAAGGTATTCCGTAAGAGTGGGGGGGGGGGTCTTTAAAGGGGGTGAGGGTCCGATCGATCTTCTAATTGTATGGCTTAGTGGGTCACTAGTTCCCAAACATATTCGAGACGGATGCTCGTACCATTTCTGGTTTAGAAGGTTAAAGGTTAAAGTGCTAAACTGGCCATATTTTCAAACTGAGGCTAAAAATCGAAAGAAACTTGCAGAACTAATAGTTTCTATGGAAAACTTCCCCACCTTCCAAACGAGTGTGATAACGTCACAGAATCACAGGAGAATGGCATGTCCAAAATATTAAAGTCTTAAGAAAGTCAAAATCTTGGTTGGAACTAAAATTTACATGTGCGGCATTCAGTGGAAAGGATTTCGACTTCGAAAAGAATTTTCGAAACAATTATGGCGTTAACCCACACCCTATAGGTTTACCATTAGGATGAGCCTGATTAATTATGGTGTCTAAATGAATTAGGTCTATAGGAAGCTGAACCTCCGAATGCATATTATGGCAGACCGATGCTTTCACGTGATATCCATGTATAAGCTCATTGGAAGTTGCTCTCCATGTGAGGGCGCTTCATAAGAATACTTTCTAAGGCAAACCCCACAGCACTGGAAAGATCTGTGAACTTGAAACTTATAATTACCTTGAAAGCTAATTGGAAAGGTACGTTTTGTCAATTAAATCCCGATTTTCCCGTCTTTTAACTCCAAGCGGATGTGACGTAGTCGTGTACGTCAATAAGTCGGAAATGCAACATTCAATGGCATGATAATTTGTGGCGTATATACAGCATGACATTTTCTCTTACTTCTTAAGTTTCACATCTTTTCTTATACTTGAATAAAAGGCGGCATGTTAAAAAAGACATACAAAAATTTAAAAAATATAATAAAAAAATTACCAGAGGTCGGAGGCAATCGATATGACATTGCAAAACTGAGCTTTGTCTTTATTATTTAAATATAAAATTTCAAGCCAGTCGGGCAAAGTTTACATTGGCGCAAAATACCGCTCCACAATATAACGTCATAAAAATCGATAAAAATACTGTTTGTGATAGAACTGGACTCGCTGGGTCCACTGATGCAATGATCAGGACGATCAAATGCAATATTGTAGAAAGTGAGAGGAGAATGAAAGGGTATATAATTATGATATCATTCCGAGTCTATACAGCTAGGGGAGGCCAGTGGCGTAGCCAGAGGGAGCCAGGTTTTTTTTCTTCTTCAAATTTGCTTTGTGCTACAGTCTTGCCCCCCCCCCCCCCAATGAGATCCAGTGATGTATTCAAAATTATACTTTTTTTAACATTTCTTCGAGTTCTGATCACAAGTATTCATACCTCAGGGCTCATGTTCATACTTCATGTAAGGTCAGAACTTGGTAATCAAACCGAAATATTATACATTTTGGGCCTTCATCATACCCACATACGGAGACCGTTGATCAATATCGTCCTACAGAATAAGCGCCAATAATTTGGCCAGTTGTATAACCGTTACAAACTAACGCTAGCAACCCATGTTTATTTTCAGCGACCAATGATGCCACTTGTGGAGAATAGGCCTAGTGAAACTTGTTTCTGTGGGAATCTGGGCATGTTGTGAATTAGAGTAGCAAATTTATTCACTGTATCCTTTTCATATTGTGCGGAATTATGCAGAAACCAAGACGACTGTCTCCGCTATAGAGGTAAATTAAGTGAAAGTGTGTCATGTTCCACTGAACCATTAGATGTGTATTTGTGCAGACGAGGTGCCCGTTAATACATATATTTCTTGGTAATTCCTACCATCAACCCCTCTTAAGAAAAATCTTGCCCCCTAACAATTGAATGTTGGCTACGCCACAGTGGGAGGCCACGTTGACTTAGAACTTATGTTGTTGGTACAAGACCACAGATGGGACTCACTATTGTTTATAGTCTTGCCCGATTTAAAATGTCCCGTGATTAAAATGCATATGGCATACAAATGTGGCCAAGGAACAAATAAATATTAGTAGAGGGCGCTCTTGTTAGCTTAAATTTAGAGCTAATTTATGTTCTACTTACATTCAGAGCCATGTATACCTTTTTGTTTACATTAATGTAAGATACATAACCTGTCATATTTCAAAGCTATAAGCCTTAAAGTGTTGAGATTCTTCATCCTATCAGACCAACCTATGAGAGGTTATTGATCCCCCCGCCCCACTCCCCTTGGCAGTAGTATACTGCATGATGTTGGTGCGAAGAAGAGTTTTGCCTGACCATTGCCTTTTCCAAACTTAAATGATCGGGCTGTTGTTAGCATTATAGGAGTGCTGTTGTAGGTGCAACTTTCCGAGTTTTCCCTACGAAAACACTTGGGTATGGGGGAGGGGGCAAAGTGGAAATGTTATAAATAAATCAGCCTCCCTAGAGAGTCATGTTTTTTGTGGTAACATTAAACATGGACCCTCACACTTGCAGTCATTCACATCCAGTGTGAGGGTATGACAGATAGGTGGGGGGGGGGGGCAGGTGAGACACACCCAAAATGTTCTGCTCAGTATCCCCAGGGGAGACACACCCAAAATGTTCTGCTCAGTATGTGCTGTAGACATGCTGACGGAGTTAGTGTGAAGGCTGGTTGCATGTGAGATAGTTGTCACAACATCAAATGATGTAGCATCACAGGCAATTGGGTTCATCTAATAATTTTAAATTATTTTATGCTAGAGAGCACCTTGACAAGATTTCAGTCCCTTCCGTAATAATAAAAATGTCAAGAATGTGGATTTTTATCCATCTGTCAATAATAGTTAATGAAATAAACAACCAAATACCATTATCAATTGAGACTTGAGTTTATTGAAATCACCAAGTACAGTCCTCTTGTTGCAATGTCACCAGATTAAAGTATTGCCTTTATTCACCACAAATATGCTTTGATATCACTTGAATAACAAAACAAATCACTGCTTTTTTCCAGCAACTAGATCGTAAGTAGAAATAAGCAAGCACAAAGCACACATACTAATTTACATATGAAACACAACCAGCTATGGTATTTCCAAGATACATTTGGCATAGCAAGGTACTGTCAACCAGAATGAAAACATTTCATGGTTCCTGCTGCTGCTCATTGATTAACAGGGAACACTCCAATTATGTAATTATGAAGAAAGATCAATAATTGCCTTACAAAGCCACACCTCCTCATAAATACACACGTTATCAATTGTAACACACATCACCATGTGTAAGCTACCTATCAATAACACACTCACTTTTGATGGGACTGTGACTTATGGTTGTCTACTGTAGGTTTAACCCTGTGACCTCATTAATATTCATGATATGAGCACCAAAATCAATATTTTTATCAACAAATTATGGACCACCCACCCACCCACCAAATATAGCATTGATCAATCATAGCCCTTGTTGAGTTATCGTGCATAAAAACTTAAGTGTCACACACATACACATATACACACACACACACCGACCTGATTACAAAGGTTCCTTTGCTTTCAGCAAGGAACCAAAACTACAAAATGCCGTACACAAAATGCACATAAATTTAAGTTAACTGTTGTTTTTGATCCAGGCACAATGCAACATGATATGTCTTGTTAATTAAACAAAGAGGTAATTGCATACTACCTTGACAGCAAGGAAATTTTAATTGACTGAAAAGACTGACTGAAACCACAGAATGCTTAACATACAATGGGTGGGTTCATTTACTGCAATGTTCAGAAAATAACATAATATGAACCCTGCTGAAGGATAACTATTTCATGCCACAAAAAATACCTTTTCACAGTGAAAAGAACCTTTTTAGACTAAATAGATCTGTCAATAAAGGAACAGAACATATATCACCTGTGATTTGCAAAGGGCATATTTCTATAGCGTTTTAATGTTGAGAATTGTTATTTATTTTAACATTGCTTACTAATTATTAGTCACTAGTATAAAATTCTTCTTGATTAACTGTATGATTAGGTGGCAGAAATATGATAATTATGATAGTAACTTGAGAAAAAATTCCTACAAACCTTTTCTGCCACACCCCCTTTTTTTATCATCACTGAACAACCATTCTAATTGTTATTCTGCTTGCATACAGTGCTTTCTCAATTGACTTGAATTGTGATCAATCATAGTTATTTGGATCATTTGCTTGATCCTATGAAGTTTTACAGTACCTAAATGAGTAAACATCTAAGAATGTCTGCAAAGGTAAAATACTAACTGTATCCAGGGACAGTATTTAACTTATCACAATATGAGGTTCAACTGCATTATACCATACTGCAGCTTTAAACAACTACATACACATAAACCTGCAAAACCAAGAAATATGCCTCCTCCCAACCCATTGCCTTTTCAGGTATGCACAGTATGCCTTCATTATTAGCAATCATGGCTGGTGAAAGACATAAAAATTGATAAAACTAGTAGAACATATAATTTTCAGTTATGTCCAGCCAAATCAGTCTCTATGTGATTACTGTCATTTCTTTTTGCTACTACTGCACTCATGAACCTTTCTCTATGAGGCTTCTTATGCCCTTCAGCATGTCTCTTGACATAAATAGAATGAAAAGATAAAAAGTTTCAACACAATATGCATGAAAATATGAGTGTGATGTCTTGTATTTTGTGTAGAGTATTTGCCAGTTTTGCCCACTTTTGGCAAAAGTTTTGCAAACTGCCATAGGTGAAATTATTGAATTTCTTCTCATTCAATGTCTGAAAATTTTGCCAACAGATGATTGAACGAACACCGGCTCAGTGACTAAACTGAGAGGATGAACATTTCTAGTTGCCAGAGGAATGCTTGTGGTTGCAATTGTGACATTGCAGAGGAAATTGCATCCAACTTTCACAAAAATCCATCACAAAAAGAGTTTCCAGAGCACTTAAACAACCATAGATAAATGTAATACCACACTCAAGTTGTGAAATTTTAACCCTAAATTTATATAGCTTTTTTAATACTACTGATAAGTTACCAAGTGCTGTAAACTGGTCATATATACCAAAAGATTGATTGATTTGCAAACCCTGAAACTGGCATGTTGTATGATATGCTGCAGATTTCCTGTAAACAAGGCTCTACTTGATTCATAAATAAGTACTCGACCACATCGTGTGTCAACCTGAAAGAATTAGACATAATTTTTATAGAATTCCTAAATACAAACTGTAAATGATGACTCCTAGGCTGCTAGCACAGATACATGTATGGTGAACAAAATTACCACCTTGATGGTTATCTATTACATGTTAACACAACTAGGAAGCTAATTGTATTTTGCCAATTTTGAGCTGTCTACATAAACTTAATAGTTCAATCTTTTGTCAAGCAATCCCACTTGCTCAAACACAAGACTGCACGGTTTAAAGTTGGTAAAGGATGGCTAAGCCAAAGGCTGTCATACAGTCCCAGTGCTATGAGGGGCTTTCACACCACCCATTCAGTAGTTACTTCAAAAAGGTACTATAGAAAGATGAATAACAGATGGATAACAGCTAGATAGATTGACAGAGTGAAGATTCTGAGTCACAATAGTTCAAGTGGCATAGCTTGTTCGAGCTAAAAGTAACATTCCAATATGGGGGAGTCTTTCGAATATCCAGTTGCTCAGACTTACACCAGTATTTTACATACACTGTGCAAGATCTCCATTAACCAGGTGCCACTCCATTAAATATGGAATAACAACATTTTGCTCCAGAGTCTCCGTTCATACAATACCATGATGGCAACTTCCATAGACCAGTCATGGAACCATGCAAAATATTTTGTGTGTCTTTGAGTGCAGCTTAACTTTCCTTTCCAATGTTTTTTGGTTGTGCTTCTATACTGCTAGTACTATCTTTTTTATCAGCATGTTAACGATCATTGACATCTTCTGCCAGGGTGTGTTGTCAGTAAACCATCTTTTGAAATTAAGGCCAGACTGTATAGTCATGCTTTTGAATGACATATCAAGTTCTCTTGGATCTCATGCTGATCACCTGTCACAATTTTATTAAAATAGCTCAACACCTTGTCCAAACAAGGATCTCAATCACTGCAGTTTACAAAGTCATTACAAACTGAGGGCTTCCAATTTCATCCACAAAAGTCCACGAAATACGTACAGTATAGCCTAGTGCTGAAGAAAATGTGGAGTGAGTACTAGGTAATAATATTATATTTTTCAAAATTGCAGACAATACGCTGCACATTGTTATACAGTGTACAAAGGACAAACAATGGGGCATTAGACATATTGTGAATCGCCTTTGGGAAAGCACGACACCCCTCCCCTTGGATCCACCAGTACAAAGCTAAGTATTGATCCTAGGCCCTAGGGTACTAATAATTATTAAAATACCTGAGTGAATTGCCGTGCATGACACTGGCAGTACAGTTTGCAGGCCTAAGTAAGGCTAACACAGTTACATTCCTAAAATACAGTTACGCCTAGTAGTAGTAGGCTAGTACTAATAGTAACTACAGTAGTTAATACTATGCCTACTACTAGTTATAGGTAGGCTATATCGAAATTCGGACTTCTCCATCACTTCCAAAGCGCCCGAATCGACCGCTCGCCATTTCTCTATTTCTATGCTCCTTCACCTTGACTATACACGCTTGAAGCACTGATCTGTACAGATCAGTGGCTTGAAGTCGGGCTGGAAGTCGCCATTCTTCTCGTATACGCTTTGCACTTTGTTTACATCTATGGGCGCAGACATCTTGATTTGGGGTGCTTGGCAGCGATTGGCTGAAACCCCAAACCTTCTTTAAGATCTATTTTGATTGGTGCTAACATACTGTGACACCGTCACCCTCATTAAGTGTATATGAATTTGTATCTGAGATGTGAAAACGCTGAACGGCAGGTCAACCCTGACTAGCGGAGACTGTAAGGTGGCATACTCCTATTAGAGTCTATATCAATCCGCTCGATTGTTCTCCTATTTCAGGAAAAGTGCCAAAAAGCAGCGGGAGAACATCTTTTGTGACCTGTTATCAATCATAATCTAGTTTTTTGTGGCTTGCATCTTGAAGAGCATGAATGGAAGTACATGTGGTGAGAAAATTGGGTCAATTGAGGCAATTTTAGACCCCTTGAGGCCTCCCGGGAGCAGCGTAGGAAATTTGTTTACCACTGAGTGAAGAGGTTTGTTTACAAGTGACGAAAACTTCCGGCTCGGATAGCAAAAAATCTACATGGTCATGGTACGGAAAATTGATGGTGCCATGAAAGGCCAACTTGTCAGCTATCCGGTGATGGGTAGCGTTTAGCTAGTGAAAACTTTTATCTAGACTTAGAGACCACATTACTTTTGTGATTTAGTGTGTAAGTCAATGGGGCTTTTAATGGGCGTATGCTACCTGTACCTGTACCTGTATCGGGGTGTCGACGTGCTCGTTTCACAAGGGGAGATTCATACGGAAGCGTAGAAAGGACATGGTGATAAAAGAGAAACAAACTCGTCAAAATGACAAAATTCCTAAAAATGACGTTTTGCCGAGTTAAACAACTCGTCAAAACGACAAATGATTAAAACGTTAAGATTCAGATATTTGTCATTTTGACGACTTGTTGTATCTCGGCAAAACGTCAATTTTCAAAATTTGGTCATTTTGACGACTTGTTGTATCTCGGCAAAACGTCAATTTTCAGATTTTTGTCATTTTGATGAGTTATTGTATCTCGGCAAAACGTCAATTTTCAGAATTTTGTCATTTGACGACTTGTTGCATCTCGGCAAATTTAATAATTTTGTTGTTTTGCCGAGTTGTTTAACTCGGCAAAACGTCATTTTTCTGAATTTTGTCATTTTGACGACTTTGTTTCTCTTTCATCACCATGTCCTTTCTAGCTTCCGTAGATTCATCAGGGTTTATAATGTTTGTCAAAACCAGAACTAAATCCATAACCAAATGACATGGGAACAAGAATCAGTGGTGGCACAGTGGGGGTAGTGGGGATGGGGGAGTGGGTACTCTTCGCGGCCTAATCTTGTTTGATTTCTCGTATAGAGACTTTAAAGCACATATAAGAAGACAAATTTCTGTGGATCCCATCATGAGAGATCTGCCCCTAATACTAGTTGGTCTAATTAATCTATGTTTTTTTTCCCAACCAGTATCACCCCCAACCCTGATCAGAATTAACCACGCCCTAATTCTCTTTTTGTCCCTATTTGAAGAGTAGCAGAAATAAGGTTTAAAATCAACGCCTGTATAGATAGATGACTTTCACATGTCACGATGTAGATTCTATACCACTGGCGCAACCACTACTTTCTATGATTACCCCTTCTACTTTTTTGGAGTGGGAGGGTGTGTGCGGGGTTAAATTCCACATATACGTGATTTCCTTGGAATTATTAAGGGCGGGCGCACGAAATTTGGCTTAGCCAACATCCGTTTAAGAGAGAGGTGTAATCGGAGGGGATTCCCTTGCCCTTTAAGAAATGTTTAGAAACAATAAGAAGGCTTCAATGGAAATGGTTCTATCATCCCATCATTTTAGCAACAATTGTGTAGTACAACGTTAAATCTTGCCAATGTGTATATGTGCATGTTCACGTGCATGCATTTCCCCCGAGCAGTCCCAGTTTCGTCCCACCCTCCCCTCAGTGGCGCTGTTCAACAATCTTATTCAGAGCCGTATATTGTATTCCTAATTATGGGCATTTCGCTTGCCATACACGTCCCTAGATTCTCATTCTACGCATGCGCTCATTACACTGCTACTCTGGTACTGTTTTGGAAAAAGCATGCATGCTACCCAAAAGTCATAACAAATGATAAGCGAAGTAATACCAGAAGTAGAACCAATGCAATCTTTACCGGAGGGCTTTGTAGCTTAATGCTGTTGTGTAAACAACCCTCGTTAAGCAACTGCCATCACGTTGGTGAGATACATCAGGTTGGTTTTCAGTCCTTTTAAATGAGTAGCTGCATGCCATAAGAAGGGAGCAGACGGCTGCATGATACTTTCATTAGTTAGACAATTAGACTAGAGCCACAGTACCAGTTCTAGGACTGCAGGACATATCATAGCCCTGGCCTATAGGCCTAGTCTAACTTAGGCATGACGTTCGCAGGTGCGATTACACTTTCTAAATTAACCCTGGTTTTAGACTAGTTAACTTACATAGGGCATAAAGTTGACATAACTTAGTACTGTTGATGAAGCATAGTATTACTATTAGCAATATCTAGTACTAATATTACTAGTATTGTACTAGGCCCCCTAGGCCTAATCTAACACTAGGGCCTACAGTCATAACTTACTACACTAGGCTATGCAGTATTTTCAGTAACTTTAATACTCAATAGCTTAGTCAGAAACTACCGTTATACACAATTATAAATGTGACACAGTACTGCTTAGGCCAACGTAGCTCTAACATTACGCCTATGCCACACTGTATTGTATGAATTAAATATAAAATCGCACCTATTCATAATAGAGGGAAAAAAAATCAAGTTATTCACACAGTTGCTGGAAGAATAAGGAGTAAGTTAGGCCTAACTTGTACCCTCACTGTTCATGTGGATGTTGGACTAGTAATACGAGAATTCTACATGTTGTGTCTGGCAACAAGATGAATAAGGAATAAACATTGCATTATCCTCCCAACTGTGGCCGAATAAGAAAATGCATAATTTTATTCACTTGTTAGGTGGAGGAATAAGACCTACAACTTTTGTTATTCATCCAACTTTCGGGTTATTAACATGACTTACGAGTGTCTTTATCCAGCCTGGACAAAGATGGAATCATAGAATCCCATGCTCGAATCATGGAACCACGATAAATGCTAATAGGACTAAGTACCGATAGAGTTGTCAACCTTTTATTGGCACCTGCAGACTAAGGAATAGTGGCAGAGCTCCCAAGTGACTTGCATTTTGCTTGTTTGACCTGCAATAAGAAACCCAAACCCTATGACATACTGAAGCCTCCGAATAACAGCATTTTGATTTTCCTTTACAAAAAAAGTTGCACAGAAAAAAAAAACGATCGTCAACTTTATTCCAACAACTTCAGATCCACCTAATAAGTCTGTCATTTTGTACCGAACTTACTCTATATTAGTTGCAACATCGCGACTTGTGCAATTTTGGTCTGTACTGTTAACGTGATTCCCATTTAGTCTGATAATCCGATGACAAAAATTCAAGGTTGCTACGACATGTTGCACTGCATGGCCTCTCCTTCCAGCCATTATAAATGTGGGTAGTTACATACCCATTACAGGCAATGTGTCTACTCTTCATTCTGAATGAAGAAATTGCGGGAGGCAGAAGGAATCTTTGCTATGATGTTGGCATGTGTGTGTGTATGTGTGTGACACTTGCTTGTAAACACTATAACTCATTAAGTTCATTCATCCTTGGTTATTGAGTACAAGAACCCTATTCTTTTCTGTGAAGTTCATTGGTCATTTGTTTGAAAACTTTGTAAACAGGATAACTCAAAAACTTCATACATGGTACTCAGATCCAGCTTGGTGATTACAAGAACCGTATTGAAAATTGGTGGAAGTCAAAGGTCATTTGCAGTCAACATAAAAGTCAAAGTATAAAAATATTGTAAACATGATAACTCAAGAAGTACATCATGCTTGTACTTCATGCTTAGTATGTAGATCCAGCTTGGTGATTACAAGAACCCTATTGAACTTGGTAGAGGTCACAAGTCAAATAAGGTCAACAGGAGTCAATGTTTGAAAACCCTTTAAACATGATAACTCAAAAGTTAAAGCTACTTTTAAAGTCTCAATATGTGTTTGCTGATGAATTTCGGAAAACAAACTCCCGAAGCAGATTCAGTTTCTTATTCTAAATGCACTCTGACCAGGTGGGTTTAATGGAGAACAGCTGTCGCAATTGATAGAAAGAAATTTATTTTCTGTTGTCCTTATGGCGCGAACGATTTACCGTAAAATCACTGTGACCACCTATATCAGCATGCTCATTACACAAATTTAACCTATATATATACTCGTATTGTCCACATTTTTTGACCAAATTCCACGGAGGAAATGTCTGAAAACACCTATATCAGTGAGACCGAAAGAAAGAAAATATTCAAGAGACCTTACACAGGCCAGCCCACAAAAGTGCAAGTAATATAGGCCAAATGGTCGTAAACAAAACAGAGAGATTTGATTGGCGCATGATCTGTTGGGCGGGGCTTGCAAATTTTGATTGAAGATTGTAGAATCTATGGACTCCTTAAAAATCTGGCGAATTTTATTCAGCTCAAAATGTTTAACGACAGATAAATCAATAAAAATAATGAATATTAATATGAAATTGCATAGAACGCTGTCATTTTTACTGAACTGTTAGCGCAGTAAGCTGGAAAGGTTGAAATATAAATTTGGCAAACACACATTGAGACTTTAATCTGTGAATTATCCAATGCTATGATGTTAGTTCAGTTTAAGTTAAACTTTGAAGGAGCTCTACAGGTATTCAACAAAAAAATACAGTCACCCAGGAACTAAATCTGCTTCAAGAGTTGATAGTTTTGCTTTAACACACTTAGTGGGGGGCTTTTCAGTTTCTTGCTGAGCTTCAAGGGGTCAATAGGTTATCCCAAATGGTAGAAAAATTGGCTCAAATGGTCAACAGATTATTTCAAATGGTGGAAAAATTTGCCATTTTGTCTATGATTTATATTTGATGACTTTTGCTTTGGCAGTAAGTTGGTGAAAATATTTCACAGTGTATAAACAATGTCATGTAGAGCTCTCATTTATCAATAACAATTTTTAAAGGGATGGTTTCAAGATGGCAGAGCTGATTAGTTTGCTCAGAATTAGTAAACAGAAATTGTTCTTGTAATACATCTATACAGTAGTATGTGTCTATATTTCACACTGGAAGACTGTTTTTTTTATGGATTTTGGAATAAAAATTATATACTGTAAATCCTTACTAGTGTACAAATAACAACTAAAAATCTCTGAACTTTTTTGGTTCTTACTTAATTCTTGGACACATTTAACTCATTTGTTATTCATTAGTCAGACAGCTATTTGGAACTTATTTGGAACTTAGAGCAAATTGTATGGCAAGGAATCACATAGCCGACTGGCTTTCTGGGTAGTGCAACTTTGTTTGATCACTTATGTCAGCCTAGACACCTCCCCCTCCCCTTCCCCCCTCTTTCCGAAAGTCATTTATAACACCAATGGTTGGTGCAATGTAATACAAAGATAGTTTCTTATATTGCTTCTTTATATTGTTGTATATGATTACAAGGAATTGGATGAAAGTCTTATAACTTGATAGGGTGTCTTTGTTAGACAAATCTCAAGTCTCTGGATACCTGCACCAGATTGCTTTGTAAGCCTGCAAATTATGTGTAAATCAGAATTGTCTATCTTTTCCACTGGATATTTAGTTTTCTAACAGGTCAAGCTATACAGAACCTGCAGTCTGTGCTATTGCCTACAATAGATAAATCCAACAGTGTTAATTTAAGAGGTTATTTATTCAGTGTCTACTGAATAACAATGGAGATAGGTCAATCAACAGGAAGGATTTATCAGATCAGTCTCATCAGTTTGAAGTTGTGGTCAGAGAACAAACAAACAAACTTTACCTCAGGTAAAATGCCAGTCACACCTCACCATACACTTACAGTAGGTTGTCTGTTGACATATGACATATTCCACAACAAACTCAGTGGTTAGGGCTTTGTCTTGGCTTTCACTTATGCACATTTTCTACTTCATCTTACTAGTGTTAGTATCACAGGTTGATCCAAACTGTTATAAAGAAGTGGATTTATCCTCGGGCAGTTGATGCCAAGTCTAATGTAGAGAGACAAGTTCTCCTCTGCCTACCCCCCCCCCCCCCCAAAATAACATTTTAGACATCAAATGGTACATTCTGAGACATATTTGGGTTGTAAAAATTAGCTGTATAATTAGGGATAAATCTAATTTTATATTAGGTTAAAGGGGTGGGAATGGCATATACAGTATGCATGCCCATGATCTGATTAAATTGCCTGGTTTTTGTGCATGACAGATCCTTAGAGAACCTTTGAAATATAAATCTTAGGTAGGGTTGGACAAAACTGATGGCATCAATGGGTTTTGCTATTTTCTTTTCCCCTTTTATTTCCCTCACAAATGTTGCCAGTAGGCTTAAATTCTTTTCTTGTGTATTTGTCAAATATTTTGCTGGCTTCATGCATGCATGTGTCTGTATCTTTGAACATCTTGTAAGCCTGATACGTGCACTGTACATAGGTAGAGTACAGTAGTTCAAACATCTGAACAATTCCTGAAACTTCTATGTTTGGTCTGCAACTGACATATTAGACTAAATAACCATCTCCATCTTTGCCGTGGCATTTCTTCTAAAGGTTACCATAGATCGGGGTGGGTGTAAGTAACCTGTTGTATGCAGTATACAACATCCAATGATGTGTGATTGTGGCAAATTTAAACAAAATGAATTGGGACTTTGTCTTTTTACAGCTAAGTTATGAAAATGCTTCTGCAATGAATGAGCAAAGTATTCATTCATAGCAAATAAGTACATAGCACAAATACCTCTTTAGAAGCCATGGCAGTTTGAAGTCAGTTGTCTGATCATATTATTGTAACATGGTATCATATAACTGCCAATATGCACAAAGGAGGAGTGTGCAAATGATAGGGTTGCCAACTATTGGTAAGCAAAGTCTTTCAATACCATCTGCAATGCAACAAAGCCCCAGCATGATTGGGGCTTAGTGTAGACAAATTCTAAGCCAAAATGCCTCTAAATAGCCCAGACTATCATTTCCAGGCATTGGACTTGATTTTAAGTCACACTTTGGCAAAATTGTGTTTATTTTTTGACCAAGTTTGATTTGAAATAAACATAGTCATTACGATACGGCAACAACAAAAAGATATAAGAAAAAGGTATTCACAGCACTTAAATACCGATAGGAACGTTTTTCAAATGAAATGTAAATTACTCCCATTACTTAGCCCAACAAAGGCTTTGAGGAATTCTTCAATCGTGCTGCACATTTTCACCTGTAATTCATTCTATGAGGCATTTACACTGTTAGGATTGAAAGGCTGAACAGTTGCAGAGTAGCAAGTCAGATACTTTTTGAAGGTCACTGAAAAACATATTGTTAACAACATTGCATGTGTTGATTTTGAAAAAGAAATTTTAAGAGATGTAAGCAGTAAATTATAAATATGCAGCCCTGTAATATCAATTAGTTCACAGCTTAAACAAACAGTTCTTTATAGTCTAACTATACATTACTGAAGGCTTGCATTGCCTATACACAGGTCGCATGTCGTAAGGTGGGCACCTTTTCAATAAAGGGGTTAAAAATGGCAAAAAACATATTTCTTGATATTTTGTATATTGATAGCCTCTAATAGTTAACACCATTTGTAGCCATAAAACATGTTTATTTTTCGAGATAATCCTTAATTACTAATTAATTAATACACAGTCGTCTATGTAAATCTCAATTTTCAAACACGTTTTTCTCAAATTGGACCTTTTTCACAAAAAGTCCTACCAAATTTTTATTTCATGCAAGAAATTTACCAGATTTGGAGGATTTGTTCTGAACATGATAATACTTCAAATGGTATAATTCAAAATATTTTACATTAAGAAGTTCATATGCTAATTACATCAGCAAGGTCAACGACATTTTTACGTGTAATTAATGAACAGTTTATTCTATCATTAAGGAAATTAAAGTCAAGAAGAGAAATATATACACAAGCAAGTTCTTAAGGTACTGCAATTAATGTTACAGTCATTTAAAAATGAAAAAATAGAACAAATAACTCATTAAAGTATTCAAATTGGCTTATTAATAGGATTAATTAAGGTAACGAAAATCAATTCCATTGATGCGCACAATACAGTACAACGGCTGAAATAACAAAATTTTGACTCCAACACAAATGCATGACTTATTTTAAAACAAATTAGGAGGTTTCTCTACTTGAAGTTATGAAATGAAAGAATAGACAAACAAATAACTCAATTAATATTTAAATTGGCTCATTTATGGGATTAATTAAGTACTGAATGTCCATTCCTTTGTTGCGTACAATACCAATGGCTGAAATTACCAAAATTTTCCACTCCTAACCCAGATGTATGGCTTATTTTGTTAAAGCAAAATAGTAGGTTCCTCCACTTGAAGTAATGAAAATGAATTTAAAAATGAAGGAATAGACTAACAAATAACTTATTTTAATATTCAAATTGGCTCACTAATAGGATTACCAGTAATTAAGGTAATGAATGCCCATTCCATCATTGCATATATGGACTTTTAGCCAAAATTACAGAAATATGCACTCTAACCAAAAGTCACGACTTATTGCGTATCAATTGTTGAAAAAATCAACTTAAATACTGTTTTTACATTCCTTCCTGTCTAAATTTGTAAAAGAATGGTAAAAGAAACCAGTTATTTGAACTTATGCCCATGATTTTTCATATATTGCTCACTCCCGCATCCGCCTGCACCGCATCCGCCTGCACCTCCACCCCTGGCATTTTTCATTCAAACTGATGCCATTTTTTTTACAGAGCACTGTATGATCTCATGTTTCTCCACACTGAAAGCATATTAAATTAGGCGTAAAATGAGGTATTAACCAGCACTGTAGGATAAGGGGTTGTGAAATACCAATCAAATTTGTGACGAAGTTTTCGGAAAAGCGTTATTCCTCCACCCTTTTGGGATACCCAACTCACAACATGCACATTTACTGTGCAGTAAATTGAGGCTTTTGTATGCCCACAGTATAGGACTAGTTGGGTTTTAGGTTGATTGCATAATGAACATGGTACCCTGTGGGACCAATCGATATTAGCATACAGGTCCCTTGGAGCAAATTTTAGGACCTTGCTCCTTGCTATGTAATGAAAACACACTGCTGTAAGAATGGCACAACTCAAATGGGCATCTTTGTAGATTTCCTCTGAGTATGAAATATTATTTCCTTGTGTGAATTTGTTCACTTTTACAAAATTTTATCTTGTTCAGTTGCATAGTATTATATTAAAACCCTGCACTAGTACTATTACAATTTTACAGCATTTTCTCATTTACTTGTTCTCCTATGTTGCAGGTATCAGAATGGATGTTGGAGAATTCTCTCAGTCTCGTAATAAGAAAATCAAAGTGCCACATCGCAGACTAATTAACAGGGATCAGTTTGCTGTTTCTAGAAAGTCACAGCTGCAGGAAAAGGATAAGTCCAAAAGACGGATGCATACGGCATCAGACCTATCCAAGTATTCAAAAAGAGGGGATTCAGACAATTTACTTGGAATGACAGATGAAAATACCAGTAATAATGACCAACAAGTGTCTTGGAAAAATATTGTCAAAAAGGTCAGACTTCAACAGCAGCTTGTGTGTGGTGAAGATGACAGTCTATCTACCTTTGGAAACCCTGTTCCATTGTTTGGGCAGTTGGGAAGCTTTTTTGGAAAATCGACTCCTGTCGGTCCTTTCGGCCTCTTGGAGGTAAGCAAAGAGTCAATTGCAAATACTGTTGACAAATTTGATTTTGGTGCTATCACAGAAGATACTGGCAATGACTTAGAGACAGAGATCAAAACTCATCAGTCTTTAGAAGAAGACAGTCAAAGAATTAATGAGAAGCACGTCATTAAGGAATGCAAGAGGTTTGTAGGGGATGGAGTGGACGAGACTCCAATAAAATCTGGACAGTTTGAAACTGACTTTCTCAATTCGAGGACCGATAATCACAAAGATCAAACCAAGAACAACATCTGTGATGGGAATGATAACCATTTATTCTCAGAAAGTGCTATAGTTGCATCTGAGCAAAACTTTTGTGAACAAACTTATGATGAACCTGGATCAGGATATGCAGAGGATTGGAATGTTTCACTGAAGGACAAAGATCTAAGTAAAGAGTATCAGGAAGAGTATGAAGCATTTGCCAATACAGAGACTGCTTCAGATGGGTCTACTGTCTCAAAGGAGTTTGAGGTAGCATTGCATGGAAATGATGGAGAAGTATCTGGTGTGTCCAAAGTGAGTAATGGGGAAATGGATGACAGGGATAATATCCAATATGAAGGTGATGGTGGAAGTATGGCAGATCCTATTTTGAAGTTAATTGAATCTGTCTCTGCCATGGAAGGAGATCCTGTGGAAGTTGATGTGGGTATAGAGGTTCTTCCAGGATATAATCAAGATAAAGAGGATGAGGAGGGAGAGGTGGTTTCTGTAGCAGAAAGTATTTTGAAAGATGAGACCAGACATTGCACCCAAAATGTAAACTCTTTGGAAGATTCATCAGTCAGTAAGGAGGTTCACTCGGTTCTCAGTGAGGATACCCATGATGTTATGCCAGTAAGTGAAGAATTTGGGGAAAGAAACAATATTTCAGGAACTAGTGAAAATGAAGGCACTGAACCCTACAAAGATGGCTCTCAGACACTAGAGAACGAAAATATCAATGGAGAAGAGAAGAACATTGTGGGAGGTGAGAGGTCGGTGGTTAGAAATAGAGATGAAAATGATGAAAGCAGAGATGTGATTGCCTTGGAGGTCATAGAAGCAGATAGTTCAACAGAGACTAATCATTCCGAGACAAAGGATGCTTGTAAAGACAAGGCTAAACAAGTTAAAACAGATTCTATTGTCAACATTGAGAAGAGAAGTGACAATGGTCCAAAAGATGTCACAGAAACTGTTACTGCCTGTGATAAGGATACTCCATGTGATAAAGATGGTCCAACAGAAATGACACATTCGGGTTCTGGCGCCATTGAAGTTGAGCAAGTTCTGTCCCAGGCCATGGTTGAAAAGCCAAAGGAGTTAAATCTAACAGGGATGAGTAATCACAAAGCAAATCCAAATAACCTGCCTTGGACAAGTAACTATGACCATGTGGATAAAGGTATTCCAGAAGTGGATGATGAAATGATATTGCAAGCTTCAAAACCAACTGCATGCAGTGACATTTACAAAGCAAATACACCTGAAACTCATCTGAGGAGTTTATCTTCATCTATTGATGAAGGTGGTGGCAGAGGAGTTGGTGACAAGGATTCCAAAAAAGAAAAGGACACCAATATGGCACCTGTGACCCAATTGACTCCAACAAAAGGTCTCTTCACTACAGACCAATTAAGTAATATAGACTTGCAGGCCAAAAAAGGAGTGATGGTGCAACTTGATAGTGAGAAAATGTGGGGTACAGGAGTCCATGGTAGAAGCAGTGACCAAAATAAGAATATTTCATTGACACCTACTGAAACCTCTGCCGCAGATCTCAGCATTATGAATAACTTGTATGCTGCAGATACTGGCAATTTGCAAGAAAAAGACACTTTACTCTCAGAATCTGGAACAAATGCCATTGAAGACCAGAATGTAGATTCAACAAAGAGTGGGACAGGAGAAGGTAGCAAAGAAGGTAGAGATTTGCATCCTGTAGAACAGAACTTGAGCGAGTCATCTGGTGAAGATGAAGATGCTGCATTGAAATGTTTGCCAAACAAAACTACTCTCAGTAAAGATGAATTGGAGGAAATTGCGGTTGTTGCGTTAGGAGAACTGGTCACTACAAGTTCCAGCCTATCAGAAATAGCTAACATCTCGTTAGGTTGCACCCATTCGAATACTGGCTTGAATCAATCATCAGGGGAAGATCAATTGAGTAATAGTTGGAGCAGTATGGCTACTCCTACCTTTAAAAGCAACACCCAAGCACCCATGCTCAATGTTTCTCCACAAGAGAACCAACAGGTCAGTGAGCTTGTACAGGTGGTCAATGACCTATTCTCATCACATCCATATGCAGGAATGGCAGAAAATGTGAACATCAGTGCCCTGTTCAGTTCTTCTAAAGACTCAGGCAGCCTTTTTGATAGCCTTCAGAAGACTCCTCCATCTGGGTCCTCAGCTGAGTCTAGAAAGCTAGTTACACCACCCAAGATACCATCGACGTCAACTCCGTTGGTTTCGGTAATTTCTCCAGCTTTGTTAGAGGACAGGATGCAGACCACAGACCTAAACCCATCTGTTATGGCCAGACTCATGGAATCTTTCCCGTCTGACTCAGGAAATAGTCCAGGGACAAGCAGGACCAACATCAAGTACCTCATCAATGAGACAAAAGGTGGTAATCCAAACCAAAATGGATGTGATACCTATAGTCTACCTGTAGAAAATTCATTTGGGGACAGTGACAACAACTTTCAAGTAAATTTGAAATCTATTAAAGATTCTGTGCCAAGCAGTCCTCTTTCAGGGCAAAAGAGCTTGGGTGAAATTTCCACACAAGTATGTGATGAAGACTTTGGTCATGTAGCAACATACATCTGTGAGGAGGATGGGGAACTTGCACAAATTTTGCATATCACAGAAACAGGAGATAGCATTGTTTGCAATACAAACTGTGGTGCAAAAATAGCATTCCCTCATCACTTTCAAGATGCCAATCAACTTCAGGATACAAACAGTGAGTCAGTAGTTTTGGAAGGTGACCAAGCAAGGGGAGATGAACATGAAGTAGACCCTTGTAAATCTTTGAGCATATCTGACTCATCTAGTAAGATGACCACTGAAACACCAAGAAGGAAATTGGGAAGACGACATGCTGTTAAGAAACAAGTGTGTACTTGTGCAGATTGTGTAGAAGATAATGATACAGCCCTAACGAGAGAAAAGTCCAAGCGAGGAGAAGGCTCGGATGGAGGGAGTTCATCATCCGGTAAAGAAATTTCTATGGAGGCAGAGATGGTTCCTTATATTGCCATGGAAGTCGAAGTCATGAATGAAGGTCAAAGTCAAGATCAGGAAAGAGTGTTTGTCCCACCATTGATAGTAAATGATGACACCAGAGATGTTGGATGGTCAACATGTGCAGAAAGTGGAGACGAAGTAACACACAGACCAGGAAGTAAAAATGATAAATTTGACAAAGGCATTGCCAAGAAAAAGTCATTGAAAATGGGTGTACCCAAGTCTAGGGTAAAATCCAAGAAGGGTGATGAGAAGAAAGGAATGCAATCAAATGCCAGTAGGAAAATAAGACAAAAGCCAAAGAAGTCCGCCAAAGCTAGAAAAAGTAGTAAAACTGTGACGAAAACGAGCCCGGGTAGACTTTTCACAAATATATCCGAAGAGGAGGAGGTTAAAAATGCAGCTGAAGCTTTAACAACTCTTTTCTCATCTGACGAGTTAGAAAGACCAACACAGATCATTCAGACAGCAAAAATTGAACAGAGTTTGATCACCATGAATGACAGAGTAAACAGGAGTTCAAACACAGCTCATAGTGATGTGTCACAAAAAGCTGTAGGTGATGGCTTGACTGGAACGTCAGAACCTGGGGAAAATACAGATGAAAATCGGGAAGCTGCCAAAGTAAACAAGGATGTTAGAAGAGAACCATCCAGAAAAGAATGCAAGACAAAGACTGGTACTTTGAGTGTGCTTAACACAGACGAAGAGAAGAATCACGTTAAGAAGAACAAGATGAAGAAGAAAAAGAAGAAGAAAGAGAAGGAGAAAAATAGGAGCAAAGTTAAGAGAGAAACAAAAATAAACTCAGCAAGTCATTTGACAGATGATAATAATTCTAGTGAGAAAGCTGCAATTGATGATGAAGGTCAGGCGCACATTTTGCTGAAGAAGAGCCGGTTCCAGAAAGAAGGGGCTGTTGAGCAGAGTAAGGCAGATACTAAATTGCTTTTAAATGCAAAGAAAGGCAAAATGAAAACACAAGGAGTCATAGACTACCTAGCTGTTAAATCCTCGCAACGTGACAAAGGAAAAGCAAGTATATTCACAAAAGTGATGCCTTCTGTGTTAGAACCAGCAAAAAGACCTGTGGAACTCAGTAAAGGACAGAAGCAGGCATGTTCATCATCATTATCACCAGTACATGTGGACAAGGATGTTGCTTCACATAAATTATCAAAGAAGGATGGGGAAGAGATTTGGAAGTCCTCTTCAATTGATGATGGTACATTCGAGGATGTTAAAGAACAGAGAATTGCTTTGGAAGAGAACTACTTGCAAAGGCAAACAGCAGAAGACTGTCCAAGATCTGATGAGAACAATGGTGATGAAGATGCAAACTGTGAAGAAAAGATACCACCTTCTCCATTGCAACATCTTCTCTTTGAAGTCAAGCTCTTAAAGGAGGCTTCCTGTTCTGGAGAAGAACAGCAGGAAAACAGCAGCCTTCCTATCACCTATCTCCAGGCCACGCAAGAGAATTCTGAATCCGAACAATTGGATGGTGTTATCAAGAAGAAGTGCAGTGTTGTAGAAGAACCATTGCAAGTCAGGAAGACAAATTCAGAAGAAGTTGAGGAGAGGATAGCAAGTCTCAGTGAAAAACTTGAGGAAGCTATCGAAGCTAGTCAAGATGAAGCAAAGAGTGACAATAACAACATGGAGGATACAGATACAGATCAAAGGCCTAGGGTAGATGATGGTTGTTATGAATTTTTTGCTGGGGAAGAGGAGAAGAAGATTCTAAAAGAAAGCTGTTCAGATCCAACAGATTTATCTAGAAACAAAGCTGCGAACCAGTTGGAAGATGTAGTTTCACCTTCATTGATGAGGAAATACCAACAAATCCGGCAAATTTCCGAGAAATCCCGTGCAAGGAGAATGAAGAAATTTCAACAAATATCACAAAGGAAGAATCGTGAAGCTGAAATGGTTGATGAGCATGAGGAAAGTCACTCAGTAGGAACCCATCTTCTATCAGATGATAGGCAGAAAAGTAATGAAACCGGTATGAACATCCTAGATAAAGAGGATGATGAGGATGGAGGTCTAGAAGTTGCCAAAACTAAGCAGGATGAATGTTCTCCATCGTCTAGCAAGGTGACTGATTCTCCCGAACAAAATATTAGTGAGGGTGATACCAGGAGGATTGAAAATGAGGATGTGGAAGTTGGCCATAGAAGAAAATCTCTGGGATTGGCTGAAAGTGTTGACCTTGAGAAAGCGAGTGAGACCATGTCACTGATGGAGAAGGCTGTCTCAAGTGGGCATGGTGAAAACTGCACACAGATCATGCATTCAATGGAACCTCTTTCAGGACCCCCCTTAGATACTACTCCAGTCACTGACAACAGCGATCAGAGTGACAACTCTGATGCCAGTCATGTATTTGGATTGGAACGAAAGGTCAATAGGTCAGACACAGGTATTGGTGAAGTGCTTGCCGATAATTTCAACAGTTCAGGAAACGATTTAAATAGTTTTGACACAATACATGGTGAGGGAAGTTCATTTGCTCTGAACACAGTGATGGAAATGGAAAGTACACGGCACGAGGCATCAAGCTGTGAAAGAGAGAGAGCGACACAAAGAATTGTGGAGGAAGATATTGAATCTAATAAGCAGTATACTTCTCCATCCTCCAAAGCCAAGGATCCCAAGATGGATGACTGTAAAGCTGTTGGATTGGAAGCATTAAGCAAAAGGGATTTTGCTGAAGTACAAAGAAATTCAAAGTTCAAAGGAAAGACATCGGGGCAAGTGAGACCGCTTCTATTGCTTAGTAGGAAAGAGAGATTTCGTTTAAGAAAGGTTAGGCCAGATACGATGAACTCAGACACAGAAGATGAGGAACTTCACAAAAAGATGCACAGAACTACTACCTTAAGAAGACGCAACCATCAGCGAAGCAACCAGAATGCTAAGAGTGGAACGGATGGAGTTACAAAAGCTGAAAATGTGGTAGTTAGTGATGCTGATATGGCAGAAATGAAGGAAAAGAACTTAAAGGTAGTACTGTCTGACTGCAGAAGGCAATCGCAAACTTCCAGTCCAGAAAGAAAAACTCCATATTCCAAGCTAAAGTCTGATACATATGGTGCAGTTTTGAATGTTTCACCAAGCAGTTCAGTGAACAAATATATGTCTGGATCTAAAAGTAGATCTAGTAATTTGCAGAATATTAGGACAACTCGGATCAAATCGGCAGATCCTAAAGCTTATGGGAGCAGAAACTCTCCCTCCAGTCAGGATGAATTACATCATTCTGTCCCTCCAGTTCCATCAAGTAAGAAATGGACAGATAAAATCAAAAGATCATTGCCACATTCAGAGCAAATTGTTCGTTCAGATGAGGGTCCCACTCTGAAGTATCCTCCATTTCTCAGGTCTCCGAAAAGGGGCATTCATCAAAAGAAACGAAAGATCCTGGATGAGGAGAAAGATTGGGATGGAGATTCAGAGTGCAGTGAAGCAGAGCCCTCTCAGAAGAGATTGCGAGGGGCAGCTGCAAAGTTATTCTGTTTGAAGGAGGAGGTTGCAGACAAGAATGGAAAGCAATTGCAACGTCAGTTCCAAGGACATGTCGCAAGGAAGCCAGAAGAACAGATGGAGAGAACAGAGCTAGTAGAGGACATGTCTGGTATTCCATCCTCTGAAAAGGTATTAGTGATCGATGAGGTTGATTGGATGAAGGAAGATGTAAGTAAGAGGACAGCAAATGAAGATGGTGGAAAAAGGAAAGAGAGACAAAAAAATGATGAAGAGAAAGCATCCCATAGCATACCTGTGACTGAGGAATGCACCTTGATACATACAGGGAGTGCTTTCCTCGTCAGTAGTGATGGAGAAGCATTCGGAAATAGGTTACACATAGTTGAGAGTGGTGAAGACATGAAATCTAAGAAGGCAGGCTTGACTGGGGAGCAGTCTAAAGCAGGAGATGATTTGGTTACTGCACCAAACATTTTAGTGGATGCTAGAGTCATTAATGAGAATCACTTAAAGGAAGCGAGTGAAGAAGAGTATCAGGGGAATCCTGAAATGGGGGGATGTTGTAATGGAGGAAAGGTTCTCCCTGTTGAATTAGAGGTGAATGGTACCAGGACAAAGCCAGTATCTGCAGAAGAGGGAACAGGGGAAGGAGAGGATTGCGAAGCTATGATTGAGAAGCAAGAACCTCATTTTCTGGAAGTACCATGTGACACCCCAACAGAAGAAAGGATATCCACAGTGAGCCAGGTTGATATTTGTATTCAGCCAGTGGTGAATGCAAATTCTCTTGACCCGAAACTTTCCTGCAGCCCAAACAAGGATCTAAACAGTGCAGGGCCTCCAGAAGTTGTTGTTATTCTACCTAAAGATAGCAGTACTACCATGCCTATGTATGGAAGTCTGGACAGGAAAAACAACAAGTGCTCTGAAAAGCACCTCACTAAGGCTGAAGAACTAAGTACTTCTATGAGACTGAAACGTTGCGCTGTTGTCTTGAACCGTCTAGATAGAGCCATTCTGGCTAGGAAGTTACCTGTCAATCAATTAAACTTTGGAGACAGGAAGCAAACTTCTGCAAGAGGTATCGGTACACATTTGGTCAATGAATCTCTGAACTGTAAAGATCCTGTGGATAATCTAGGCAAAGAGCAGACAGATGCAGATAAAAGGCCATCACTGGACACCCATGGAAATCTCAGTGGTATAGGAGAGGAACAAAGGCAAAGAAGAACAAAAGAAAACAAAAGAAGGAAAAAGAAGAAAAGGAATGACAGGAATGATGGATCACTAGGCAGTGGACAAGATGAGGCTTACCCTGACAACGAATCAGGAAAATATGCAAACACGGAGGCAGCAGAGGAATGGCAGAGGAAAGAGAAAGATCATAGCTGCAATGAAAATGAGGACCTGGTGGATTTTGGTATCAATAATGACCTCTTCCAACAACAGGAAGAGGATGGAGACATCCTATCATCTGGAAGAGATGAATCAGATGCAACTTGTGATACAGGTGAAGACGATGACAGCATGGCCTTGAAAATTGAGGCAGAATTGTCAGATGACAAGGCACCAAAGATGGACATTTGCAGCACAGATGTGTTGAAGAGACAGTTAACACTGATAGAGAGTGATGTTGAAGATTTGGATTACACAGACGGAGCCGACAGCTATGGAGAGCAGGATGAAGATGAGGAGGATTTGGTAGGAGGGTCTGAAAGTAGACACCTGACAGCAGAGTCCAGGAGAACGGGTGAAGTAGAAGATGGGACCGGAACAACTTTTATGGGTACAAATAAAACCATGTCACCAAAGAAAGATTGTTATGTCTCTTTGCAGCCATTAGACTCCTCTGTACTGCAGGAAGTATTACAACCTGCTTCAGATTCGCCCACAGTGGATCTTGGTGCTTCATCACCGCCAAGTGAACCGGGACCAAGTCGCAAAAGAAAGAGAAAAGACAAGACACATGTCAAGAGGAGGAGAAAGTTGTCATCTTCCTTAGTTGTTATAGATTGTTCTGAGTCTAACTTGGAAGAAGGTAAAGCGACAGGTGGAGAGCAACAAGAAAATGATGGTTCCTCTAGAGACAGTTATCAGTCAGATGATAACACTAAGGGAGAGACGTACAACCAAGTCGACACTTCCAGTCGGGAGAAACGGCTGCCGACATCGCAGAAGAAGGGTGAGACAGTTGAGAGAAATGTAGAACCACTGAGAGAAAGCAGGACTCTTGTAAAGGATGTGCTAGATTTTGGGGGACATGGTAAGTGGATTTATAGTGAAAGTATTGCAATTGAAAAATAACCTATCATAAACAAATAATGAATAATAACAAATAATGAATTGATGTCTGGATCCAATTGTTGGCCCAAGGAAGGGCATGGTGTTAACAGACTTTTTAATACAAAGGGAAGAGAGGGATGCTTTGTTTGGTCATTGGTGAAGGCAGGTAAATCAAATTGATCAATATCATATCATTATTGAATGTTGAAATGTTTTGATAGAAGAGATCCTGAAATTAGTCGTCAAGGCAACCAAGCAATGCCATTTTTATAACTATTATTGTCACAGGTTCAGTGTTGGTTCCAGTACCAATGTATGCTGTAAATCCTTTTAAACTATGTGTATTGACAAAACTGAGGGTTCCTTGCGATAACATGAAATAGATATTGTCATGTGTCTTGTTTCTTTGCTCAGTTAACACTGGCCAATAATTTCATTTTCAGTCTTATAGTACACATACAAAAAATCTTGTTTACAGATGATGCTGTCCCTGACGAAGATTGCTTATCCATCCAAGCGGACTCGCCGGACTTTTTTAACGATTTTGGTGACATGTGGGAGGCGGCGGAAATTCAAAATTCTCCAGAAGGAATAGAAAAGAAAGACGACCTGGAATTTGAAAATGTCTCCAGGTGAGTCAAATATAAGCATTCCAAAGACGATGTTTAATGACAAAAGGTTTGAAAACCATTGAGTTTAGGACATTCACTGTCAATTATCTGTTACATTAGGACCAAATGGTCGTCCAAATTATATTCATATGCTGATTGGGTACTTTGTATGCTCCTGTTAATCCAAAATATGAGAGGATTTCAAATTATGTAAAACTTTCTTTAGTCAGTTTGTTATCAAAATAGGTCTTAATCCCAGTCATACAGTATAACAAGGAAATGAGGGTGTGGTGCAGGAGGCTGGGGGGGTAGGGAGGGGGTTGGTAATCCGGTGTCAAGCACTGTTCAAGGGAATGTTTTATGTATGCTGCTGTCGTACTATGCTACTGTCATATAGCATTCTGCTATACAATTGCCTGACGTAGACAATTAGAAATTGGCTGTTAACCCAGTACATACCTCTGAGTAACTTATTTACATATGCCAGCAGTGAAAACGGTATCTTGGATGTTGATTATTCCTCCAAAAATGCGATTTGCAATAGGATGCACTACTGATAGACAGTTTTCACTCAAGTGTGTATCGTGCATCGCATTGTCATAGGTTTGTTGCCACCTGTTGAAGTCGGCCGACTAACACAGGAGGGGAACAAACCTTTTGTAGATGGGCACCAATGTCACCACTCACCATATTACAGGTATAAAAGCCAATGGCAACTGTTATGTGTTTATGGATTGGTTGCGGAGGCTCTACATTCAATGTTAATGAATCCGGGACCCTGTTCATTGTCACAAAGGTTACAATTATTTTGTGCTGATATCTTCATATGAAGACTGTATTAATGCATAAGGCCTTAGTTGGCACAAGGGCAGAGTTATTGTTTTGTTTGAAGTCATTCTTTTGTTGTTGTCAGCTCAAATGATAAGAAACGATTGAATCAGAAACACACTGAGATTATACTTTTGATTTTTTATTTGTTATGTAAAATAAACAGAGGTAGGATAGCTAGAAGTATGTATGACAAGACAGCAACTGTATGAGTTGTTCATAGTTAAAGTATCCAACCTCAGACATAGCTAGAATTGCAATTGTCATGAAAACAATTGAATTTATGAACGGGCGACCTGTTTGTCATTTTTTCCAAGAACTTATTTTGACACAATTCCTTGATAGACTCGTACTTTCGAAAGCATTACAGATTAATACTGCCATAATAACTCTAATCAGTCATTTAACAAAGCACTGCCGTCATTTATTCCTTTTCTTTTCTTACCTTTTTTCCTTTGCTTCTGTAGTGATGATCAAATGAACACAAGTTCACCGGATGTATGCTTAAAGGATTCCCCAAAGAGAAGTCGGCCAAACGTACCCGGAGAATTACTCCCTGTGAAACTTATGCCAAAGATACCGAAAAAGTCAAGCAAGTTGATCTCCGATCAAGCAAAGAGACTCTGTGTTCATGAGAAAGAATCAAGCCCTCCTCCTGTCACGCGTAAACTCCTCCCAAATCTGGCATTCATCGAGTTTGATAACGTCAGTCATCCAGGAATGCCACTACCAACTGCGACTAGTGAACATGCGACAGGACTCAACGGGAACCAAAAACTTGCAGCAGCTAATTCAGGGACCACATCGAAGCAAGCATCAGAGGCAGGTTGGCAATTGACTGATATCAACAAACAAGTCCATGTGAGTAAAAATGGTCTGTTATCTGAGAGGGTCATGCATGATACATGGTTCGGCATTGTCTTTGGCAGGAGATTTATTAAGATTATGTAACAGCCATTTGGATTTTTGCCTAAACCGACTTCAATCATCTCAAAATACATTTAAAGTGGGAAGTCTGGTCTTTCATGTACCTAGAATAATCATAATTGCATAATTTAACATAATTTGCATAATTAAACATAATTTGCATAATTTAACATAGACATGCACATAGACAGTGTTTTGATTGCAGTTATAACAGCAGCAGTACTGTACTTAGGGTTGTGCATTTGGTAAGCATTTCTTTGTTATGATGAACCAGCCACACAAGTTGTTTTCTTTCATGGAACCTTTGCATCTTAAAATATTTGGGACTTTCATACTTGTTTGTATGTTATGATGTGGCTTGAAGGGAAGCAGAATGTTTTTGTGTGAATAATGTTGTGGGGAGGGGTGGGGAGGTGGAAGAGGAGAGGGTCAGACAATCTATCCTTGAAAATATTACAACCAGATGAAACTTTTGTTATATTTGAAAATGGAGATTATTTTCATTGTCCGAGTTTTTTGTCATTCAATATACAAAGCCAGACTGATTAATGGACCAAAGTTCACTTTTAGTCGTCACAAATTTTGTTAATGTTACAGTGAAGAAGAAAGGTTTTTTTTCATAACCGTTATGTTGAAATTCAAGATGCATCATGCTAATCCTCGTTAGTAATCAAATTTAATTTTTATGCATACCAAGTTATCTGAACAACTTTTGTCATTTTTCTTTTCTCCTCTTCATTTTTGCAGAAAATTCCAAGCGGTTACTGTTTCCAGTTTGCAGAACTTGGAAAATGCCGGTATCGTATGGGATGCAAATTCAAGCATGTTTTACTCAAAAACATACCAGTCGTGGAAAAGGTTAGTCGTCCATCAAAATATTTTTGTTTTTCGGTGTTGGAATGAAAGGTAAAATGTTGTAGTACCTTGCCATGTTTAATCATGTGTTCAGCAAAAACCTACCACCACTCGTGGAGAAGGTTAGACCAACAAAATTGCTGGCAGGAGCTGTCATGATTGTAATTTTTGGGTTTCCAATCAGTTTGGGACAAAATGTGATTTCTTGCCAAATATTGTTGTTTGAAGCAAATCAAGGAATAAACCATATAAAATGTGAAATGTTAGACTTGTGATAAAAATGGGTAATATTGTAAGATTAATTGCATAGTAAACTACAATTTTGTAAATCTGTTGAGATCATGTTGCCAATAGGAACTGGCACCGATTACTTCCTGTGTGTGCTTCCTCTTTGTAATTTCAAGGTAGTGTTAACAATGTCACTGCTGAAATCAATTTTATCTTTAGGGCATGTCAAGAGGTTCAATAGTTGCAAAACCAATCTCCATTACATATAAACATTAATATAAAAATAAAATGAAACTGTTATCAAACTGCTTATCCACTAGAGAGCCTGTGTTGGAGAATGTGTAAAAGTAAGTTTTGATCCTAGCAGGATCTTCTACAAAGGCTAAATGACAAGTAACAGTAACAGAAGGGACAAAAACATGCACAGAATACAGACAGGTTAATGAGCACGGTTAACACAAAGAGATAGACGTAAGGGGATTATTAGACAAATAAACATTGTTACATAAAAAGGAACACATTAAAATTGGTTTGATGATCTCTATCCTTCTTAGTCTTGAAACTAACTGTGTCCTGAATGTTCCCCTCAATATCTTATTGCGTGTCTTCTTTCTTCAAAGGCTGACGTAAATCCATCGACTTCCAGAGGTGGATTACTACCCCAACCAGTTCCTCTACTTCAAAAGAAGCTTGACACACCCATAGGTGTGACAGAAGAAATGAAGAGGAGTATAGCTGCTATATCTCCCCTGCTACCCTCCCCAGAGCCACATGAACCCTTAGGCAGACACCAAAGAGATCCTATGGAAACATTCCATCCTCTGCCACAGCCTGCCATTGATGCCATTCAACAGTGTTCAAGCGAGAGTTCTACCCTCCAACACAAACTGAAACGAAGAGATGAGGAAAACCTAAGAGACAGAGCACAGACAGAAGAGGATTCGGGCAGTCCTAAAGGCAAAAATTGGCAAGTGAGCGAAAAAGAGAAGGATGACGTAAACAAGGTGCAAAGGAATCAAAACTCAGTTAGGAATGAAGCAAATGCAGACGAAGGTTTTACAGAAACAAGCAGTAGTGGGATCTTTGATAAAAAGTACAGGCTGGTCAGGAACAACAAGGTTAACCAAACGGACTCGGAAGAGGCGATAGGGGCGAGTGACCCGTTCTTGGAGGTACGTAGGCTGCTGAAGAAGAGACGAACAAGTGATGCGTGGAACGTCTATCGCTTAAAGGTACAACAAGATGGGTTTCCACCTAAACTGGAACTGGTGAAGGACATCATCTCTTCATTTCCAGAAAGTGTCTCTGCGTTCAAGTGGAAGGTTAGTGTTTTGCAGATTCTATACTATTCTGTTATGGAAATAAAAAATATTATATGAAATAACAGAATGGGTAGTGTGCTGATAATATCATACCTACAGTAAGGGCTAACTGTCAGGGAATGGATGGGGGGGCAGTCAAGAGTTTTAGCTGTCAACCAGTGATATTTGGTTAAAGGCATTGAAGACTCGCCCCAAACAGCGTGCCGCCATCTTTAAAAAGTTAAATTTCCGTTGCTTGCAAGTGAAGTTTTTCTCTTGTCGCTACAAAATGCAGACAGTAATGTAACATGATACCTTGTTATCTTTAACTGGACCTGAGATGTCCATCGCTGTATCCTTTGTACACTGTGCTGTGGGTATTGACCGCAGCTGTATGTACTGACTGTACACTAGTGTCTAATTATTGACGGTAGCGAGCTGTGTGTGTATTTTCTGGGATCGATGGTGGTGTCTATCACTTCTGTTACAACTCATTCGAAACTAGGTCAGATTACTGGCATTAGACGTTTCTTTTTGCGCGAGTCTTCACACCCTTTAAATTGATGGAACAAGCTCAGTTGGTGTTCAGAGATTATGCAAATTTTAACGTTAGGATTAGAGAAACCTATATCGTTGAACTCCTCATTTTCATTTCTCTTCCTTTTGTCTCTTGCAGGACTGTAAAGAAGCTTTAATAGAGATGGGCAGATGTTTTGAGATTGATACTACTCACCAAACCCTGAAGATTCTGCAACAGCTGAGCAACTTTCATGAGCAAGAAGTTGAGTCAGAAGACGATCTTCTATCTGTGTGAGTAATAAACAAACAGAGCTGACAGAGATAGGCTGAAAATTGGGAAATACTTAATTGGATATTATGTGTTTGTCATTATCATCAGACAAATTGTAATGAAAGATTGAAAAGATTGAAAGCAGTCTTCAAAGATGGATGATGTCATTTGAATTCAATAAAAGGATATTTGCAAAATAAGCAGTACTAAGCCCTAGCCCCCCCCACCCCCCAGTGGTGGCTATTGGCAATGCGGTCTGTTCTAACGGGCAGTGAATTTGAAATTAGTTTCTCTGTCATCATTGGATGCCAGGAAATGTGGATAATCTCAATGGATAGATAAATGAAGATGAATTTCATTGTAGTCCACCATCTCTGCTCGCATGGCCTGGTTAAGTAATAATTATAGTTATCCAGGGAAATCAGTATCCATTGTTATCCAATTGTTTTTTTCCCAAACAACTTGCTTGTTTCTCAGCTTGATATTGATGTTGTGAGGGAGAAAGTCATGAATGAGAGGAACAGTTTCTTCAGGCATACTCATGGTCAGAGCCTGGTTGGTACAAAGTGATTAGGTGTGGTTTCCTAGCCTTAATCCTTAGTCATAGTCGGGGGGGGGGGGGGTGGGGTGGAGGTGCATTGAGGTGCAAACTCAAATCAGTGTTTACCAATTCTAAGCACAGCTCAAAAACCACAATTCGGAACCAAAATGACATCCTCCCAGTCAAAACCTAAAGCTAAAGTATATTGTGGACACTCTTCCTGAGGTGAGAAAACCATTAAAAATGAAATATTAATGTTTTCACGTCAATGTGCCTGTCTTCTCCTCTACAGAGCTGTCAACATTTTCAAAGACTGCGTACCTCGTCAGCAGACAACCCAAGAAGACACCTACCTTCTTAGCAAGCTGAGTGATCAGCTGTTCCAAGAATCCCATTGGGCCCTCTTGAGTATCTTTGTATACAAACAGTTAGATAAAGGTTTCATGGTATGTCTTTTAACTTTATATTTCTTCCTTCAATTCACTCTCATAGTATTTATTCCTCGGGGGGGGGGGGATCCCCAAGCACCCCTGTTAAAGGTCTCAGGGCCTTCCTTTTTAAACTCCTACATCCGCCTCGTTATTGGGAAGTACCAAATAGTTTAAACATTGTTGATCTCTAGCAAGCAGTTCATGGGTCACATGATCTAGGCTAGCAGGGTATTGGTAAATCTGTTCTTATTGTGTGACAGGGCTTGAATTCTTCCTAGATTTGTTTGCACAGGTTAAGTTCTCTCAACATGCAAATGCTGTTGATAGCAAATTAAATTCTAAGTTTTGTTCATCAGTGTTAAAACAGAATTTTCAAACCTCAAGAAAGAAAATGTTTGCTGCTTTTAAGTTTCAAGTCTATTTTTATTTTTTTTATTTCTTTCCATGTGTGATAAATCAGATATTTTGTTTGTCTCAGTTCCCCTCCTCATCGAATTGATTCTTTTTAGGTTGTCCAGTAACCTGGAAAATATAATCATTGAAATGTGTTCTAGTTTTTTAGCAAATAGCAAGGCCTCTGACTAACTAATTTACCAGTGATGAATAGACAAAAACCAAATGTATAGTGAGACCCAGTCACCACAAGTTTTTCTGCCAACAAAATCCAACAATTTTCGGGAAATTTCTCTTTACAATATAATATAATATAAATATAATTTGTTTGAGTGATGACAAAAGTTAAATGTTTAGTTTTAACATAATTTTATTAAATCATTTCCACAGCCAAGCCTTAGTTCCTTGGAGAATGTTATCTTTAAGTATCATGCACTGAACAACCACAATGAGGATCTGATGAAGCTTATGAGAAAGGTATGAAAGCAGTCTGCTACCTTCAACATTGTATTTCTGTTTCTAACATATCAGTAGAAGTTATTTTACTTTAAATAATTGTTGATTTAGCCAGATCACTAAATGTAAATATACATCAGTAACGGAACTACTTGTGTAATACTAATTCAAATGAGAAGCACTACTCTGTAACAAACTAGAATGAAAGGCTGTGAATATACACATTATTATGAATAATGAGAAAATCTGTTAGCATTCTAATTGTCAAGATGTGGTATATGCCAACTTTCACGAGATATCCCTCCCTCTGCAACTCTCCTGGAGGTGATTTTTTATTTATTTTGTTATTTTCTCCATAATTCTTTATTATCATCATCAGGTGGATGAAATTAACATGCAGCTGCCAGTGCATATCTACGATAGAGTTAAGAAATGTTTGGAGTTATCACCGTACCCTGAGGACTGTTTGGTGATACTACAGATGAAGGGACGATTTCATCCCCTGGATCCAATCGAACAGAGTCTCGCTGTATCTCAGAGCTCAGACCCAAACTTGCAACCATCTCTCCTGTAAGTGATGGAAGCCGTAGAACGGTTTCAATGCAGCTGAGTCATTCCGTGTCAAATCACGGATGGCTGTTGCTTCACCTTCGCCAAAAATTCCCAAATTTTTTGTATGATTGGAACACCATAATATAAGCGTATTCTGAAAAATTCAGTTGCATTGCTTCATAATTGGCGGATTTATCACACTTTGAAATTCCGCAATTTGTCGCCACCGTGGCATTTTGGCATTTTCTTGACTTGAAAGCCGTAAAACGGTTTCGATGCAGCTCTTTTATTTAGCCTGATGTCATGATATATAGGCAGCTTCATAAATGATGCCCTTTGGCCCTGCCTGTGGTATTAAAACTGTCAGCAGGATTAAAGTTTGTATATGCATTCATCACCATTCTGTCCAAGCCATGTACTATTTGCAAGTAATAAAACACAAACAAAATGAGCAGAGGGTGCTGTAGTTCTGCCCTATCTTGTTCCGCCACAATTGAGAAGCTGTTACTATGAGTTTTAGTAGCGGAGTAAGGTGGATCACTAGAGGTATAAATATATATATAGAGAGGTCCATAAGAAGAAGCAGATATCTTTTGCAAATATGTCTGCCATTTCAAGTCAAACTAACAGTTTTATGCATCTAAACTTGTTTTTTTCTAAAACATGTTTTTCTTTTGCTGAAACTGTGCCATGGGTCCTTGAACTAGCCAGTCGTCCATCTGGTCTTTATGCATTTAGCATGCTTGTGATTGCCTTTGCAGGATTGTGTTACTTTGATTCAGAGATTTGTGAACACCACTGATCATACACATTAGAACCTATATGACAGTTAAATCTTTCAAAATTCAAATCTTTTCAAAGCCCCTCAAACTTTCAAGTGTATGATTGGCATCCATTGTGACCATAGTTTCGTCTATCTTGTATCTAGATCTGTTGATGATAATCTGCCAGAGGACTGCAATGATGGAGGTCCACTCAGTCAGAGGAATGATCCTCCTAGCTTTTACAACGGAACAAGAAAAGCAATATCAGTTACAATTCAGGTGAGGTTCTTGTCTGGCTACACTGCAGGACTGGTGTTTGTAGATTGTGACATGCTGTATAACACATATACCACATACAATGCACATTTCTACTACTAGGACATAGTGTAGCTAACTTTACTGAACAATCCCCAATGAGCTTTTCGCCAGATGTGTTTGCCAGATGCGCGGAGCTTTCGCCCAGATGCACAGAAAATGCAATCTGTTGAAGATTTGTGTTCTACAGCAATTTCAAGTTAGCCCACACATCTTTAACGGTTGCGAATATATGAAATGTATTGCCTGTTCACTTTGATTCAATACTTGGAACCAGGAATGTTTTTTCTCATTTGCCAAAAGCAAAAACACTGGCAACTTTATCCACTTGGATTCTTTTTAGGTGTCCTCAAAGTTTGGGATGTGTTATAAAAACGACAGGTGGTATTCTACAGCTGTTACAAATTAGCCCAACCACAGGTGACAGTTATGAGAGATGTTGCAAATGCTATGCAAAGTGGATGACTTGCTATACAAGTGTAAATATGCATAGTAGGTTTTGTACACATACTTAGTGTGCTATATGAGACAAACTTTACAGCCTTCAAAACTGCTACACAAAATTTGAACACTTAAATTATTCCCTGTATTGTCTGTTCACTTGAATTCAATACTTACAACCAGGAATATATTTTCATATGCCAGTAGCAAAACCAATGGTAGTTGTCTCCATTTATACTCTTTTAAGCTTTTGCCATAACTTAGGCATTGGTATAGAAGATACTGTGAAAAGTGGCAGAGGGGTGTGGCGTTCCAGACATTCTCATTTATAGTTATTCTCCAGTTAGAAATAGCACCATCTATGACCACTGATTTTAAACTTTTGTGTTTCGTTGACTATTGTGTTACTGGATAATATTCTCTTATCTCCTATATTAATATCTATCGATGCTTGCCTTGATATCAGCTTGGACAGGGAACATTACACATTTCTATGACTTTGTCCTTCATGTCATGATATATGATTACATGATCACAGATACATATTGCACATATCCAATCAATGTTTCTTTTATGTTTTATGCTTGACTTTGAACTGAGACCTCTCTAACACAGGATTAGCTAGTAAATCTCATACCAGACATAAGATTTCCATTACTGTAAGGAAGGAACCTTGAAATCATCAAGATATCTTGACAGATTTTTCATTGTATGTTTTCACGCAGAAAGCCAAAGATATTGAAACATTAGCAAAGATTTTCCTCACGATCTACGAAAGAGACAGGATTTATTTGTCGGAGGAACCGATTCAGACCTGTCTCTCGTTTGGGATCATACGCATCTCACCGTCCAAACCTCATCTGGTATATCGGGACTTTGTGGCATACATCCAGGGAGATCAAGGTAAACTCCTGCACTCTTAGTCTATTCATGAACGGTAGAGGAAGGAGAAGGGGGGGGGGGGTGGAGAGGATGGTGAAGAGAGCCTAGTATATTCGTGGAGGGTAGAGGGGATGGGAGTGAGTAGAAGGGGATGGTAATGGGGGTAGAGGAGTGAGTAGGATTAGGGTAAAGGGGGCAGAGGAGGGTGAAGGTCAAAGATGCCAAAGACACTGTTACCTCTTCGTGTAAGGAGTTGTGAGGAAAGAGAAATAAGAGGATGGGGATATTAGGTATTCTGAGGAAGGACTAAGTATGTTATAAAACAGTTTAATAGCTAGTGTGAGTTCTGTCAGTCACAGGGTTGTTGTTAGACTAAAATCTTCAGAAAATTTGAGTAAGCCACTAGTTTTGAAATGACTGGAAAATTTTGCAATAGTAAGTTTTATGTAGCCAGCGTTTCTTGTGGGTTTTTTTAAATGAATATTTTATATTTTTCATATTGCTTTAATTTGTAGGTTTATTCCTCTGTTATTTTATCTTTTAATTAATCAATACCTATTACAGTTAAATTAACAATTACTAAAGTAACCATACATATTTGTAGAAGAAAACTCCAAAGCAATTTTTGTCAATGGTTTCTTATTCTCAAACAGGTTCTAAATAAAAATGTATAAGCAATGCTAAAGTTCTACTTAAGTGGCTGCCTTTTTGGATGTAAGCAGATTTTAACTAAATATATTGAGTTTGACTCTACATAAGACTGAGGCCAGTCATCTATGTCTCCTTCCCTCGATTATTTCACCACATGAATGTTACCAGGCCGCAAATGAATTTTATTGAAAATAAGTCCAGCCTGCTTAATCAAACTGATCTGGGATTTGAATAAACTTGAAACATTTATTTTTGTTATGCCCAAAAGTTTGTTCTGCTTCAAACATTTAGAGTTTACCTTCTTAGAAATGAACAAATGCTTCCTAGGGATCCTTCACATTTGTTGCTCTATGAATTTGTAACCAAATGTGTTCTCCTGCTGGTTGTAAAACTCTTTCTATACAAGATATCTCTGTCAGGAAACATGTTGTGATTTGCTATTTTTAATTGCGGTGACAATTTTTTATTTTCTGTCTTGATAGCGCTTGATCACGATGGAGTGATTTATCTGGTCTCTGTCGGAAGAGAAATCTTCATGGATCGTTGGAGGAGGAAACAGATCGACATCTGTTGCCATATCTTGGAAACGCTCTCACAAATGGATTATGACGTCATCCTCACCGTCTTTGTGAACCTGAGTACGGAAAAGATGTGTGGGCGTAGTCCATTCAACAGCCTTTCGTGTCTTGTGGAATGTTGTTTGAGGACGAAAACCACCTACATGGCTTACAAACTCTTATTAGCCCTCCAGAATAACGAGTGGGATCACACGTTCTGGGATAAGACCACAAAGGCCCTGGCATGGCAACAACATTATGAGGAGTTAGCCAACCAACTCATAATGGCTGGCCACCTAGAGGAATGTTTACAGCTGCTGGTTAGGATGGGTAAAAGTAAGTATGCTGCGGTATTAAAATGTCAGATCAGATTTTAAGATATCTAGCGGTACCTTACTCGATAGTGAAAGTATCTAGAATAAGGCATTACGAGAAATTAGCCAAGCAACTCATAATGGCTGGCCACCTAGAGGAATGTTTACAGCTGCTGGTTAGGATGGGTAAAAGTAAGTAGGCTGCAGTATTTAAATGTCAGATCAGATTTTAAGATATCTAGCGGTACCTTACTCGACAGTGAAAGGATCTAGAATAAGGCCAATCAAAACAATAGCCCATCGAAATTACACTAGGTTGATGGAAAAGAGGTCAAGTTTTCCAATGAAATGGAGTATTATAGAACACTAATGGGGTTGGACACAATATGTTTCTGTATTGGAAACATGGTTAATGACAGGAAAAGGGATAGTGAGGGGTATTAAGGGGTACTGAGGGATGTTGAGGGGTATTAATGGTTATTTCCTTCATCATTCCAGGTCTTTGCAGGACCAGAAAGACGCCAAAGGGACGCAGACTAACGAAGGAAGCCTTCAATTCTCTGCTAGCGAGAGCATACGAGAGGGGTGAGGTAGCATTGATCAACAGAGTGGTGCCTGCCACCAGAGAATTCAGTACTCTCAGTAACGAACACATTCACAGGTTAGTGACGGAACTTGTCATGAAGAGGGACGAGGAGTCGTTGAAAGAGGCCCGGCAGATCTACCTGGAGGGTCTAGAGGAGGGTACTTACATCCGCCACCTCATCAGAGATGACCTGCACGAGGGCAGAATTCAAGCCACTTGCAGTTCGGGCGAAATTTACATCATCCTGTGCGAGTTCTTCTTCCAGAGCGACATCTACCTCAATAAGTTATTTGCGACCAGTAAAAACAGAGGCGAAATTTGCAATATATTCACCTTGAGAAATGCAGATATTTGCTTCAGGATTCTGATTACTGCGGTCGGGACACACTTAGAGAGTAGTAACATACAGGAGACAGAGATGGCATTGGATAGCACCATCCTAAAAGCAGTGGAACAACTGGGTCTACTGATTCCAGACTTTGACACTCACGTTGAGACGTTGAGTCTGCAAGAAAAGGTGATCATCATGAAGATGGATGATATCAAGAGGTGGTATCTTAGCAACCATCCCAAATATAGGAGAGGAGGAAGAGGAGGAGGGGGCAGAGGAGGGGGAAGAAGGCAGAGAGGAGGGGTATCAAGCCGGTAAACTTGTTCCAGAATATTGTATTTGAGGGCAGAAGCAGAGGTGGGAATGACAAGAAAGAATTGTTCTATGCGGATGGGTTTGGAACAAAATGCAAAAAAATCACGAAAAGATTGATAAATCTTTTGTAAATCCAGTAAAAGAGACTATCTTTTTAAAAAAGATGATGGTTCATACACTTGTGCTACTAAGTCATGCAAAATGTTTGCCATTGTTACATGCTGTGTCTGTGCACATTCAGCATGAAAATATATGACAAGAACTTTACACTTAAATAATAAACTGACCCCATAGATGTTAGAGGGGGGGGGGAGACACTAATTATGTTCCTTCTTTTACTGGATTCACAAAAGATTTATCAATCTTTTCTAGAAGTTTTGGCATTTTGTTGTTAAGTCAGTGACAGAGAGTAACTAAGTAGTTAAGAGACGACAAGAGTTTACCTTTCAAGAGGAAACTTGAAAAAGTGAGACAATAGTCAGTACTGTGTTACCTGCCAGTTTCAATATGATGCAAAGAAGATGGTAACTTTTTTCGATATTAGCTTCTATCATTGAAAGGATAAGAAAACAGTGGATAAGAGAGAAAATATGAAATTATTTCAACCATAGAGTTATCGTTCCTGATGTAACCTTATAATTACCGAAATAGTGAGCGTTTTCGCCAAAAAAATTGGGGAATAAGGATAACGTTGCACTCTTGGAAAAACTTTTGCCAACTAATTTGGATTCTTTAAGTTTTGGATTCTTCAGTTTTTGGATACGTTTTTTGGATTCCTAAGTTAACATAGGATATGCATGAATAGCTAGATTTAACTACAATTCCTTGGCATACATTCTGCCACAACTCTCTATTGGACAGAGGCTGAGCCTAATGTGCACCTATAATGTTAACTGGTTTAAAAATCATGTGTGATTGAAATGTGCAACTAACATTATGGTAGAAGTCTGTACTCATTTGGTGCTCAATAATAAAAAAAAGTCGACTTGTACTTTCAATACATTGCATCAAAGTGCTATCTGGATTTAATTGTTTATGTTATGTTGTTCAAAGGGTATTTGTCTTTCATATTTTATGCAAATGTTACATATGGGTATTTCTTTCATTTCATCTGTTGGTGGTCTTCTAAGTTTTTACATCTGAAAAGAATTGCTATTAACTGATCAGATTAAGGAGGGAGGTATCTATCAAAGATGTGAATGATTTTCCCCGTAACAACTGTTGTTGAACCCACCGTACTTTTGTCAAGCATTGTTTCAGCTTCTCTTCTTATTTGCATCCTTTCTGGTATATTTATTTTCTTGGATATACTTTGCTAAAATCCTGAAGCTGAAAATTTTATTTACCTTGAAATCACCACCGAAAACAGTCCATTTTTCTAACTTGAGCATTTTGTTTTATTTTTTAAATTTTTTTCTAAGAATATCTTTCGTAGGAAACTTGATTGAAAAATTTATTTGAATTGAACAACTTGATTGCAAAACTTAGATTGAAAAATTTCTAAATGCAACTTGAAAGGAGCAAAGAAAATTATTGACAAGCACAGGAATGGTTTGTGTCCTGTTCTTGCCAATAATTTCTTTGCGCTTTCAAAATTTATGTCTTCACTTTTTGTTCATGTCATTTAGGACGTTTTTATTTAAAGTCTTTAATTTATGGCATTGATTTATCATCATACATGACAGTTAAATAATACCTTGTTTTTTACTTTATAAAACCGTAAATATGTCTTTGATATTGGGATGAGTTCTAGAAGTTTTTGTTTGTTTGTTATGGCAGATGTCTTAATTTTAAGTATTGTTTGGTGCGACATATTGAGGCGGTATTTAACAGTTTTTCTTGTGTTATACGACCAGATTCATGTATTTTCAATTTCAAAACTTAAAAGATTCATTATTCTGATTAGCTTATTGTGATAAACCAAGTTATATTATCCCAAAAACTAAATTTTAATTATTCTCTGTTTGAAAGGCAATATGAGCACTCCAGAGTTAATTGTTGTTTAAATATTCATCACACATCAATCAATGGTGGGTGAATTGCTGAAAAAAGGGGGGTTTTGAAACCAACATTTAATACTAGAAAAATTGAATTTAATCCAACATTAATACTAGCAAAATAAAATGTAATTTGTGGGTGTCGACTCAAATCGGCCACTTTCACAAAGGGAATATTTGACTGCTGCATTTGGGGTTGTATAAGACCAATCTTCAACATTTCATGCAAGTGACATCATAGGTTAAGAATTGTCCTTTCACACAGTTTTAATTTAATTATTTTATAATATCCTCATTATATTTAAGTTTTCCAGGATATAAAGCAAACCTACGAATGAGCCTTAACGGATGTAACTGTAAACGACTTTGAAGAATTTGTCGTTTCTTAATATTTTTCCCCCCTTTGACCTCAAAAATGGAATTTGTGGGTTCTTGAGTGAAGCATGAAGCCACTTGTCAATTAGATTTTATATTTCATTTAAAGTATTCTAACATTGTAACTTTGAATCATTCCATGTTAGTACAAAATTTGCGATAAAAAAATAAATAAATATTGTTTTTTTTGTTATTACGTACATAGATGATGAGGTCAGATATAATTTGAAGAAAATTTTCCAAAGTTTGACATTTCTAATCCAATGTCTGAAGTAAATCTCTAAAGGATTCAAATTGTAGATTTTATCCAGTGAATTTTGACTGCCATGTATTTGTTAAATGATAACAGTTTGTCCACATGTCACCGAAGCAGTCTAGATCTGTAACTTACAGCTTTTGTGGATCTGATGCTATAAGCTGGCCTCTAACCACATCATGCTTTCAGAACCAATTCCTTTTGCTGTTGTTTTAGGCCTTTGCTTCTTGTTGTTTTGGTAACATCGCTTGGAATTACCAGCTTGAGGATTCAAGAAAGTAGCAACTTCCTCTTGTTGTGCTGATTATGGTACAACGTTTTGTTAAACATTACCAAACTTTTGTTTTCAATATTTTCAAAACTCTTCCGTCCTAGTTTTGTGATTACTGCAGAGAGCATTTCTTCCTTCAATATTTTGGTTTCCCAATGTGTTGTTTTATTCCAGTTACCATTAGTTAATTAGTGGGGCTATCTAATCTGTTTATAAAACTGTTTCACTTAAGTATTCACACCTAGCCAGCACTCCACCATTATGTAATTCTTATATCATATATTTGTTTTTTTCACTGTGTACTCCGTCTTGCAAGCACAATTACAAATCTTGTTACACTATCAGTGAAGAAAAGCTTTACATTTCGCTGCAGAATACACTTCTTCTTTGGCTTCTAGACACATTTTGATACAGTATTGTAAAAGCTGAGCATATTTAAATATCATGGTCTTAATAGTAAATGCTTTGTTAGGGGTAAAGAGGCAAGTCATTGTAATGCTATTGAGAATTAACAATACTAATCAATCATCAATGAATATTATCTCCAAATTTATGGACTCGATATTGTATTTTAGAAGAAGCCATGAAAATCATTTCTATATTTGTGTAGCTATTTGCACAAACATCCATCAAATTTCCATCATTCTTTAAACAGCCGTTTCATTGCCATTTTTGCAGCTCAATGAATTTACCAATAAGTGCCTGTGCCTGTTCTTTTTTGTTTCAGTTGAAGAAAGCCTTGCAGAGAAGCGCTTCATTTCCTTCTTTGTGTTTTATGTACAGTCTTGTTGTAGAGTATTAAAAGTTCATTAGTTTTCTTTATTTTAGTACCAAAATGAATATTATTTTATTCCATACAAGCACTGCATGTAATCTGCATGAGCGATAATTACATAAAAGATGTAAACATGAAACCATCACGTCTTCTCTACTCTTTTCTTTGTTCTCAGAAATAACCGAAGCCCTTCCCCCCCCCCTCCCTCCTCTCCTAAGGTCAACATTAAAACGATGTTAAAGCTTCAACATGAGTGACCTGTAATTTACTTTTATCATATTTGGAGAGGACATTGCTGATGGTCTGTACCTTCTTTGTGACTTGTACTAAATTTCTCAATGAAGACTTGAGTGCATGGATGGAAGCACAAGACCTGTGATAACAAATCCTGTTTGCATCTGGACCTCTTTTAGAGAAGTCTTCATATTTCAATAAGTATTTATTAAAATGGCAATACTTACTGTGTATGCCATATTCCTTGCCCCTCCCTTGTCTCAAGAACCCCAGATCCAACACCCCCAGATCCATGAAAATATGCAAGCTCTGGTCCTATCACTCCCATGTTACCTTGGACTACACTCATTTCACATTTCAAGAATTTTCAAATTAGATATTCTGAAGGAATTTGGAAAACTTGGATTGTATGGTAGTTGCTAAATAAGAAGAAATCTAAGAAATTTAAAAAACAGCATCACTAGTAGTTCATGATGATGTAGTCAAGGCTCTTTGACAACTCATCTAATATTCTCATTCTACACTTCCTTTCCAGCCTTCCATGTTATAACAATTCCTTCCGTCATGCAATGAATAGCTCAACAATGTCATTTTCTCAGTTAGGGTCTGTTTGTTTTAAATAATTGATAACAAATGATTGTTTCTTTGGAATTTGTACACTTTTTTTTCTTCAACCCATTGTTTTCGAATTTGTACCAAAATTGTTCGAACTCACCCCCCTCCCAACTGGATAAGAATCTTGAAAACAATGTGTGTACTACTTGCCACTGAATTAATTGAGGGTGACCATTGGAGTAAAGAAACAACAGTAACAGCTAACTATCATGTATTAGCGAACTATGTAAGTGTCTGCATGACGTTTTAAAAATTCTTTCGTTTATAGGGCTGCCATATTTATTCAGCGTGTTGTTGCACAAAACCTACTTAAATTCATTTATTAACTTTTGATTTATTATTTGTACATATAGTAAATGCTATTTTAAGAGTTATAACTCTTTAACTGGTTTTCATATCCTATTTATAAATATGTACTTTCATGTATTTATACTGGATATTTAATGAACTTGAAACTTGACAGAGATGAGGTACCAGCCTCAACAAGGGAATGGTTTCAACTTTCATAGACTTTTTCTCTAATTAATATCATTTTCATGATGGACAATACAATGAATAAAGTGGTCATGATGAAGACAGAATGACAATAAATTTTTATTTAGTCTTGTATTCTAGATCAACATCGAATTTTACCTGCATTTGACAATAGACCTTACAACAAATTTTGATACATTCGATCCAAACAATTATGTAACAACTGTAGCAGGATTCAGCCACAGGATAATATGAAATCATGGATGGGTGACAAAAACATTTGAAAAAAATGAAAAAACAGAGATGTTTGCAAAGTACAATCTCGTTTTCTTGGAAATTCTATCAAAATATTACACTTGTTTACCATTGAGAACAATTTATTTGACCTTGAACAACAGACGCCTTCTATATTGTGTCCATAAACTGAAGTTTCTCCCCTCTCCATCCTCTGTTGCCCCATTCCAACCCTCAGGAACTCTCTCCAATGAGACAAGAAAATTGCACCCAACATCAAAATGTGACTACATAAATTCATTTCTTCTAGTGAAGGAGTTTGGAGTGTCACTCAAAATTAATAACAGCAATTGAAATGCATGACTGCATTGTTAAACATCTAACAATTTGAATTAATTTGTTTCCATTGAGGGAATATCAATTGTGCCAATACCACTCAGAATACTGTTAACCTGAGATTACCACAAAAATGATAAAAATTGCATCTATTCAAGATGAAAACCTGACATGAACGCATGCACAGATGTGTTAAACTGTGCATTATGATTGTATGCTAGGCTACTTATTTCACAATGCCTAGCACCAGTTGAGTAATACCTTTGTGTCTCTGTCAATGCCCCCTCCAGAAGGGAAAACTGTATGGAGTGTACATACCACAACCCCCCCCCCCCAAGTCATTAGTTGCTTGCCTTGCACTACGGAGTCCTGTGAAAATTGTTCTCAGCATAGGTAGGCTACACCGTGTTTGAATATTAACTTACTGAGGTCAAAACATTTGCCTGCACATGCATGCAAATTAATGTTTTCATCTCAACTAAGCAATAGCAAAGAACGGACACTTTGGATTGGTTTAAAAAATTTTATTGCCTTGATCTCAGCAATAGGAGAGAAACTTTTGACAAAGAAGTAACTGGATATGATTTATTAACTACACAATAGTACAAAACGAAAGGAAGATTCTTTAGACCAACAAGATCAAATGCATGCACAGGGCTTTAAAGCAGGTTTTTGAGTTCGGTCATACTTTTTTTTCCAAACAAATGAGTAGTCCTTTAAAATAAGATAACAATTAACCAACCTAAGAAATTCTACATTTTTTTTTTTTCTCACAAAAAATGAATGTATTTGAGTGAGTAATCATGAAATTGATTCAATCCTCGACATTTCGTCGGCCGGACGATTCTTTAAGCGATAAAAACCATTCGTAGAAGCAAAATTTCGAATTTTTGCTTCACCACTTAAAATGAAACCTGACAACAAATAACTTTACCACAGACTAAAATTGATATAAATATCAAGTTCAAATCCCACAACTGCTTTCTAAGGTAAAAATTACAACACATTCCACATAGTGGCAGATTTTTCTCCTTAGTTTAATTCTCTGAAAATCTTGAAACTAGCCTCTTCTTGATGTAATCCCAGTATTTCTTTCTGATTGTATCGATTGTGTCTGCAAGCAGTGTGCACAACTGTTAAGAAATGAAAAAGAAGAGAAACAAAGGGTATTAATGACTTCATTAATCTAGCATTATAACTGAATGTGTAACAACAACATACATATATATGTGTGTGAACAATTTCTTTTTCTAAGTTAAGAGCTGCTGTGTTCATAATAAGGGATTACTGTGTGCATGCATTACATTAAGTAATATCAGTGCAGAACAAACAACAGAAATTCAACTCAGTGCTTGTTTTTAGTTCATAATTAGTCACGTTTCTAAGTCTTTTTCAGCCTCATTTTGCATGCTATTATAAGCAGGTACAAAATGAAACATCTTTCAGTCTTGAGTCTTGACATGTTCTCTTCAATCCTTATAATTATCATGACTGAGGTGTTTTTTTCCCACAAGAGTTATCCCTTCACTTGTTGATTCTTTGTTGTATTGAAAAATTGTTTACATTAAATTCAGATTGCATTGTAACTAAATATCCCCAAATAGGTAAAATGATAAATTGGTCTATCCCTCCATCACTTTGTCGATACTGAAATGAAACAAACATATTGGTAGGGCCTATGAACCACTGGAAGGCGAGTTTGACTGGCCCAATGCGCTCCTCTCTCCTACAGTCTACATATTGGTAGGGCCTTTGAACCACTGGAAGGCGGGTTTGACTGGCCCAATGCTCTCCTCTCTCCTACAGTATATTGGTAGGGCCTATGAACCACCGGAAGGGGAGCATGACTGGCCCAATGCTCTCCTCTCTCCTACAGTCTACATATTGTTACATTTCTTCCGACAACCAAATTGCTGTTCGAGCAACTTATAAATTTAGATCTGGTTGTCCGAGCTACAGCCAGAAAAATCCTTAAAAAACTTTGCCCTGTAATTGAATGAAATAATGAGGCTGTTTTTACTGCTTACTTCTGTAGCTTTGGAGAGAGTAGTTTCCTTGTCGACTCCAGCCTCTAATTTGTCCTCGCACATGTCGACCATGAAGGCTAGCAGGTATGGTGACTTTAACTGTTTATCATACATAGTCTGGCAGAATTCATCCAGACCAGGATAGTTGAATATGGTCTCCTTGGTTGAGACAATACTATTGAGAAAAAAAAGACATTGGGAACTTTAACAATAATACTAATCATAAGTCATCTCTTGTTTTTCAACCTCTCTTTTCATATTTAAAGTCTGTTACAAAAAGTTTTTTTTTTTTTTTTGGCTCGTTAGTCTCTGAAGCACCTTGATAAGGAGATTTATTCTATATGATGGCCCTTTATAAATTTTGTTTTTGTTTTTGCTTGAGTTATTAGAATTCATAACCAATTAATGGACATTATCATCATAACATAATGCATATTTTTAAACTGAAAATCTTCAAAACTAGAAAGGTTATAGAAGCAAGTATTAGCACTTAAAATATTTTTTGTTGTCTCAGGCTAGGACATATCAAAACTGAAATGTTACCCAAATGATCTTTAATGCGCATAATTACCCTTTTAAGTAATTCCATGAACTTTCATTATTAGGTGCTTTCAAGATGATCTCCTTTGTGTACCTGTGTAAAACGAATAAGTGATGAAAACAGTGTGATGAAATTTCATTACACTACAGTACAAAGAGAAATAGATCACAGGAATCTGAAAGACAAGTTTTGGGAGTTACCATGTGTCGCTATCACATCTTGCATTCCAAATGATGGCAAGCTATCAGAGATATGGAAACTATTCCAGTACTATTTTCTTTTGACAAGGATCGAGTCAAAACTCCAACACCATGTGTGTAATTTACAAAGTAATACATGCTGAATGACTGTATTAAACTTTTACTAAAAGACTGAGCATCCGTAGCAGAAATGTCAACCAGACAAGATAGGCTTGTAACATATGTCACGGTTTGTTCTAGGTCACACTGTCACACAACGATCATTTTGTGACAGCAGACTGAATTTGGAGTATGTCCCCTGTTCCCAAGGAACCTGTTTATCACTTTAATTTATGAGACCAGTCTGCTATTACCTTTCTTTGTTAGTCTATCACTGAATTTAGATCCTGCCAGGATGGAAACATCAAGCCCTCGATTGTTATCAACTTACGTGACTTCCCGCTCTACTGTGGCGTCGTCACAGTCGGTGTTATTGCTGACGACAAAGAACCTCTGGTTCCATGCGGAGTTGTTCCTGAGATCGTCCTGCAGTAGTGTATCTACGTATGCTAATTCATTCTCCCAGAGGTTAAAGGTCTGAATCACCCACTGACGATGAGACCAAGCATGATAATTCTTGGCGTCGATCTTCAAGATGAGAGCGGTGAACTCCAATTCATTGCTTTCTGTATTCAGCCATTCAACCAGAACTCTTCTATGATGCCTTATTAAAAATGTCAAAAGGGGAAGTTTGAGATTTGAGTTGGTTGAGAATCATGGCAAGAGGCATCAATAACATTGAATACATTAAAACAAGAGTATATCCTACATAGCAATCAAAACTGTCAAACAAAGTGAAAGCATTGCAGTGTAGCAAACAAGTCTGGGCCAAAGACCCTAACCTTGTTAAAGTCAAGTGACTCGGCCAAATTTATCAAGTTTCTGCCCTAGTGATTGCTTGCTCTCCACAATAGATCACACATGATTGTATCCACAATAGATCACACATGATTATATCCACAATAGATCACACATGATTGTTTCCACAACACATGATTGTATCCACAATAGACCACACATGATTGTATCCACAATAGATCACACATGATTGTTTCCACAACACATGATTGTATCCACAATAGATCACACATGATTATATCCACAATAGATCACACATGATTGTTTCCACAACACATGATTGTATCCACAATAGACCACACATGATTGTACCACAATAGATCACACATGATTGTATCCACAATAGATCACACATGATTGTACCACAATAGATCACACATGATTGTATCCACAATAGATGCTCAAGAGAAGAATATCAGAATGCCAATGGGATGGCCTTTTTTTCTCTTTTAAGTTTGTCTTATATCACTCTTCTGAAGGATTGTGTTTCTGAATGGTATTGGGCAGTGATGTAGCCATGATTTAGGATGCCACATAGTGGATGCAATCCCCTCTCTCTCATTCCCTCCCTCCCTCCCCAAACCACCCACCCACTCCCATCCCTGCCTTTTGGCTACACTACTGATTTCAATTCTTGCAACCTCACTACTTCCAAGACCACTCAGTTTCAGGAATATTACCTTTTCATTTTAACATATGGGAACAAATGGTGATGAAACCCTTTTCCTGTTGCAGCTCTTTATTCTATTCTACTATTTATAATTTCCATCATTTCCTTGGAAGTAATTGTCTGGATATTTACAGGTAAATTCACAACAATCTGTACCTGGTGTTCTACACTCATGAGTTCAGTGACACAAATGAAACATCTTTTATAATTTATCTTTGCATGCACAAAAAGAAACCAAATTTTAATGAAAGAAGAGCTTTTTTACCAGACTTGATAATTCTTGGGATGATCTTGAATGACCTCAGATATATATTCTAGTTCCTGTTTCAAGTCTTTGTTTAGAGCCTTCAAGATTTCTCTTCTATAGTGCCTGAGGGAGGGAAAAAAACACATTTGTAAATTGCAAAAGAATAAACACTGAGAACCATTTGAAACCTACACGCATCCCTTCATAACCTACCCATGTTCTGTTGACTTTGCATACCAGGCTCTGCATGGGAAATGTAGTCAAGTACTGTGAAAAGATTTACAAACTGTTGGCAAGTCAGAATACTGAAGTAATCACTTAACTACCAGCCGTTTTAACCTACATAGGCAATAGTGGCTGCAACTATCCCGAGGAAAAATCCATATTGGTAACTGTACATAACTGCTGGGAAGGTATATCTTGCTCTGATGATAGTATGGTGAAAGCTCAGGACTTTTAAAGCAGTTATCAGCTGTTCACTGTTAAAGCATTCATATACAGTGTTATCTGTGATATTACACAGTACTTATTGAGGAGATTACTCTCAAATGGTCAATCTCTGTATATAAACATGACTTGTGGAAGTCCTGTCCATAGTACAAGGACCATTCAAGGTTCTCTTAGTACATACATGAAGGATACTTTTACGATCTGAAAGTTTTCCATGCTTTTCTCACATTAGTAAAGCTCTCTAGACTGGAATGGGATTGGTCACTGCAACCCTCATAGTCAATTATCTATGGAATCTTCGTAATTTAGGGTTAACATTTCCAAGTAATAAAATATCATCGCATTTATCTGATTTTTACAGTTATATATACAGTAACTTTACGGCTAAAGAAAAGTGTGGTTTTCATATTTCTACATGTAAGAGGCTGGGATGGATACTATAATTCAGCACTGTACAAGTTTACATTGGTACAAAGACCACTCTTTGAACCTGCTTCATAGTTTACGTACATTGCACTTAACATACAAAACTAATCAGTCAGAATGTTTATTATAAATGGGGAGGGGGGGGGTACAACTTGTATCCGAGATTGATACTGTATGACTAGGATATCTCACACACAAGTGCTGTAGAGGTGATACAATCTCCATGGTGTCTCATTTTGTTATGAACTTTAGTACAAAAGCTCACCATACTGTGTAGTTTGCTGGATTTAGATCCGCTGCTTCCGTTGTTAACTCAAATGCCCTCTCGCTCATTTCGTTGGACTTGAGGACAGCTCTGAAGTAATTATATACATCTTGAACTAAACATGAAGAGAAATAAGAGGAATGTCATGCAATAGATTCAAATGATCATCCTTATAGATTATGACATGGAATATGGGGGGTAGCACAGAAAAGAAGTTCATAGCATTTCAACGAGCATGAGAACCGTCCTTATCCAGAAAGAAAATTTCTGGTTTTGATACCCCCTAGATCACCGGAAATGGCATTTTCGGGCTGGAAAATGACCAACCAGATGTACACTTTTTGCCTGAGAACCAAGTATTTCCCAATAGTTTTTTTTCCCCCCCATCCATAACCTTTTTGAAGATTGTCACCATTCATACATCATGTTCGACCTCATTGCATCTCCTGTGGATCATTGCTTTTGAAGGTAATTCTACGTCGTGGTCCACAGTACCCACGACAGCCCCACTTTTGAAGGTTTTAAACCCATTATTTGTTCAGAATTTGAAAATTCACATTTCTCGAGAATAAACATACTTCAAAACATACCCATAATGTTGCAAAAAAAAATCATCTATGGACAACCAATATAGAAAAACCTCCTTCAACCCCTAACAGACCAGCCAAAATTGCACAAGTAGAGAGAAGTATATGATAAAGAATGTTGGTCAGGAAATTTTCGAAAATTCAGACACAGTTCATTTATTGGTGTACAAATATTAAAACCTCTTATAACGGCTACTATGAAACTTTGCTGAAGGAAATGAAACAAACACCAGATATTTCCGAAACCGAACACTACACACATACTGTAGGCGTAGCAGGCGGGGGCGGGGGCTGCAACCCCCCCCCAATATTTTTTTTCTGAAAATTCGGGCAATATGCTGAGAATTTTTCGGGCACCTACTGAAAGAAAAATAAATTGCAATACATAGCTACATCTATAGGAAATTAATTAAAAAATATCTCCTTGGTAATTAAACTAAGCTTGGCCAACTAATTAGCCATTACTTATGTAAAAGAGAGTTCTGACATAATTGGACCTCCATGCTTTTTCTCCATCTACATAAGACATTTCATTGTTTACATGGGCATCCCGCGGTATACTGCGCAACTTTCACGGACCGTACGGTTTACGATGGCATGCGATGTAATAACCGATGCTTGCTTATATGATATTGACATTAAAGCAGCATTTTGCGTCCTATTCTATGATATTTCTCAACCTCACTGACTCCACTATGCCATAACAACATACATAACTAGCTTATCTATTTAAATCTTACTTCAAATGGTGGCATAAAAGTCGAAAAATTTGCAACTTTCAACTTTGTTTTTCTCCAAGATATTTTCCGTTGGGATCCCAATTACCCTCGCCCATAATATGAATATTTAAACACTACGAACGTCATTGAGCAATACGTAATCCAACACCAAGCTTGATTTGTGTACAGTCTATATGGCAGTTGTACCAGGGAGTTCCATAACAACTCCCTGGTTGTGCCAATGCAAAGTCTTGAATCTATTTTTAGCAATGGCTCATAACTAAGCCTGCATCTCTGATTGGTTGAATTGAAACTAGTGGGTTTGGGGTACTGTATGCGATTAATTTTAAATGTGGAATTTTGTCGTGGATACTTTTCTCATTCTCTGCAAATATCCTTAATTACTCGCCAATTAACGATGTTGGCAGGGAAAAACTTGGCTGATATCTTAATTTGCTGGTTTGAGATTGATATATGTAAAAAACTTGCGCCACCATGAGTTGGCGCGAAGCGTATAAGAAAATGTTGGCCGAAAATGCCTGCCAGATTGCTGGAAATGACACTTCCCATGCCTTGTTAGTTGTATCTAAGCATTTTCTATTTTGAAATTACTAGCCATATCATAAAAAAATATGCTCGGGGGGGGGTGGTCGTCCCTTCCCGAAATGCCCCATGTTCCCCGACGACTCGGTCCACCAGCCACAGCTGGTTTCATAGCACAATTGTACAATTGTTTAAGGCGTCCATGCACACACGTGTTATGATTGACCATATATAGTATATATATAGATACATTAGTGAGAAAGGAAAAATCGAAACGTCAAAAATGGAGTTGTCGGTGTAAGGGGTAGGGTGAGGCGCACAGCCCTTCCGAAATCCTCGATCCGTCACTGGCTACCCTGTGTATATAATAGGGATCAGCGCTGTAATTATAACTGTTCCTGGTGTCTTGGCGTTTTTCTTTTACTTCCTCCTTTTCTCCTCTTTCTTTTCCCTTCCTTCTTCTCCACCTACTCTTTTTTCCCCCTCTTTTTTCTTCTCTTTTTTTCTTTCCTCTTTTTCTTACCCGGGGGGCGCGCGCCCCCAACGCCCCCCCCCCTGGATACGCGCCTGGTGTCTAACGTTGGTGCACCTGTATCTACACTGCTTTCAAGCTTTCGTGCAACTACTATAGTTCTACACTAATCTAATTCTGGTATGTATGAATTAACGTTAGTTACTGACTTCGAGTTCGAATAGGCTAGGGATGGCCTAGGCCTAGTACTATTAGCATTCTGTTTCAGTAACGTACATCTTTCAGAATAGGCGATCCGAACGACCGCATGTGGTCCATCATCTTGAGGTACAGGTGTAACATCTTTCCATTCTTCTCTATCTTTGTAAAAAAGGCATAATTCTTCCGATGATGACTCAACGTCGTCGTCTGCTGCCATTTTGTTTATGAACGTGATATTTGGCGGTTCGCGGGGTTGACCTTGCTATTGTTCATTCATGTAGCATTGTTTCATGCGAAGACACATGCCAAGGATAATGTAAAATTCCAGTCTAACCTTTACTAATCCGTACCGTTATACCACAGTTAATAACTGTGGTTATACGAAGGGATAGAACCTATGGTTGGTCACCTATATCATATACCTATTTGAAGGGTGTGAAGACTCGCGCAAAAAGAACCGTCTACTGCCGGTAATCTGACCTAGTTTCGAATGAGGTGTAACAGAAGTGTTAAACACCACCATCGATCGCGAAAATACACACACACAGCTTGCTACCATCGGTAATGGGACACAATGTATAGTCAGTACATACAGCTGCGGTCAATACACACAGCACAGTGTACAAACGTACAGTGATGGATATCTCAGGTCCAGCTAAAGATAACAAGGTATCACGTTTCATTGCTGTATTGTCGGCATTTTGTAGCGACACGAACAAAACGTCACTTGAAGCAACGGAAAGTTAGCTTTTCCAGAAGACCGCACACGGTTTGGGAGAGTCTTCAATGCCTTTAAGTTGGTATATATGAATTATTAGTCAGGTGGCTTAGCAACAATTTTCAGGATTAACGTTACCGGCCGGACAAAAGTACCAAATTTGGCATGGAGTTTCTTTTCGACCTATCTATTGATTTTATCCGTGGAACCCACTTGATCGGCTCCGATTTTCCAAGATGACGGCCAAAATCTAAGATGGCCGCCAGAAAAAAAGGAAATGTCATATATCTGGCTGTAAAAATCGGAGATGAACAAATGAGGGGTCAATTAAGGTGTTTCCGGGCTCACTGAAACAGATGATGGTCATGGCATGTTGCTTGAGTAACCCACTTCCAAGATGGCGGCCAGAATCCAAGATGGCCGCCTGGAAAAAAAGGAAATTCATATATATTCATTCCCCAGACCCCCTGTGCCCTTTACTGATCGGGACCATCAATCCTTCAGTCCTCAAACGTGTAAATGAAACCGGGCTGCCGCTTGCACCCTGACTATATGTTATGGCTGGTATTCTAATTGTGTCACTATGGCTCGAGGAAGCCACTTAGGACTTATTGGGGAACTTTGAGGTGTGATCGACCGTGGATAGACACTGTCGCAAAGCCCGTTATTATATGGGAGTTACGAGTGTCATGTAAGACTGATTATATTGAGTCAACTATATAATAGGGTAACTTGAGGGAAAACCGACCAGATGTGAATACCGACTCATTGGGAGATTTTGTACGATTGTGCACCATTTATAAACACAACATCAATTCTGCGAACAACACACGTGTACGTTAAGTCAGGTCACTAGTCATCTGAGGTATTTAGGTCGTTCTTTTCGAACCTGTACTCCAGGGCTGCTGTAAGCGAGGATCTCCAGGAAGACTTGTTGTCTGGTATAGACAAGGCCCCCCCCCCCCCGAGTAAAAACGATAGCTTGGGTTCGAATCTCTCCGTTGGTGAGCTCTGGACAGCAGTTGCAGCGATGAAGAAGGGAAAGTCCCCCGGTCCCGATGGCCTCTCTGCTGAGTTCTATAGGACCTTCTGGGAGGTTCTCGGTGGGTTCTCGGAGAGACGTGTTCGCTACCGCTTTCCAGTTGAATTACATGAGCCAAATACAGCGGGCTGGAAATATTGTTCTCCTCTCAAAGTCGGGAGACCCTTTGGACCCTTATATAGGCGTCCAATATCGCTGTTAAATGTGGACTTCAAAATCCTGGCCAAAGCATTAGGAAATCTCTTAAAGGATGTGATGCCAGATATTGTAGGTCCTCTCCAGACTTGTGCTGTGCGAGGCAAGTGTATTCAACATAACCTCTGGTTGATGAGAGACTGGATCGAGTTTGTTAAAGTTCGTGATTTGCCATGTGCACTGGTCTCCTTGGACCAGGAGAAGGCCCTTGACATGGTAGATCACGACTTTCTGTTCAGATCCTTAGAGTCCTTCGGATTGAACTCAGTGTTTATTCGTTGGGTCTCGTTACTATATAAGGACGTCACGAGCATGGTCACTGTAAACGGATTTACTTCTGGTCCCTTTCCGGTTCGAAGGAGAGTCCGTCAGGGTTGTCCCCTCTCCCCGTTGTTGTATGTTCTCTTCAGCGAAACGCTCAGTACCTCGCTGGACAGATGCTTGGATTTTCGACCCTTCAATGTACCGGGTGGGGCTAGAGTTGAATGCGTGCAATATACCGATGACGTCACTTGTATTGTGTCGGACCTCGCCTCCTTCAAGCCTTTATCGAATGTTTTGGCCACCTTCCAAGAGGCTACAGACTTAACAAGTCCAAGACCAAAGTGCTGCGTTTAGGAGATTGGCGCGGCCAATCCCTCCCGTTCGATGCTACTTGGTCAGATGTCATGATCAGGGTAAATGGCATCTGGCTATGGTGCCCCGGAGGCCACCACTTGGTCCGAGAAGGCTGATCAGGTGGAGGCAAGGCTCGACACATTCAGTCGGAGGTGGCTCTCCCTCCCTGGGAAGGTTACAGTTCTTATTCGTTTTATTGTTCCTCTCCTTTGGTATCCTGGCACGGTGATCGCTGCACCGGATCATGCCTTGGTGCGATTGGAGCAGATCATATTTGATTTCATTTGGGGAAAGCACAAACCAAACCTTGTCAAAAGGACCGTTCTGTAAAAGACCCTCTTGAGCGGTGGGCATTGTTTGGTCCACCTACCATCTAAACTGCGCTTTCTCCTTTTGAAAGGTTTTTTCGTTGCGTTTGAGAATCCCTCGTTTCCCTTTGCCTTTTTTGCTAGGTTCTGGGGTGGGTTTCTTTTTCGCCACCACTGGCCCGGATCCTTTTCCAATAACCAGCCAAAGGCGACACGCCCTTCGAGGGTGTATACTCAGATTGGTGACTCACTTCGTAGAATCAAAGAGGAGGGTGGGCCAGATGTTCTGCTGAACGTGGCCCCCTCTGTGTTATGTTCAATGCTCGCGCCTGTGTGCCCGTCGGCTTGCCAAACCGCCATCTCTCCAGATGTGTGGCGGTCTGTGTGTTGTAAGTCACTAGATAGCCGTCTCCGGGACTTGGCGAGGAGGATTGCACATGGGGTCCTCATCACTAACCATTTTCGCCTAGTCAAGTGGCGATTAGGTGATGGGATTTGTCCCCGTGTGGGCTGTAAAGCCATTGAGACTATGCAACACCTTTTGCTAGAATGTCCCTTTGTCCGGTTGGTGTGGGAATGATGGTTTCACGCATTCATTATTGGTGTTATTGGTTGCACACAGTGGGCCATTAGTAGTGATTTTGTTTTGCATAGTTTGTTGCCCCCTGTGTGCCCAACCTGGGTTAGGGATCTGCTGTTGTTGTTTGCCGCTATCATAGGAGACACATCTGGAACAGCAGATGCCGCCTAGTTTTCGATGGGGACGTCTGGAGTGCCGAGGCTGTCGTCCCCCACGTGCAAAGTGACATTAGGTTGCGCATGGAGGCGGTCAGCTTCCCGACACCGCCTTTCGTAGACGCTAGCGCAAGCCTGTCGTCTACTATCGGGACGGCGTTCCCCGGATGAAATTTGGAGTGAGTTAGTTGTTAGGTGTGGGGGGTTTGTGTGGTTGTTACATAATATGGGTTGGTGGGGAGTTTTCTGTTTGTGGTTTGGAGTTGGCTTTTTGGGGCTGGTTTGTAGTGATTAATTGTTTGGTTCTGTTGGCCTTTGGGTTCGTGTCCTTTTCACGTCACGTTAAACGCTACGTTATATACATATGTGGGTTAGTGAGAGATTTCTGTTTGTGGGTTTCAGTTGGGTTTTTGGTGGTTGTTATACAGACTGGGATTGTTTTTGGTTCTGTTGACCTTTGGTCCGTGTCCGTTTTCTTTTCACGTAAAAAGCACACACGCAAATGCAGCAAGGCAAATCTGCCTTACACATCTCTTTGTCGATGCAATGTTCATCCAAATAGTGTACATCGACTGTGAACTCTCTGGTAAAGAAACATCGTATTGAAACATTGTAGACAGAATTCCCGAATACTTCCAGTATGTACTTAAAGGTCAGTGGAAGTGTAAACTTACATTTTTGAAGGTCACTTTAAGAGCAGCGGATTGATTTGAAACTAACATAGATGAAAAGAGTGTATTTCATAACCCCAAACATCGAATTTTGAGTTTCAAACTCATTTCGTTTTTGTGTTACCTAAATTAAATATCCGGGTCCGTCGACGTTAAGAGGGAAACGAAATGAATGTCGCTATTGAGTTTACACAGTAATTGCTGATTTTTCGTTCCTCTATAGGTGAAAAGTTCAAGTTAATGTTTTCTTCAAAGTCAATCAATGCTTGCATCTATATATTCTTCAAAATTCTGTAATTTTTTTATTCAAATCAGATTCGCCATTCTTAAGTGGCAGAGTTTTGAAAATGTAAATTTTGCATTATCCTTTGCTTCCCCCTCGACGTCACAAAAACATTACGTAATAGTAAATCTGTCTATTTTTCACACTGAATCGACTAAAAGTCAGTCTGGTGGTTGGATTTTCAATACTAATCAGAAGGAATCAGAATCTTCAAAGTCAAGTCTACACTTCCACTGACCTTTAACAGTGACAACAAGTGTATTTTCTGTTATATTGGCCGCCATCTTGGAAATGGGTGACCCAAGCAACGTGTCATGACCATCATCTGTTTCAGTGACCAAGGAAACACCTGAATTGACCCCTCATTTGTTCATTTCTGATTTTTACAGCCAGATATATGACATTTTCTTTTTTTTCTGGCGGCCATCTTGGATTTTGGCCGCCATCTTGGAAATGGGTGGCCCAAGCAACATGCCATAACCATCATCTGTTTCAGTGAACCCCGGAAACACCTGAATTGACCCCCCCCCCATTTGTTCATTTCTAATTTTTACAGCCAGATATATGAGGTGGCATACTCCTATTAGAGTCTATACTCCGCTCGATTGTTCTCCTTCAGGAAAAGTGCCAAAAAGCAGCGGGAGAACATCTTTTGTGACCTGTTATCAATCATAATCTAGTTTTTGTGGCTTGCATGTTGAAGAGCATGAATAGAAGTACATGTGGTGAAAAAATTGGGTCAATTGAGGCAATTTTAGACCCCTTTAGGCCTCCCAGGAGCAGCGAAGGAAATTTGTTTACCACTGAGTGAAGAGGTTTGTTTACAAGTGACGAAAACTTCCGGCTCGGATAGCAAAATATCTTCACGGTCGTGGTACGGAAAATTGATGGTGCCATGAAAGGCCAACTTGTCAGCTATCCGGTGATGGGTAGCGTTTAGCTAGTGAAAACTTCTATTTAGACTTAGAGACCACATTTCTTTTGTGATTTAGTGTGTAAGTCAATGGGGCTTTTAATGGGCGTATGCTACCATGACATTTCCTTTTTCTGGCGGCCATCTTGGATTTTGGCCGCCATCTTGAAAAATCGGAACCGATAAATTAAGTGGGTTCCATGGATAAAATCGATAGATACGTCGAAAAGAAACTCCATGCCAAATTTGGTACTTTTGTCCGGCCGGTAACGTTAAATTTGCTAATCCACCTAATTATATGTCACTTCATTATGGGTAATTTAAAATCGATATTTACTACTTTCTACTGAGTTGCTTATAGGCTGCCGATTTATATAAACATCGGTACGGTCGACGGAGAAGTGAGACAGTGAACGAAATAAGATACAAGCAGGAACATCGTGGTTACTTTTCCGTAAATCAGTTTTATTTACATATATGTACAAGTGTCAACAGGATATCATACCATTTCTTGGTACAGGCATGAAATCACCCTTATAATTGGTTAAATATGGCCATGTGTTTCTTGTGTGACGCACCATGCAGGATCGAGAGTGGCAGTCTAGATGAGTATAGCCTAGTTGTTGGGCTACGAGCAGAATCTTACTCATCAAGTTGCTCTTCGACTCGATTACTCAAGTACTCTTCATGCCGTAGCGGTAAATAAAATATTTTCTTCTCTGCATGCATGTGTTAACGTGCAATTCCGAAACGGAAATTACGATAAGAATTCGATGAATTTCTTTACAATACTAAGACTCAAGTTCAGATATAAAAATTCTTCCGTAAGATGGCAACTTTACCAGTTTATGCTACTTTCTTATAATTAAGCAGATGCTGATTGACCAATCCCCATAGGCGTACGAGGCGGGGGGGGGGCAAGAAATTCGGGCAAAAGTCCTGAAAAATTAGGGCAGCCTAAGAGGAGAAAAAAATATATAAATATGCAGTAGCTTGCCCGAAACTTTTTCAAATTTTTACCCGACAATTCCGTGGAGAGTGTTTTGTGTTATTTGTTTTGTGACATTAATATTAATATGGGCCTAATGATTTTCTTTATTTAGCAACATGATGCCCGAATATTTCCGTGTAACTGTAACACCACCGTAAGCGCAGCTCATCTGGGCTATGTACCACGCAGTTTTGCACTTTCGCCCAAAATTATTAACAGAGAATGCCGCTCACTGACAATCGTGGTGACATGCATGCATGGAGATTAGCAGTCTCTGGAGTGAATGACTACAAGTTTAAAACGATCTCAGTATGCTACTACTCGGAGAGTAGTTATTGAGTGAATTGAAATATACAACATTGATTTGAAGCTGAAATTACGGAAGCCCATTAGTACGGAAGCCCATTAGGGCCAAGGTCGTTTTTTTCTTGAAATCCGAAATCCTTATTTTAAAATCCGAAATCTATTTTTTGAAATCCGAAATCCTTATTTCAAAATCCGAAATCTATTTTATGAAATTCGAAATCCTTATTTTAAAATCCGAAATCTGTTTTATAAAATCCGAAATCCTTATTTTAAAATCCGAAATCCTTTTTTGAAATCCGAAATCTATTTTTTGAAATCCGAAATCTATTTTTCAAAATCCGAAATCCTTATTTTAAAATCCGAAATCTGTTTTTTAAAATCCGAAATCTGTTTTTTAAAATCCGAAATCCTTATTTTAAAATCCGAAATCTATTTATTTTAAAATCCGAATTCTGTTCTTTTAAAATCCGAAATCCTTATTTTAAAATCCGAAATCTATTTTTCGAAATCCGAAATCTGTTTTTCAAAATCCGAAATCCTTATTTTGAAATCCGAAATCTGTTTTTTAAATCCGAAATTTGTTTTTCGAAATTCGAAATCTATTTTTCGAAATCCGAAATCTATTTTTTGAAATCCGAAATCTGTTTTTTGAAATCCGAAATCTCTTTTTTTGAATGTACGGCAGTACGGGCTACTTTTGCAGCCGTTGCTAGTGTTTTCAAAATGTTAGCTATTGACAACACGTAGTATGAAATAGTTTGCCTATCTTATTTATTAATGGAGAACAACAATTTTTTCCGCTGTTATGTAGCGATATACTATATTATTTTTTTTTCTGAACTTACATGTACGATAGCAACACATGCGTACGCAGAATTGCTTTGCAGTATAGTAACAGTACACATAGCTCTGGAAGTGCTATACATCGCTAACTAGTCATTCTAACTAGTCAACTGTATACCTGGACATCCCCGACATGAGTGTATATTAGAAACATTTTCTTTTTCATGGATGGTGAGGGGGGAGTGCCTACAAGCCTAGAAGTACAGGTTTATCATATTCTTTGTTATTTTCTTATACTTTTTTATGAGAAAAATTGCAGTTTCACCCGACACAGCGACATTATCCCGCCTACGTTTCGTTGAACAATGTATGTTTTTCTGGAGGTAGCTGAGTACTGTTTTAAAATAATAAATACGGTAACTAAATAAGATATTTTCCCTTCAAAGTGATGTTACCATTTTTGCTTCTTCTTTTTTACCGTTTTTGGGGAAGTGTAAATTTCTAAAACGTGAGATTATATAAAATAAAATTGTTTAGATGCAACTTGCAAGGCCTCAGAAGTGCCATTTCCGGCAATCTGCATGAGAGGCATTTTTTGCCCCCCCCCCCAAAAAAATTGTGGACGCTACGCGCCAACAGATATCTGAAAAGCATATGCAGAAATTCCCGATTAAATGTTAAAATGGCGTACGTATGGAAAGCCATTTTAACATTTAATCGGGAATTTTCAGATATCTGAAATTGAATTCGAGATATCTGTAATTAAATTTGAGATATCTGAAATTCTATTTATTATTATTATACAAAAATTTCTATAGCGCCTTATCCAATCAGAAATTGCTCTAATGCGCTTTACAGTAAAATACATACAAACATGATATACAATATATAAATCGATAATGCAAGGTATAAAAAGGGTAGAAAATTTGATATAATCTGACAATAAATTGTATAAAAACTGCAAATGGAAAAACGAAAATGATACAAACAAAACAAATTCTTAAAATTTTAAATATATATAAAATGTGAAAAATTTTAAATTTCAAAAGCACTATACACGCAAAATGGAAAATGCGTTGTAATAATGTGACAATATATAGTATAGAAAGCACAGTTAATGGAATGCAGATCTAAATAGAAAGGTTTTGACTAGTTTTTTAAATTCATCTATATTTTTGGCACGCTTAGCTTCCTCCGATAAATTGTTCCATAATGTCGCAGACGAGTAATCGAAACGCCTGTTTCCGTATGTAGAAGTTTTAATGACAGGTTTGGTAAGTAAGGACTTGGATTCTGAGCGTAGAGATCGAGTAGGCTTGTATTTATGTATTAATTCAGAGAGGTAGATAGGGGATAAACCATTAAGTGACTTATATGTATATAACGGAATCATATGATTGAACCTGCAATGAATCGGCAACCAATGTAAGTCACGTAATACAGGTGTAATATGCTCATGTCTACTTCAGATATCTATCTGCTTCATGTCTATTTCAGATATCTAAAATTGAATGCGAGATATCTGCAATGAATTCGAGATATCTGCAATTCTATTTCAGATATCTGAAATTGAATTCGAGATATCTGAAATTCTACTTCAGATATCTGAAATAGAATTGCAGATATCTTGAATTCTATTTCAGATATCTTGAATTCAATTTCAGATATCTCGAATTCAATTTCAGATATCTCGAATTCAATTTCAGATATCTCGAATTCAATTTCAGATATCTAAAATTCTCTGGTATTTCGAGATATCTGAAATTGATTTTAAGATATCTGCAATTATTTGTAGATATCTTAAATAAATTGGAGATATCTGTGATTTAATTTGAGATATATGAAGTTATTTCGAGATATCTGAAATTCCCGATTAAATGTTAAAATGGCTTTCCATACGTACTGTAATGTAGTATGTAGTTATATCTCCATGATATTACTTTAAACATGTGATACCATGCCTCTTTGTGTTAAGAGTAACTGCTTACTTCCTGTTCATGACTTATGCACCCCTACACCCACATCAAAAAGGTACTCCCCGAAGCGTGTAAAAGATACTGTGTAACAGAGTAAGAGATGTTCGGTCTTCTCATCAATATCACCGCCTTCAAACATTTATTAGGACATTGTGAGTTTGATGCTGTTGTAGATCATTCTCCTTAGTTCAACTAATGAGATCAAAACATGCACCACCCTCAGCCCGTTTACGTAAAGTACTTTTTCGTTTATCGGATTATGCTGTTATTGTTCGATACGAGGAAGGATCTGATATCCCACTTGCTGATTTTCTCTCCCGTGCCCCGCAGAACGACGATTCTGAAATTGATCAAGTTGTTCCATTAGCATTCAGTTCAATGTCTGGGATCGAATTACCCCCTGAACAATCAGGACTTATCCTTAACAGTGATATGATGAAGATAATCTTCATCCAATTATGACCAGATCTAAAGCCAGATCAATGGGTATCACTGTTCCCGAATTATTTGCACCAGAAAATAACCGTAAAACACGTGCAACTACTTCCGCTTATTCTGCCCCTAGACCTGCTATCACCGACCCAGTTAACACATCTTACCGAGGTTCACGAAAATCGTCACCTCATCTCCCCACACAAAGTCAAGCAAGGCAATCATCAGCCTCGTCTTCTGATCCTTTTCAGTCCTTAACGACACCTGTAATCTTTCCCCCACGTCCCATTGTCTGCCCCATCCCCACTCCTTCGAAATAGACACTACTTGTGATCCTCCCCCAGACTTGTATGTTTCACCGAAACCAATCATTACGAAAATATACAATCTTGTAACTAAACATATTCCTAAGCAACAGGAATTGGACAAGATTATGAAGAAAATACAAAAGAAAATCATCCATGACTATAATTTACCATTGGACGTGAATAAACTACGACTACTACAAGAGACTGACAGTCACTATAAACCAATTTACGACTTTCTTGCTCATGACATATTGCCTTCTCGCTGCACGCTCTGTTCGCCTGCAATCAGAACAATATATCCTTTGCAATGGTCTTTTATTTCGTTTATGTATTAATGAGAATACGAATAAGTTAGAGCGATCTACCCTCCAACTTGTCATTCCTGAAACGATAGTATTATAATATTATCTCTACAAATCATGATAATCTTTTGAGCAATCACCAAGGAGTGATGCGTACATATTTAACAATTTGTAGAACATTCGATTCCGTAATATGTTTCAAAGGATATCAAATTACGTTCAAGCTTGCTTACGATGTCAACAATTTCGTACTAAGAAAGATAAACTAAGACAATATTTTCCCCGTATCCCAGAATCATATCGACCATTTGATAGATTGAGTATGAATTTTAAGACAATGCCCACCTCAGTATCAGGATTCAAGCACCTCATGGTACTTTGTGATGAGATCACACGTTTCGTTATTTGTGTTCCATAACGATTAAAAAATCGTTTCTCTGTCAAACGCAACATTAGCGTTCTCATACTTTGACATCATGTTTGGAAAATTCTTTGCTATTTTTTAAGGTAACTTCTTTGGGCCACCAGACAATCCTTTTAAAACAATAGACGCACAAACAGCTTGTGAAGCATTCATTCAGAAAGTTGTATCCATATTTGGTCCCCCATCATTACTTGTAACCGATGCTGCAACTTCTCTTATTGGTAAATTACTTACCCTTCTTTGTAAGACATTAGGAATAGAACAGAAAACAGTTAGTCTTTGTAATCATGGTAGTCTTCAAGTAGAACGACATATTCAGACACTCTCAAATTTTCTAAAGGTAAATTTAAATCAGTTCGGCAATGATTGGGTTCGATATATTTCAACAATCTGTTATGCTTACAACTCATTCAGTTCACAACATTTAGGTAACTATAGCCCGTATGAATTAGTTTTCGGACGAAAGCCAGCTGACCTTACCAAAGTCAACTTTGTTCCCATTACAGGTTTAGCTCACTCTTATCAAGAGTATGTATCTTGAAGAAACGTTTTGACCACCTTTCTCGCACAATGTTAGAATTGCAGAGAAGCAAGCAAAAATGTCAAAGTAACCAACGAGCTTACTAAAAGCCCTATGTACACCTTAGGACAATTAGTTTATTTATATAAGCCCTCCTTTTCTGCTGTACATTCCAATTCCAGGAAAATAACTGCAGAATGGTGCGGTCCTTTGGTATTATATCAGGTATTAGATCGTGCTCACTACCAATTGTCGACCCTCAATGGAGAAGTATTACATGATGTATTTCATATTAATAGATTAAAACCATGTTATTTACAAGCGTCGAATGAGAACAAAATATAATGACCATCAACAAGGTGAAGATGATACTGTTACAATACAGAAATTAAAAGACGCATTGAAAAGTGGTCGTACAAATAAAGATTCTCTTCATGCTTTAATGCCCCAGACAGTGCAATTTTGCGATGAAAACAAATGTTTTCTTAAGACAATCTCTCCCAAAGATGTACTGTGTATTACAAAGGTACCCCCAATAGATCTTACCCCTTGTGTTCAATGTAGAGAGGTTAACAAAAATCTAGCATGTCCTGTTCCATTGAATCAAAAAGATATAGACCGGAACAATAAGTTCTCTAAAAATGTCAATTTCCAAGGATTTGAAATCAGTCGTGCACGTTATTTAGCAGGACATTTACAATGCCTTCTTTCTCTTTGTACTTCTAATAACGATCACTCAACACACACATTTTGGTGGAATGTTGATCGATATTCTGGAAATAATGACATCATAGATTCTTTACTTGAGCTGAAAGTTCAAATTCGAGGTAATCCCGAGAGGATCTTATCTCAATTGTTTTCTCATTTAGAGAAAAAGAAGAAATCATAGAGATTTCAACTTTAAAGAGGTTCAGTTGAAACTGTTATGTTTCACTTATGTTGAACTTGATCGTATCAGTTTAAGATGTTATGTCAAACTTAATTACAGTAAAGTTAAGTTAATTAAGTTATTAGATTGTTTTCATTATTCATTTTTCGATATAACATTTGAATTTCATGTTTGTATCATATTTGTTTTGATGAATTATTCTACAATATATAAAAAAGTCAAGACTTGTTAAAAAGGCTAATGACTTTAGAATTGGTATATTATCTTCGAAGAAATTCATTCTGGTCTATCCATGAGAAATGTAGGTTGGATGTGAAGTTAAAGTTATTACAGATGTAAAATATTCTGTACTTGCCTTTATGGTAGTCTTCACGGTAATCCAAAGCGCGCCAACTTTCTCGGTTATTGTAAAAATATACCATCGAAGTATAATTTTATGGATGAATAATTCATGTGATACCTTACACTGCAAGGTTAAAGAGTTTTTTTTCGCTAACGATTATGTTTACCATTTTAAATTTCTGGTACACATTCATTTATTAATGTATATATTTTCTTTGTTTCCGCCTCGTATTCATTAAAGTTGTATTCTTGCTTTACAATTTCACTTCAGTTCAATTCTTCAGTAAAATTCCAAAAGGGATGTAATGTAGTATGTAGTTATATCCCCATGATATTACTTTAAACATGTGATACCATGCCTCTTTGTCTTAAGAGTAACTGCTTACTTCCTGTTCATGACTTATTCACCCTACACCCACATCATATTCGTAGAAGCCCCCTTTGTCTTAATTCCATGAACTATTCATGCTGAACCAAAGATGACAACCTGTTGCATCTCATGTGAATTACAAAAGTGGTTAGTCATAGTCATCTCCTATGTGCCTTTGTAATTATAAGTTAAAGACTCTGTGACCAAGAGTTTATGTCACAGAGAGGTTATCGCCCCCTCACAGGAAGTTGTAATGACTTAAATACTGTAGTTTTTTAATATGTAAAAGACTTAGATTCCAGACTTCAGAGTGTGTAGTTCAGCCTGATACACTCCTGCAATAAAGCTCATATTCTACAATTATATCTATGTCTATAGTTTCTCTTTATCTGTTGTTCATTGTAAAAACTACAAAGAGCCGGAGCGCCCCAACGTAACAGTACGCATATGCCCATCCCAAACCAACGAATCTCTCACAGGGTTGAATTAACAATGGTAATACCAGGGTATGACTAAGCGCCTAACGTTACGTCATATGTAATAACCATGGTTCAACAAGTGGTTCCTATAACACACAACTCTTGATAAACCTTTTGCGATACTACTCGATCTACACAAATGAAATGTCTGAATAGATCGATACGCAGCTTCGTTACACGTAGGCTTACGGCACTTTTTCGAAGAGGCCATAGTCAGTCTTATCTAAATTTAGACTGCGACCGGAACCTTGAAATCGAAATTTTAAGAGTTCTTCCAACGTATACCTAACAGCTTTTGAGACCCGGGGAGAAGTACATGAATGAATTGGTCTTGCGAGGCAGATGAAGGGGTGGGTTGGAGCAGTAGGGTGGGTCGAGCCACTCGATGTCAACTTGGTCAAGTGTTGGACTCAAAGAAGTTGGTCAATCCGTCACTCACCCCCCCCCCCTATTTTGAGAAAAGCAGTGACTAGAGGCAATTACTGAACTCCAGTATGTAAACTTATAATATATATTAAAGGCTCGACTCGACCTTTTCGTGGTCACTTGGTCAGCAGTATTGGTTCCAAGTTATAACTTAGCACGCTAGGAAATGCTTACATTTACAAAAGTATTCATCTCTTGGATACTCCCAACCATTGATTATTGTTAGACCAAACAGCTGCTATCGGTTGTAAAAGTAAGATGTCTGGTATGACTAGATAATTACGATATAAGAGAGACTCATAGAGAATTGACGTGTAGCTGAATCGTGTGTATTGAAAATCGGGTTTACAGAGGCTGTGTAGAACCACAGAGAAAGTATTAAAGAGTTCATTAAGAGTATGATTATGTTTTTTCAGTTTGAGATGGAAATCAAAGTAAGCCAAAAGATTTTGGTTGCTATGTTGAACAATTTCATGACGAGAAGAGATGATGCTGAGTTAAAAACAAATTTTGAAGGTGGTTAGCAAATGCAACCAAAATATTTACATTAGGCTATTTTTTTTTTAATGTCCACAAGGGTGATCAATCTGGCGAGAACCTCTGAGGTCGAAGAAGTCTTCCAAATCTGCTTCTGTCAACTGATGCCTCAGCAGTGGGTGTGTAGAACGTCACATGCATGTCTTGGTCTGCGTTGCCTGATTGATAGGATGAGTCCGTTGGAAATGTGGGTAAGACTGCAGCTTCTCCGATGTGCTGACGGTTTCTTCGCACTACGTTTCTGTTTGATGTTTCAATGATGTAGGACCTTGGTTCTGCAGTTTTTTCCTTACTGTGGCAGGGAACCAGTGTCCTGTGTCCTGGTTTTGCACAAGGACAACGTGTTGACCTGGGTAAAGTTGTAGAAGTGTGTGGCGGAGAGCATGTGTGTCTTGCCTTTTCTCCAATTCTTCCTTAATGTGCTCTGAGTTGAGGCTGGGGTTTGTGGACTTTCCTGGAAGTATTGACTTAATTGTCCTTCCCATTAGCGTTTGGATAAGCTGGGAAGAGTATGACCGACAGGAGTTGTTCTCCACAGAAGTAAGGCCATGTGGATGTCTGTGTTAGATTGTTTGCCGTTCGTCAAGATTGACTTGGCGGTACGGACCTGCTGCTCATTGAATCCGTTGCCTTGTGGTCGCCTTGGAGATGAAGTGACATATGGTCGAAACTCCACGCAATTGTAAATTCCTTGAAGAGTTCGCTGGCAAACATGTCCGTTGTCGCTGACAACCTTTTCTGGTATCCCGTGTTCACTCAACACCTGTTTCATGACAATGATAACAGCGTGACTAGCTACTACAGTTTCCAGGATTTTTCCTTATAATGGGACACTTTGTGTAATAATCGGCTATTATCAACCACTGATTGTCGCTGAACTCGAATATATCAACACCAATGGTGATCCATGGTTTTGTTGGCAGGTCATGCTGTAATAGAGGTTCTACTGTTTGAGATGGTTGATGTTCTTGACATATGGCACATGAGTGCACCAGATCGTCGATGTGCTTGTTGATATTTGGCCAGTATACTGTTTCTTTTGCCAGCAGCTTAGTTTTTCTCGACCAAGGTGTTGCTGTTGTAGTATGTTCTGCCTCATGGTTTTCGGAATGGCCACACGTGCGGCCTTTGAGGATCAATCCGTTATCGAGAGAGAGTTCATCCTTGAAGCCCATATATGGTCGTATGTTTGTCGGCAGCTCCTTGATATGGTCTGGCCAGCCGGCGACGATGATCTCTGATAGTTGTTGGAGCAGTGGGTCTTGTCGTGTTTCCTTCTGCAACTGTACCATCATCTCTGTTGAGAACCTCACTAGGTCGACTCGGATGTCAAGGTCAATGTTTGTTGACTCTCTTGGGTTGGGAAACCTTGACAGAGCATCTGCGAGTTGGTTGTTGGTCCCAGGGCGATGTTCGATGGTGAAATTGTAACCTTCAAGTTTTACCAACATGCGTTACAGACGTGGCGGGGCTGATATGAGTGGCTTTTGAGTGATCATGATAAGGGATATATGATCTGTGATCACGTGAAACTCTCGGCCGAACAGGTAGGTGCGGAAACGTTGACAATCAAAAACAAATGCAGTTCCATTTCGATGCAGTCATACCGTTGCTCTGTTTGAGTGAGGCTTTTACTTGCGTATGCCACTGGCTGCAAAAATCCATCCTCATACTTTTGAAGAAGCGCCACAGATTATGTTACATCGGTCATAGAAAAGACAAATGTCTCAGTGTGAGTAGGCTACTGTTAAATTGGCAAACTATACTTATTGAAATTTGAGCATGGATAACCGGCATCTGACTTTCTAGCATATTTGGGGATGATACTGATAACTACGTTGCAAGTCTGGCTTATTAGTATGTATATATATATATATACACACAGCATATACATATATATGTACAGCTTATACACAGCATGTACATATATATGTACAGCTTGTTATTCCAGACAATGTAATTAACCGACTGTAACCATTAAACAGTACATCCTACTCGTGATAATTTTTACATTTAATCTTAAATAGTCTTGATTTTAACATTCTTCATTAAGACACAATTAAGTCAAATTTAAAACAATGCCGGTAAGCTTACTTTCGAGTTGGATTGTAAGTTTACATCATTCATCATCATTGTAGTGTAGCATCCCGTAACATGAGGATGCACCCTCCAGTTCATGACTCCGAATAAACCACGTTGCACCTAGAACCATCTTGTGTCATTATTTCCAATACGTTACACTGGCGACGAAGATAGGATATCATTTTTTTTCGAGAAATAACGATATAGTAGTTCCACTCCGGTACTTAGGAACCTTAATACGAATCGATGGCAGCAACGATTGGCCAAATTGGCGAGTTTAGAGAAGGACAGGAGGATGTCGAGTGTTACCTCGAACGCCTAGCGTTATTCTTCCAGGCTAATAACATACGCGATGACAGAGCCGTGAGTACGTTCCTCACTGTGGTAGGTCCGGTAGCCTATGCGTTGTTAAAATCGCTATCGTCACCGATGAAACCAGCCGAGAAGTCTTTAGTCGAGTTGACGGCCATGTTAAAGGATCACTTTTCACCGAAACCACTGACAATAGCAGAGAGATTTAAATTTCATAAGCGTGATCAACGCGATAGTGAAAATATTTCGGCCTATTTGGTGGAAATTAAGAAGTTAGCAGCTACTTGTGAATTTGGGAACTTTCTTGAGGAAGCTCTAAGGGATCGCCTTGTTTGTGGGATCAACGATCAGCAGATTCAAAGGAGATTGCTATCGGTGACACGACTTACACTTCAAAAAGCGACTGAAATAGCCAACGCAATGGAGCTAGCCACCAAACAAACACTTGAATTCCAGGGTCAAGCACAATCACGCCCTGTGAATGAACCACCTCAGGTTAATAAAATAAAAGTGGGATATGGGAAATTTCAAAATCACAAACAAAATAACGGTAGGAAATCGGAAAATATGAGGGGTCAAGGACAAATTTGTTATCGTTGTACAGACCCTAACCATGCCCCAGAGGAATGCCCTTTTAAGGAACAGTCCTGTTTCTATTGCAAAAAGGTGGGACATATCGCCAAGGCCTGTCGTAAAAAGGCCAAACAGAGCGAAAGGCAAGCTCAACGATCCACATACCCGGTACGAATGGTTGAAGATGATAATTGTAGTAGTACCTGCAGCCCAATTGACTTAGGCCTATCGGAAAATGTTGAAATTTACACCATAAATTTTTCAACCGGTGCAAAGAAAGACAGAGTGTATGTTGACCTGCATGCTGGTAATAAACCGCTTCGCATGGAATTAGACACCGGTGCTGCAGTATCCTTGATATCGGAGGATTGGTATCGACGAAATTGTCAGGGGCCTCTAGAGAATACTGGGATTAAACTCCGCACATACAGTGGCGAGGGAATTCCTGTCTTGGGAAAGTGGATGGCACAAATTACTTATCAGGGCCGTCCATATCAGCTACCTGCGTACATCGTCAAAGGGAAGCGCCCATCGTTACTTGGGAGGGAGTGGCTGCGGGACATTAAATTGGACTGGCATAGTATTTTTGCAGTGGAAGGCAGCCAACCAGTCACAGTGCAAGAGCTGAAAGTCAAATACCCTACTGTGTTTGCAACTGAAGGAAGACCGATTGAAGGGTTCAAGGCTAACGTCCAAGTCGCTGATGGCACCGTACCAAAGTTCTTCAAGCCGCGGTCTGTACCCTACTCACTGAAACCCAAGGTGGAGGCAGAATTGAAGCGTCTTGTTAACGAACAAATAATCACCAAGGTGGACAGAAGTGACTGGGCAACACCTATTGTTGTGGTACCCAAAGCGGATGGGGGGATCCGTCTGTGTGGGGACTATAAAGTGACTGTAAACCGTGATATTGAGAATGCTCGGTGTAACTTACCGACTGCGGATGACTTGTTTGCAACATTAGTTGGGGGGCAGGTGTTTACCAAATTAGATTTGACTCAGGCTTATCAGCAATTGGAGTTGGACGACCAGTCAAAGAAATTGTTAACCATTAATACCCATTTGGGTTTGTTTCAATTTAACAGGTTACCTTTTGGCGTATCGACAGCTCCAGGGATCTTTCAGGGTATCATGGATCAGATCCTTCAGGGTATTGAGGGTGTTGTGTGTTACCTTGATGATATTTTAATATCCTCCCCCTCCATGACACGTCATGAGCAAATCGTTGGTGAAGTGTTAAGTCGCTTAGAGAAATACCATATCAGGGTTAAGCCATCCAAATGTGAATGGTTTAAACCATCTGTTGAGTATTTGGGGCATAAAGTGGATGGTGATGGCCTACATCCTACTGCTCAAAAGCTGGAAGCTATTAAAAATGCTCCTAGCCCAACCAACGTTTCAGAACTAAAATCGTATCTTGGACTGTTAAATTACTATGGCAAATTTCTGCCCAATCTGGCTACATTGTTGCATCCATTAAATGAGTATCGTCCATCAGCGGACCATGGCAATGCAGATGCGTTGTCACGGTTACCGTGTAACCACAAGGGTCATGATATGTCGCATGAGGAGACCATTTATCATTTCTCCCAGGTGAATGATCTTCCTATCACATCAACAGATATTTGTGAGGCCACCAGAAAGGACCCTGTGTTATCAAGGGTTTATGACTATGTAGCAGTTGGGTGGCCCAGTCATGTTGAAGCAGAGGAACTTAAGCCATACTTCTGTAGAAGGAATGAACTATCTATTGATGATGGTTGCCTCTTATGGGGGCTAAGAGTAATAATTCCTCCAGTGTGGAGACAGCAGTTGTTGGAAAGCCTACATGAACAACATCTGGGTATGTGTAGCATGAAGGGCATGGCCCGTAGCTATCTGTGGTGGCCTAGTCTGGATGGCGCTATTGAGGGAGTTGTTAGGTCTTGTAAAATTTGCATGTCCATAAGCAAGGGACCCCCAGTAGCCCCACTACAAACATGGGAATGGCCAACTAGAGTCTGGCAGCGCTTGCATATTGACTTTGCTGAGCTGGATAGTCAACATCTGTTTATCTTAGTTGATAGTTATTCCAAATGGGTTGAAGCAATCCCCATGTATCAAACAACCACTACAAAGACCATAGAGGTGTTGCGTAACCTATTTGCGTCCTATGGTCTCCCAGAGGAAATAGTGTCTGACAACGGACCACAGTTTACCTCTGAAGCATTCCGTAATTTCATGATAAGTAATGGAATTAAGCATTCCAGGGTTCCGCCATACCATCCTGCCTCGAATGGTGCTGCGGAACGTACTGTGCAAACCGTGAAGAGAGCTCTAATCAAATTTAAGCTTGATCCTACCAAATCAGCCATGAGTGTTTCACACAAACTAGCAAATTTCTTGTTCAGTTATCGAAATGTACCTCATTCAACCACTGGACGTACCCCGGCCGAGCTTTTTCTAAAGAGACAGCCTAGAAACAGGTTATCTCTACTGAAACCTAACTTACAACAAGTTGTAAAGGGAAAGCAAGAGAAACAAAAGTTTTATCACGATGAGGGGAGAGTTCAGAGGCGCACATTTGATATTGATGATTGTGTTAGAGTCAAAAACCACCAAAATCAGAAGGTCAAATGGCTACCTGGTAAAATTGTCAAGATCTGCGGATCCCATACCTATTTGGTTCACATACAAGGATCAGATAAAATGAGATACACACACATTGATCAGATGTTACCATTAAACAAGAGTGTATTCAATCAACCTGAAGCTGGAAACGACCTTGTGCATGAGTTTGTTCCAAGTGTGGTAACCACTCCTCGTGGAATGTTGTCAAATGCAACTTCTTCGGCTACTTCACAAACAAGAGAAGATAGTCCAGAGCAGACTAATACCTCCATTTCAGAGGTTCTTCCTATAAACCCTTACCCCACTCCAAACAGACCCATTGCACTACGCCGTTCCAGTAGAGTGATTAAGCCAAGACAGATCTTGGATTTGTAAATATTGTTGAGTTGTATTTTTTTTTTTTTTTTTTTTCCTTAAAAAAAAGAAGTGACTGATCAGAAAATAAAGACATATTTAAGGAAGGAGGAGTGTAGCATCCCGTAACATGAGGATGCACCCTCCAGTTCATGACTCCGAATAAACCACGTTGCACCTAGAACCATCTTGTGTCATTATTTCCAATACGTTACAGTAGGATCGATGCATATACCTCCCAATTTAATAAAGATATAGCTGATCGTTACAATAAATAATTCACTGCTCATATAATATATATCATAAATCGTTGTAAACCGCATCAAGAAAATTTTGTGTCCCACAATTTGAAATGCTTTGTGATTCGGAAAACTATAAGTGTATTTCTAATTTCATCTTTCTATCATGATTTGGATGAATATCAATAACATAATATTCAGCTACGTCATCTCTTCTTTACCGAATCAAATGATAGCACAAAAGCACCGGACGGTGAAAGTTTCTATGCAAAATGCATTAAGTTAAAGTTTATATTCATGTTATTTTCCATTTTGCTATTGCAATATACCAAAATATATATATATATATATATATATATATATATATATACATATAGATAGTTCGCAAACGCTGAAGCTCAAACATTGTCATGTGCATGGTGTATTCTGCAATCTTTCGCTTCCAGCAAACGGTGTATTTACAAAACACAGAGAGAAAAGAATAAAGCGGTTGGAATTTGCTACTCCCGCCTTATGCTCTGTAATTGGTTGACTAGTTAACTCTCATTCATCATTCTTGCAGACCTTTATTATCATTTTCCATATCTTAATTGCTAAGCCGCATACTGTCAAAGACTCTGTTGAAAAAAAGGAAAATACTCAGTTAAGTTCTCATATCAACAATACAAATGTTGAACACTTATTAACTAACGTATTTTCCTTAGCTGGCAATAAAACTGCATTGTCGTGTATTTCATCAATAGAAGAAACTTATTTTTTTGACAGGATTAAAAACATTCTTTCCTAAAATAAAGTACTATACAAGGACTCTTCATCATCTCCATTTCATCTTGACCTTATACATGATTGCAGTCGTTTGGGAAAATATGTTTGTTTTTATTTTGTTTTTAATTTCATAAACCTAATCCTTCCATTGTCTTTCTCCGTTCTTGGATGAAAGTGTATCAGATTGTCACTTTCCCATGTGAACTCTTTCAACAGCCCTGTGCTTCCATCTCTTACTTTTTTTCTACAAAAATCACTTGGCGCCATTTGCAAATGAGGAACAATAAAGGATATAGTCAGGAAAAATGGACTCACATCAAGTTCAACAACGTTGATGGACTTATCAAAGAACGGTTCCAAGTGCCTGCTAATTGTGAGGATTCTGTGGGAAAAGATATATGTTTAAAGTAAATGTTTGTTACGGTTATTATTGCTTGAATAGAAACAAATGGGTTTGAATGTTGACAAATGAGTTTGATTTATGTATTATGTATGTATATCATCCATATACTAATATTTTCATCCCAAGAGGTTGTATTAGAATGTGTCTTGATGGCTTACATAATGATTAATTGAAGTACAGGTTATAAATATTCGTTAACTTTGAAACTTATAGATCTCATATATTTATGGGGCAACAAACAGGCCTTTAACAATTTAGACTTAATTTAAATTCCAAGTAAGTGTTTTTAGGAATCTTAACACTATGTCGCATATAGTTCCTGACACTAATGTACTCATTTAGCTTCATAGGCTGCTAACTATTGCAACACGACACGGATTAAAAGTGATAATACATTTTGTGGACGACTTAAAGGGTCCCCAGGGTCCACGCGGCAGGCGATAGTCACTGAAAGAAATACAATTCATTGACTTTCTTGATAGAGCTCCCAATAAACACCTGTACTCAGATATTAGTACATCGTTCGCTTGAGCTGAAGGCGCTGCGCGTTCGCTATGTTATAGTTTGTAACTTAAAACTGTTTTTGAATACATTCTCGTCTCAACACATTGAGAAGTGATGCACTATTCGTACACTGGCGACAATCAAGCAACTACATGAACAATGCAGATCATAAATACACGAGCCATATCATACCAACACGAATTTATTCACAGAGTTCTCTGCATGGATACATCAACAGTGCCCGTTAAAATAATGAAGACGTCACAGCTAGGAGATTCCACCCAACATTCATTAAATGCGTTATTCAACCCATGCATTGTTCTTTTTCTTTTTGGTCTCAAAATAAAAAACTTCTCTTATCACTACTGCACTGCAGTGATATCAGAGAACGTGCCTTGGCCTCTTTCACAGCCTGTTACAGCCTACACTCAAGCTCGCTGGATATGTAGAGACATGCAGTAGCGCCCTACTCATCGAGTAGGTGAGTATGTATGAGCAGCTGTCAATGCATTCACGATCATTAACGATGACTAAGCATGATCATACACGGCTCCGAAAACTAACCTTAGTTGTTCACCTTAAACACTATAATGTTATAACCCTTTAAGAAAAATGTGAAATAAGAATTAATAAATGAAAGAGAAAGCATGAGCTATTTATATTCACTTTCGTATTTGTCAATGCAGTCCATTATGGCCTTGTTCTTCGGTATCCAGGGACTGAAGTCTTTTATGAGGTTGATGTTCATAGGACCGATACAGTCTTTCTCTTCTAGCATAGAGAACAGATCTAAAGAATCTTCAATTTCATCGCAATCCCTAGGTGTTAGTATTTGCTGGAGACAACAATAGTCCTTATAAGACGCGGGAGCGTCTCCTGTGAAATCAGGCGACTCACGCCGTGCAAGAAGCACCTGAAAGGTGAAGAACAATGGAATATCAGCATGAATGACAAAGCAAACGGTATTAGTGACTTAAATAATATGATATTAAAAGTTCGGATTTTTGGTTTAGCTATACAGGTCGTGACTAACGTCTCCAATCTTGGCAGCGAATGAACTATTGCCTCGGTTGCCTATGGCTTCGGGGCTTGGCCTCTTCTGAATTCCTGGCTTTACGCACGACACTGAATCTTGGTAGTCCACAAAGTGCGATTGCATTCGTTCCAGAAATTAAGATAGTGGCATACTCGATCCACTTTACCTGGACGGATACAAGTAATACTTTCCTCCATCAGTCTGCCAACCCGCTTCATGAAAACTCCCCTCATTGTCTGCCTTCAACATGTCCTATTATAACAACTCTGAGATCAGACCTATTTTCTAGCGTCTCAATGGATGAAAATGTCTCCGAATACCTCTGTTGCATTTTGCGTGTTTACAATCTCTGGTTGATCTCCCACTTTGTCCCATGAATACAATTGAATCAATTTTAATTTAGATGCTATTGTTCTTATATTCTGATATTTAAATGTAAAAAAGTCCTCAAGGTTTGTGTATATTTGTTCCAGAAGATAAATTGAGTATAAACTATAATCGATTCACCTTACCTAAATGAACTGAAGTAAGAGGCTCCATCTGGCTGCCAACTGACACCCGTTCCATGAAAGATTTCTCTCATTGTTTTACGCAAGCCGCATCTATGTAACAGTTCCGCGAGTAGTCTTATGGTTGATATCTCGAGTGTTCCATTGGACACCATGTCGTCTAAGATTACATTTACAGTTTTTGCGTTCTCAACCACATGTCTATCCCTCACCTTTTCATGACATAAATATTTAACATCTTTCAATTTTGACGATTTAAACTTTCGGCAAAATTGAATAATAATGTCAGCAAACTGTTTCATATTCATTGCTGATTCATGTTGTGTCTCGTGCAGCAGGTTCACTGGTGATATTCCAAAATGGGAACGCGAGGTGTCCACAGACTGGTGCGACGACGGATTAGCAATTCTATGTTCATTCATCGCGGGTTTCAATCTGAAAAATACAATCAGGCAATACAAGTTTTTCAATACAATAAGTTGAACAATGAGGGAGGGTTTAAGGATAAATACCTCGATTCAAAGTCAATTACTTCGAATGATTACCTAGATGCTGTATAACAATAGAAGACCCTAAATAAGACAATAAGCCTTGTTGTAGTCTATATACACTCTGACTGAAAATCTCACTATCGGATGGGATCGAACTTATCTCTTCCTTGTAATAAACCTGGTTGTATGGTGTACAGCACGCAGTACATGCTTTGAGAAGCATGATATCGACAATTTGCTTGCAAATACGGAAATGCGAATGGTAGACATTACCACATGTTACCAACATGTTTCAATGTAAAGATGTTAATTCTAATGGGACTACTACTTATAATCGGCGCCGAGTGACCGAATAATGACGAACACTCTGTAATCTAAGTTTGGGGTAAGGCCAGCTTTAATTACAAAGAATGGTCATATTCAACTTCTGAAAACAAAATCAACATGTGCAACTTTACCTTTCTTTATATTCCGTCCTCTTGATAAAAGTTAAACTCGTTTAGTAACTAGCCTGGCAAATGCTCATCCAACTCTCCAGCGTGAAAGTGACGATGAATCGATGAACTTGCCTTTTATACTTTGGCTGCGGGGGGAATCAACGCGCTTGTTCTACATTCCTACATTCTACATTCTAGGCATTTACCTCCGCTAGTCATGGTAAACCATATCACAGCGCTTTCAGACGTTATATTACCCCTGGTAAATGATAACCTGTCCCAGAGACCAGCAGTTATATACTGCGCCCAATGATAAGTCGCTCACAGGTACCCATTTAACCACTTGGTGGAGGAAGGCAAGTGATATAAAGCATTTTGCCCAAGGACACAACGTAATGAACTAGGCAGGAATCGAGTCAGCAATCCTTGGATCACGAGTCACGCCTAAGCCAATTGGCCACCACGCTCCCACCCATAGATAGACTCGCTTCTGTAACCTTTACATTATCGGTAAAAAAACGGATTGTCGGTAGATATTCCGGGATCATCGTCAGTCGGTACTCACTGACACAAGACTTAAGTCAATCCACCTGCTACAGGTTGGTTGGATGATGAACTAAACTCATGGTTTGGAAGTCAGTCAGTACTGACACAAGACATACTACGGATTCTATACAAGAAGTAATCTCCTGTATAACCTCTCGCTCACATGCATCCTGCCGACCAGAAAGTCAGTGGCGTCCACCACCAGCACTATTGTCAAAAGACCTATCCTGAATGGCGCTGTGGCCCAGAGATCGATCAGAAGACAGTACCAATGAGAGACTACAGGAGCATGGGCGTGTACGTATCGTACAGAGGCAACAAGAAAGACAATGTTTCCGAGCAAAGATTAACGTACCTTCCGAGCAAAGATTAACGTGTCTGCGGGGGGAATCGACGCGCTTGTTCTAAAGGCATTTACCTCCGCTAGTCATGGTAAACCACATCACAGCGCTTACAGACGTTATATTACCTGCTGGTCTCTGGGACAGGTTAATGATAACCTGTCCCAGAGACCAGCAGTTATGTACTGCGCCCAATGACAAGTCACTCACAGGTACCCATTTAACCACTTGGTGGAGGAAGGCAAGTGATATAAAGCATCTTGCCCAAGGATACAACGTAATGAACTAGGCAGGAATCTAGTCAGCAATCCTTGGATCACGAGTCACGCCTTAGCCAATTGGCCACCACCACGCTCCCACCCATAGATAGACTCGCTTCTGTAACCTTTACATTATCGGTAAAAAACGGATTGTCGGTAGATATTCCGGGATCATCGTCAGTCGGTACTCACTGACACAAGACTTAAGTCAATCCACCTGCTACAGGTTGGTTGGATGATGAACTAAACTCATGGTTTGGAAGTCAGTCAGTACTGACACAAGACATACTACGGATTCTATACAAGAAGTAATCTCCTGTATAACCTCTCGCTCACATGCATCCTGCCGACCAGAAAGTCAGTGGCGTCCACCACCAGCACTATTGTCAAAAGACCTATCCTGAATGGCGCTGTGGCCCAGAGATCGATCAGAAGACAGTACCAATGAGAGACTACAGGAGCATAGGCGTGTACGTATCGTACAGAGGCAACAAGAAAGACAATGTTTCCGAACAAATATTAACGTACCTGGCCGTACGACTAACTCAGTTCTATAGCTCATTACCGTGGGTGCAATGGAAGCAAGTTTTTGATAACTATTTACTTGCTGCGGAGGTGATGCCTACACTCCTGCCCGAAACAAGCCTTATTACTGCATCATTTGGGAACTGAGGGGCAAAGAATATATTACTCTCTGCACCAAGCTAGTACTAAAACAGCTTCTATAATCGCCCGAGTACTAGTACTGATACAGGCACAGCTAGTGTTATTAATGCATTCGACTTAGCTGTCGCAATTTTTTATGACTATTTCGTGCTGGATACTAATATCGTGGCAGAACGCTATCGGTTTCGGCAGCTTTGTCCTTATGGTTAATCGTTAATTTGGCTCTCCGTGTAAGGAACACGTACAAGGCTAAAAACGCGCGCTAAAAATGCGCGGGAAACTAAGATTTAAATTGGAAGTGAGCCAAGTTTCTACATATTTGATATGCAATGAATGTCCTTAGTAAGTTAATTTGGCTCTCCGTGTAAGGAACCCTATAGGCTATAAACGCACAAAGATAACCGGTCTGTGATTCAACTTACATCACCATACGACATCATATTAATAGTGAAATGTTTTAGAATTTCAATCAGCACGAATTGACTATTTACCCCGTCGATTCCTGTGGGGGGAGGGGGCGGGACTATATTCGGAGGGGGGCAAAGATTCGCCGGTGGCGTGTGCAAAACTGCGCGGGGAAGCTAAGATTTAAAATTGGAAGTGAGCCAAGTTCCTACATATTTGATATGCAATGAATAAGCTTAGTAAGTAAATCGTTAATTTGGCTCTCCGTGTAACGAACACTATGCTATTAACATACAGAGATAACCGGTCTGTGATTCAACAACATCACCATACGACATAACAGTGAAATGTTTTAGAATTTCAATCAGTACGAATTGACTATTTACCCCGTCGATATGGGATGGGGGGGGGTGGTGGTGGAGGGGGTTTTGACGGATGTACACGCCTTAATCCACGCCTGGTGAATAATGCAGGACTTAAAACACGAGAATTAACTCATGTTTGCACTCAGTTTGATATAAGATTCGTAACCGCTTTACAGCATATAGGCTAACATCAAGAGGCTGCACAAAATGTCCATCATAAACATGTTGGAAATTAATTAAATATAGATATATCAAAATCTTATACAATAGTCATAAGTTGTTAAAGCAGGCCTAAATTGATGTGGTTAGTTTTTACGCAGTAAAGTTTAGTAGACTTTGTACTTGCATGGTAAGGCCATGACAGCATTGTCTAAAATTGACTCATTCTTCATTATGATATCAGCACTAAATTGAAGCAGTGGATAGACAGACCGTTCACTTTACTTTTGTTAGCAATTGCTTTGTATTTGCTTTCACTATACTAACCTAACATATGAACTTTAAAACATCGGCGCCGAATTACAGAACGAATACTACATTTTTTAAGGCTAAGCCTTGTGTAAGGTGTTAGGCGTAACTTAGTGGGTTGAATAGTATTAGCTCTAATCATTCGAACTATGATCTTATTTGAAACTTGTGGAGACAATCGTAGTGTGAAACTTGCCTTTCTTCTATTCCATGCACATGGTAACTCAGCGAGTTTACCCATCTTCACTCAACCTATAGCCAGCATGGAAATGACGAACTCGACGAAATGCATGTCTTGTTCCTCGACGTCGTCCATCCATTTGAAGTCGACTTGACAAAATTGATTGAGGTAGGTAGCGTCCGAAATATATGAAATGCATATTGTCACATGCATTGCGAGTCCTGTTGATTTCTTCTGAAAGACACATAATATAGGTGCACAACATTATACACTGGGCAATGTTACTTTGAAAGACAGTGTTCAGGCAGCAGCTAGAAATTCTGTTTGACTGGCGGCAAGTATAAAGGAAAGTGAAACATATTTGTGGTTGTTGTATTCAAAGTAACATCATCGAATGGCATGCACAATCATATTTTTTTCCGGGAATATCCCCTACCGCGCAATAAATCCACGAATGGGGAAATCCATATTCTATAAACGGCCCGTTGTCGGAGAATTAAATGCTGTTGTATGCGCTGACTGAGGAAACGTTGCGATTTTCACTCTACGAAATTGCTATGAGAGCACTGCACACTGTGCTGTGTACAGCAGTGGCGGAGATTTCTTGTCAGAAGTGGGAGGGTTGCAGGCCATTGATGAAATAAAAAGTCATAACTGCTGGCTCACTATCTAAGTGGAGCGCCACCATAAGTTGCCGCGAAGTGCACAAGAATTTTTTAGCAAATATTGCCTCCCAGATTGCAGTAAATTGCACTGCCCAGGCCTTAAAAAGCTGCATTTAACCAGGGGCGTATGCAGGATTTTCTAACCCGGGGGGGGGGGGCGCATATTACTATCTAAGCGGAGTGCCACCATTGGTTGGCGCACAGCGTACAAGCAAATTTCTGATTTTGGTACCCCCAGATCACCGGAAATGGCACTTCTCTGGCTTGAAACTGACCAACCATATGTACACTTTTGCCTGAGAACCAAGTTTTTTCCAAATACTTTTTTTTCTCATCTATAACCTTTTTGAAGATTGTCACCAGTCACACATCATGTTCGACTTCATCACATATCCTGTGGATCATTGCTTTTGTAGGTGATTCTTCATCGCGGCCCACAATATCCGTCAGCCCCACTGTTCAGAATTTGAAAGTTTACAATTCTCGTGAATAAATTCACTTCAAAACATACCCATAATGTTGCACAAAATATCATCTATGGACAACCGATATAGAAAAACCTCCTTTAACAGACGGGTCAAAATTGCACGAGTATGATGAAGTATGATGAAGAATGTTGATTAGGGAATTTTCGAAAATTCAGACGGCTACTAAAAAATTTTCGTTGAAGGAAATAAAAATATACCAGATATTTCCGAAACCGAACACTACACACATCGACAGTTTTGAGCATGGGCGCAGATCAGTCTTGGATAATGGTGGGGACGCGTGTCTGTTCTATGACACTAAGCGGAGCACGACCATGGGTTCGCGCGTAGCGTACGATTTTTTTGGGCAAATATACCTCCCAGATCGCCGGAAATAACACTTCCCAGTCCTAATGATGCTCCTAAACCTCCTTAAGTTTTAGATCTCATGGCTTAGACATTTAGTTTGGAGAAATACATGGGCGTCTGCAGAAAGAAAATCAGGGGACAAATAATCCAAGTAGACTTTTGTATATACGATGGGTCTGGGGTCCTCTCCCAGAAAACAAATATAGACTGCCGCAAATGCGATTTCCGTCCTACATTTAACAACTGTGGATAAAATACAATTAAAATGAGAACTGCCGCATGTCATTTGCACAATGCTGGATCAAACTGCGCCAAAGTTCAATACAAGGGAACTTGAAATGCAGCTATTGGTCAAGACAAATTGGTGGGGACACGGAATATCATGTCCCCACTACTGAAAAAGTTGGTTGGGACGCGTCCCGCTGTCCTCACCAGGATCTGTGCCCATGGTTTGGAGGCTGTTTATCGTGGAACGCCATTTTCATGCTCACTGATATGATGTGATATCTGCTGTTTGCTTTACAAATTCGAATAATTTTGTCACTGTTCCTCTTTCTCTTCCCGTTTTCTTGCCGTATTTTCTACTCCAACCTTTTCTCCTTTTCTCTCTTTCTTCTTTTCTTTTCCTTCCTTCACCTCGTTGAAGTTGGCAAGTGTATACAGATCCAAAGCTATTCAACAGCAACAAAACGTTATTTTGTGTATATCTGTTGTGGGGTGAAGTTAGCGCTATGAGCTACAAGTTCCAATGCGCAAGGTGGGGGAAAGGGGCTAGAAATAATGTGTGGGTCAATTCTAACTCGGTTTTCGGTCGTTAATTGTTGATGTAGCCTACCAGGTAAAAGGTTGAAATGACTTTAACAATTTCAAATTTAATAATTTGATTTATTATGCCATTTGGAGCACATAACATAGGCTATAACAGAACATTACTGGCAAAAACTAGGGGGTTGATTGTGTGGGCCAACCCCCCTCTTCAAAAAGTGGGGGGGGTAAAACCCCCCCAACCCCCCCTGTTTCTCCGCCACTGGTGTACAGAAGCGTTTTTCCACAACAGAAACGCTTTTACACAACAGATGCGCTTTTCCACAACAGCTATGTCCTTAGTAAGTTAATCGTTCATTTGGCTCTCCGTGTAAGGAACACGTACTAGGCTAAAAACGCGCGCTAAAAATGCGCGGGAAACTAAGATTTAAATTGGAAGTGAGCCAAGTTCCTACATATTTGATATGCAATGAATATGCTTAGTAAGTAAATCGTTAATTTGGCTCTCCGTGTAACGAATACTAGGCTATTAACATACAGAGATAACCGGTCTGTGATTCAACAACATCACCATACGACATAACTTAGTGAAATGTTTTAGAATTTCAATCAGCACGAATTGACTATTTACCCCGTCGATATGGGATGGGGGGGGGTGGTGGTGGAGGGGGTTTTGACGGATGTACACGCCTTAATCCACGCCTGGTGAATAATGCAGGACTTAAAACACGAGAATTAACTCATGTTTGCACTCAGTTTGATATAAGATTCGTAACCGCTTTAAAGCATATAGGCTAACATCAAGAGGCTGCACAAAATGTCCATCGTAAACATGTTGGAAATTAATTAAATAAAAATATATGAAAATCCTATACAATAGTCATAAGTTGTTAAAGCAGGCCTAAATTGATGTGGTTAGTTTTTACGCAGTAAAGTTTAGTAGACTTTGTACTTGCATGGTAAGGCCATGACAGCATTGTCTAAAATTGACTCATTCTTCATTATGATATCAGCACTAAATTGAAGCAGTGGATAGACAGACCGTTCACTTTACTTTTGTTAGCAATTGCTTTGTATTTGCTTTCAATAGGACTATACTAACCTAACATATGAACTTTAAAACATCGGCGCCGAATTACAGAACGAATACTACATTTTTTAAGGCTAAGCCTTGTGTAAGGTGTTAGGCGTAACTTAGTGGGTTGAATTGTATTAGCTCTAATCATTCGAACTATGATCTTATTTGAAACTTGTGGAGACAATCGTAGTGTGAAACTTGCCTTTCTTCTATTCCATGCACATGGTAACTCAGCGAGTTTACCCATCTTCACTCAACCTATAGCCAGCATGGAAATGACGAACTCGACGAAATGCATGTCTTGTTCCTCGACGTCGTCCATCCATTTGAAGTCGACTTGACAAAATTGATTGAGGTAGGTAGCGTCCGAAATATATGAAATGCATATTGTCACATGCATTGCGAGTCCTGTTGATTTCTTCTGAAAGACACATAATATAGGGGCACAACATTATACACTGGGCAATGTTACTTTGAAAGACAGTGTTCAGGCAGCAGCTAGAAATTCTGTTTGACTGGCGGCAAGTATAAAGGAAAGTGAAACATATTTGTGGTTGTTGTATTCAAAGTAACATCATCGAATGGCATGCACAACCATATTTTTTTCCGGGAATATCCCCTACCGCGCAATAAATCCACGAATGGGGAAATCCATATTCTATAAACGGCCCGTTGTCGGAGAATTAAATGCTGTTGTATGCGCTGACTGAGGAAACGTTGCGATTTTCACTCTCCGAAATTGCTATGAGAGCACTGCACACTGTGCTGTGTACAGAAGCGTTTTTCCACAACAGAAACGCTTTTACACAACAGAAGCGCTTTTCCACAACAGCTATGTCCTTAGTAAGTTAATCGTTCATTTGGCTCTCCGTGTAAGGAACACGTACTAGGCTATAAACGCACAAAGATAACCGGTCTGTGATTCAACTTACATCACCATACGACATCATATTAATAGTGAAATGATTTAGAATTTCAATCAGCACGAATTGACTATTTACCCCGTCGATTCCTGTGGGGGAGGGGGCGGGCATTAGATTCGCCGGTGGCGTGTGCAAAAATGCGCGGGAAACTAAGCATGGTCACTGTTAACGTATAAACTTCTGGTACCTTCCCGAGGGGGAGTCCGTCAGGGTTGTCCCTAGCTCTCCCCGTTGTTGTATGTTCTCTTCAGCGAAACGCTCAGTACAGTACCTCGCTGGACAGATGCGTGGGTTTTCGACTATTCAATGTACCGGGTGGGGCCAGAGTTAAATGCGAGCAATATGCCGACGACGTCACTTGTATTGTGTCGAACCTCGCCTCCTTCAAGCCTTTATCGAAGGTTTTGGCCACCTTCCAAGAAGCTACTAGTGCCAGACTTAACAAGACCAAAGGGCTGCGTTTAGTAGGTTGGCGCGGCCAATCCCTCCCATTCGATGTTACTTGGTCAAATGTCATGATCAGGGTGAATGACATCTGGCTAGGTTATGGTGCCCCGGAGGCCACCACTTGGGCCGAGAAGGCTGATCAGGTGGAGGCAAGGCTCGACACATTCAGTCGGAATTGGCTCTTCCTCCCTGGGAAGGTTACAGTTGTTAATCGTTTTATTGTTCCTCTCATCATCATTTTTTATGTGAAAGTGCAAACCAAACCTTGTCAAAAGCACCGTTCTGTAAAAGACCCCCTTGAGCGGTGGGCATGGTTTGGTCCACCTACCATCTAAACTACGCTTTCTCCTTTTGAAAGGTTTTTTCGTTGCGTTTGAGAATCCCTCGTTTGCCTTTTTGGTTAGGTTCTGGGGTGGGTTTCTTTTTCGCCACAATTGGCCCGGATCCTTTTCCAATAACCGGCCAAAGGCCACACGCCCTTCGGGGATGTCCGGATGTATACTCGGATTGGCGACTCACTTCGTAGAATCAAAGAGGAGGGTGTGCCAGATGTTCTGCTGAACGTGGCCCCCTCTGTATTATGTTCAATGCTCGCGCCTGTGTGCCCGTCGGCTTGCCATACCGCCATCTCTCCAGATGTGTGGCGGTCTGTGTGTTGTAAGTCACTAAATAGCCGTCTCCGGGACTTGGCGAAGAGGATTGCACATGGGGGCAGTCATCACTAACCATTTTCGCCTAGTCAGGTGGCGATTAGTGATGGGATTTGTCCCCATGTGGGCTGTAAAGCCATCGAGACTATGCAACACCTTTTGCTGGAGTGTCCCTTTGTCCGGTTGGTGTGGGAATGATAGTTTCACGCCGTTATTTGTGTTATTGGTTGTTATTGTTGTGTTATTGGTTATTAGTGTTATTGGTTGACCTCAGATGACTAGTGACCTGACTTAGCGTGTGTAGTTGGCAGAATTGACGTCAGTGTGTTTATGATGGGAGGGGGGGGGGGGCTTGTCTATACCAGACAAGTCTTCCTGGAGATCCTCACTAACAGCAGCCCTGGAGTACAGGTTCGAAAAGAAAGACCTAAAATATACCTCAGAAGACTAGTGACATGACTTAGCGTGTGTTGTTCGCACAATTGACGTTGTGTTTATGAAGGGTGCACAATCGTTCAAAATCTCCCAATGAGTCGTTATTCACATCTGGTCGGTTTTCCCTCAAGTTACCCTATTATATAGTTGACTCAATGTAATCAGTCTTACATGACACTCGTAACTCCCATATAATAATGGGCTTTGCGACAGTGTCTATCCACGGTCGATCACACCTCACATCACCAAAGTTCCACAATAAGTAGTAAGTGGCTTCCTGAGCCAAAGTGACACAACTTAGAATACCAGCCATAACATATAGTCAGGTTTCTAGCCCGGTTTCATTTACACGTTTGAGGACGGACGGTTTGCTGGTCCTGATCAGTTAAGGGCACAGGGGGTCTGGGGAATGAATATATATGAAATTTCCTTTTTTTCCAGGCGGCCATCTTGGATTCTGGCCGCCATCTGGAAGTTGGTGGCCCAAGCAACATGCCATGACCATCATCTGTTTCAGTGAGCCTGGAAACACCTCAATTGACCCCTCATTTGTTCATTTCTGATTTTTACAGCCAGATATATGACATTTCCTTTTTTTTCAGGCGGCCATCTTGGATTTTGGCCGCCATCTTGGAAATGGGTGGCTCAAGCAACATGCCATGACTATCATCTGTTTCAGTGAGCCCCGGAGACACCTGAATTGACCCCTGATTTGTTCATTTCTGATATTTACAGCCAGATGTATGACATTTCCTTTTTTTCTGGCGGCCATCTTGGATTTTGGCCGCCATCTTGAAAAATCGGAACCGATAAAGTGGGTTCCACGGATAAAATCGATAGATAGGTCGAAAAGAAACTCCATGCCAAATTTGGTACTTTTGTCCGGCCGGTAACGTTCAATTTGCTAAGCCACCTGACTATTACCGACATTTTCATGGTTGCTAATAGTAGTTGCATTAGAGGTCATTGTCTTAAACTCCAAAATTCGCAAAGTAGGATTAGTATTTTCTAATAGGGTTGTGAATGAGTGGAACGGTTTGCCTGAGAAAGTTGTTCTTGCAAGTAGTGTCAATGGGTTTAAGAATGCTTTGAACAAGCACTTTAATTAAGCATTGTAAACGGGTCTGAGTGTTTGTGTCTTCAGTTATCCCCCTCTCCTAAGGGACTGGGTCCTTGATGGGTACTTGAGTGTCCCTCCTGATCCTTTATTTTCTACTAAACTAAACTAACTTAAACTATGTCGATTTAAATCGGTATATGTCGATTCCCCACGGCGATTTGGGACTGATGGCCCGCCATAGTATAGCATGCATTTTAGTGTTCGCTTGGTGGTTGCCCGGTTAAATTTTTTATGTACAGTAATAGGCTACAACAACAACAAAAATGCGTAAGTTAGTTATTTTTTGTATCAATGTGGTAAAGTTTTAGTTAAAAATACCTAGGCCTTAGTTGGAAAGTTAGACTTCTGTACGAAGAAATTAGCTACTTGTTGGCGCCTTTACTGATAGTAATGCTTCTTTGGATGATTGGTTTCAAGAAACACCAGTTCTGCGAAAGGCACGTTAGATTTCAGTCAAACTCTCAGAAAATCGACAAAGAAATGGACGTAGGCCTACATCATATAGCGTTTGATTATACCTACTAAACATTAGCGTTGCTCACCTAATTTTGCATTTGTAGGCCCATAGCTTATGCCCTAGCACATAGCCAGGCACGTACAGGTAAGTTTAATTCATAGGCTTACAACAAGTTATACTACTGTAGCTACAGTTAAACGTACAGTAAATGCAAAGATTCATTCATATCACGTTTTGTTTCAGAGAGGCTTACCGTTCTTTATTGGAAGCAAAATATATTCTTCCTCTTTCAATATGTCCTTTTTAAAGAAAGTCTGAGAGATATCCCTGGTTAACTTTGACTGAGGTTTATGTGTTAACATTTTGAGATCAAACTATTACTGTAAAGTCTCTTATTTCTCCAGTTTGATCATTCCATTATTTATTACATTACAGTTGTTGGTGGTTCTCAAATTATTTTGTGAACGACAATTTCACATTCCATACTTATTTTAACTCAATTTGAATTAATGTTAAACTTTAAAGGAGAGTTCTACACGAGTACAGGCCCCAGGTGCTTTATATAATAAGGACAAACTAATTGGTTGCTGGAAAATACCCCAACTAAATAAAATGAACAATTCAACAGGGAAATGAGAGATTTGATTCAGAATGTTTAATGGTTGTCAGAGACGTCCAAATTTCAAGAACCAAAAGAAATCCTGGAAAATTGATCTTAGGGTCCTTGAAAGCTTAATGGGGCCTTTATGTCCCACCTGATCTCTCGGTTTTACTAACCTACATCATGCATAGCTACAGTAAACAGCTCATGAAGCCTGTCTAAAGTTAGTCAAGTTAAATTTGATTATTTTCAAATTTGGTTTTGCACATGTGGTAATTGAAAATATGAAAGAATGTTTGGGTGAGGAACTTTTAAAGACATTGAATCCATTTCCTTTTAATACTTTTAGTATACTTGCTACTTTGGTAAAAGAAAGCTAGGCAAGTGTCATAGTTTATTGAATGTTCCTATGTGTAATACTCTATAGATTTGGTACCATTTACTGACCAAATTTAAAAGCTTCTTTAAAGACCTAATAGATTTCTGCTTGCAGAATGTTCTAATATATCCCATGGTACCTTTAAAACAGGTATATGGTACCTTACCTTTTGCCTGATGCTGTTAGTGTACCAGTGTTTAGCTCTGGTATACGGTACCATACTGTATATTGTACAGTAGCTGGATTTCCAAGACATATTCTTTTATATCTTTTTTACTTACTAGGTGAGCAACCTGGTGGATTTTAATTTTTGGAGAAATTCCCCAATATTTCAGGTAGTTATAGTAAATAAAATGGAATAACTCACTTGATGGCAATTTGGCCATCTATACAATAGCTACTCCAGTTTGACCACAAAAATGCAAATTGTCAATATTAGCACACCTTGCACAGTTTTGATCTTACAAGGTAATTGCTTTTTAAATTCAAATCTCGTACCATTCCATGCAGGTACAGTAACCTTCAAAATGGTTGTTTTCCCAGAAAGGTAAAGGGGTGGGATGCTCTACAGTACACCTTAAAAGTGCAATATTCTACTACAGAAACTTGTGCATCAAAACTGATCAATAGTGTCATATCTTCTTTTTTTTTTTTTTTTAATATTTTCAGGGATGTCTCTTCCTTACAAACTCTGTAGCCAAAGTACCAGTTAACCACTTTCAAAATGCCTACTCAGTGTTGCATACCGAGATGTCATGTCCTATCGTGGTCGAACAGGACATTGAAGGTATCGCATCATACCTTCCCAAAGGATCCGCAGTTGTTCAAGAAATGGACAAATTTTGTGCGCTACACAAACAGGGATTTCCAGCCGTCTTGCTTCAGTACACTTTGTAGTAAACATTTTGCGGACAGCGCAATCGTCAACACTCCGTACATTTCGTTTCTAGAGGAGAAATACGACGCATCTTCTCTACGAATTAGACTGAAAGCTGACGCAGTCCCTACCATACTTTATGCGTACAAAGCTGAGGACGCAGAGAAAGCAGATACTGAGGCTCAGATTAGTACAGAGGATAATGCTATCGCTATCGCTGGTGAAGAGCCTGGACAAGTTGCTGTCGATGAAAAGGAGATAAAATCGGAGATAAAAATGACATCAGCCCGTAAACACAGAAGAAATGTTCTGGTGAGTGTCATGCGAAGGAGACAATAAAAAGGGAAAGATTTTTTTGGGGGGCATGATACAGACCCAACTGGTGCCAACCTTTCTTTTGCATCAAAATATGGAGATTTTAGAATTTATTATCACCCATTAGGTTAAATATACAGTACTTAGGGAGATTATGGGCCAAATTCAACTAAAAAGAAGAGAAAAAGTGATAACTAGTATTAAAGATAAGATGATTTTGTGTCGGTTTTCACATAACCGAAAGTTACCAAAAGAGAACGGAACAGAACTAGGGGTAGTATGATGTGATTGTTAGCATGCATACTGTTATAGAGTAACTACAATGACAAGTCACATGTGCAATAACTTAATAGGCTACAGTATGTACAAGTAATTGTTGCCCTAAAGTAAGTACTGCAGAATGCAATAAAAAACAAAGATGTTTTTCCAGATTTAACAAGGTAAAAATACATAGTGACCTATTTCTAATTGCATTCTACAAAATCTGGCACATTCTTGCAAGTTCCGGTTGGGGGATGGAGGGAGTTAATGTTTTAAAAACCAGTAAAACTTGGAGAGTTGGCTGATCTGGATTTAAAACAATATAACTTGGACTAGTTTAGTTTTCTAATTTAATGGACTTTGTAGTGTATTTTACAACAAAACATTCAACAGGGCATTCAAAAATATATTTTAAAAAAAAGGTTATCACAAATCTACTCAAAAGTCTTTCTATCCTCTTTCATGATTCCTGTTTGTGTTTTTTATTTTTTTGGCTTCCACACAGCACTTAGTGAGACTCACAGACATCAACGCCTACATTACATGTTTTTTATGTGGCGGTTACATGTACAATGCAACGACCATAACAGAATGTTTACATTCATGTAAGTAACTTCTTATTTCACGATTCAATATGATCACTTTTCAAATTAATGGGATTCTTTGTGTTTTTGCACAATGTCAACAAGACAAGCTGCAGCAGCTGCAAAATTATGCAGCAAGGCTGAATCAGTATCAAGCGGTAAAGATTATCCCTGTAGAGCCTGGCTGCACCTGATTTTTGACAAGATAGCTAAGTGATTTTTAGTTCATGCACGTTGTACATGAAACAATTTTGAACCCACATACTGTAATTCCTACTTACCTACATGCAGGGTCATAAACAGGCAAATTTGTGCATTTGTTATCAGCCAATGTGGCCGCTAATTTGGCCGGTTGCTTCACAGAAGAACCGGTAGCCATGGTAATAAGTATATTGGGTATCTCTCAATGTTATTAACAGATCCAAAGGATAATAACAAAACAAATGCCACTTTTCTAGAATGCTGTTATCCAATTTAATCCATATGAGAATATTTTGTGTCCAACAAATTTACTACGATATTTCTGATTTAGATGTAATTTGGACTAAAAGCCACTGTCAAATTTAGTACCACTGATATGGTGGCATCATGAACTGAAAAGCTTTAGCCTCTCATCCAACATCACAGTAGCGAACATCACTGATAAATACTACTGGTAATGGCTAATTAAGTACTATTGCTGTAGTTTCACCTCAAAGCTTGCAACATGCATACCGAAAGAAGTGATGGAAATAAAATTTGCTGCCCTCCATTCTTGCTACCCCCACCCCCCACCAACACCACCGTTGAGAATTTATCTTTTTCCTTTTCTCAATTTATTAGTTTGCAGAAAATGTATCTTACAGCACTTCCAGAAAGATAATCGATGTCCGACATGTGACATAGTGATACATGAGAGCATTCCATTCAGCTTTATCAGGTGACTAGAATTTTTCATGCATTTCATCTCAGTTTTGAAAACCTTCTATATTCTTTTGAGAAAAAGAAAAAGCTGCTACAGGGGTCATAGTGCACCAGTGGTTCTCATTTTTTTATTTTTCCAAGCTTCATCAAAGTGTCTTACTGCCATGTGTTCCATTTGCCATATTGGGTACAAGAATCCTATTGCTTGTGAGGTCAAATCTCCTATAGGTCACCAGAGGTCAAACTCTGAAAAACCTTGTACATGATATCTAACGATGGAAATTGAGGATACCTCTTATAATACTTGGTGTGTGGATTCATAACATGGAGTACAATACCCCTATTGTTTTTGGTGGAGGTGTGTATAGCCACGTACAGTAGACTGACCTGTGTTTATCATGCCATAGTGGTATTGTAAAAGCTACAGTAGTTCTGGTTATACTAACAAGCATAAGTCTTTTGCATTGAAGTCATCGAAACCTCAATGCATTTTGCATTCTGGTTTATTTTTCCAAGCTTCATCAAAGTGACTTACTGCCTTGTGTTCCATTGTTCGCTGTGAAACTGGAGCTCAACTTTGTTACAACTCACAGTAAGAATTTCAAGAGAGACAACCTGGTCATTGCATTCCTCACAATGCATCCAATGCAATGTGCAGTGATTGGACCCACAGGCGAAATGTGATGTTTTACATAGATCTGTATGGGTCTAGCTGTATCTAGTTTTAATTTTTCTTCATAACAATATATCTTAAACGTATGCTTCGAGTTGAAAAGAAACGTTATCATCGTCTAAATGTTCTTAACTTTATCACAGTTGCTATAATGTATTCCAAACCGCAAGCTAAGAATGATGTGCATTGATTAGAATTCAAGTAAAAACTGCAAAAAAGTTGAACAATCTGGGTATAGTTTATAATCCAGAGGAGCTTCCTCCTCAAGATACCGGTTGTCTTTGTGACCTGACCTGACCTGTACAGGAGGAAGCTTCAACTTCTTCTTCCCTACCAACATTATCATTGTCTTGGAATCTAATATCATGAAGGTATTGTTGTGTGTGTGTTGGTGGGCGTAAGGGGAAGGGGGTATTTGTATGGTCCCTTTCAGCACCCACAAATATATAAAATAGTTTTCTTAGCACAACCTTGCTTGTAGACCTATTTACAAACCTTATTTATAGCCTCAATATGCTTCATAGTGCCCAATTTGACCATCAACAGCAACTACCTGGTCCCACCCCCTTATTTTCAATATCCTCCATTCCCACATGTAGTTAGCAAAGATTAGACAATACTTTGAAATGGAAAAAAAAAAATCTTTTGTATTACATATCATACTTTGAAGCAAGTGTACTATAAATTTGAAAACTTACAAACCAAACATGAAGCTTCTTTTGAACAAAATCAGAAAATGTATTTAAGCCATGTTCAGATTCTTTCCTGTAAATCCCTTCTTTTTTTCCCCCTTCCAGACAAGATGGCCATCTTCAAACGATTATTAATAAATTGCTACCAAGTTTTGAGAGAAGTAAGTAACATGGGCAGATATAGGGCTAGTGGGTGTGAAACATTTAACATTGCTTTATTTCAAGAACTCCTGTCCTTCAGTTTTTACCTCCTATCATATCACCATCACCATCGGTTTTCTTGTAGATCCGGAGATCAATCCAGGGAATAATTTATCTGGATTCAGAAAGCTATGAAAACTGGAAAGCACTGTCTACACATGCAGAAATGTGAGGCAGATTTTCCCAAACGGAAACAAAATATCTTCAGTATTTATTGAGCACCAGTATCCGGTTCATTCCAAACTGTCAATGTTATCCTGGACTTTGATGTATCAACAAACTGGGACTGCTTTGTCTGTTTCCAAACATGATGTTTATACTTCTTTATTGATTAATGTGCTTTATTTGAACAGTTACCTGGCTAGCCGAAGCTCTCCAAGTAAAAACCAATCAATAACAACTTACGTAAAACGTTAAAGATGAAACACATCAAAACAAAAGAAATTTGAATCACAACTTTTCAATAAAATGCTTTTATCATCAACCACAAGGCTCTGCTACTGTAGGTTGTATATACCTGACAAAGCAAGATATACAAGAAGAAAACATTTAAAACAGAAGGAATAATTTACTGTTCCTATATCTTGTGTACTAGCTTTGAAGTTTATTTTCCTTTTCTTAACCAAATTTGCCCTTGGGTGGAGATGGGGGGGGGGGATTCAGAAAGTCTAAGGCCAATCGGGTTTAATGGCCACCAGGTAAATTTTGTATTCTTTTAAATTTGCACATAAAACAATTCCATATTTTAATGGTAATTATGATTATTTGTTTTTACTTTCTTTGATAGTGGAGAAGGAAGGAGAGAAGAAAGTTCTGGACATGCAACAGGAAGAACTTCCACCAACACCAGGTACGATCAGTTACCCGGCTTCGGTTTTCTTTATTTAATTATATGAAAATTGTATGCAGGTATGACACACTTTGTGGGCATTTTAACTGTGTATGAACAATGACTTATTTAATAAATCAGGCCTTCTCTTTTCAATGTTATAGTGTTGTGTGTGAATGCTCACACTAATTATTGCCTTCCATAGACACACTATGTGTGTGAGAAATTTGCCCCCTCGAAAACCACACTCTGTGGAGAAGAAACATCTCTAAAGTGTTAACCATATCAGCGTATTACACCACGCAGGTGGTAGTAAAACTGAACATGTACACATGAGATTTGATTGTCCACACGACCAGCACCACGAGGAAACTGAGTCTAAATCCTACCAGCAAGAAGGTTACCTCTTACCAACTCACACTTGCTGTTTGGCAGAGCTGTTGAGCTGACTATATTGTGTATTTTGTGTTTCTGGTTTGGTTTGTTTTTGTCCTCTCATTGGTTTGATACAATTGTTTTTACCATGACTAACCTACATTGGTTAGGATTGGGGTACCTACTCCAGTCCTCCCTCAGTGTTTGAGAAAGTGGTCAGATGCGGAGCAATAGTGTACACTCTTGTCCCTCAGAGGGGACATTAAGTGGTCCCTGGTCAGAGGGGATAAATAGTGGTCCCTGGTCAGAGGGGACATTAAGTGGTCCCTAATCAGAGGGGACATTTAGTGGTCCATGGTCAGAGGGGACATTAAGTGTTGCCTGGTCAGAGGGGACATTAAGTGGTTCCTGGTCAGAGGGGACATTAAGTGGTTCCTGGTCAGAGAGGACATTAAGTGGTCCCTGGAATAAGCTTGGTTGAGAGAGACATTTCCATGCCTTGTAATTCTCTGAACATGCAAGCTTGATTGAGACAAAACCCCAGTGCCCATCCAAGACCATCACACAATGGTAGGGATTTTTAAAGAAGTTTTGGTTGGGTTCCTAACCTTTTAGATTTCCTAAACTAAACTAATTGCTATCTTACAATGTGGTTCTAGTATTATTTTAAGAATTACACGAATGGAAAGTGCAATTTTTCAGTTTCAAATGCGGGAAAGCAATACACATTATAACCTGATCACTCCTAACTTGTGCAGAAATAGAACTGCTGTATGATGTGACTTGGTTACGTAAAAGAAAGAAAAGTACCAGGAAAGCTTGCTTATCTGAGGCTATCTGTCATAAAATAGCTATTGTGTATAAAATGCTGTAAATGGTTTGTAGCAAAACAATGTGTCAAGAGGGTCTCAATTTTTTATTGTTTTTCCAGCTCCACTAAATCCAACAGCAGAAGTCGTTCCTATTTACAATAAGATGGTTTCTTCAGCACAAATTTCCCTTCAGCTTGATTACCTAGGGTAAGTTTTGCAACTGGACGTTAAAGTTCCAAGGTAGAATGTCCGTCCCGTTGCAACATTCTTACAACAATTTCAAAGTGCTTGAAACACAACTGGTTTATAGCTGGGTTTATTGGGATGAAGTGGGGTGATATATCCCTTACATACAAGGTTAATTAGTTTACTGTACAGTGCAGAAAGATTAGATGACAGTAAGCTGTGACCATCTGTAATGCCAATATACGTCCCAATTCAGACCCAAATTCCAGCTAATCTTTATCACATTTGAAGGATGTTTTCAAGGTCCCAATGTTCAGAGTCGGGTTCAACCTACTACTCAATAGTGGTTCATGATCCATTCGAGTACATTGATAGATTCCTGCATGATTTAGATGTTGAGTAGTATAAACAAAATGGTGTGAAGTTTAATTCCAAAATGACCACGATGACTGGTCAATGGTTACTGTATTAAGGGAACCATGATTGGTTATGCATTTTTAGAAGGTTTGTGATCGATCAGTGCAGAGGACACTTACAATGTTTTTAAGAATAGAGATTATAGTTATGCAGATTAAAAAAATCGCAAAAGACTTGTGAATTTTCTCTCAGTCACTTCCGATGCGTCTTTCTTTCTTCATCTCTTCATTCAAGTGTTGTATCATTCGTTCTGTGCTGAGACTATTTTAAAAGCTGTCTTCATATCACCAATGAGTAGTTATTCAGCCTACGTTTGCTCACTTCATCTCGCCGTATTTCCTTTAAAACGATTAACACTGTGAACTACCAGGTGCATAGCGACGTTACGTTTTTTTCTCACATCCATCCAACATTCAGGGTCAAAAGTATGTAGACAGAAAATCACAGAGGGTTTGCAAGTTTTCACCATAGCCAGCTCTGATGTATCATTCTATTTCATCTTTTGTTCAAGTGTCATGTCATTTGTTCTGTATTCACACTTATTTATTTGCTGTCTTTATATCACCAGTTGTTATTCAACCTTATCCTTGTTTGTCTTAATACTCATGCTCGTTCTCCGTCTATTTCATTTGATTCAAACCTACGTTTTGAGATTTGATAAAAATGCAATGAAATCTTTTCATATCGTGAGCAATTTATGAGCATGTATCCCAGTGCACATCATATTAAATGATTTCAAACATTTACTTGTAACACAAAGCAAAAGTGACTATAAAAAGTAAATCTTATCTCCAAAATTAGGCATCTGCCTCTGATCTATGGAAAATCACTGGTTAACAATAACGGGAGGATTGGAAATAGTTTTCTATGTGGGATATGCTGTTAGTGTTAAAGAATACATTGAATATATTGAAAGTTGCCCATGACACCTTTGACACAGTCTACACATTGTAATTATGATTTGGTTGATGTTGATGCTTGTGAACTTTGACATAGTTTTGTAGTAATTGCTTTAAAACTGCTGGAACCTATCTTTCCTGTCTTTGTCTCTACAGAGCATCGTCGGAATGTCCACCCATAACGGTAAGGTCCCTTCTGTGTTTAACCTTTAAACTCTTTATTTAATCAGCATCAGTAATACAAAACCTGAGTCTGCAATTATCTCTCGGTGGGGATGTGACAGTTTGTGTGACAGGGGTAGGGAAGACAATGGGAGCAGGGAAGACAATGGGAGCAGGGACAAAGCAAATCCTGAGATGGAGAATCAAAATCTTTTTGAAGTCACAATTTACATTGGAAAACAACAGCTAAAATTTTGGACATTCCAACCCTTGAAGTTGGGGAGGGCGTGGTAGGAAGATAGTGGGAGCAGGTACAAAGAAAAGTTTGACATTGGGAAAGATTCAAGATGATTTTTTGAAGTGTCAGTTCACATCAGTAAATAAAAGATGTATTTGAAGCCTCTCAAGGTGGAGTTAGAGAAGGGAAGGGGAATCAGTAAGTTAAAGCTGTATTTGAGCCCTAAGGTGGAATGAGGGAGGGGGAGGGGATACACAGTGGGAGCCAGGAACAGAGTAAACCTTACGATAGAGACGAACCCAAGTCTCTTCAAATGAAGTGTCAGTCAACATAAGCAAATATTGGGGTTATTCCAAAGCTTAAAGTTGGTAATGTGGAGGGGGGGAGGGGCCTTCCAAACATAACCCTTCCCCATTTTGATGTCTCTGTCATCCTGTCAGTGACTCTGGCATTGTTATGACTCTTGAGTAGTCAATATGTTTGCTCATGTGAAGTGAAAGAAATATCGTGTGCTAGCTAGGAAGCGACGTCATAAAAAGTGAGGGTGCTATTTCACTTCAAATGAAGCAAGTGGTGTATAATTTGTTCATCATTTAGTTTGGAATATTTAACATGAAAAGTTGGATTATTTATTTATTGGACACATGAATTTTCTGATTTGAGTGGATTTCATTTTAGGAATACTGAAGACTAATGCCAAGTCTGAGAACATAACTATTACGTGAAACCTTGAAAATATCAAGGATTCATCGACAGTTAAGAATTTAAGGTTACTAACTTCAAAATTCATATGCCACCGACCCCCTCCCACCCCTCTCCCTCTCCTTGTGGCCAAAATGTGTCAGACTTTAACTTAACCACACAAAGAATTGAAGACCCACAGCAGTCTTCTGCAATTAAGAAGCGATCTCAGGGAGTAAGTTAGTGTTCACATTTTGAAGTTCAATTTTATGAAGTTTACTTCCCATAAAATTCTAGAGTGTAATGAATGCACAAAAGGTTTGCAATGTGATACCCAGGGTGGCTGGACAGTCAAGCAATTGGTGCACTGTCCCACATCCATCATGACTCCTCACCTCAGCAAAACCAAGCATTCTGCATTCAAATATTGTTGGAATCCTACAGCTACACTTAATAAAACTCTTCTCTTACTGGCCTAACTGATTATATTGTACTGGTTTCGATACGTAAACATGCATTGGCATATATTTACCACTGTGCAAACAAGTATGTACAATTTCATGACATCTCTTCCAACTTCCTATTAATTAAACTTCATTGAAATAGTGCATTTTTATTGTGTATATTTTGTAAACTGTATTAATATGGCCAAATAATGTAAGATGCAGTGTTTCCCACAAACTTTGAAACATCATTCATGACTAGCCTATCAGCCTATGCCCCCAAGTTTTTCATATCATCTCCTCTGTCGTCCCTGTGTCATCTATTTTGATGTCAGGTCAGTGGCCACCCTATTGATAACAGATGAATATTTCCCTGAGTCTTCAGTCATTTCACGATTTACATCCATCATTTCAGGATTAACTTCCATCCAATGAGAGACAAACTTATCGAAATTACCAAACAGGAGGATGATTCTTTTCTTCACTGACTCTTGTTGTTTTAAAAACTTCTCGAATTTTCATCCCTCAGCCTTTGGAGAAGAATTTTATTAGAGTTTCCAGTCAAGCAACCATAAAACATGTTCAGAAATTCATAGCTCACAAACTGAAGCTTAGCGAACGGATGGAGGTGAGTTTGTTGCTTCTCCTTTAACGATGACAGTCTTTGGTATTTGTGCTTTTTAACGTCATAAATTTAAGACCAACAACTACTACGGCTGGTTTTGTACAGACCGTGTTTGACAAGTGATAACGGCATCCTTCTACGTATGATTACTCACCCACTGCTGAATTTCAGAGTTCAGCCTGTGATGTCTGAAGCACTCTGTAAGACACATATATAGTTTTTGGACCAGTTTCATCATCTTGGTATGATTTGATTTGCAGGTAGCCTACCCTTCCTTTAATGTTCAGTATAGTACCTCATGATTGTAGTAGAGTCGGTTTATAATAAGTGTGCACCCACGGTATGACATCAAAGAGTACAGAATCAAGTTGTTATGTAACCCGCCATCTTGTGTCATGCTTCCTTCTTATCGGCTCACTATATCACAATGATCTTGACAAACTACATACATGTATGTAGAAAAGCAAAATGTAGCTTTAGTTTTTATGATAATTGCTGTACATACTGTTGCTTTTTAATGAAAATGTTTGATGTGTGGAATTTTTTGTAATTTATGTGTATATTAAGGTATTATGGTTTGAATGTTCATAACTCAGTTAAGCATGCTGCATGTGTATTTATGATCAATTGTGCAATAAGCAACATATTGTACTCACACATAAGACCAATTGCATGTAATTCAGTATTGCTCCATGAGAGAGTATCACATCTTTCATTTCAACAACAAAAAACAACAAGTTAATACTTTCTTTATTGATAAGATATTTCATTCAGTCAGCCAACAATATGTCCGACAGTTTCTTTGACCAACGGGATGTGTGTTTATAGCCTTGAGTTGATAGTGAGACATGTACATGTATTTCTTGTTCCCTGACTTATGGTAATTTTCTGGTCATGTGCTTAGATGAATATTCATGACTTTCTTTCAGGTTGATATCATATGTGGTGAAGAGATTTTGCAGCCTGCTGTCATCCTCTACAATCTAAAGAGAGAGCTCAACAAAGAACTGGTGAGATTATGTTCTTATTTATCTATAAATTTCTCACTTGTTTTATTCATTTAGTAATGATGCAGGGGAAAAGTTAGTTTGGATGAGTGACAGATCATTTAAAACATATATTGCAGTTAAGTACCATAGCTATTTTTTTTTTGTTGAAGAAAAAAGATTGTTTTTAAATATGAAAAGTATAATCTTATGTGACTACCTAAATGAAAGCACAAAAATAATACGAAACTTGAATATTTCTCTAAGAAGTCTCAAAGAACATGTTTTCCAATGCATGGAAAATTTGTCACTGGGTAAAGTTTGAATATATGACATTTTGAATTTTAGTGGTAGTTATTGTTTAAAGTTAAAATTCAGAGTTCAAAATTCAGAGTTGAAGTTAATGTTCAGTGAGTTGTCTTTGACGACAGCACTATGGATGACATCGTCACAGTCATGAACTAAATGTATTTTGTTCCTCTGTGCTCTAGTCTACCAAGCCTTTAGTCAAAGGAAAAGAAAAATATCTCACAAACCTCTGTGTTGTCATTTAACATGGACCCTTAGTTCTTGTGAGGCTAAAAACATTCCAAATGTCATGTTACAATGAGAAATCATTTAAAATGTCAAATGTAGAGCAGATTATTTAAAGAACATGTGCCATGGAACAATCATGCAGGACCTTCCCCTCCCTCCCTTCCCCCCCTCCTCCCCCTCCAACATACACACCATGAAGCTCCTTGTCTTCTGCTACAGTAATGGATGTTTTCTTCAGGTAAATCTTAGCCAGTTTCAAATAACTGCATTTAAGGTTAAGGAAGAGATGTAAAAGATTAATTTTTATCAAGTTGAGCCTTTGACCTGGCAAACTGTAGTATAAGCAGTATGAATAACTTGAATATCAGATAATAAGGTTAGGAACTGTTTATACTCTCCATACGAATGCTTTGAAGCATGACATGGAAGTATCGTAACAGAGTGGCACTAGAATCTGAAAATTGCCCCAACTGGCTGGTTTTGATGGTAGCATTCTCTCTTTTATTTTATTTTCCTAGATGGTCGATAACATACTGGTGCTGAGTTACAGCTTAGGAATGTCACAATGAGACGGTCACTTGCAAACTACTCTGGGTGAAGATGTTGCTGACCGGTGCAGTCTTCTATACTCCAGCCAATCCTAGGAACACCTAACAATCTGTATTCTCCGCCAATCCTTGGAACACCTAACAATCTGTACAGTCTCCTGGTCACTTGCAAACTACTCTGGATGAAGATGTTGCTGACCGGTGCAGTCTTCTATACTCCAGCCAATCCTAGGAACACCTAACAATCTGTATTCTCCGCCAATCCTTGGAACACCTAAAAATCTGTACAGTCTCCTGGAACAAGACTCCTCAGACGTTTAGGCTCCCCAGATCTCCCACTGAGAACTAAGCCACGACATCAGCTCCCTACCCCACAGAAATTGAATCGATGCCCAGGAGGCATGGAAACTAGCTTGGAGGGTGGGGACTTGAGGACAGTGTCAAGAACATTTTTTATTTGACAGGTTGGAATTTTTCACAGGCTCTTGCAGTCTGAATACATGAGATGTGTTTTCATGATGTCATATACTTCTAATGGATAGGGGTGCATGTGATTTAAATTGTTCTTCAAAGATAAAAGAATTATTTGATAGAATGCCATTCAAGCCTGTGACCTTTTTATATTGCAAACAACTTACTTATGACCAGCTTGATACTTAACCTAGTTTAACCTACTATTGTGTCGAAAGTGGAATGCAGATGATGTTGTTTTTTTAGAAAGGGAATACAACCAACCCTAGCTGGTTTAGTTTGAGCACCAAATTTCAGAAAAATATAATTTACTACTAACTCTTCCTCATAATTAGATTGCAAATGATCACAAACTATAAGTTACTTCCCTAATTTTTTCTCAAAATCAGCGTTGATAAGTGATGAAGTAATCTTTCAGTTTGATTTAAAGATTTCATCCCCTAACAAGTTTTTGAACAAGTATTAATCAAACCCCATATAAATCCCCAAATAAATGTTGGCATAGCATCACTACTAAGAGCACACTATGTATGTCTATACTAAAACATACAGTGTATACAACACCGTAAATGAACAGAAAACATGCACCTTGCACAACGATTTACTTAACGATGCAAACACCTCAATCTCGGTAGTGCAAATGATACCATAAGTAGTAAGATAGGAGCTACAAATACGACAGAAGTCATGAAAAGTTTCTAAAATTTCTGACAAATGCACAATTATACTTAAAATCGAATAAGATCAACCAATTAGACTTCACAAGAGAGCAACTGAGGAAGATCCAGGGGAGCTGGGGTGTTCACATTTCTGGTCTGTTTTTTTTTTCTCTGGGGAGGACGCACACACCCCTTGAAGGGGCGGCAACTTCATTGACCTCAAGGTCACCCAGTCCTTGTTTAAATCCCTGATCCGCCTCTTCAAAGTTTTCAAAACATTTGACAGTTTTGTAATTCAATGGACAAATGGCAGGCAAGAAAATAGACTAGAAAATTTGTTTCTAATTAAATAAGATAATTTTGTCTCTTTGATAACAAAATTACAAATGAGACACATATTGGCAGAGAAAGTAGATGAGACAAATAAGATACAGTTTACATAACATCTATTTTCTTTATCTCTCTCATTATCAAATTACAATCAATAACTCCAAACAACTTTGTAACATTAAATACAACATTTAGTAATCTGTATCCCTTGCTTGAAATATTTATATATAAAGTTGTGTACGGAGGTGTACCTTAACTTCATTGCATACTGTGCTTTGATATGTAGCAATGGTGTAACAGATTGTAACTGCTATGATGGCAAAACAAAAACTCTTATGCAGTAATCATTTTGATTTTAACAGCCCTAAATCAAAGAACTTAGTGGCTTTGATATTATGATAGACACAGTTATATGGTATCTTTTCAAATGCTTCATCCTCTTGACCTGAATTTTAATGCATGCACTAATGTAGAGAATTTCAGCACAGTAAACAAGATTTCACAGAATTTTAATGAAACTTTTCACGATAGCTGATGTGTAAACATGAAGAACAGAGCTTTTTCAAATAAGAGTATACCACCATACCCAGAATGAAAGGACTAATTATTCATGGCTTATGTCTACATCAGTAGTACTGTGAGGAGGAGAGGAACCAACAACAAGAATAAATACCTCTTTAATATCTCATCTTCCTTTTACAAGCCACAAGGGCAATCTTCTTAAGTTGATTGTTCTCATTTTATATGTATGTATGTATGTATGTATGTATGTATGTATGTATGTATGTATGTATGTATGTATGTATGTATGTTTGTATGTATGTATATGTATGTATATCATGCTGCAACAACAAAAATCAAATATATCAGATCATGCAATTTTATACATGTGTAAGAAAAGCCCATCTCACATTCCAAAACTTATATCAATAACAGAAACATGAACTAAACTGACCAATCTATAGCAAGCAAATTATATATTATACCTCTCCCCCCCCCCCCCCCCCAACCAAATACACAAAAACAAATAGAAGAACAAACAACACTTAAGGTATCTATGTTAATATACAGGTCACTACATTGCCGCTGAATGGCCTCTACATAGTTGTATGAACTACCAACGTAATATTCAACAATTTTATTAAATTTATTCAAATATCACAGCCAACATGATTACATCATAGCTACTCTATTCGATACAGGGTTATTTTCGTCTAATGCATTTGATTTCACTGCAGAAGAGAATGTCTCTGTTATTATCCCGCTTTTTAACTTGACACATACACTGTATACAGTAAGAACTAATTTCTTTTTCTTAAAAGAGTTAAAAGTTGACAGGAATGATCTTGAAGGCCTTACAGCTAAAAATTGAAGTCAAGTAAACGACCAATTGATACAATTATAATTCTAAATATAAATTAATACAGACCTCTGTATAATCATGTTTTTATATTTTCAAATGGTTCACATGTGAGCATGGATAATCCACCTGATATATTCATGGAAGTTTAAACATTCATTATGAATTAAGATGCTTCTGGCTTGGAGGTTTTTTTGTTTTTTTTTGGGGGGGGGGGGGTAGGGGAGTTGGAATGGCTCCAAGGATCTACCATTGTTAGATCACATAATATTATGTACAATCTCTGCTCTTGTCTTCATAAAGTATCTTCTCAAGGCCCTTTGGGTGAGGGTATAGTACAGTTGTTCTGAAAGAAGAGAAAGTATCGGAATGCATTAATGGATAAATGTCATATCAGAGTAACATCTCTGGGATATTTCTACCTTCAGATTCAGCTCTAATTTACATGATTTATAATAGGAAGTCCTAACTAAACAGTATGAATAGAGAGGTAGAAACCCACACACTCACACACATCTGAAACTTCCTGGATTTAGTCACACTCAATGAGACACAATATTTGAGGTCATTTAAGTACACAGACCAGGTTAAGGGGGGGGGGGGGTAGAGGGGGAAGAGGGGGAAAGTGAATTCATCAGATATCATCCTCAAATTGTTAATTAATTTCATTTTTCAAGCATCTCTTTGCAGCAGATATTGTATACACATTTGCTTCTTAGACAGGGAACCAATGTATTGACTGCTTAAAGTTGCATTAATCATGGAGGGGGGAAGGGGGAGGGAAGGAAGGAAGGAAGAGGGGAAGGGGGAGGGAAGGAAGGAAGAGGGGAGAAGGGTGTACAACCTCCCTTTCAACCACACAAAATAGTAGTTTTCAGCGCATCATTGCATGTAGACCTAATTATCGATCTAATTAATAACCTACATGTGTCTCACAATGCACCATCTCACGTCTAAAAGTTAAGTTTTATTTTTTTTGCTGGGGGATACCCCACACCACGCTAGTGTACATTGGAGTTTAATTCAATGATCCATGGGCCACAATCACCCTTTCCCAAAAACCTGTATTTGCCCCTCAAACCCTCTATGCTGTAACAATCACTTGAAAGTACACCAATCTAACTGACCTCAAGTCACCTTTCATCACCAAAACAAACCGGTTGTTAAACTGTAAGTACATATTAAGTATGAAGAAAGTATGAAGCAAAGACATTGTTTTTATAGGAGTCACATACATACTTTCATGGATACAACAGCAACATGCACACAAAGCATGACAACACAATACATATTTTTTTGCTTGCAACAAGGAATCAAAATACTACCATATATACTGACAGCACACGATTCTCATTAAGACCGGTGATGTTGGCCACTGGCAGCTACAGTATTATAATTTACATATGAAGGTTAATAAAACGGAACTACCTCAAGAAATATTGCTTATATATTTCCGCGATATTCAAGTCTGATTTCAAATCACCTCTTAACCATTTTCAAACTTAAAAAGCAGAAAGATAAGCCAGCAGCAGATTGGTATTTCCTTTCTTTGATTCTGACTGCCCATATTACTACAATTGTTTTTGCCGGAGTTACCAATAAAGGATACAACTCACCTCCCAATTACACAAGATTGCTCTTATAACTTTTGTGTCAAGCTCTGGACCAAACAGTGGATTGAGTTGCATAAGGTATGTACATAACCATCTGTGGAGAGGGAAAGAAAACATCAAACATGTCCAGAGTCGTTTAATTCAATGATTTATGACATGACCTACAGTACTGTGACTTACTAGGAGCTGCTAAAGTTCTGGAGTAACTGTCCTTGAATCATCACATGATACATCAAGCGTGACATCAAGAACACAGCAAATTTGGTTGTCCAAATAGCCAAATTTGGTTGTATGAAAACAATGTACCAAAACTAACAATGAAATGATCAATATTTACACTGTAGGAGGGATATGTACAACATGTTTGGTGAAGAGACCACCAGCTTTGGGCTAATCAAATTATGGTGGATCATAGGCCTACCACTAGTTTTATTTTATTTCAGTATACATCTCACTAAAGATGCGGATGATACTAATTTTATCATTTTCCCTGTATTTGGGGGTGTTTAGTTTCAATGCAATCTCTGAATTTGATGTAAAAAACTAACAACCTCCAAGGCTGTCCAAACCAAAGATGGGTCCTTTTCAAGGATCGGACAACCATTAAAAATTGCCCTGAAGTTAACTTTAGAAGTACCCACAGTCAGTTTACATGCTGTAGCAGTAAGGAATTGTGCAGTAGGCCTACAAACTAACTGTTTTTATGCACTACAGTACACATCTGTCAAAAGTATTCCAATTTAATACAGGTATCATCATCTTCTTCTCCTATACTAAATGCATTATAAAACTTCCCAAGTTAGTTTTAATTCAACTCGACTTTAGAGTTAAGTTACTCAAACCTCAAAATTTTTCGTCACAAATTTGGTGCAATTTAAATTGCTTGAAACAAACACTTCCCCATCATACAAGTATTTAACTTTAAACAAAAAATTCAATAGAAACTTACAATAAATAGCAACAAACAGCTGTTAGTACAAGCATAGTCTGGATGATCCTGAGAAGAAAATTGAAATATACTTATCATGTCAGAACATTAAAGATATTTCACACAGCTTCTATCTGTTAAATGTCAATATCATTGGCCCAAAATTCTAGTGTATCAAAAATTATAAAATTGAGATATACGTATCTAATACTTTTAACTCTGCAGATTATTCACAAAAATAAAGAACTATTCAAATATTAACTATAACACATCAGTGAGGAAATGATTTGAGGATAGTGGCTGTATAAAGCTTGTTAAAAATTGAGCATCGGTAACTGTAATTTGACTTCCTAGCTCATTACAACTTCAAATACTACATGAGAGACCAATGCACATCCTTATGATGGAAGAGTAATAATATATTTTTTATTCCAAAAGCCACACATTTTGCAAAATCATTGAATCAAAGAAAATCTTGACAAGATTTGCATTGCATCACACATTAATATAATAAGGTCGTGCACAGATTAAAGTAGCATTGGAAAAGGGGAGACAACTTGACAACCAAACTAGTGCAACATTATAGAGCTTAGGCAATGTATAGCACTTAGTATAAGTGAAGTTTCGGAAAACGCGAAACATACCCTGAAAATACCACACAAAGTTGTAGCCTGTGACTGTGTAAAGCATAGCCTATCGATAACAGGCCTAGGCCTACGTGTTCGCCTAACTAGTACTAGGACTAGTAGTACTCAGTAAGTAGTATAGTAAGTTAGGCCCACTGCTACAGTAGTACTAGTAGTACTAGCATAGCAATATTGTAAGTAACAACAGTAACAGTACTGCTTACCCTCTGTCTGTGCTTTTTGGCACGAAGAATGGACAAACTAGGCCAACAAACACCCAAAATCCTGTAATCACGAAGACAGTTAGTAAAGACGCAGCCATTTTTATGAAATATACAGTTTACTGAACGTTGCGAAATACTCTGATGTGCTGGTAAGTCATGAAGGATGTGATCGTACTGCAAACCAGTTTCGCAAAACAGAGAAAATCATATGATCAATTTCTAGGTGCTGACCATATTTGGACTGACTATCAGTCATGGGATCTGCTATAACGAGGGCGACTCGCGGATCAAACCCGAGATCAAAATGTCGAAAAGTACTCAAAAGTTAGAAACTGCCTGATATATGTGGAAATACCACCCCTTGAAATACTATGTTTTACAAAATTTGCAAATTATACAATGTCATTTACCCTTCTCTATTCGGACTTAATGCAATTTCCTAGTTGCATTCCTTTAGAAGTATATATATGTCTTTCGATCAAGAGTCACAATTTACGTTGAAGGATGACTTTTTGGCCTTGACATGTTACAGCCCAAGAAAAAGAAAAATTATATTGTAATTAATGTGGTCGAACTTTATGATAACGTCGGCTCCTAATTGCAGGAAGCTTAGTGCATGTCTATAATGTTGATGTTAATCCATTGTTTTATATTGTCTTAAGATGAATGATGAAAAATCGGAGTTTATCGTTTTCGGAAGCAATCGCCAACTACCAAAGTGCAATACAGACGTTTTATCCATTGGGGACACTCCCGTCCGTCGTACCCATAGTGTGAAGCTACTAGGTGTTTACCTGGATGAAACCCTCAATCTCAAACATCATATTTCCATGAAAGCTCGTGCATCAGCCCTCGCCATGTTTAATCTGAAGAAGATCCGGAAATATTTGGACAAGTCGACATGTCTCAAAATTGCAAATGCCATGATTTTCTCTCATATGGACTATTGCAATGGTCTTTTTATCAACCTCCCGGCTTCCACACTTCATCCCCTACAAAGGATCCAAAATTACACGGCTAAAATTATTCTCGGCAGATCAAAATATGATAGTGCCTCCGCAGCATTGAAGGAGCTGCACATCCTCCCCGTCAATGTCCGTGCCGAGTACAAGATCCTCCTCCTCGTTTATAAGTGTATACACAATTCAGCACCAGCTTATCTGTCCGAGTTGCTGGAAATTAAGACACCTGGTCGTTCAACACGCTCGTCAAAGGGCATCCTTCTTAAGGTTCCTTTCACACGCCGCAATTGTTTCGCATGCCGCTCTTTCAGCGTCGCTGGCCCTAGACTTTGGAACGCTCTCCCCGTCGACACAAAAAATTCAAAGACCATCAGAACTTTTAAAGCTGCTTTAAAGACTCATTTATTTAAGAAATCGTTTTTATAATTGTTTTGTTTGTTCAGCGACATTGAGTGTTTTTTTTTTTTTTTTTTTTTACAGTAATGTGCGCTATACCAAGTTTTACTACCTTAACCTTAACCTTAATAACTCAACCAAATGAAGAGATTGAGTAATTAAGGCAGCCCCCTTTCGATGACATTCGACACCAGTTGTCCTTGACAAACTAACTTCCATTCGCCTAATGTTAATTTGTTATCTGAGGAACTGACCTAATGGCCTGTGTCAGGGCCGTCTTAACGCATGGGCCCACTGGGCCCTGGCCCAGGGCCCCGCGATGTCAGGGGCCTCGCAATCGTAGTAAGCCCATGTCTTAATCTGGGAGGAAAACGTATTTAATAGGCCATTATATGCCTGATTGAATTCGATACTTGATAACTTATGACGAGAGTTGGTGAAACACTTGAGACTTTGACATTAAGTATTCGAATCTGAGTTGGCAACCCTGGAATATACAATGCCCCGAAGGCTTACAACACCAGACAACTCGGGTCCGAGGTCCGAGCACCAGTCATTTTTTCAGTGCAATTCTCACCCAGGAGAATATATCCGGTTGATATTCATTTTCCATCACTTAAAATCGATTACCGTCATAATATATATGGCCATAAATAAATGAGCCTTTCGGCACATCAATGATCAGGTGGAATCGATCCTAAATCTTATCTACTGTAATTACTTTGTGAGCTCTTTATAGGCATGTCCATGATGTCCTAGTAGTAGAGGTGAACTGCTCCTATGCTATGCGCGATGTCTAGACAACCCTATGCGTCCCAATGTATGAGTGTGTCATACATTGGAGAAAAAAAAAATCATTTTTTTTTAAATTCCATAACCCAACACCCCACTGAAGGGAAACATGGCTTATTTGAAAGAGAACAGTCATGGCTTTCAATTTAAGATAGTTTTAAGGGGGCGGGGGGGGGGGGGTGGGTTTGGGGGAGAAATTGTTAATTATTTTTCTCGAAACTTTGTTTACATTTCATTTGACCTCATTTGACCCCGATTTTGACCCCAGGTCAAAAAAAATCTAACTCCCACAAAAAAGAAGAAAAAAAAAAGACCTCCCAATACATACTGATTCTGTACAGAGACCTACAGCTGCATTTAGTTTCGGATTAGGGAGTTATTGCTCAAATAAAGCACAGAAACCCTGTTTTCCTAAAAATTTGTGTCATTTTTGGTCCAAGACTTTGAAATTTTTTTCTCAAGACTCTCCCCGGATACCATATCCAATTATATATCATTCGATTCCTTATGGTTTTCTACGCTGGTGGGTATTTTTTTTCTATTTTTTTTTAACGATATAGCAACTTTTTCGAACTCACTTGATTGAGGGGCCCCGCTCCATTGCCGGGCCCAGGGCCCGGTGATCTCTTAAGACGGCCCTCGCCTGTGTGTGTTTTACATATATCGCAGTCCATCAAGTTTAATCGAAACTTCAGATGTGAAATGATGTATTCTGAGGCATACTTAGGCTGTTCTCAGTAGTTAGGTATAAAAAAAGGTTATACCACACCGCACTGGTTTCGCAAATAATTGCTTTAAATTTTATGGTGTGGGTTGAAAAAGGAGGGGGACCGGGAGAACACCGCCACATTGTCCTATATCAGCGCCTGAGCTTGTCAGCTAAGCAAACATCCCTCAAGTTTCAAAAGAGTCAACTTGAAATTGTGTAAGACTTTAAAATTATTTCTGTAAACATAGACTGTGCGGAAAAGCCTGGGCACACTGTATAACAAAACTTAAAGACTTATACTGATTTTGTCCCAAATTGTTGACGTTTTTGAAATTTCTTTTGTAATGGAATTTTGTAAGAAAATGTGCATAACCTGTATTCTTTAATTATAGATCCTTCAACCCACCCCCCCCCCCCCAGCTCCACCCCATTGTTGTGCGTTCAAAGCATTAATCGTGTGCAATTCAATAGTGGACGAAAAGATAGCTTAAAAATACTGCAAGTCTCAGACAAGATCTGTCATTGGTCAGTCAAAAAGACGGTTGTCAATTTTGTCCAGTCGCCTTGAGTTTTATATCAATGGAAGGGGAATTGAATCATCTTATCTTAATCGAAAAGTATTGATTTATTCTGTTTTACTGGATGCCGAAATCTTGCTTTGAATGGAAAGACCCTTAATTTGGTGATACAGATTACACTGTGTAACTGTATAGGCGAACCGAGAGATATATCCATCTCCTTAAACGAAGAAAAAAGACGGTTCTTCAGAGTCACGATTAAAAAGTAGATATTATTCGACGAAGTCAGTTTATCGCCTATGATGAGTATAGGCAGAAAGCCTGTCAGAGTCAATCGTTCATTATGAACGGTGCCGTATATCGACGTAGTTTGATTGCTGTGTGTAGTTGCACGGGATTGCTGCGCAGAGAGGAGCGTTTCAGAAAGAAAAAAAACATTTCCCCGGTCTGAGCAAATTTGTTCCTCCTCACCAGCGGCACCTCATCTAATCCCGGAAATATCGTCCGCTCGGGAATATATTCATTACAAGTATCAAATGACAGGAAACTATGACCAAACCATGTCCTGGTTGACCTGTGGGAAGGTATACCGGGAGTAAATAGTTTTATTTGTGATATGCAACCACGCCCACACCCCACCAACTTTAACTTAGGAAAATCTTATCACATTTGGGCATGCCGGTTACCATAGCAGTTTCTTCGCATACAAGAAGAAGACTTGATGAAGTCTAAATATGACATCATCATGCTAAATATAGGCATATGCTTGAAGTTTATATTACTTTTCGTTACCGAATTATAAGTGTTTCTTTTCTGTAATGACGATAATTTATATCATGCATATGTGAAACCAAAGCTGGCAGCCCTTGCCATGACTCTTATTTTACCCAAAACGGAGCAAGGTTTTTTCTTATATTGGTAGAGTGATTGGACATATGCAAGGAGTTCTACACAAGCTACGCGTCATTTCCGATATGCAAGTACTAAATATAACACTATATACAGCCACTAATGTTATAGTAAAGTATATATGTATAAGCTAAATGCTTCATTCGTGACTTTGAAAATTTACTTTGTCAGACAAGTCAAGAAAGGTGTATATCACGAATCTTAGCCAAAAGGCCGAGAAGCCAAAATGTATGAAACCAAAATGAAACCAAATGGTCTATTTTCAGGTGGGTTCAATGACACACATTTGATAAAACTATATATCCGACACAGTAGTAGGCCTAAATAACATTTTCCATATACCTTGTTGTTAATAGACCTTAATGGTGCGCATCTTTACTTTTAAGGGTAATGTTGTCGTTTTCATTATGAAATTTATGAATTCAATGATTAATATTGCTTTTTGTACTATCAACAAAATAACTTATTTCACACAAAATGTCCCCACCATGACCTTATTTTCCCCCTGGGGCGGTGACTGACAGCTGAAGAAATATAATGCATATTCATACCATTGTAGGTGAAAGTTCAAATTTACCCGGCCCGCTAACTTAACCGTACCCTAACGTTCTTTGCTCGCGTTCGTGATAGCCGATCGCCGGTTAAAGCACATTCTGCGTCTTTAAATTACTGGATTTTTCGTGTTTAGTGTTTTCAATTCCCAAAATGAGGGTTTGGTCTTAGTCAACTTGACTTACCCTCGCACTCTGGGAGCAACATGGGCTTTGGTCTAAGTATTTACGGTGTTATTGAAGCTTAATAATATCGTGTGGTGTACAACTTATCTCCACAAGGAAGGCTCCTGATCGTAAGTTGCGTGTTATAAACATAGCCTTATTGGTAATATAGTATTGCACTCTACACACAAGGCCTAGGCCTAAGTCACTTACACTGTGTTGTTTCTACACTCGGTTTTTTCTTAGTATGTGTTACACGCTGGAAGTAATGGATTTCATCATCATCATATGTGCTTGAACGTAGCTTATTAAGGCCAAATAAGTAGGGTACTACTAATACTACTACTGCAGACTGCGCGAAGCCTTAAAGCATAGCGATATTCTAAGAAAGCGCGATATCTACATGAAAATTGTTTAGCTAAGTCAAAACAAAGTAGGCTAGGCCTAAGTCTAAACAGCCAAATTAATAATAATATGTTAGGCCTCAATTAATGTCTCCAACTGTAAGTTAGCAAAAGTTAGCATCATTGTAGTGCAACCACTAGCCTTAGGCCTTTACTATTAAGGCTTTAGTATAGGTTTTCAGCAGTTGTATAGTAAAGGCTTCATAATTGACGCACCTTCGTAATTGACGCACTTCAAATATTACTAGCAACGATAGGCCTATGGCAGTCAACCTAAACTTTTTGCAGCGAAGCAGAGTTACATATTTCATGAGTTTGAATCCATTTCAGGTATGTGCTGATCAAATTGTTGGTTTTATAAAGCTTTTAGCACCCTCCCCCTAGGTTTTGGAAAACTTACTCCCTAAAAATAACCAAAATGACCCCTAAGGTAGGGATACCACTACTCTCTGGGACCTGAGCTTAAGTTAAAGTTAGAGGCTCAGAGCATAGCAAACAGCAACCAGAGTCACTTACAGTTAGCCTATCTACGAATGTGTCAATTTCATGGTATGAAAGAACTTGACATGGCAGACATTTTGTGGTCAAATTCTGCTCAATTGTATGTTGTGTAGGCACAGAACAATACATATTTTGAGATCATTACAAGTGGGCAACCCATTTGCAAAATAAGCATCGCCAAAACCACAATAACACTCCCCAGGATCTTTTTTCATTACATGTATGTCGGATCTCTTTGCAACTTCTCATATAGACATTGTGTTAAATAAGTGCTATAACCTTTCATTCTGATTTGAACTACCATCGTTGACAGAAATCAATCTACTTTCTCAGTGTTTTCTGCAATGCTATACACAGCTCATAAAGTTTGTGTGTAAATCATTAGCTGTTACCTAGTAAACTTGGTCAATGACACTTGGTTAAATTCTCTGTGAGTTTTATGGAGAGAGAAGAACTCATTATTTGCTGTTTTTGTAAGGACAACCTCCATTATGAAGCATGTAATTGCCAAGGTGGTTAGGCTTCATGTAATATGTAGGATAGTATTTAGTAAGATAGTATTCATTCATTTCAGTTGAAGTTTTTGTGACATGAATAATACACTAGAGGTGACCAAAAGTTTCAGCATTTATGGAATAATTCTGGTATCACATCTCAAAATGCTATACAAAATGGTCAAATTGCCGTATAGTTGCAAAGCTCTATAGCTCTTTTGTACTTACTGTAAGAACCAGGCCTTGAGCAAATTTTCAAGTCCACTTGCCAAAATGCAAATTTCACTCAAGGCTATACTGATAGTATAGTAAAAACCTACAACATCAATATTCTATAAGGTTAGGCAGACACATGGTGCTTCATAATGCACATTGGAAAAATTGTATTTCTGTGCAGTATGAAATTTAAACTTATTGTTGATGAACAACATAAAACAGAAACATTAATATGTCATTAACTCATGCATTTTAATAGAGCGAAACTCGGAAAATATTTGTCAAACTTGTTGAAAGGTCCTCTATCTTATATTAATAATTTAGTACTCTTGTCATATATGTAATTTAAGTTCAGACAGGGATTACGTAGAGTTTGAACAACCGTAATATCATTAAACCTTCAAAATGTGATATTGCTACAGAACTCTAGATGGTGCTGACCACCAAGTGCATTTACTCACATGCTTTAGAAGTGAGTTATAGTAGCTTACACGTCTCCTGAAGTTGTGTAGATAACCAATCATTGACATATGATGGCATAAATCAGTCTAGACCTGTACTCAACCAGACTGTTGAACTCCAGTACACTTCACTGGACAAATAAGCAACAGCAAAATATCAGATCAACTGAGATCATCAGCAAACATTTTACATAAAACTATCGTGAACCTTACACAGTTAACCACCTTATCATATGCTTACTCATGATATTAAATAAAAAAAAAATTATTACTTTTCCATAAGGAAAATTGATTACAAATTTACAGTGGCTGCATTGTACAGTATGTATGATTTAAAAGTGGTTAATATGGGTTCGCAAAAAGTGCAATCGCACAATTTTTTGTGAATGTGAAGGTCTGTAACCTTGAAATGTGGCTGATACTCGAACCTGCAAACGTGCGGTTGTTTATCCTTAGCACAGATTATGTTATGGGAGGTGATAAATTCAGTCTGTGAAATGTTCAATGCCATCGCTGAGCAATGATTGCAGGTCCACACTCTTGTTTGCTGTATACTGTATGATAGATCAAAACCTAGATCTGTGATTTCATGGTTAAGCTATCACTTACCAGTGGCTATTTCCCATGATGCCAAGTATTAAAATGCACAAGAGACTGTAGAACTGCTGTGTTCAACTGCACTTTCTACTGTACAGTAATTAGGTCATCTGGGATATAATCATAAATTATCTAAATATAATAAATTATCTTTTGCAATGACATGTAATTCCCCAAACTTCAAGAGGCAAGCAAATGAATAGTAGTCTCCTTTAATGCAAATAAATTCGAGTTTCATCATTGTTTTGTAATTAATATTGTTTATTTTGTTCACAGCATAAGTTTTGGGGGTTTTGATTTACATTGTGCTTTAGCAAATCTTCACTTAACACTTTAACAAGCTCTTCAACTTGAGTTCTACTTTTTAACCATGCTAAGAGTCAAAACAGTGTCAAAACTTGTGTTATATGATGTCTGTATGCAACTAGTGGAATTAGTATAAGACTGAAGTCAATGAAGTTCCCTTATAATGGAACATCATTGCAGTTTCCTTTTTTTTCACTCCCATGCTGATAATATTTAAAAAAGTTAATCCAATCACCTTTGAAGATAAGAATACTGTAGGTTAAAGTTTGTTTACTCGCTGTGTATTGATACCTTCAGTAATGCAATGTCTCTTCTGTTTCCTTTGCAGGTAGCCTTCATAATTGCGGCTGAGAGGGTTACTGTGTTCTAGGCCAATAATCTTAGAATCAGTTCATTCACAGTGGACTTCAGACTCTGAACTGAAGTGCTTATTAATAACGTTAACTTTGATGACGAAGTGCCCAGACTGAACTCTCTGAGGACAATGTACTCTTTGATAAGAAATAAGCTAGATCCTACATTCTAAATTAACAAAGTAATAGTGAAATGATTCTGGTCTCATCAAGTGGAAATATCTTCCACTGTTAATTGTGTAACCGAAAGGTTACTACTAACATACTCAAATAGTGAAACAACCCCCACCCCACCCGCACCCCCACAAACAAAATGGATGAGAATTGGCATTGTTAAATAATATCATCAAACCATGTCAAAGCTTGAATGAAAGCAAAGTGTAAGCTATTTGCTAAAGTGCAAGATGCCTGCTTGTTGTATTTAAGCGATTAGAATGTGAGGAGTGTGCTAAAGACTGTGAACATGAAAATGACCTCACCTTCGTTACCCGCGGTCCAGTCGTGGCTCGGCCAGGAGCTGGAAACGCGAGGTATCGATGCAGTCATCTACACTCGCTACATCCTCAGTATCCTCCAGCAGGATGGGTATGAGCCTGATGTGGATGGGTTGGACTCGGAGCCGTTTCGATTCCGGAAGCAGAAGCAGACCGGAAGAGTCAACGGGAAGGGTAAGAAACGGAAAGGTCTCCTTAAAGTGAGTGCTGAAGATCGCAAGAAGATTGCGGTATTGGAATGTTTGCAGTCTGTAACCGAAGAGGTAAGAATTTATATACCCCCTTTCGTTTATATGAAGAAAACATGTTTTTTTGGGGGGGGGGGGCAAACTTTTGCATCCTATCCCTTGTCGTACAAAGCATTTGCTGAGTTGGCCTAATGATGGCTAATGATGTGCTGATATGTTGTACACTCATTGGGTGATCACTTAAAGTTATTGTGAAGTTATTGATATAATCTTCTGTTTGGTCATGTAATAAACCGCAGTGAGCACTACTGTGACATAGGATTTAGCCTTGGATACTGAGATATGGCACGGATCAGATCAAGTTGGTTTATGTCAGTTGTCAATGTTCAGTACACTTCATTGGCAACCAGGTAAAATAGTTTCTATTAATTCAACAGTAACACTAAAATTCATGTTACACTGCTCCACACAGTTCGCCATTAATTTCAAGGCAAAATGCAAGGTCTCCACCTCCCAGCATCAGGGGTTGAAATGTCAACACCTACCCTGAATTAGCATGTGTTCAAATGATAATAAATTCTCTGTAACAGTGTTATTTATGCCCTCTGTTGGTGATATGAGGACAGCTTGCAATCAACTTGTTTGGTTAAAAGTAGTCAAATTTAAGCTGTTTTGTGACTGAAAGTAGTGTGGATGCTCAAAGTGACATGTTAAGAAAATGAAGAGAAACCAAAGTATTTCATTATAATTATATATATAAATAATGAATATTTTATCCACCTCTGGTGAAAACTGAGGTAAAATTCTTGAGTTTCTAAAATCATTGATTTGGTTTACACAACTACTGTACAGTACTGTACGTAGAACCTCCAAAGCTACACTGTGTGTTTCAGGTACATATAAAGATGATAAAAGATCTCATGGCTAGAACTTAGTATTACAGTACAGTATCAGTGCTACTGTACCTGTATGGAGTTCGACATCTCTCTCCAAATGACCTTTATCATCAGTCTCCATCTCACTTAATAAAGTTACAAAATAACTTATTAGTTCTTACCCAACATTCGCCAATTGTTGCAAGCATCTGACACAGAAGACAGGATTTTCAAGTCCTCCCATTGGTGTCTTACTGTGACTACATAATATTGTTCATTGGTACCCTGTCTTGAAGTACAGTAATGTCATTTACAAATATTGGTAATTGGAATGAATACTCAAAAAAGATAGATCTTTGGCAATTTATCTGAACTCTCTACAAAATGTATGTCACCACTCACCAGTAGTTTCTTTCATTTAAGTATGTAAGTCTAATCTTATACAGTAGAGCTGAAAATGTACTAACAGTACAGTACAGTACTACATACATCTTGTCTTTAGCTCCTGCAATTGGTGTACTGTACATACTACATTTCTCAAGAAAATTTTTAAATTGGTTAGGTATCTAGAAATAAGTAAAAAAATTGTTTGCAAGAAAAATTTTGTTTCACAGTATTTTGGAAACAGTTCTGTCTGAACTATATATTTTGTATATTGTTTAGAAACCAAGAATGAGTACTCGCTTTGGAGAATATTAAAAGCAAGTTTTTTACGTGGCCTTACCATGGAACTAATTGCATTAAGGTAAAAACTAATAGAAAGTACTACCAGATATGTTCCAAGATAGTATTCTATTTTGCTAAATTAGTATCGCCTGTAAACATACAGTACCCTGATCACTATTCAAGCTATGTTAGACCATGGAGGTAAAAACACCTCCATGACAAGGAAATTGAATCTGTGTACACTTCCCTGTTACAGCCCCTGTTACATTCTTCAGAATGGCCAAGTTTTAAGCTTTATAATGATTGTTTACAAGAGAATTTCCCAGAATCTAAAATTGTTTAATGCAGGTACAGGGAGTGTTGCACAGTACATGTGTTGTAACAGACTAGATGTATTTTTACTCGATTAAGTATTATGTTAAAGTTTCGAAGCATAATTACAGAAAAGTCCAAGAAAATTGCCAACAGCGACCAATTTTAGTGGAAATTACAGAGGATAAGGAAATCACTGCTAAACTTGGAATTTCCATCCCCATTCCAAGGGGGTTGGGGGGGGGGGATGAAACGTAAACAAGATACCAGGTTCCTGGTTGGTTGTTAGAAATTAGAGTAGGTTCAGGAGTATCCTAACTATTGGCTCGAAATTTACCAAGGCCCTTGCAAACTGCAGTACACAGTTAAAGCAGCATTTTGCGTCCTTTTCTATGATTTTTCTCAACCTCACTGATTCCACTTTGCCATAACGACATACATAACTAGCTAATCTATTTATATTTTACTTCAAATGGTGGCATAAAAGTCGAAAATTTTGCAACTTTCAACTTTGTTGTTCTCCAAGATATTTTCCGTTGGGAACCCAATAAACCTCGCCCATAATATGAATATTTAAACACTACGAACGTCATTGACAGATACGTAATATAACACCACGCTTGATTTGTGTACAGTCTATATGCAGTTGTACCAGGGAGTTGCATAACAACTCCCTGGTACAACCAACGCGAAGTCTTGAATCTATTTTTAGCAACGGCTCATAACTAAACCTGCATCTCTGATTGGTTGAATTCAAACTAGTGGGTTTGGCGGAATTGTATACGATTAATTTTAACTGTGAAATTTGTCGAGGACACTCTTCTCATTTATCGACATAAATCGTTAATTACTCGCTAATTAACGCTCTTGGCAGGGTGAAACTTGGATGGTATCTTAGATTGCTGTTTTATGATTGATACATGTAAAAAAATCGATGCACATGTTAAAAAAGTGGAAAAAAGCGACCCAACGCAAAATGCTGCTTTAAAGTCCAAGGTGAACTTTATTATCACAGTTGTAGAGAAGTGCAAGTTGCAGGAACATTGTGCAACTAGTTTGACCCTTTGACTGGAAAGTAGAGTGTTTATAGTTTCACTGACCTAGAATCTCTGCAGGGAAAAAGATCAAGGCTACAGATCTCTCTGTTTTCTTAATAATGCCTGGCTTTTGATAACAAAGTATGTGTACTTCAGGTGACCTTGGAGAATACCCATCAATGCTGCCAAAACAACCAGAATGCAAAATGCATTGAGGTTACGATGACTTCAATGCACTAGACTTCTGCTTGTTAGTATAACCAGAACTAGCTGTTACAATAACACTATGGCATGCTAACACAGGTCAGTCTACTTTACGTGGTTATACACACCTCCATCAAAAGCAATAGGGTTCTTGTACTCAATGTTATGAATCCACACACCAAGTATTACAAAACCAAACCAAATCTCTAATAACTTCACACATTAGGGTTGCAGAGGAGTCCACTTATGGACAAGTTAGATTGGAATATGCCCACGAAACTTCAAAGAATCAACTTGAAAGAAGCTAATACAGGTCACTGGAGGTCAACCTGAGGTCAAAGGTCACCCAAATGCAGTTCGACTATTGTATTACAATAGCGTAGCTCTCAACCCTGTGTCCCTGTCAGTGGTAGTTTCACGAGTTATCAAGAAAAAACACATTTTGACCCATAAATGACCTTTGGTGACCTTGGATCACATCACGGTTATTTTGGAAAATGTGTCCCTACTTCATTCACAACTTGTCCTAATATAAAAGCCATGTCAGACTTCGTGACTAGAAGTTGTTGCAAAAATTAGCATAAGTTGGGAGTTTTTGGCACTTAATCAACCTTGAATGACCTAATGGTTTTTATCAAAAATGTTCCTCTTGATGATGTGCACTCTGTCCTAAAATCCCAACCTTGATGGACATTTGGTTCTCACGTTATTGCAAAAATAATAGTTTTTGACCCCTAATTGACCTTTGTTGACCTTGGATCATATTACCGTTATGTTTTGAAACGATCCCTTACCCCATTCACAACTAGTCCCAAAATATCAACCATGTCGGACCCTGTCAATGGTAGTTTCACAAGTTATTGAGAAAAAAAAACACATTTTGACCCATAAATGACCTTTGGTGACCTTGGATCACATCACGGTTATTTTGGAAAATGCGTCCCTACTCCATTCACAACTCGTCCTAATATACCAGCCATGTCAGACTTCGTGACTAGAAGTTGTTGCAAAAATTAGCATAAGTTGGGAGTTTTTTGCACATACTCAACCTTGAATGACCTAATGGTTTTTATCAAAAATGTTCCCCTTGATGATGTGCACTCTGTCCTAAAATCCCATCCTTGATGGACATTTGGTTCTCACGTTATTGCAAAAATACTAGTTTTTGACCCCTAATTGACCTTTGTTGACCTTGGATCATATTACCGTTATGTTTTGAAACGATTCTTTACCCCATTCACAACTAGTCCCAAAATATCAACCATGTCGGACCCTGTCAGTGGTAGTTTCACAAGTTATTGAGGGAAAAAAACACATTTTGACCCATAAATGACCTTTGGTGACCTTGGATCACATCACGGTTATTTTGGAAAATGTGTCCCTACTCCATTCACAACTTGTCCTAATATACCAGCCATGTCAGACTTTGTAACTAGAAGTTGTTGCAAAAATTAGCATAAGCTGGCAGTTTTTTGCACATAATCAACCTTGAATGACCTTGGATGACCTGATGGTTTTTATCAAAAATGTTCCTCTTGATGAGGTGCACTCTGTCCTAAAATTTGTTTGGCCTACAATGTACACACATAATGTTATTGATAGAAATGTATCAAAACCAATCTTTGGCCCCTCATAACTTGAGAACTGGGTGTCCGATTGAAGCGGGAGTTGGTTTCCTATATTCAACACAAAAAGCTCTATCATATGTCAACAAATTTTTAAACTTATCTTTGTTCTGTTTTGTTTTGCCCCGTATCTCCTAAAATGAGCATATTTTTTAAGATTTGACCTTTGACCTTTTGACCTCGCTGTCAGATGTAGTTTGACACGCTGATTCCAAAAAGCAACATGACAAGTCTGTGCGACCATCCTAACTGTACTTATTAAAAAACAAAAACATTGACCTCTGATAACTTCGCACACGAAGGTCGCACAGGGGTCAACTATGGACCATTTTGATCGGAATGTACCTTTGAGATCCGATTATGGCCACGAAAATTCAAATAACCCAAAAAACTGATAAAGGTCACCGGAGGTCAACCTGAGGTCAAAGGTCACCTAGATGCGGGTCGACTCCCTGATTACAATAGTGTAACTCCCAACCTTCACGGACATTTGGTTTTCAAGTTATTGCAAAAATACTAGTTTTTGACCCCTGATTGACCTTTGTTGACCTTGGATCACATGACCGTTATGTTTTGAAATGATCCCTCACCCCATTCACAACTGGTCCCAAAATATCAACCATGTCGGATCCTGTCAATGGGAGATATTGCTTGTTTTAATATTTTGGTTTTTGGCCTCTAACTGACCTTTGGTGACCTTCACAGGCAACACAAAAAATAGGGCACATCTACTCAATGTGGTACTCATATACACCAAATGTTAGATTGGTCCAAGCTTCCCTACTTGAGATACCGTGTTTACAAGCCAGGCGTCACACACACACACATACATACATACATACACACATACACACACTCTCCGCCTGCATGAATGCATAGGTTACGATTTCATCGAAACCAAAAATTATCACTTGAAACTGGACTGGACTTCAAAGTGTATGCTCTAAAGGTTCCATGTATGTATGTATTAGCAACTATACTTCGTGTGCATTTTTTATGCACTGTGGAATTTTGTCAGCACTGCGTGGGCTGCAACCCCACCCAACCCCCAGCTTATATCCCACTTCCTGGAGACCACCAACTTTCTCCACGTTCCGAATGGTATTGGTGGCATTGGAACAGTAGATAGATCAGAAGTTTGCAATTTGTTTTCCAATGATGACTAATGAAAAATTTTCATTTTGGAGCCAAGGTACAGACAACCAAAAATGTCAGCACATCTAAACTGAGTGATTTGCGGTGTTGGCCGGAAACATACAGTAAGAAGGGTCTTCATGTATTCTAGTGATCCAGGATCATGGCACAATTTTTGTGCGGGTGATATTGAAATCTTTCACGGTTGAATGGGGAAGCAGTTTTGAAGGGTACATTAAGCTTTAAATATATTTAATATATTACTCAACAAAGAATTAAAATTAGGGACATAGAGAAAATTCTCTTCTTAAGTCTTCTCATGGTGCAATATGTGCTGAAGGATTTTTTTTGTTCTTTTGTGCCAATACCATCCATAGCTTCAGTAGGATCTAGTGTGACCCTGAACCTTTGGTATTATAGATCAGTACTGTAATAAGTGTATTGCAATGTGGCAATACATGATAAGTTACAGTCCAGAGTCCTGCGGTAACAACATACATACATGTATTAAAACAGGTGAGTCATTCTCAGACTGTGAAACTGATCATTTCCTTGGATGAGTTCTGTGTTTTCTTTTCCTGTTTCATCTGCTCTGAGTCGATCAAAAACTTGATTTTGAAAGTTTTTGTATAGTTTTTTTTGTTTGTACTGTACATGAATGTCACTACTGCTTCATTACAATCTGCATACATGTACTATTACGGTGGTTGTTTACATCATAAAACGGTATGTAATGTTTGGTACTTTTGAAGAAAAAGTCGCAAAGGAAAGAACCTGGGCACGAAAACCAAACTACACAATGACTGATCCGCTCTCATTCCCAGTCCCCTTGCATCGGGACTGTGACTGTGTGACCATCATCGGGTGTGCATCACCATTCCCCTCGAAAGGGAACAGATACTACACATGATCTTAGCCAAAAGGCTGAGAAACAGTATGTGCTGTATGGTAACCAGGTTCCACTTCTCATCAGATTCACTCATTTAATGTGCAGTATAGGGCTAATGAAGGCTGTAATAAATTACAGTTTCTCAGTAAAAACTGTGTCAGTCTGTAAGTGTTTGAACAATACATGTCTTACATTTTGTTGCCTACTACAGAGAAGACAAGACAAGAATAGGATTTAGTGCCCCTGACCTGACCATACAGCTTGTTTGAGCTTAATCCTATTACCTTAGAAGTTACTACATATGGTCCTATTCAGTTACTTTGGCTTTTGCAAGTTCAAACCTCTGAAGTGTGACATTTCACTGCACACTTCCTTGTTGTGGAGAATGGTTTTAGGTCAGGAGATTACGCCAGAACTACTGTATTGCACACCTGATGCTCGACAACTAAAGCAAATCTAAGTAAGTAAAGATAAGCAGATCATCATCTTTCCCACTGCTAACAACAAAGAAAGCTTTCTTTTCCTTAGTAATCCTCCTATAAATTCTTGTATTTAACAACTTAAAGTCCTTGTAGTTGTATGGTAATTTTTTTCTTTTTGGCCTAACTCTAAAAAAGGGAAGGCCTTACTATGTGGAGGATATAAAGTTGAATATTTGGGGTTATAATCAGTTTTAACATTTTTGACAGACCTGTGTTAAGGAATATACCATGACAATTTACTATCATTAAAAACCAGCAACTTTTCTCAATATTGATAACAGAGTATATACCAACTTCAGGCTACAGATATGATTGCTGTCATTCAGTTATTATTGCACAGAACAACTACATCACAGCAGCACATACCTGCATTTATATTGACAGTACAGTACTAAAACTATCATATCAAATTGCATTTGGAGTTTTGACTTACCTGTACACATCAAGGAGGGTATAAGATGCAACAACATAATTTGTGTAAAGCAATACTTGTTTGTTATCATTCATGCTAACAATTTTACCTCACAAAGCTGATCCTAAAGTTGGGAGTGAACTAGTCTGATTCCAAATTTATCCAAGGAATTTAGTATTAAAACATACAAATTTCTGAGCCTTCAACACTACTACACAAATATTTGAACACCAAATTAATCCCAGAGTACAGTATGTTATGCTATTAAGTCATGCTTATTATAAACTAAACTGTTAAAGTAGAACTTTTCATTTTCCAGAAAAAGTAATGTATGATTTAGCCTTTGGGGATCACCACATACATTGGATGTTATATGAATTTGAGCTTCATTGTACTGTAGCAAAGAATGATGCTACATACTGTAAAGAATTGGAAAGTCAATCCACAGAAATTTGAATTTTTAATAAAATAGTAAGTTTGCGACATGTATGTAAAAATCTTCTATATACATCTTTGCACAAGTTGTATAGCGATGTGATGATATCGCATAGCATTTATCGATGATATACTGGATATTCCCTGATACTAGTTTCGCATCCATGGGGAACTTCTTTGATAAAAAATAATGAACAGTGCAAGTACTGTATGTCCTTACAACTGATAACAAACTACATAATCCACATTGTAAACAGAACCTCAGACAAGGTTTGGAGTGGAAATGTATGATTTTGTATGTGAAACCTATTATTTCCTACAAAACAGTGGAAATCATGAGCCTAGGGGATGGGTGGGAAGGGGTGAAGTCTATTCAGAGGCTTTACAATTTGTTAAGTCTGTTTTCTGGACATCACTGGTACCATTGGTCAGGACAGGGTATTCAAATCAGTTGGGACCTTACCATACACTTACTCCAGAGTTTACAGGATCTGAAATTTCTCTGTTGACACCAAACGGCATATTGTACAGTAGCTTAGGAAATTATAAACTGTACAGACCAGTGCTTAGCAACTGCCTATTTCACAAAACAATTAAATAAGCAATGCACAAAATAATCAGACAATTATTAATTTAACAGTTTACCATGCCACACAGTACAGTATACGTACTGTGTAGGCAGTTGTCTGACATGCCAGCAATGACAAAAAACTAGAGACAATTAAGGCTGAATTTCTGATCTAAGTTGAATTATTTCTTTAAAAACAAACATTGTCAGAGTTTAAACATTATGCAAATAACTAAATCAATTGGTCAGTGAATGTGAATTTATCCTTGCAACAATCAGAAATTTGTTCCACCATGAAAAATGAACAATTTTGCAGAAAAGTTTTCAAAGAAATACTGGTGAATCACAAGAGGGTCCCGGGAGGAGGGGGAGAGAAAGGGGAAGAAAGGAGGGGGGCGGGGGCTCACCATGCCTTCTATCTGGCACAGTGTTGTCTGTATTAATTGTGTACTGATTCGTCATCCATGGCTAGAGCGTCATTCGCTGACGTAACTTTCATCAGTTTATTGAAATCAGATGACATATTCTCTCCTGGCAACTTGATCCCCTGTGGCAAGACTTTTCTGTCTACCAGAAGGTTCTGATGCCCTGACTGTACTGCACATGTATAGGACATAGATGAAATTCTTTTCCACCATCCTCTTTCTCTGACTGGAAGGTATGCCAAAAATTCTCGCCTACACTCAATAGGGCCTCTCCCATAAAGACACCAAGTGTTAGTTGTACATGACAAGCTACACAGTTCTGTGCATGCAGGCACGGTGTGGCTTGGCTCAGAGCCTGGCCGTCCCAGGTCGGGTTTTACTGGTTGAATCCCGGCAGCGGCGACGTCATTTACCTTCTATGTAAACAGTTTCTAAACAACAAACGTAAAAGAAATGTGCTCTGCCAGGCTGAGCAAGCTAGTGACGCTCAAAAGCAACTCCTAGTCAAAATATTCTCTATTCAATATGGACTCTACACGGACTAGTTTCCAGCGGGATGGGAGACCGAAGTCGGTAGGTATCATTTTCATCTTCAACAGGGTGAATTCCTCAATTGCATTTGCTCTTACTGTAGTCACTTAAATTGAGAATTTTTCTCTTTTTGCGTCACTGCAACATCAAGGTGCAGTGGTGTTGTTTGTGTACACTGATCACTTACAATAATGCACTGAAGTACCAATATGTAAACTTACATCACACATTAATGTTAGCAAAGACAAACAGCAATGGGACTAATGTTTTATTCGATCATTCAAAGTAAGTTATGGATTGCAGTTTTTAAATGCCACACTGACAAGGAAAAAGGATTTGAAGTTTCAGAGATCAAAGGTTTAATCAGGCAGAGTTCTTTTTTTCCTCAAATAAATGTACTGTTTTTAGAGACTCTTTATGATGGAAAGACTTGATACAGTTTTATTATATTTTGTTATGACATTGTGATGAGTTCTGTCATGTGTATTATCATCTAGTTATTTTCATATGAACAGGACTTATACAATGCCTAAAGCCTGCATAAATTTGTTATGTATGCCCCTGTGCTGTGTAGATGGTGTGTCTTGATTATAAAGGCTGATCTGCCTTTTGTGTTTAGAAATCCAGCAATAAAGAAGACATCTCACCCACTCTCCTGGGTCAGCCACACACTGTCAGATCGATATTCATGAATTTATCTTAAGTTTAGACATTAGCTCAAGTCCTAGTTGAGAGATCAGACATCATAGTCAGACTCAGAGATGGAGTGGAGGCAGGGGGGGGGGGTTGATTGTGAATGTTGGTAGTAAAAAATTTCTATCTAAGAAAAGACTACATTTTTACTACACAGCAGCAATTGTGTTCAGATCGAGAAATTATGGGGTGAATACTGAACTTTCAGAAATAAGGTTTCCTAGATTTATTTATTTTTATTTTTTTATGTCCTTCTTCTTTCTTGGGTGTTTCAATGCAAATCTTTATCAAAGGAAGCATCTGCACAATACAATAAGTACTGTGCAATATCAAGTCATTGCTTGTGGTGCGTCATAGGTCACTGAGGTCAGCCATTTCCCTCTATCTGTTAGGATAATGTTAATAGGGTAGTGACTCTGGATTTGCCTTGTTTAACAAATATGTGAAGTCCTGTTCTAGTGTTGGATATGTTCCTGACACAGCAGTGAATAGATACGTGCGTAATGTTGAAGTCCAGTGTGTATGTTTACTTCCCCTTGTGCATCAGTATTTATTACATACTGTACTTGAGTAAGCACTGCATGTATTATGCAGTACCAATATATAAATCCCAGGATCTCCATAAAGATTGTCTGTAAAAATGTCAATTATGATGAGTGCTCACAAGACACATGGGATAATTTTAAGAGTTATGAGCGCTCACCATATATCTTTAAGAGTTAATACAGAGGTAGCCATACTTAGTGGTATATCAACATGTGACTGTGTGGTGCACTTCATATGTTCAACAGTATCAATTCCTACAACAACAAAAAAGGAGAGGTTGGAGGAGGAGGAGGGGGGGAGGAGGAGGAGGGGGGGAGAGGCAAAGTCTGTGGCCTACGAAATATCAAGAAGTAACAATTGGTCTGTCTAACTTCATAGCCGTCTCTGTTGCTATGATATGAAATATTCAGATTTAATCTGTTATTGGGAAAGATACATATATTGCGTTATTGCACACTACTTACTGATGTCACACATACTGTACATGTACAGTATGGACTTAACATTTAAAACTACTGTTTTTCATATAAATGTCTTATCTGATGACATTATGGTGTTTTTCGTAAACTGATGCCATCATTTAAATGTAGATGAAGTTATTTTGCCTACCCATCATTCCCAATTCAATTTTGGAGGAGGAAAAAAAAAGGATTTGGTATAATTTATGATTTTTTATGAATTTTTTTACACAATACGTTGTAAAATACTTATTACTATTAAAAGTATCCCGCTGATGTCTGCAACCAGAGTATCCCTCTCAATGTCATGATGGTCAATCTTTATAACAGTAAAATTCAGTATATTGTACCAGTGACTGACTGCCTTTAGGTGTTACAACAGGATTAATATTATATTTAGGTGACCATAAAAGCACACAAAAATTAAGCTACAGTATGCAAACTCACTCAATTTCAATCAGTGATATAGTGTACAGTAACATCACAGACGTGTACTGTACATTGTATGCTTTAGCTTGACTAGAAATTCTACATGTAAAAGCCTTGAACTTAAATGAACAACTTCCTTGTTAAATTAAAGTGACAATGGATTAGATGACTAATCTACAGAATGGAGTCTTCATGCAAACTTGAAAAAAATTGTAGAATGATTCATTTTACTAAAGAAATGATCCCAAACTGGTCCTTGTGAAAAGTTTAATCTGTATTTTTGATCTCTGTCAGTGACTGCTACAGTATATGAGTGGTGCAGTATAATGCTCTGTTGGGAATAGCTTTCTTCAGCTTCTAGCCTACAGCACATATGATATAACTGTACACTGAAGAAGCTTTCCCTTGTGTAACCGCAGTGCAATTTGTCTTCATATGCAGTACAAAATTAATTAATTGATTGTGAATAATTTTGGTCACTTTGACGTAGAAGGAATAGCTGTTGGTCAGTATAGTGTATGAAGAGTCTTCAGAGATTTTACTAATTGAGTAAGAAGATTACGAAGCAAACTTCCATTATTTACAAAACATTATTTGCCAGAGCCTAATCGATGTTCTGTGTGAGATTTTAACCGGTTTTTTTTTCTTGCTTAATTCATAATGTATATAATCATGCATTTCCATGTGGGTGTTTCTGTGGTTTTTTAAAGATGTGTCATAACTGGTGAAAGCTCTCATGTTCTCTGAACGTTACTAACTCTAAAAATGAACTAAATTCCATGTACACTGTACCATACTGCTTAAGTGACTATTTCAAACTGAGCATTCATCTGCCCTCTCAGTATATAGCTGAGGATACAGTATATTCTATTCATTGTAAACATGTACAACGTCAAAGACTCCGGAGTCTGTTGCATGAATTATGGCACGGGATTGGACGATCAGAAACTCCCATGATTTCCAACCTCCGGCAGTAATTATGTCTCTACAAGAGGCTACAGCTAGTACTTGTCTCAATCACCTCTGAAGCAGCAGCTCACCGCTGAAAAGCTGCGGCTTGTATCCCTGGCAGCAGAAGATGAGTCTGTGTTTACCATAACAATGACTATTCACTTGCTGCAATGCAAGAAGAACACAGTATCATACACTGCATGCATGGAGCAAGACTATAGCATTTGAAATTGAATAATCGTGGAGCACTATAAACTGCATGTACTCTAGGTAAATGTGATGGGCTTTATAGTTGGTTACATTGAAAGTTGCACAAAAAAAAACAATTCAGACAAAAAATGGAGACAGTTTGTGAGTTGTGGCTCTCCTGTTTTGCTTTAAAAACATGCCTACTGTAGATGTTGTGTGAGCTCTTCAAATTGATTGGCTCAGTTTATATTTGCTGAGGTATTCAGCATTTGAGGAGACATGAGAACAAGTACTGTATATGGACTGGTATCAACCGGAGGCTTTCACAGTATGTCATTATTTATGCTTTTATGACTTTAATAACCAAATCAACCATTTTCATTGTACTGTTGTAAAACAGTTGTAAAATGTGCTCTTAACTTGTTGTAAAATGTGCTCTTAACTTCTACGATTGCTGATTTAGTCATTTCCTTCCATCCATTTTACATTTTAATGACTTTTGAGTATGGCCTTTTTTTTTTAAGTACTTTACAGTAGCTATTGCCTGTAAAGCTGAAACCAATTTGAAATGTGTGGAATGTTAAAAAGAATGTACTGTATGTATCTGATTCATGCAGGAATACAGGAACTGGTTTCCTTTAATAATTACTTCACTACTCATCTACCTCATCTACAGTAACCCGTCTCCACAGAAGTGCTGCACTATCTCTTTAACATGGTTAGTGTACATCTGTGAGTGAGTCATTCCTAAATTCCTTAATCAAAGGAATATATGAGGATAGCAAGTCTGTTGTCTGCATTGAGCTGTAATGCTTCTTCGTATTTGTCAATTTGTCAGTGTGAAAGAACAACTGACCAGCATTGGTAATCTGTTTGATAGAGATGGTTCTTATCAACAACTGTACATCTTCTTCCACTTTGGAGATGTTATGATTTTGATGTTGCATGATATTAAAGACTGCATAACTTCAAATCTAATACTCACATCACAGAGCAACCCAAAGCTTTAACAGTTGTTGTTGATAATTGCCCCTCGGACAACCAGATCTTACACGTTGGTGGTCCGAACAGCCAATTTGGTCGTCAGAAGAAATGTAACAGAATAACAATGAACGATGGATATGTTTACTGTTGGAGAGATTTTGGGGTTTGGTGAATCAAATACAAGCTTTGGACCAGTAGAGCTCCCCTGGGTGGATCATAGGCCTATTTTTGTTTTATTTCAGTATCTACAGTACAAAGTGATGGAGGAAGATATTCATTTAACCTGTTTGGATGTTACAATGCAATTTTATTTTGATGTACACAACTATTCGTCCGATGGATAAAACTCCAAAGCAGATTTTAGTTGTCCATGCAGAAATTTGGTAGAATTTTGGACTCAGACATTGGACAGCTATTAAAACTTTGCCCAACAGAGCCATTAATGTTTCAATGTTTCAGGGTTGGCCGGTTTTTACCGGGCGGTTTTTACCGCCCCGGTAAAAACAAGTTTTTTACCGGTTTTTACCGGGAGGTTTTTCCCACCTATAAGTGGGAAAAACTGGGAAAAACCTCAAATTATATAGAATTCCTAAAAACTCATGTGGAACTTGTGGAGGAGCATAGAATCTACAAGTAAATGGCATCTTATGGTAGGGGGTTGGGTTACATCCAAAGAACAGCCATGATCTATAACTTGTAAGTTTACCGATTAGACTACAGTATTATAAATAATTCAAATAAATAATATATTGGATGCTCAAATCAACCAACTTTATTTTCCTATCGAGATGCATAATTCCATTATCTAGAGAATGGACTCGTATCAAACTGTTGGTGCCTCCTATAGGGCTATGGTTCGTCATATTATACATGCCACATTAGTCTGCTCAGATCCAAATGATGATTCACATCCAAGAACGATCACTTCATGTCTGCGATAAATTGTACTCTGTTCACACTTCGCACTAGGCACTGTACTATGCTTATATTGCTAATAGGCACTGTACTAAGTGACTGTTGTGACATCAACTAATTTGAGAATAAGTAACAATTGGAACAGTTACTTGTGTTGTTGATACTCCTACCTCTTCAGTTAGCCTATACACAGGAAGTGCCCAGTATCACCTCACCTGTCCACCTCAAAGTGTGTAATCACTCATGCATGAATTTGTATAATAATTGGACCATGTTTGCATCAAGGTAAACAGTTTGGTTGTGTGAATGGCTCCATAGGGCCATTGTGCGTTTAATACTTTAATTGGGCCCATGTGCCTTACAAAGTTTCAAAGCAGTTTCTATTGAGCCCCCTGGATTGAAGTTCACCTCAATAGACTGTTGCCTACTGTATTAATGGAATGAACTGTCTGAGCACATAATATTATATTATTATATGGTTCCTTGTCCCTTTGAGGCTTTGGATGCCATGGTTCGCCACTTCGTTCTATCCTCCGCTGTTCATGCCACATAATAGGCCTGAAGAATTTAGGAGGGGTGAATGTCCCAGTGTAGACCTATAATGGTTTGGGCAATAGGCAATGCATACTGCTAAAGAGATCGTGACAGAATAACTATACATGTGCAATACGAAAAATACTCTTTTTTCCACAAAAAGTAGAATAAGAACGTGATAAAATAGCTCAAAATGAAGCTAAGAAACTCCCATAGTCAATAAAATATGCCTGTCATGAAACAATATCGTGCCTACTGATGACCCTGCATTTTACGGACAATTAATACTAGTTTTCGAGACGGAGGCGGTTTTTACCGGTATTTACCAGTTTTTCCCGGTTTTTACCTGGTTTTTACCGCTTAGTGGGAAAAACAGGTTTTTCCAGGGAAAATGCCAACCCTGCAATGTTTAGTGTTTGCCAATCATTATTCCTTTCAATTGATGCCATGATGCATTGTATTATCTTTGATAAATTTGATGATTTGCAAATGATACGTTTAGAAAAACAATCTTAGATACATTTATATCGAACAATTAAATTTGAGGTTGTCTAAAAAAACAAAAACAATTATTTAAACTATATCAAACCTTGAGTTTTCATGTTTTGTTTTGGATGACCTCATGTAAAATTTCATTGCACCTCTAAACGAAAGGGCCAGATACAGGTAATTAGATAAATACGTTAGAAGGATAATGTGCAATATACAGTACTTACCTAAAGATATATAATTTTCATCCCATCTTTGCTTTGTTTTATTTTCAGGAATGTGGCATTGAGGGTCTGGTGGAGGAACTCTGCATGAAACTCAAGAAGGTACAGGAGGAAAGAGATGAGAAAGCTTCTGATGATGTCTCCATGAACACTTCAGAACCCGAAGAGAAAACAGCTTCCAAGAAAGACACTTCTAAGCAAGCTGAAAGGTATTTGCACTTCGACTCACTAGTTTTTGATAAGGATTTCAGATCCAACTCATTCCACCAGCCTCCCTACCACCCCCTCTTGCCCCATCATAGCCCCCATCCAGCCTGTTTGCCTACTGTACATGGTTCATGTTTTGTTTGTTTGAATTCATACTTGATTAAGTTGATAACTTCAGTCCTTTCTTACCTGTCTCCTACTGCATGTATACATACGCACTTCTATCTACCTAGCTTATAACAACTGGTATCATTCATGCACTGTGCTCTCAATTAAATCATCTGGAGGTCACTATCATCATCTTCCCTTCCAATTACCATTCCAATGCATATGAAATGTTGTCTAAGTGAAAAAGAATACACAAAAAAAGTTAAAAATCTTATATCAGTGACAAGGAATTACAAAGATTCATCCCCACATTCGAGATTTTTCTCACTTTTGCAAAGGATGTGGCCTTGTAGAATGTCTATGTATAGTACAATAGGTATATACATCACTTCCTTAATCTTGCGGTTTCATTTCCAAGTTAATGTCCTGTTGGATAGTCATGTGTGTACCACTGACACATATATACTACATACCATCTGCTTATACAGCATGTGTTGCTGTTGAATGAAATGGACATTGCTCATCCACCCCTTCATTCTGTCCTTTGGAAAGTTATAATTTTCTCTGTCCTGATAATAGTCACTTTACTCCAAGTTGCAAGAACAGAAAATGTGTTCCCTGAAAAATGATATAAAAAAGATGATTACAAATATTGAAAATTATCCTCCTCATACATGTTGCTGAAAACATTTTTCTTAATCTTATTCCTTTAGATACTATGAAGCTTTCCCAGCGCTAGGTGGTGGCGGCAAACCCTCGAAGCAAGACTACAAACCTAAGGGAGTTTGGAGCAGTGTTGCTGGCTCATCGGTCTTGCTCCCCGTTGGAGGAGGGACTCCTGAGAGCCATTCGGCCTGTGTGTCCAGATCTAGCACGTCCCCCACTGGCTTCGATGACAAGAAACAGAGAACCAGGAGCCTTCCTACCAGCCTCGCACCCACTCGTCAGAATTCGTTCAATTCTGGAAAAAGACGGCGTAGCCAGAAGAGCGGATATCAGAACGATGGTGTTTACAGGGACCGATATCGAGATCGCCAACCCTTCATCAGAAACAACAAGTCTGCCAGAGGAGGCAGAAAGTACTACGAGAGGAGGAATTTTCAAATAAAGAGGAAAGATCGTTCAGCCATGCCTAACCAACCCTTCGCAGACATCAAGAATTATCCTACTGTTATTCCTCTCAAAGTCATCTTCGCTCGACCACCAAGCCAGACGGCTGCTCCTCCAACTGCAGGACAGCCATCACCTGAATTGGAATTGCAACAGTCACTCTGGGAAGAGAGGGATCCCCTCAGAGAAAGCGAAAATGGAGATTTCTTTCTAGAGCAGGCAGTCCATTCTATGGCAGAGAGCATCTGCCGTGGCATTGTAGACGAGGAAATTGAGGATGGTAGTACTGATGAAAGCGAAGAGAGAACCGACGCGCTACCATTCGGTGTTTCGACTTCAGGGGAAGAAAATTGGGCTTCAACCCATCCTTTGGAGTGCTTTGGAGATCCCAGGTTTGCTTCTGTTTCAGTTGTCTGTGAAGATGCAGAGGTACTGGCTCCGGAAGATGAGCCCCACCCAGGGTCCATCTGGGAGAGAGATCTTGTGCTGGGGAGTCCTAACCTGCCGGATAAGGGTCCCTGGCTTGAGTCTGCAAGGTCCTGTCAACAAGCAACTCCAAGCCTTTTGAGCCCAGAAATACCAGAGCAGAAGGGGAGCGTTTCAGAGGATACCTCTGTGTCAGATGAGTTGTCTGTTGTCATTGATGATGAGCCATTTACACCGGAAGTGAACTCGCCAAGGAATGCACCAATTGGCACCGGACGTGGTAACGACACACTTCTCAGGATCTGTAACCATGATCATCGTTCTGGCCGGGTCAACAAGCAGGAGGACTTACCCGAAGAAAACCAGTTGTCAGATGCAACAGAATGGCCATCGATGTCTGCGAATCAGCAACAGGGTCAAACTGATGAAATGACCTCTGATCCACCGAGTGAAAACATATGGGCTGGATTCATAGCTGACCAACAACAGGGATCATTGGCAGAAGGTATAAGGTCCTCCTGTGCTCCAGGACAGTCATCTATTGATCCCGCCTCTCCCTCCTCTAGCAAGGCATTTGACCTGAACAGTGCCCTGTGGTCAACGTATGACACTGCCCCTCCTAGAATGCAACCGCCGAAGGTAGTGACTTGGGGAGAAACAGTCCTCTCTCCTCTGGTTTCCCACCTCAAAGCGTCAAGTTCATCCTTCATAGAAGGTGGTGTCTACGGCAGTCCGTACGGGAGTCGCAATACCAGCCATTACAATAGCTGTAGTACAAGTCCTGGCAATGACGGGAGTCTTTTGGACCTCTGGGGGAGTAAGGAACACATGCAGGAGTTGTCTGCTGCTGCCTCCAAGCTTGAGGAATACTTCAGCCCCAGACCAACCCCTGGTCAACAACCCCTCTGGTCAGATGAGCAGAGCATAATCGAAGACAGTCTGGCAGATAGTCCCAAGTTCCTCTCTTCCAGGAGCTCGTCCAGGTTTGATTTTGCCCAGCCCGCGAGTCCACCGAATTCAGACAGGTCGAGCCCTACAGAGACGGACGACATGGTTTCGGAGACAGAGGCGTTCGAGGAGACGGTAAGGCGCAAGGAGAAGTTTGTGATGGAGAGTGCTCTGGGTGCCAAGTGCAATATTATTGGAAAAGATAGTAGTAGTAGTAACTCTTTTATTTCTATGCAAGATTCATGTAGATTAGATGCGAATAGCAATATCAACCAGGAAAAACACAGCCCAAGTGGAGAACGGTCGTCGAGAGATACGAGCAGAGGCATCGTCGAAATAGAGGAAGGACTCGAGAAAGTCTCGATCGATGCAAAACAGGATACCAGCGGTGCTATGTCTCCGCCTCTCCTGCCTGACGATAGCGTAGATTTTACCCCAGTGGAGCAACAATCAAACGGTAGCGCTACGGTGGATGGTTCTCGGGCAAGCAGGGCACTTCAATTTGAGGAGGACGTGTCACCGCATAGAAGTGATGGGTCTACCGGTCTTTCAGGAGAGACGGTGCAATCAAAGGAAAACGAGAAAGGGAGGAGACCACCTGTGTGGAGGACGAGGCCAGAAGTCAAGGACGATGGAGGCTTCGCAAGCTGGTTGCCAGGCAACATTTCAGAAGATGGAAACAATTTTCGAAGAGGAAGTGGATCAGGAATGGAATTTTTACAGCCTGTTGGAGTGAGCACTTACAGCGACTTTACTCCCGACGTGAAATCAAACTACAGTGACCAGGTGAGCCATTTCGGTGTGCTTGATAAATCATTTAACAGTTTCATTCTAGATGATGGCTCTGTATGTATTTGGCTGTATCAGCACTCAAAAGTGGCAAGTGCTACTATATCTGCATGCAATGGGGCCCTCCAGCCTCAGCGACAATAAACAGAGGGCGCTGTCATATCGGTCCTAGATCTAGTTCTGTGAAACTTGACAAGCTGCAGTCTATTACTGCAGATCATAACGGTACCATGAGTTCGATCATTAGTGGTAGTTTATACAATTTCGTTTGTAATTATTGAAGAAGAGATCTTTGAAACATATCTTTGAAGTTCCAAGTCAAATTAATTGTGTTAGGCACCTTTACGTGGTGTGTTTTAAAGTATGTTGTCTACTTGGCAAAACTACACAAGTGGAACATTGAACTAGTCAATCAGCCAGCGTGGCATGTTCGCAGCTTTTGAATGCTTCCACGCAATTGTGTTACCTTACACGTAGATCGTTCTACACTACAGATCCATCTCATTACAGTAGGAGCAATATGACAGCACCCACTGTTGAAATGCTGGTGAGCTCCATTGGTAGGTTTGCAGGGGAATGGGAGTAACCCTCTTTAGAAGTATTGCTCAAGATTTAATTAAAGTTTCCAGCAATTACTCCAGTAACACTAGTCAGCTAAATCCTTCCAAATCTGAATCATCATCCTTCTGATGTCATATAAATACAAAATTGTAAAGATGAATCAAATTTCAGGGTCATACTGTTAAACAGGTTTTAATTCTCAACTTAAACATGAGTATGTTCCGAATTTGGGCATTTCTTTTGAATGTCCTCCCCCAATTCTTGATATCAATGATGCACTAAATAATGTCTTTTGAAGATGAAAATGTAGCAAAGTTTATTCCTTTCAGAAACCTACCCGCTCCCCCCTCCAATTAAAGAAATAATTTGCACAAAATTTAAGATAAATGTAGGTGTCTACGACAGTCATTGACTATGACACTATTGGTGCAATTTTGGCGATTTACTCTTCAGACTCCTAAAGAATAAAGAGATGCACATTTTATAGAAAGCCAACAAGAACGAAAAAGGACGAACAAGTATCTTAATACTATTGGTTATTGTCAAATGAACAAATCTTAATTATATTATTTTGATGCTTCATAGCATCCAGCATTCCAGCTGTTTTTCTACGATTGAATTAAAATTTACTTTACATTTTTTCCTTCCTTTCATTTTAGTTTTTTCCTTTCGAAGAAGAGGTTTTCCTTCAAGAGGAAGGGCTCCTTGATCCTAGGGAACCAATGAGCTGTAAGTAAAGCACTCCCCCCTACACACCCAACCAAACCATTCCCCCTACACCTTTTATTTTCTCTTCTCATGCTCTGTTTGCTATTAGTTCAATGCGGAGTACATTATCACTGTTTCTGTATATTTTCTGTACCCTTTTGTAACAGCAGCATGTTGAAATTCTCGGATATTTTATATTTTTACATTTGTCTGACGGGGAATAATTTATGTGAAAAAGTAAGTTGGCCTGACGTTTCGATCCTAGCAGGATCTTCTTCAAAGGCTAAATGACAAGTAACAGTAACAGAAAGGACAAAAACACGCACGGAATACAGACAGGTTAATGAGCATGGTGAACACAAAGAGAAGATGTACGGGGATTAGTAGACAAGGGATGCAGAGAAGAAAGCAACAGGGGAAGAGGAGAGGTAGGAGATAAACAGTGGAGGGACAAAGAGAGGATTAAGGGAAGGGGTAGGGAATAAACTGGAGAAGGATAAAGACAGAAAGGAGTGGAGAAAAAAAAGGGGGTGGAAGAGAGCTGTGAGAAGAGGAGTGATGGGGGGGGGGGACAAAGGGAGATGGAGGGGGGAACAGAAGAAAAGTTAGTCATGTCCTTCCTGAATGTTGAGCCCATGAGGTTGAATGGTGCAAAGGGTGTTGCATCCACAGCCTCTCTCTGCTGATTCGTACTAGGTCAGGGCGGCTACCTAAGGATTCAATCCCCTGTAGGGACATGTCGTTAATGGTATGGTTGGGAAGGTTAAAGTGTTCTCCAACTGGGGTCTCAGTCTTCATGGTGTTGACTGTGGATCTGTGACCATAGAATCACTTCTTGAGGGTGGTTTTGGTTTCGCCAACATACTGGATGCCGCAAACTCTACAAGAGATCAGATAGATGACATTAGTGGTTGTGACCCTTAGTCTTGTGTGTGAGTTTCAGGGGAATAATTTAGTGTTATAATTTTGTGCAGCAGTTTGGAAAGTTCTGAAGTTTGTCTCTTGCTGCTCAATTGCTTCAAAGTTGTAAACAGAGAAGCAAACTTTCAGTTTTACTTTGCTCCTACCTCCTTACCTGTCTCCACCAGTTTACCTATGCACTTTACTCCTCCACCTTAAGCTACATAAACTATTAACACTGCAGTGTTGGGGATTCAATTCATTCATTGAGCAGTTTTTAACCTTCCAAACTTTCATGTGATCAGCAAGATAAACTCAGTGTCAATCAAATGAAGATTCAAAATTTTAGAAACCATGATGTGCAAACACTGGTAGAACTAAAGTAGACATCTTTTGGGGGAGGGGGGGAATACTTATTTTACACCAGGTGTGAAGTTTGTAATGTGTAGTAGTGCACCTCATTCACTTCTTTGAGTGATAGATGAGTGTGCTCTGCACTTGGCATTTTAAGAAAGCCCATCTCTTAAAGTCTTCATCTGACCAAGTACATAGAAACAGAATTATACATCCAAAGCTAGAAAAGTGCAAAGAATCAAGATTTTTATTCATCTCTGCAGTGAGGAACAAAGGACAGGCCTTCCAAAACAGAAAAGAGAATTTTACAAAATGGAAAGTGAGAAATGAATTCAGGCATACAGGTTCTAACCAGGGATGTTCTTAAATACTGTTGGTGCCCACAGAAGAAAATGTTACATCAGAGGACCTAAAGGTTTACTTTGGTGTGACATAAGCTTAAAAGCAATGACAAACCAAAGTAGATCTCATATCGTTATTGATTAGACAATGGAAGTGCATTCATTTGCTGGAAAGGTGTCACCACTTTGAATTTTGCATAGTCCCTCTCTTCCCACCCCTCAACCCCACCCCCGACAGCTGCAATTTTTAAGTTCAGCCCTACCAAGGATCCTAGTCATCCCTTACAACTGAGGATACAATTTCTCAGATTAAATCACATAGTTTAGCCAAGTTTCTTCATACTTTGGTCAGCTGTTTTTTTCAACCCTTCTGACTATGTCTTACCTTTCAGACTGCGAAACTTGTAACAGTGAGAGACGCGAGTGTCAGGAATGCCGTTCAAGTCACGAGAGTAGATTATCGAGGAACAGTAGCGGCGATGAACAAGACTTTGAGGGCAGAAGACACTCTGGTTCTACTAAGGTTTGTCACAACGTTGATTATATTTAACTTGTGAGAGGGTTCTGCCTAGTGACACAAACCAGACCTTTGAAACCTTAACTCGAGAAAGGGTTCTGCCCAGTGACACGAACCAGACCTTTGAGACCTTAACTCGTGAGAGGGTTCTGCTCAGTGACACGAACCAGACCTTTGAGACCTTAACTCGTGAGAGGGTTCTGCCCAGGGACACGAACCAGACCTTTGAAACCATAACTTGTGAGAGGGTTCTGCCCAGTGACACGAACCAGACCTTTCAAACCTTAACTCGTTAGAGGGTTCTGCCCAGTGACACGAACCAGACCTTTGAAACCTTAACTTCGTTAGAGGGTTCTGCCCAGTGAAACGAACCAGACCTTTGAAACCTTAAAGGATGACTTTAGACAACATTTCAGTCTTGATATGTTAGTCACAAAAATAGAACACGTTCAGTGCTAGGAATGTTTCTGTAACTATTCGGGTTTATCAAGACATTAACTTTACAAACATACTTAATCTCTGGTTTCTAAAGATGACACAATTTCCTGCATGCTGATGTGTGATAACATACTTAATACTTACAGATTTTGACATTCGACTATTATCTTAGAAAGGTCAATAGTAGTGACCCAAAAAGTTTGGCTCGCTTAACCTGTTTTTTTTTTAACATCCTTCTTTTCCTTGGCAACTGAAAAGTTTCAAAATTACTGTCCTTAAGGTTCTGTCTCACCAAGTGATTTTAAGAAGAATTTAAATTGGACTATTTAATATTATCACAGTGGAGAGAAATTTATTGTAGGGTGACAGTTTCTAGTCAACATTTGACCATTATCTCACTCTCTAGCAAATTTAGCTTAAATAGTACTACTGACCTGTAAAGGGTATTTCTCTATGAGACAAATCATTCCCTATTTTCTGTGGTGCACCAACCACGATGTTCAACTGTGCAAGGAAACAGGAAATGATTAATTCACACCAATACCTCGCCACTGATGTTCCACTTTAACAACGGATAAATCAACATTACAGATATTACACATAAACCATATCAAGTAGGGAAATTTATAAAAATTGTTTCTTGGTTAAAGTCATCGTTTTAATTGAGGTTTTTTTTTTTGTAGCCAAATGATGGTATCTTGTTCAGCTAAAGATGGGGCTAATAATAGACCATAATTCATTTGCATGGAAACACAGTTGAGCTTTTTCAATCAGTTTTCCTCTTTCTCTTTGTTCTTGTTTTAAATAAACAGTCTTTCTGTTTATGTAAATTTCCATTCTCAAATTTATATGATGATATGTATATATGATGATCAGTGGGTTGGAATATTACACAAAAGTGCCCACAGTGAAGGAAGCACAAGTGCCCAATAAAATAGGAAGTTTTACTTTTGAGGTGACTGTTGAAGTTTGATGAAATTGCTTCAAACCTATTACAAATGCATCTTGGACTTTACTCCCATAAGTACTAGATCAAAACTATGGCATCATTAATATGTCTACTCACTTCAGCATGTCAGTGTCAGGAACGCAAAGCATTAATCATGAAATATGTCAACCCTTGGTCACGTTGTATACATATTATCATTGTGTACTATTAGAGAACACTTTAATATCAAGGAATCCAAAATGGGAAATCTTTAGCGTTTCTGCAATTTTAGTGAAGAAAACCATTTAAGAATGGTATGAAAACTGTTCAGCAAGACTGTTGAAAACAGAGAAAACTAACTTTTTGGAAAAATCTAAACATTTAGTGTATGTGAGAAGGAAATCTTCCTGCGCACGCCACATTTTGGTGCTCGATGTTTGAGTGATTTAGTAGTGGTGTTCGTGGTGCTTGCCTGTGCATATTTTTAAATAGGTAGGAATAGAATACAGTCCTTGTGTATCCATTGCTTGATCATACGATGTGAACGAAATTGGCACCCTAACGAAATAGGGACCCTAACGAAATAGGCACCCTAACGAAATAGGCACCCTAACGAAATAGGCACCCTAACGAAATAGGCACCCTAACGAAATAGGCACCCTAACGAAATAGGCACCCTAACGAAATAGGCACCCTAACGAAATAGGCACCCTAACGAAATAGGCACCCTAACGAAATAGGCACCCTAACGAAATAGGCACCCTAACGAAATAGGCACCCTAACGAAATAGGGACCACTCAACTACTGTATACAAGTCTAGAATGTGGAATTTGACTGAGATGGTCTTATTTTTGGTATCCTGTTTTTCTTTCCCAGGTGGAGAGAGGCAGCTATTCTTCAAGGCCACCAGAGGAAATACGCAGTAAGCCACTGTCGTCGAAACCAATCCAGATTACAAACTCCAGATGAAGAAACGGATCAAGGCAGAAGGAGCAGAGTCATCGTTCTGTCTTTCTTGTTTAACTTTTAAGAATTTTATTTAGAGTCTTGATTTTCTTTCACAAAAATTTTTTTTTCATATAATAACTCAGGCTGTATGACCACAGATGGTTCAGGTCGATTTTAAGTAGTCTTGCCCTACGATTTGCTCGTTTTCTTTGGCAAATTTTCAGTTCTGTTTTAAATAGCAGGGAATTTTTTCATGACGCTTTCACAGTTCTATCTATAGATATCTCAAAGAAAGATCCCCCATCCCAAAGAGGGGGGGCCTCTTCAGGTGAGATATTTGGAAACATGGTCTCTTTAACCTCACACTTTATCGATAAGGTTTCTTTCTTTGTATATAACTGTATTCTCCTGAAGGTTGTTTGTGTATTTAAGTAAATAGTGACTGTTGTTCTCTTTAAACATTTCTTTCAGTTTTGCTTCAAAACTGTTAAGCAAATAAGTATTGCCAAAAGTTATGTTTACTATGATTTCAGATTTGCACAGTTGAGACAAACTGTCAAAGTTTCTAATAGTAGCTGTTTAAACAATTTTAAACCTCTAAAGCCTCAAACAATAGTGATAAAATCACTCACAGTTTAACTAGGATACATCTTCGACTTAGTAATTTTAAGCGTTTGCATAGGGAATTGTTTAACTATTTTTATGGCAAATTTTAATGCTTACATATAAAAGTTATGGAGATGTCTTTTTGCTCGGGGAAATTTCAGTTAGAGCAATATCTTGTATCTTCTCATTGGATGGTTTATATTGTGAGAAGGAAATTCTTCAAACCCTTTTAAAGCTATTGAAATATGATTGTAAACAGTAAAAATGCATTTTACAGGGAAACATAAAAAGAACAGTTCAGAAAACTAAAAGAGTTTAGGAGATGTCTGATCCAAATCCAAAATTCACACAAAAGTTTGTATTTTTAGGGATAAACTACTGAATTAAAGTGTTTCCTGACAAAACTGTCTTAAAAAGACAACAACAAAATGAACAATGATGTCATTACTACCAACATTTATTGAAGATTTTTAACCTCCTGTTCACTGGTCCTATCAGCATCTTGTTGTGGCTGAAGCTGAGCTAATTGCTATCACCCAAACTCCCAAGTTGGAAAACTGGTAGCATATTCTACCTTTTCCCCTCCCAGATTCTAAAGCAAAGGATATTACATGCCTAGATATCATTAGAGTTTGCACTTCAGTTCTTCAGTTATAGATAAAATGCTCGTCACGAAAACTTAATATTTCTTTAGCTCTCCAAATCTGTAGTTTTCTTGCGCATTGTTATGTGCAGCTTTTTTTTGTCCTCTCAGCTTTACATTGGATCAGGGGCAGGGTCCTGCCCTCAAGTTCACCAAATTGTGAATCGATTGCTGTCTATGTAACTGTTCCTTTTTTTTGTGATAAATACATTTACATATTTCTCAATGAATAGGTGTTCTGAACTATAGAAAGAAGTGCACCTTTTTATCTATAGTTTTTTTGTTTTTTTATAGAGGTAGACATCTGAAATATCCAAGCATACATATTTGCTAAAGTTATGCAACAATGTTATCCCGTTCTAGATTTATAATATGCCATATATCCTTTAAGTTTTCTTTCAAGACCAAGAGAGGTTTTTTTTTTTCATTTTTTTTTTTTTCATTTTTCTGTTTAAATGTAACTGCCACTCTGACACCTTACTTAAAAATTATATTGTAACAAATTAAATGGCCTGCCAAGTTAAAAAACATATTAAGGATAAATAAGCTATATTTCAGAGGATTTTAATGATTTTCGTCTTGATTAATAAGCAAGCCAGTTATCTCTTGTGTTAGATGTAGCAGTATGTACGTGTGTGTACCAGATATGACTTCAAACCCTCAAAAACTGTTCCATTAGCTTGAATGATGTCACTGCTTGTGAATTGAAAGCAGTCACAGTTGATGTTCATGCTTCCAATTCGGTTTGGAAAATGGGGAAGATGTAGGGTCGATAAAACAGCTCTTTCATGGGTCGAAAATATGAATGAATGAGAAAGAAAAGAGAGAGAAGTGGAAAAAAGTTGAAACATTTTGATTACAAAGTTTGAAAGTTACCAGCAATTTTGTTGTATTCCTAAATCTGACATGTTATTCTTATTTGTAATTGTTATTATTAGTATTATTAGTATTTTTGTTTGTCTAATTGTTAGTTTTGGTGGTACCCATCTTAGACGACATAATCTAGAATTTTAAATAAAATTTAAATAAATAAAAAAAAAAAGAAGATCAACAAGAGTGATTTCCAATTCTACAAAATGCTTAGAAAATGAAAAAAAAGGGTAGTGTAACATTTTCAGTCATTCATAATTCATTTTGAAAAAAAAAATCTTCTTTTGAGTTAGTTTTGAGTTGATTTGAGTTGTATTTAAAAGGTGAAATATGATATAGTTTTTGTTGTTTACAAAGTAATTGATAAAGAGCTTCTCAAAATGGGATTTAATGAAATGGTCTGAGAAGCAGTAGAATGAGTTGGGGTTTTTTTTTTTTTTTTTTGTGGAAACTTTCTAGTAAAATGTTGGAGCATAGAAATATGTAGCTATATATTTATAAATCTATATTTTTCTTTAATATCTTTTATTCTTTACTTTTAGCAATAAATGAACTTTTTTCCCTAATCAGTAAAGTATTTTCCAAATTTTTTGGGACACAAATAGCGTGACATTGTTGGTGTATTTTTATTACAAATTAAGTAAAATAGATACAAAATGGGTGTCTCTTCCTTCTTCTTCCTCATCTTCTGATTAGCAAATTCAGATGAAAGGAAGTCCTTGTAAGAAATGAACAGAGAATCTACAGTCGGATATTTTCAATGTGAATAATACCATCTTGGCTTGGCTATATTGTATGTATATGATAAACCAAGAATAATTAAATCATCGATAAACTAGTTGTGAAGTTGCTCTGTAAAGGTGAATAATTTGCATTTGATAATGACTCTGTTACTTCAGGTGGGTTAGGGATAGGTCAAACAAGGTCAAACTTAACTGGCTACTTTCTCCTCCCCAAAAAAGAAAAAGAAAAGAGAACTATTTGAATGCCTGAGTCAGCCATCAGCAAATTTGTTGTAAATGATGTTGTCATGTACATAGGAGAAGTTGAAATTATGGGAGCAAAAAGGGTTAAAAAAGATAAAATTTGTAATTGTATTTACATCGAAGATTAATACCTAACACTGACCATGTAAAATCTGAATATTTCAGAAAAGGGGGGGGGGGTTGACTATTGATTATTTGAATATAAATGTTATGAGTGGAATTAACATAATTACTACCATTACGGTGATATGTTTGATGTGCAGTCCAGAATCTGTATCCGTTTTGGTTTTCAAAATTTTGTCAGAAACTGTTTAAAAGCAAAATGATTGATAGATTTTGCTATTCACTCTAATGCATGTATATGTAAAGTGTATCATACTTTTATCTTTGGAACAGATTTATATGTTATGATGGGATGTATGTTTTTGTGTCTGTCTGGGTTTTTGTATGTGTTTGAGTGCATCTTTTTTTTTCTGTTTTCTTTTTCTATTTCAAATAAGTGGTATATAAAGTTTATTATCAAAGTGTGTGCTTGATATGTTTCCTATATATATATAAATATATATATATATATTTATATATATATATATATATATATATATATATATATATATATATATATATATTTATATATATATATATATAAATATATATATATATATATATATATATATATATAAATATATATATATATATATTTATATATATATATATATATATATATATATATATATATATATATATATATTTATATATATATATTTATATATATATATATATGTTAGGGTTAGGGTTAGGTTCAATATATATATGTGTGTGTGTGTTAGGGTTATATATATATATACACACATATATTCTGTATATTTGTTTTTCTTCTTCTTTGTCTTTCTCAGTGTGGTCGTGGAGAATATTCAGAATTAGACTCTAGTCATTTTTTATAGCAGAGTTATTCAACTCAAAGACGCCTAACTTTTAAGATCGTTTTACCATCAGAGAACAAAAAGTGTTCTTTTTATTAATCTGCAAGCTTTTGAGTTTACTATTGACCAAGTTGGTTGAAGGGAAGGATAATGTGGGGGAAGGGGGAGGACAGGTGATTGTGTTTAAGAGCTACAATTTTACTTTCCTATTTCAAATATCTGATGCAAAAATTTGTTTTGCGTGAAGTTTATCTTCCGTTGATTTGTAGTGAAATTTATTATTAGTTATAACCGTTGGTGCTATCTTTGAGTGCAGTATGTTAATAAATATTTGTATAAGAATTTACATAATTGTAACAGGAAAAGGCAAAAACACGTGAAAAATATGGATTAGTTCAAGCAGGTACAGGTTACATACTCTGAAATGTGTCAATATTTAGGCGATCGTCAACAGAAGAAATGATGGGTAGTTGTAGATAGCACAGGTGTTTGCTTTTTCATTTTAAGAAATACCACCTATAGGATAACAGAAAAAAAGTAGTTATTGTGGTAATTTGAGCTGTTGTTCTTGGCTAAATGTTTCTATGATATTCTGTGGTGCAGAACCCAAGGTAGAATTATGGTAGTAAAACTTGGTGAGACATTTTTGTCTTTTGCTAACGTGTGGTTTTGTTGAGATTTCTGCAAGTTTTTGTCAAAACAATAGATATATGGGGTACAAAAGTAATGGGTTATGAGTCAAATATTAACACTTGATCTTAATACAAATGGAAAAATAGTGACCTGGTTAACTAACCATTGACCTTTTTAGGATAACTGGTATAAGAACTCCCTGCTTTCATAATAATGTAGTTCGCTAGTTTAAGTATGCAAGTTACAGAAACATTCTTTTCAATTGAAAATATTGAAAATTTGGCATTTTGTATGTGATAAATAACACTTCTATGTAAAAGCAAAATTGAGCAGCGCCCTCTGTAAGAAGGCCCCAATTGCTGTTACACAAAAGCTTTAAAAAATTCTTGAATTATTCCCATTGATGCTTTCTAGTCTGTACCCATTATAGTTGCGCATGATCTTGTTTTAGAAGAAGCAAAAGAGTTTTGTGACTTCTGTCAAATAATCTCTCCTTCTCCCTCCTAGTAATTAATAACTTAAGAATTTGAATGCTGAGTTCGGATGGATAGGCTTAGTTGTTAGTTATGTTAGGCTTGTATTCTGCATGATCACTTTTTCTTTTCTCTTCTCTTTTTTTTTTTCTTTTCTTTTTTTGTCTTTTATTTTCATATTCTAACCAAAATACATATCTTAGCTCTTTCAGACTTGCATTGTATATTTATTGGTTACTTTTACGTGTCTCATCTCTTATAATACTTGCCTCGTAAAATGACCAGAATGTTCTCTGCGTCAATCCTCCCTGGCATGTAAGAGAGAGGGAAAAGACAGAGGGAGCAATTCAGTAACAATAGAAAAATTTGATCCCTTTCAAATATTTGATCCCTTTCAAAAATTTACTTTTTGAGTAGTAACTGTAATCAACGTGATGTTTAATATGTAACTATATGAAATTCTGAACTTTTGCGTAAAGAAAATTTGCTGTTAACTGTCTTTGGTTTTTCATTTTCAGTTGAAATTTTATATTACAGCTTTGGTGAAGAAGGAAAAAAATGTTTTGCTTGCTAGGAAGGAAACAAGAATTGAAAGACTCATGTTTAAAACTTTTATTATTATTAAATGAAGCTGTTATTTAGAATTAAAAAAATAATGATAAATAGAAAAAAAACGTTGGTTGGCTTCTTTTCAATGGAGGCCTTAACTGGTGTACCTAAATATGTTAGCTGACAATTTAAAATAGTTTATTATTACAAAGCAAATTTTATCCTGGTTTCCAGTGTAGGGTAGCATACTTGTATTCTCTTACAGTGAGGGGAAAAAAAACTCTTTTAACAAAAAACTTGCCATATTATTCATTGTTATGTTATTTTTGATGTGTCACAAATGAAAGAGGATTAAATACATAGGCCACAGTTGAATACTTTAAACTATGAGATTTTTAAAGAATTGTGAAGGTTTCAAATAAATCAGATGTCTCATTCGTATACAGTAAATTTGGTGTGACCTTAATAAATAGGTTGTATAACCACATGTAGTATTCAGAGGTGGATCCTGGATTTTAAAAAGGGGTGGGTATTCCCCCCCCCCCTCCCCCGAGGGTTGTTGAAGCCTACCCGCATGAAGTGGGTGTGAGGATTCTCCGGCAGAAAAAATAAATGTTTAGACTTGACATGGTGCAATCAGAGGCATATTTAGGCTATAAATTAGGTCTATAATTAGGTGTTCACTAAAGGTTTTGCTAAATAACAGCTTTTAATTTCAATATGTCATTAAAATGCCACTGGTATATGGTTGCTAATGCAAGTTCTTCAATCTTGGCATGAAGATGCAATAATGCAACCCTGAGACTCAGTGGGGTACACAGGACCGCGATGTCCCGCTTGGTAAAATACATCGACTTTAGCTAAGTTAACATTTTTCTACAATTTCTGAAATGATCTTGGGACGCAAATATTGTGGTCCATCATCCTAAATCTGGTGTGATACAAAATATTGTGTGATATTATATAGAGACTGACCAAGGTTGTCTGGATTGAATGTAACAGAAATTATACTATATATCATACATTGATTAATACTCCTCCTGTTAAAATTTACAGTAACTTAAACAAGTTTGTGTAGTTTTAGTAGACACAAAAGTTAAAACAGTATATGGTTTATAATTAGAATTTATCTTACATTTCATTGAAGAAGGAAAAAAAATCTCTTACTGAAAATTTAAAATACATTTTTTGTGTAGTTCCACACGGTATTGATTATAAAAAATAAAAATGTTTTGAAAATACTCAATATCATCTTTTGCGTTTTCTCATTTGTTTCTAGAATATAACTCTTTGAATAATAATGACCTGAAATATTTCTATCCTGTTAACTGGATATGAAGGTCATATTCTCAATAGGTTTAGGCAATTGCCTAGCAACACACTTCTCAAACTATCAACAGTGGGTTAAGCCCAGTGGCATACACAGAATTTTAAAGGTTTGGTTTCAGGGGGGGGGGGGGTTCAAAATGTTCCATGACTGACTTATGTCTGGGAATGAACCTTTATGGAAGGACCAGGGTGGGTAATCAAGGATTTTATAAAGGGAGGGGATGTGGCCCTGTGGTTGTTGCAGCTGGTTCTCATGGTGTATTCTGAGACATATTTAGACTAAATTAGGTATATCACTTATCAGTTAGGTCTGTAAATACAGGGATGTGCTAATAAATGCCCTTTGAGTTTTGGTCTGGGAATGAAAAGGGGAGGCAATGTACCACCCGTATTAGTTACTTACTGAATATAAAAAATTCCCCGATTAAACCATTTCCTCCTGTCCGACGAAGGGATGTGAGGGGCCGTGGCAAACCCCCAACCCTCCTCTGGTCGGGCCAACCTTTATGGTAGATTGGGAATTAGATAATGAAAAAAAAGGAAGATCCCTTTTGTCCAAATGAACGTAATAAACAGCTAATAGTTAATGATTCAATTCTATATCTTTTAGCTCACATGCCGAACCAGAACACCAACCGTGCTACACTCACAGATATCAGCTGAGTTCATATACAATATGAGGCTGTGAACACACAAAATCGGCTTTTAATGGTAGAAAATCCGTTTTGATCTATTAACATGTTTTTTTTTTATTTCATGTCTAATAATTTATGTTTCTTTGACGCTTTCCATACTTCAATATTAAACCAAAGAAAGGAAAATAAACTGAAAATGCTGTGAAAATAGCAACGTTTATACCAAGCAGAATGGCAAAATATATAATTCTTACAAAACGCAAAAAAATAAAATATAGCTTTGAAGCAGGAGATTAGAATCATAAAGATGAATACCAACTGAAATACCGCCCATATAGCTTATCATGACAAAACAAAAGTTTTTAGGTTTAAGTGTAATATTAAGGCCGATAAAGATGGTGCCGTGCATATTTCATTATGCAATAACTTCCACTCATTATATATGCACAAAATAACCTGATATGCGCATATACACCCTTTGTGGAAATCTTTGTGTTCACATATTGTGAATAAGCTGGTGAATTTAAGCAGTCCAGTAAAGTGGCGGTCATTAAAATATATTTCATCTATAACATCGAATCATTTTTCTGTACCCTACATGATACTCTTAGGATAACAAGGTATATGAAACTTGAAAAGATTCAACCTTGAAATTTCTTTCATTTCTGATGCATTTTAGTACAAAAAATATATACGAAAGAAATGACCCATAACGAGCCTTTCCAAAAGAATTTCCAAAATTCCTGAACACTCTTTAATCATCGGCAACAAAACATCCCTGCTCAACCTGGGGTATACATTGATCGAGAAATGAAAGATTGGAAGCCTTCTATTTTTATTTGCCGGTATCAAGAATACCTTCTATTAGCCTCAAATGACCTTGAAAATACCAGAGACATCTCATTTCAGAAAATGTACACTTTGTGGGACCTACTTCAATATTCACCATCAGTAATTAAATCCGAACTACAGTATGAAGTGGTTCCTGAAATGTAGTGAGGGCGGTATTGAGGAACTTATCGTGCATTGACGCTGAATGTTTGACCTGATTACAATAAATCAGTTGCCTTCGGCTTTGAGTACAACGTTTCTGTATGCTGCCCTGTTGAACGAATCTAACCGTAATAGTAATTACCGACTTTGCGATCCGCGTTATAGTCATTGCCGACTTTGCAATCCGCAATCCCCAGTCACAATTAAGCAAGGTCGATAGGAGTGACTCCCTAGATTTCCCTTTCGGAGAACCAAATATTGTCTGATTTTTAAATTGTGCCGCTGAAGCACTTTCAGTTTAATTTAAATAGTTCAATTTACGTGAGATTGTGTCAAAGGTTTAGTATTATATTCCTTCTTCTTTCCCCTCTCTGTGACGAATTCAATATCACTTCCAACAGGCTATGTAGGCCAGGCGCGTAGCCAAGAATTTGCCAAGGGAGGGCGAAAATTCAGGCAAACTATCAGAGTCTGAGTATCAGTGCCGTAGATACGGCATTGCAAACTATCTAAGCGTAGCGCCACCATGTTTGGCACGAAGCGTACAAGAAAATTTTGGCTGAAAATGCCTCCCATATCGCTGGAAATGGCACTTCCCAGGCCTTGTTAGTTGCATCTTAGCATTTTCTCTTTTGAAATTACTAGCGAAATCATAAAAACATTAAAAAATTTTTTTAAATATGCTCAAGGGGGGGGCGGCTCCCGCTTCGCCCCCCCCCCTTGGCTACGCGCCTGATGTGGGCTATATGTATCAATCAATGTTAGCCCAGCTTACGTGCAGCTCTTCTGAAAAATAACCACATACACATGTCACTCATTAATTAGTTTCAGCTTTTTCTTTATTTAAGTTATGAAATCACGAATGAAATCAAATTAAACTTCGGCACCCTTTACAAAAGTTTGAGCTCGTTTCCATAGTTATCTGTAATTAAATCGATAAAGCTGAAGACACGTGGTTAACCCTGATAGGCTACTGTGACAACTTACCGTACTTCATAGAAATAGCAAAAAGATAACCAATAGAAATGAACTTTTGACTGTATGATACCTTATAGATGTGGATTTTAGTGAAGGTGACTTTTTACACAGAGCAGTGATCTATCGGTTTATCGCCGAGACGGAGCTTTTCCTCAAATTCTCGTAGTGCCTGGGGTTTCCTGTTTAATTTACAAGTGAGCTCATTTGGGAGAACTTAAACTAGTCATTATTAAACAGTGCCTTATACGATTGGAATTATTTGAATGGTCTCTTTAATGTGTACAACTAACGATCCATAACAGAAAGATTCGAGGTCCATTGATATCGTAATGGCGGTGGTTACTTACAGATTATCATTTGTTCAGTTACTTCTCTTTAACCTTGTAATTTTTGGAAGTTATTGTCACTGTTTAAAAATTCGTGAAATTTGCATGAAGAGATTATTGACTGAAGGATCATTACAAGGACATGTGTTAGCTTCTACTTCACATACTGGAGTCTACTCGTGTATAATCAAATGCCACGAAAGATCCGATTGCCTTTCGATAAACTATCAACATCAGAGACAAACGTGTGAACTGAATCGAGCTACTTTGCAAGACTTTCCTGGACATTTTGTAAATGAGGCAGGTTTCTGGTATGTTTCTTATTCAAACGAATGCAACGACATTCAACCTCTAAAGTTGGAACAACGAGTGAGTATTTCAAATGTAGCTATACTGTTTTACATAGTAGTATATATACCTATATGTACCATTACATATATACGGCAATTTAGGGAGAAACTTAAAAACTTAAAGCATACACCGGCAGAACTACTGTTGTTCGAAATGGGGGGTGGGGGTGTGGTGGGTAGAAATCTATAGGGAGAATTTGCTTCCCTTCATATCTTCATTGTTCTTGTAAACCATGTACCGTATATAACGGTCATGTTTGTTTATAGCCTTGTATATTCATAGGCTTGGGAACAAGGGGAGGGGGCACATAGGGGAAGCTTCCCGGGACCACACACACACTGAGAAGCGGGAATACGTTATGTCACGCTGCCTTCGTCCTCTGGTGTCTTATTGATGCCTCTGGTGATGCCTCTGCCTTTTGCATTCGCTGTCGGAGAAGGATAAAGGAGGGAAGGGGCATACTCCTCTGGGTCGGAAACGGGGACAGGGTATGGATGGAAGCTGGAATACTAAATACCAGAACAGGTTCTCCGTGTTTACATCATTCCATTTACCAGTATGTATAATATGTTACAAAGACTGACTCTGCGCATCCGTGCCGTTGGCAGAGCGCATTGGGCTGGCGCCGCTATGACTTTGCTCCGTGACCCTTGACGGCGCACACTTACCAGCGTCGATGTAACCTTCGCGGCGCACATTGGCTCGCGCCGCTATGGGCATTGGCGCGCACACACAAACTAGCTCCGCTATGATCTTGGCGGCGCACACTCACTGGCGCCGCCGGACTAGCGTCCCAGTCAAGTTATTGCAACTCGAATATCATGAGAAACTCCAAAGTACGCGTACGGAAAACGTACGGTATACCCGGCCTGCAGCACAGAACACAGCCGATGATATAGTCTACTATAGGCAACTGCTTCAGTGTATAAGCCAGCCGAAAGCGTCTCTATGTTAGCTGTGTGGTGTATGCTTATAGTGCGCCCCAATTTCCTCATTTTCTTTTCGATAATAGGGTCTTGCACATTTCTCCTTCGCTATTTTAACTTTCTGCCTGTTTTTGGGTAGATTTGGTTCGGAAAAGTGAAGAAACCAATCAAATCTGCCAAACTTGGTTCACACCCCTAATATGTTTATACAAGCCCTGTCTCCCGCAGTGAACAATCTCTTGGCCTTAAATTGGTTTGTACACTGCGAGACGGTCGCTAATTGCTGTGGAAGAAACATGATCTAACATGACACGCAATTTCGTAACATTAATATGCATAAAGATTTTGCGGTTTCACGCCCCTCTTTGGAGAAATGTCCAAGACGTTTGTATCGGACAGATCCTCGGGCATGTAAAATACAATGGGCAAGCACATTCGTGGTAGGCAGATACGGACTCTGAGGCATGTACAGTTTGCGCGCTAGAAAAAGAGTACTATAAACGACTTGATCAAGATTACCAATGATATAGTCAGAACAACAGAGGGAAGAGCTAGAGAGCCTCACGTCAACCACGTTAACGTAACTGACGCGCCATTTTATACTATAAATTACCTCCCGCAACCCTAGCACTGTTCCCAATATTACCATATGTTAAACCACCTGCCAATGACACACCCGTATGTTCCTACTAAGTTCATCCAATCATGACGTTCGTTATATTTATGGACACTATAAGCAATTACTGGCCACGCCTTGATAAACAATGCATAGTAGAAGAGCTTCCGTGGGAAACCACCCGGATATGGTAGGCCATATACGGGAAATAATCGCTGATTTAATGTCCGTATGAACTAAAATTATTACCGGTAATAATTATATTTAATACCGGCATTCACTAATTGATTTGATCATACCATTCTTCAACTTTGAGATGCAACATTTCAAATAATAATTTGGAAGGTTTTATCTCGAAATTTCAACTTGTCATCTGGAAACGAATTTTCTTTCAAATTGTTTATATTTCGAACAGTGTATACGTTATATCCCTATTACACCTGGCCGTGTGCGCAAACAAACACAAAATTAAATTGACAATTCCTGTGCATTAACTTTACGTAGCCTATATGTTATTAATGGAACGCTCATGATAGCTTCACTTAAAACTGCACATGTTATTTCTTGTTGTTGCGTTTCAGATGATAACTTCCACAGTGTCAACCATGTCATCCAACACCACTGCGAGTAATGCTGTGCAGGACAACTACGAAGCTAGTTACAGTAGCTCTGATGACTAAACGTAAAAATCAAATTTTGCGCTAAATATGTAAAGTTTTAATGACTAACTTCTTTGTCCGTTAATGTCGTTTTGGGAATTAAAATCATCTTGTCCACTTTATAGGAAGTTGTCTGCTCTATCAAAACTCTTACTTTTATGATCATAATCAAGTTATGAATGGAAGTTGTCAAAATTATTTTACATTCATATTTCAATTACCGATCAACGGTGCACGGCGTAATATTTTGCAGAATTTGTCAGTCTTTCTTTTTACCAGTTATTTTATCACACGTTATAATTATGTGTGAAGCTATAAAGTATCTTTATACCATTTATGAGAGCACAAAATGGGATATATATATATATATGTAAATGATGAGAATGCTTGGAGGCAAAAACGCTTAAGTGTCAAATTGCAAATTTTGTGCTTTCAAACATTTGCTATGTATTTTCTATGTCCCTTTTTTATATGATATCTGTTTTAAGAGTTACTTGGCCCTCAGAATATTCAAACCTAACCAAAATCACTATACAGGAGTGTGTTGACAGAGGTAAATGTAGAATAAAAAGTGACTAGTTTTGGCGTTTGATTGACGGAACCGCTCGTCATCTTTTGTGATTTCTCAGTAGAGATGTGTGTTAGCTATATATCTGATGAGTGCGGGGAGTGTGACGGGAGACGGAAGCGGTTTTAGTCCTAAGGATATGTGGTGCACAAACGTGTGTTGATTGATGCCAAAGCTTATCGTGTATATCGATTGGCGCGAGTTTACGGGGCTAGTCCCCCCCCCCTCCCCCCTCTTCCAATAAAAATGCGCCTCAGTTCCCAAGATCTCGAAATTTGAAGTATATATTCATCCTATACTAATTTAATCAAGTTTTATATATCTATTTCTTTTTTACGTTATTTGTTCTTATATCCTTCAATATGTCCTTCTTCTGTATAAGATATTGCCAGTTTATTTGAAGATGGGCCAACGTGCATACAACAATAAAACATTGTAAAAATTGCCATCTTTGTCTGCATTCCTTTCTGTCTCTTCCTTTCTCTTCAAAGCATCACTTCTAGACTTTTCATGGTAAGATGCTCAGTGGTCAGAAGAAGAAAGATAGACATGCCAGTTTGTAGTCACTATTGGTCAAGAGACCTTAGTGGTTTTCTGAGTCAGCTTACACTCTGCGCCAGACTACTGCCTTGTACGGAAGCGTAGAAGGGACATGTCATTTGACGTTTTAATATGCGACGCATCAATTCGTGAAAATGACAAGAATCTGAAAATTGACATTGTGGCGGTGATGCATTAACTCGTCTAAACTTTAATTGACTTTGATTGTGAATCGAACATGAAATACATTTGGCATAACGAAAGGCAGGGACTGTGCAGGCTGACTTAATCGTGGTGCTCCTGCAATTAACCTACATCCGCGCCCAGACGATATCATAAAGGGTCGGGAGATTTACACTGCTCAAAAACCAGTTTTTCGATTCGGCGGCATCGACACTTGCAGAGTGGACGGGGGGGGGGGCTATACACAACCACGCGTGGTCCGGGCTAATTGGGTTTCCGGACTCAATTCTATATGGGATACACAGCATAGTGTATTCTCATCTCCATAATAAGGTCCGGCTGCGTAATTATCGCACAGCCTTACCATGTGCGCCGCCATAGCCACTGGAATATATTTTAGTGAGATTGTTAATTGGAATGGGTAGGCCTACTACATGCCACTTTGCACTTTGCAATGTTTAACATTTTAGAAATCTGGGACTCACACAAATTAGTTTGCTGTTGTATTATGCCGATTAACGGACTTTCCATTTCGCCCCATGTATTGTTCAACCCGTATTCCCCCAAATATGCTAGGAAATAGGTCAACTATATTTGTCATACTTTCTCAAACTGTTAGCTTCAACTCCTTCCGCACCAGTTTCTGAAACAAGCTGTTGTCAAGATAAGCCTGCACTTTTTCATGTGTGATGCTGGGGGAATAACATGGCGGCCAGAGTGAATCCACGCGAAACTCTAAACAGTTGAGGCTGTACTGTCAAAGAAATTTCACCTTCGGATCTTTGGTACTGTGACATGACAATGTCGCCGGCAGGGTAGGGTACGTAAGCCTGTCTGTAGAAGTAGTAGTCTAATTCCAAGGGTCAATAGTATGTCGTACGTGTGGAAACCAGTGAAGGATCCGCCTTCTCCTAGATGTATTTCACAGCATTCACCAGATATCCAAAGAGTACTCCGAGTGATAAGATCAAAACGTGTCAATCAAAAAATAGCTTGTCACAGCCACTTACATTCAGAAGGTAAGAAGTGAATAAACTTTGCAAGACATCTGCTAGCTGTTGTAGAGCCTATTGATAGCTATAACGTTAATCTTTTAACGCTAGGCTAACTTGTTGCAAGACTATTCTTAGTAATAGTAGGCCTGTGCATAAGGCTTATAGGGTTATTGCTAGGTTATTGATAACATTTGAACAGAAAATATTAGCCTAACGTTGAGTTACACAATTAGAAATGGCTAAGTAATTATTTGGGTCATCTCTTGACATCAGTTTTGTGAAAAATATGTTGTGTGGCAAATCCACAAATTCCAAAGTGTGTTGTGATATGTAACAACTTAACTGTACCAGGTCTCAAGACTACTGTGGTGTAAAACATTGTTTGTTATAACCATGCTACAACCCTGAAGACTGATGTGAAGGGGGTCCATATATGTATACAAACTATGCCTAGGTTGAAAGAAGGAGACATTGACAAGAAATTGCTTGGGCTCAATTTCATTTACATGTTTCTCTATCGTTGGCTAGAAATTCAACATATTCACTGATCTTCATCATCATTGCTGTTATTATCTTGCCAATTAGTAAGTAAGTAAGTTTGTAACAATTAAAAACTCTGAATATTGCAAAACATTTAGCTGTGCATTTATTACTATGATTGTCTAAGTTGAAATATTTTGCATCAGGCTTAAGTTGTCAAGTAATATTGAAAAAAGTATCCTAGCCTAGGCCCTGCACCAAAAGTGATTTCACTTTGTAAAATTTTTGAACTATCCAGTATCCAGAACATTTGGCAGCATGTGCAGATAGAAAAATGGTCCCACAAAGTCATACCCTTCTACGGTAGCAGTATAGTGTTTTGTGCTAAATTGATCTAATTACTTCATGTGCATGCTTTGTTGAAGAAATTGATATCCTGAAGTTGAATAAGTGCATGACTAACATCATTTAAATCACAAGAAAGAAAAGCAGTTCTTGAAGCAAATATTGTGAATTGTTTTTTAATTGGCATTTGATCACTAGTAAGTAGCTTACAGTTTGCATAGTCTCAATTTCTGAACTTTAATTGTGCTATATTTTCTTCATTTTTTTTTTTATCTCTCACTGGATTTTGATAAAGATTCTTAATGTTGCAGGCAGCATCCTTTCTTTGAGGGTGTAACATTTTCCCAGTTGTAAGGTTTTGATCGTAATCCACCCCTTGAATGGTGACAGTGCATAACAGGGAACTAGTTTTTTACCTTCCAGTAAGTTATAATGTCATTTGATTCCCTTTTTTATAGTTAGATTACAAAGTGCAAGTGTGATGGATTGAGCACCTTTGTCTTTTGGTTCACTTAAATAAGACTGCATTGATGTCAACTTTAATCTCAGCAAGCCAAAGATTTGCTGGTTGTTAATTTATCAACGTATATTAATTATATTGTTACCACATACATACAATTCAACAGAAATCAATTACAGGTACTTGAAACAATAAAAACAAAAATCATTTATTTTTCAGACAAGCTCAACCAAGTTGATAGAGATGGCATTAAGTGTGAACCTGATGATGCTCATCCAAATCGAACAAAGATTAGTTCAAAACTATGGCAACATGATGGTAGTTCTCCACTAGTCATAAATCCTAGAACTCAACAAGGAAGAGATGGTTGTAGCAATGCACATCATCAAAATCAGGTTAAACCAAGAATTGCTGGAGATTTATCGTCAATACCACTTGTGCATCGAACCCACTTACAAGACTTGATGTCATCAGAACAAAGCCAGCGAGACCAAGTAAATTTGGAAGATCAGGAGGAATCTAAGGATGGTAGAGTTCGTGATTGGGTAGTCACAGACAGTGACTCATTTCATAGTGGTGTGCTACCCCATCAGGAATGTCACAAATTCAAGGGGATGCAGCTTGTTTCTCGGCGAAAGCTCGAATTGCAAAGTCAATTGCGATCTTCTGGATGCAGTAACATAGAAAAAGTTATGAAGAAGAGAAGTCACCCTCATGATGGAAATATTAACAAGTTTCAGAAGAGAGGAACTAATTGCAGCCTTCGAAGCAATGAAAATACCTGTTTGCAATTGCCAGCACAGAAATTCAAAAACTTGATCAGGTATGAAAGAAATTCATGTTGTCTGTCATGATGATTAAGTTTGAAATGACATTTGGAGATGTGTGTTCTGTTTTTAAAACAGTGCTCACTTAAAAGTTAACTGCTTGTGCAAACATTACTTCCCAGTGGTTGCCTTACAGTTTTTGCAACTAGGCAGTTATAGTCATACACCCCCCTCCCCCCCCCGCCCTGTCGACTTCCAGGAAGGGAAAACGCTACATGTTGAGTTTTCCTGACTGCAGCCGACAGGACTTATAATTGGCACAATCTTATCAGTATAGCCTCCTGTACATGAAACACTGCTAGCCTAGTGTTACATGCCCAGAGGTGTTAATTGAGGCTGGGGTAATGAAGGGGCCAGGCGGCTCATCCGGCTATAAAGGAGGGGAAGAGAAACAAGAAAGCTGATCGTTTTGATTGATCGGACAGCAACGAGTTGTAACAGAAACTGTCCTAGCGCCCTCTATTACGACAATCAAAATTTTGTGGGGTCTACTAAATAGTTCACCCATTACACTCTCCCCTTCTCTATAAGATGTCGTCCCGACATGGAAATAAATATTGTCATGGCAAAATACACTCTGCCTTACTCCATACAACTAATTACAATATCACCAAACTAATTCCTTCTGATGAACACTTAGAACTTTAACATGTTATATACAATAAAGGCTAAAAGTAAACAAAACAACTGTACACTAGACTGTTGCTAGGGTTACACCCTATGAACTCCAATACCTCAGACATCCTGGACCAATACCCTATCAAATTATTCTGTACATTTATACTAACTGCATGTATGACTTCCACTAGGCATTAACCTAAATTGACTACAACACAACCCACTTGTGTAGAGCAATAATACTACTACATAACCCTTGTGTAGAGCCTGGGAAAGATTTGAAATTATAAACTCTTTGGTAACGCGTAATCCCAAATGAGAAATATTTCTTTACAGTGTATAAGATCAATAATCACTAAGTACATGAATAAAATATGAATGCCCATGTCACATATGAAGATTTCAATAAAGACAGCATGCATATTGGTAGCATCTACTACATGTAAAACAAACATCAACAGCCTTTCCAGTCTCTAAATGTGTCTAACCATGAATATGGTCCGAACTCAACATAACTGTTTTTAATTTTTTTTTTTTTTTTTTTTTTTTTTTTTTAAAACATATACTACAGTCACTTAAAACCAATATTCCCTAAAACATTGCTACAGGCCTAGGATACCTCATGGCCGATGGAGGTGGATAGCCCGGCTGTTGAAACCACTGATGCTGCATGGGTGCCATAGGATACCAGACATCATATGGAGCAATAGGTGGGGTACCAGATACAGTGTTAACTTGTGGGTGATGCTGCCGATATGTTGGTACACCGAGTTGGTTATAGGTAAAAACAGTCCTAGGTACTCTAATTCTAGACGTCCTCACATCCTGTTCAGGCTGCACCTCTGGATCATTCTCAGGTACTGGTTCATCTGATGGGATTACTCTTTCCAAGTTACCCCCTTCCTCTGTCAGAGTGTCTGGTTCCAGTTGTTGGACATTACCACCATCATCATCAGGCAGTGACATCTCTCCTCCAGGAATATTATCAGCTGGCATTTGACTGGCTACATATATAGGAACATCCCAGTCACTGTCACTAGATTCTCCCTCGGATTCAGTCAGGTTTTGGGACTTCTTGGGTTTCACCTTCTTAGTCTTACGACTCACTGACTGTGGCTCCTCCAATGGCAAGGAGTCACATGGCAACAAGAGGTTCCTGTGAAGCGTCCTCTTCCTTCCTTTTCCCCTCTCTGGGGTCAGTTCGTACACAGGGACATCTGGTAGAAGTTGTTTGATCACAACGTAGATGTGTTCCTCCCAATAAGGCCTTAATTTAGCAGGGCCTTCATGGGGGGCCATATTCTTCACAAGCACTCGGTCTCCTGGTGATAGAAAGGTGCTATGAACTCTCTTGTCATATCTGTCTTTTGCTTTCTTTGACGCCCTCATTGCATTTCTCGATGCAAGAGCATAAGCTTCCTGCATTCTCCTCTTCCACCTTTCTGCATAGTCTGCAGGATCTCCACTTCCTTCGGACTTCTCATGTAGGTCAAACAGTAGGTCTACAGGGAGTTTTGGAGATCTCCCGAACATCATGAAGTAGGGTGCATACCCAGTGGACTCACATCTGGTGCAGTTGTAGGCATGCACACACTGTTGGAGTGAATCAGTCCAATTCTTTCTGTGTTTTTCTGATTGAGAACGCAGCATACTTAACAGGGTTCTGTTCATCCTTTCAACTTGTCCGTTTCCCTGTGGATGGTAGGGCGTCGTTCTGGAGTGTTTGATACCAGCATGCTCCTGAAGTTTTGCAAAAAGTTTGTTTTCAAATTCACGTCCCTGATCGTGATGGAGTTTCCTTGGAAACCCGAACTTCATGAAGTAGTCATTGAACAGTTTGTCAGCTGCGGCAGCTGCAGACTTGTTTCTCGTGGGGTAGGCTTGACAGAACCGAGTGTAGTGATCCATTACTACCAATATATACTCATATCCCTTACATCTCTCCAAGTGCAAGAAATCTATGGAAACAACTTCAAATGGCTCAGTTGTTTGTATAGGGACCATGGGTGCAACTGTGTGTCTTGCAGGCTTCTTTCTTTTCAAGCATTCGCATTCCTTTGTAACATAGTGTTCAACCTGCTTAGCCATATATGGCCAGAAAAACCTCTGTCTTGTCAACTCCAGGGTTCTTTCGACTCCTACATGACCCATGTCATTGTGTAATGCCTTCAACACCAACTTCCTATACTTCTCTGGAAGGAGGAGCTGCTTTCTGTTTATGGTTCTCCTCTGTAATAGTCCCCTGTCATCTATTTCAATCTCCTTCCATTTTCCAAGTAAGATTTGCACCCCCTTTGATTCTTGTCTCCTCTCTGTTTGTTTTGGAAGGTGCCCCTGACGTTTGTACTCAAGCACCTTTCCAATAATATCATCATTCTCTTGAGCAGCTTTTAGGGTGTCAACATCTATAGAGCCAAGGGTTGGTCGTGCTGCAGCCGTAACAGTCTCAATCGCATCCAAACTGCAAGGTACAGCATCAATGCAGCTAATATCGCCTTTGTCAATCGCCTGTAGATACTCCTTTGCTGCTGCTATGACACCATCAGGTATTTCCATGACACAATCATTGACCAATTCTTCCATGTTACCAACGTTAATAGGCATTCGTGATAACGTGTCGGCGTCATTATTTTTCTTGCCAGGTCTGTACTTAATGTTGAACCGAAAACTTGCAAGTTCAGAAACCCACCGTTGGCCAGTGGCATTAAGACGGGCAGTTGTCAGCACATAGGTGAGTGGATTGTTATCAGTGAAAACGGTGAAGTTAACAGCATACTGCAGATAATCACGGAAACGGTCTGTAATTGACCACTTTAGAGCCAAAAACTCTAATTTGTTAGAATGATAGTTCTTTTCTGCGAGTGACAACGTCCTGGATGCAAAAGCAATGGCTCGCAACTTTCCTTCTTGTCGTTGGTACAAAACTGATGCCAGGCCTTGGTTCGATGCATCTGTGTGGAGGATAAATGGCAATTTAAAGTCTGGGTATGCCATCACCGGTTGTTGGGTAATCTGATCAATTAGACCATCGACAATACTTTGGTGTTCTTGTGTCCAATTTATCTGTTCCCTCGAATTTGGGCTGTTTTTACTAGTCTCCTTCTTCTTTTTCCCATTCGATGCCGTTTTGTCATTGGTCTTTGTTGATTTTCCAAGGAGGTCATACAGTGGTCTGGCTCTAATGGAAAAATTTGCAACATAACTCCGGTAGTAGCCCAAAAAACCAAGTATCTGTCTAAGCTCACCAACAGTTGTAGGAGTTCTCTCCTTCAGAGCCAGGACAGGTTGTATCTCCGCAGGATCCATCTTATAGCCCTCTTCTGATACTACTCTACCCAGGTATCTAACCTGCCTTTGGAACAGTTTACATTTCGATGGCTTAAGTTTAATACCATGTAGCTGTAACCGTTTGAGGATTTTCTGGATATTTTCGACATGCTGGTCAAAAGTTGGGGCAAAAACAAGAATGTCATCCAAGTATACAACACAGATTTGATTGTTGTACCCATCTAAACAATTCTCCATGGCCCTCTGGAACTCGGCTGGTGCATTCTTTAGACCAAAAGGGATTCTTCTCCACTCATGTAGGCCCCATGGTGTAATGAAGGCTGTCAGATGTTGGCTTTCTTCCGCCATAAACCCCTGGTGGTAAGCCTTCCCTTGGTCCAAGGTAGAGAACCATGAATTACCTGCCAAGCCATCTAAAATATCCTGTATTTTTGGGATCGGTTGGCGGTCATCGATAGTTTTCCTGTTTAACTCTCGATAGTCGATACAGAGTCTCAGCGTACCATCTCGTTTGCGTACGCATACCACTGGAGAAGAATAGTTGGATTTGGACCTTGTGACCCAGCCTCGGTTGATGAGATCTTGAAGGTAGTCTTTAACTTCTTTGTACAGGGGGCGGGGAATGCTGGCATAGTTTTTCTGCACTGGTCTTGGATCACTTACATGGATTCTCATTTGAAGATCAGGAACACAACCTTGGTCAAAATCATCTCTTGAGAATGCAGCATTTTCTTCTTTCAGCATTCGTGTGACAACTTCCCTCTGTTTCACAGTTAAACCTGAGAGATCCACGGGAGGGCACCATTGTTCCTTCTGTTCACAGGCACTTTCTTTGGCTTCAGGAATAGCACTTTCATGTATGTCTTTGCCCACCTCAGAACCTCCTTCACAAGCATTAACAATTGCTTGTACCCGTAAAGTCATCTCTTCATCTTCGTCATCACAGGGTAAGTGGAGACAAGATTTGATTGGTTCCACACAACCCAGCATGGTGCATTTTCTGAGCCACAAATCTCTGTTACTGGTGTTGATTACTGGAATCTGAACTCTGCAGGAAGATCCCTTGTTAACGGGGACCACCGTCTCTGGAATTTCCAGCCCATCAGGCCACCCTTGTTCTGGATTAGGATGGAAGAAAGCAGACAAAGTATTCTGTTCTGAACCAAAATGGACTCTACATGAGACTAATTCCATCTGACCTTTCTTAACACAGATGTCCTTCCTTCCTGTCCTACATCGGGCTGAAACTTGGTCACCTTCTAAGACTGCTTCAATTAGAGACCGAATGGCCCCTTCTCTTCTACCAGGCAGCAGTTTCTGCAGAGAGTTAACCAAAGTCTTCTCTTCCTCTGTATCCTCAATGACATGACGGATGACATTTGTACCCAGGATAGGCATCTCACGTTCACCAGGACAAACAAGCATCGGTACTGTAAGTGGCTGGAGTCCAGAATCTTTTGTTCCTAACTTTAAACTGACCTCCACCCAACCACTGTATGGGACATCAAGATCATTTGCCCCTTTTAAGTCCAACGTCAAGCCGTCTAATAACTCGCCAACAGGTCGGGGTGACTTGTCTACTAGGTGATCCCTTAACCATCTCTCGGGTAAAATAGAAACCTGTGCCCCTGTGTCCCACAGAACCTTCGTCTCAACACCTTCTATCTGACACTCCACTGCACAAGACTCACCAACCAATTTTACCACTCTTCTATTTGCAACTGGGTAGACAACATCACTTCTGTACTTTGAATCTTTAGGCAAATCCTGGGACATTAGACCTTTGTGGGATGCTCCTCGTCCCTCAGGAGGGACCCCTGATCGTTTCCCGGCTGTCGACAAAACCGTGCAAAATGACCTAGATTGCCGCATTTGTAGCAGTGTTGACAACTATTTCCTTTGTTTGTCTGCTGACACTGAGGGCATCCTCTGCGTCTCTTCGGTAGTGACTGATGACCGGGTTCTGCTGTTGTTAACACCCTGTGTATCTCCGCCACTTGTGCCTTTAGTGCTTGCACTTCATCATACAAACTCTTTCCTTTATCTCTTTGTCCATCCGGTTGTATTTTCTCTGGATTTGAACTTTCCTTTACATCGATCATTGCAGCTAAAGGACGTCTCTGCTGCATCTTTTTCACTCTCTCTTTCTCTCTGCATGTCACCAAATTAAGTTTCTCCATGAGTTCCTCATCTGTGAGATTACCATCTGTCAGGTAGGGCTTCATGTCATGTCTTATATCGGCATCGAGGAGTCCAGTAGAAACAGCATGGGCGAACATGGCATTTACAAGGGGCTTGTCATACTTAAACATGGCATCTGATTCTTTGGAAGCAAAGAGGACCTTCTGTTTCAATGCCAATGCTCGCAGAAGAAAACTCTGGGGAGACTCACGTGCGCCCTGAGAAACATTGCATAATTCTTGATAGAGGTCTGTAGCTCCTCTCTCCTGAAAATGAGCCCGCAAAAGTCGTCTCAGTGTGGGTAAATCGAGATTGTCCCTACCTTCTAGGTAGATCCTGAACTGCAGTCCTGGGGTGATTGACTTAATTATTCCCTCGACTATCTCTTTTTCTGGAACGCCTTTATGGGAGGCACTCTCCACTTGGTGCATAAGAGACATAAAGCTAAGTTTATCCTTCTGTCCAGGTTCCCCTATCTGTCCCTGGATTTTAAAATCCTTTCTGTATGGTACGGTTGGGGTTGACATCTTGGAATCTGGTGGTATTTCTTCCACTGGCAGCTTAGACTTCAGTTCTTTCATTTTACGTTCGCACTCTTTGATGGCCTCCATAACCATGTTGTTGTCATCAGCGTCTTCTTGGCTAGCCATATTGCCGGTCTAGGAGACGTCCTGGCAGGGTCGCCAAAATGTTACATGCCCAGAGGTGTTAATTGAGGCTGGGGTAATGAAGGGGCCAGGCGGCTCATCCGGCTATAAAGGAGGGGAAGAGAAACAAGAAAGCTGATCGTTTTGATTGATCGGACAGCAACGAGTTGTAACAGAAACTGTCCTAGCGCCCTCTATTACGACAATCAAAATTTTGTGGGGTCTACTAAATAGTTCACCCATTACACTAGTATCCAGGATTTTCCACCTTGCGGTATAGCCAGCTTTATTGTTAAAGTAACATTAAACACTTCTGTTTGTTTGTTTTGGTTGTTGTTAGGTTTTGTGGTTGTTTTTTTTTTGTATTTTGTTTCTATTTATACTGTGGTTACTCATCGTGTAAATGTCATTGACCCCAACTGATCATTTATGTTGTACCATTATTTAAACAGTTTTGGTTATTCCATCGGCACGTGTTGTAATTGTTCGTCAAATATTAAATGGCATGATAATAACTGTCTCATTCTAAATAACACAATCAAATACAATAGATGATATTCCATGTGTTATTTGTAAACCAACATGCATTAATGAACTCTCGAGTGGTGATCATAATTCTCCTCTCATCTCTGTCAATCCCACAAGAAACTCTTCACGACGGTATACATAATGATAAGTGCAATTATCATGATAATAATTTTATAAATACAATTTCAAAAACTTTGTTTTCTATTGTGTCAATGCTAGATCTTTTGAAGGTCAATTTTAACAATTCAACGATTTCCTCGAATTCTATTAATAACAAATTTTCTGAAACTGGTATAACTGAAACATGATGTATTCTTTATATGATATTCCAGGGTATAATTTCGAACCTGCGTCTAGATAAAGTCGTTGGGGCCGTGTGGCCTACATCAATTCAACTTTAAACTTTTAAACTTTGCTCTGATCTAAGCACTTTTTATTTGAATCAAATTTTGTCCTACATTTGTCTCTTACAGAGAGGACATTCATCATTTGCAATCGACAAAGAGGCTAACAAATGTATGTATTGATTTAATTGGTAGACAATGCAACTATAGTGATTTATTGTTCATCAAGGCCTGTTCATGGTTCATACTTTTGTCTTTAGCCTGGCTGCAGAGCCGATACTGTGATACGGTACTGTGATAGTTTGGCCATTGTTATGGGAATGGAAATATTAAAAATTTGTAGTTTTGAAATATGAGTCACTGATGATGTGTTTTATAGGACACTTGAGTGTTTTGGAAAAACTTCAGATTGTGTTGAAAAGTGATAGGAAACAGTTCAATAAGTTTGAATTTTTTAAAAGTTTTTTTAAATTTTTCTTTTTTTTTATACAGTACCTACAGACACTAAGCTTGTCTGCTCATTTTCTTTCTCCGTCTACTGTTTAAGGAGGGAGTTCAGCCAACCTAGCTAAATCCCCATTCTTCAGAGAGATTTACATTTATTGACTCGATCCTAACTATTGTCAACAATAACATTGATTCCAGGGAAGATAACATGACTAAATTTAGTATATAAATGAGGTTCCCTCACTTCTTCATTGTTTATGCTAATAATTTAAAAATTGTAGTTATTCAGTCATTCAACTGTTCACAGCTACTGTATAGCTGACCGAATGTTCCAAATGTGTGAGATATTAGTGTACTGAATTTTCAAATTTCAGACACTAACGAGGATAAAATAAACAGAAGTTTTCATAAACCAAGAAATTATTTCATCAGGTTTAATGAAGTAATATCGGATGTCGGTGTCACCACATGAGTGATTGTTAGTTTTGCGAAATAACATCCTCTGGGGAAATTTGATTAGCTAGAGGTTAAATTGCATTTGCTAAACTTGTAAAGTTAGTTGTCAAGTTAGATACTGTCTCTTCCTGAAGAATTCTTGCATTAAATGAAATCTTTGACTTATTTCTTTCTTTCAGGACAGAGAAGAAACCGGCTTAAATTTTCGGAATATGAAGAACTCCAGAAATGTCATTTCTGTTGATGGTAGCCGTGACCAAAATAGGCAAGAATTGTTAGCATTTTGTGTGAGTGCTGCAGAGATACTACTGCAGTTCTCGTATGCTAATGGTGTCACACAGCTACAAGAAAAAACGGTATGTAGTAGGCCTACTATGCATCAATAAACAAAAACAAACCTTTTGAGATAAATTCTCTCTGGCCAAACCTACACATCTCTCCTCATATGGTGAAAATATTAGTCATTATTTGTTATTTTGCTACATTCTTTCAGACAACTGAAAAACAAGACTTGGTTGTTTGAGGGACAACCACAAAAAAAAATTCTTAAGATTTTGTCTAAGAAACAACTCCCAAATTTCAAGCACTTTGTACTCGGTAGTGACTCGTACGACATCAGTCAAAGCTGGTTCTTGCATATGAAAAGAGGAAGACCCACACAAACAAAGAATAAATATATTCTTGAATAGGTTCAGGTATTTGTTCATCATGATCATAGACCTGTACATCACAGAGCCGGTAAAATGATGATTGCTGTATTTATTTATTTTCCCTGAATTCATCCTAAGTTATGAGAGCTTGCCACTGTGAAAAATGAAATAAATACAATGTGAAAGCCTACATTTGTCATCATTGAACTGTTATATTTCCAAGCTTGTGCTACTAGTCATGACCGATAGATTTTTGATTAACTTTTTTTTTCTTTAATTCAAATATGAAACCAATATCAGCAGCCTTGTAGTTTCGTCATCTGTGAGTAATTTTTATTATAAACCTTTCTCCTTTCGATCATGACATGTACAATGAAAGAACTGAGTTTTCAGAAAAATCAGTGGACGTTTTAAGGTCAAATATAAACCAAAGGAAAAAGGAAGAATACATTTGATGACTTGTTGTTGTCAAATTTTTCAAAGCTCTTGAAAAGGGAAGGCAAAGGATACAGAAAACTTGAATGAATAATATGGATTTGTTTTTATGCTACAATCAATAAAGAAGTACAATTAAATCAATCAGTCATTATTTGCTTTTTTTTTTGCTTTTTCTTTACAGATGAAAAGATTGTCATTACTGAATGGCCCAGGGACGGTTGACTTTATCTTGGTAGCAGTTCACAATTTACCAGAGAAAGAATCAGAAGAATGGACTTTTCTTTCCATTCCAATATTGAGACTATCACAAACACAAAAAAAGTGGTGCCAGTAAGATATGGTGTATATTTTTTTATAAATCCAATTAAATTGGGTCAATTGGATATTGAATTTTTACAATTCTGTAAAGATGAATTAAAGTACAACATTGAACTTTTCTGCGGACTTCACAGACCATTAAGGGGACTAGAATATGAGTAAAAAAAGGGCAGATCCATTGTTTCTGGTAAAGTAATGCAGTAGCGATGGACTGCTTCGATTAGTTGTGTTTAAACTATGAAAACACTTCTGATATCTTTTAGCATGGTAAAATTTGGGTTCAATATATTTTTATATAGTTTATTATATAGTTTTGCCTGTTAATGTGCTAGACAGTGAAATATTAAATGGTCTTTGATGTTTCTTAACTTTAGAAAGCATTTTGCTGTCACATTAAAATATTGACCTTGTCTGGGGGTTATCATTATTTAATTTAACCCAGTGTTTGACAATGATTTAGTGGTTGCAAGTTGGAAGTTTATTAACATTTTGACATGTGTAGCATTGTTAAACTTGAGAGCTTTATATTTTGAATTAATTTTGCTCACTCTGTTACTACAAATGTAGATATACTTAAACTTAATTCTCCTTCAAATTTTTTTTGAAACATTCCAGATTTTACATTGTCACCAAATTGAATAATTAATACCACTGACAGTCATTAAGTAGGTCAGATTCAAAGGGCTTGCTCTAATTATTTTACTAATGAAATCACTATTTATTGGTTTAAGCCCATGAAGATATAAAACAAAATGAGTAAACCTTCATAAATCTAAAATGAGGTCTGAAGAACACCACTTTTGTTCATAATAGTATATCTAAAAAGGGCAGAAAACTGACATGTCATTGGAAATAGAAGACAGATAATTTATTCTTCTTAACCAAGTTAACAATTTAAGCCATCAATTTCAATTTGAAAATGAATGAGAACATCGTAACCCCTCCACCTTTAAAATCTAAGGATTCTTTTGAATTACTCTTGAATTCAAGCTTGGCTTCTTCCATGCAGGCAATTTTTAAGGACGATCATGTCGAGTGATGTTCGCAAGATATGTTACGACTCTCAGGAAGTAATTTCGGTGATCATTACCTTCTGTCAAGCTGACTTGTTTACAGGTACATTCAATTCTTGTTTTTAATATTTTTTCATCAAAGTTACGTCTTTACCTTCAAAGTGTATCTGTATATCCGTAGCATATGTCCCAAACATTTTGCCATCATTAACTGCAAAATTATATCAAGTTTTGTTTATTTGTATTATTGGAAAAAATAATCAGTTAGGTCATGCTGACCCTAAAACCCATCATGTTATCATGTGACACACAAAAATCTCTTGATGGTACCAAAAATATGGTCATTATTGTATATTGAAATCAAGACAAAGACTAAAAAACAAGAATTTTATTTATGTTTTGGTACAAATTAGATTCTAGCTGTTTTATATAGTGAAAAATCTAGACTCGCAGAAATAGAGCCTGAAATTCCCAGATAACATCATGCTAGCGGTCCACCGGCGGCCCGCCAGCTGCACCACTGGCGGTCCACCGGCGGGGAAAGCCGGCGGAACGCCAGAGATTTGGCCGGCTTTAATCCGGCGGTCCGCCGGCGACTACGCCAGAAGACCGCCGGAGAAACGCCAGCGTACCGCCGGCGTACCGCCAGTGTTTCACAAGCAGACCGCCGAAGAAACGCCGGCGTACCGCCGGTGTACCGCCAGTGATCCACCAGTAGACCGCCAGAGAAACGCCAGCGTACCGCCGAAGAAACGCCAGCGTTCCGCCGGTGTACCGCCAGTGTTCCACCGGCAGACCGCCGAAGAAACTCCAGCGTACCGCCGGTGTTCCACCAGTAGACCGCCAAAGAAACGCCAGCGTACCGCTGGTGTACCGTCAGTGTTCCACCAGCAGACCGCCGAAGAAACGCCAGTTTTCCGCCGGTGTACTACCAGCAGACCGCCGGAGAAACGCAAGCTTACCACCGGAGTACCGCTGAATTTCTGTCAGAGAGAGCCACTGGCTATCCACTAGCTAATATCCAGTGTTCTGGCGACCTGCTAGCCCAAATCTGGTATTTCGCCAGCAACCCGCTAGGCAGAGATATTCACATGAATTGCTAACCAAATATCTGTGTTCCGGTAGAAAACTGTCCGTCAAATATCGGGTTTTGTCCCAGCACATTGTCAAGGGAATGCTAGCAAGAGTGCCAGCTTGTTTGGGGTGTACTACTAGAACAGAGCTATTGGTCTACCTGCAGATTTTACTGAATTACACATGCGGTTACATATGAAGAAATAATGACTAACACAGTGAAATTAGTTGCTATCATTTTATTACGCCTATAAATTACAAAGCGAGAAAATGAGTTCCAGCGTTAAATATTGCAACAGCACTAAAGAAATTCACTCGTCAACTATTTGTGGTGAAGTCCGAGATTTTCGCCCTCCCTCACAATCAGATGCATCCTTCAGAAATCTAACCACCGCCGCCTGAATATCAGATGAAGTCGATTGAGCAGTTCCTCCGTACAGCTTCTGTTAATACAAAACACATTACACAAAACATTACATAAAAGATTGCATTCTACACAAGCAGTAAAATGAAGCCAATAATGGGTTACCCGATACTCATAGCTAGGACAGTTACTACTGTTCATGTTCCACAACCATGCATCAGTTACTACTGTAACTGCTCGTAACACATGTGTTACAGGTGGCAAGTTTTTTGTAAATGCAAATTTAAAAAAAATAAATAAATAATTATAAAATTTAATATACTAAAAATTTTATTTTTAAATTACTGCAAATTTTCACCTATCTGACTCTTAGTTCAACGTGTCACATCTTTTTGATAATTACTGTGCCAACTGTAACACTAGCTATGAGTATCGGCTGGGGTCTCACATTATGATCACAATTGGTTAAACTACATTATTCACATTTTCACACATTTACCATTTTTTCAGTGATATACGAAATATTTCCTTTGCATTTGACAGTCACCTTCTTTCATTTTATACTGAACACATGCATTACTGTTGCAAATCCAGGTCCCATCAATTGGGAAAGAAAGTGACAATGGACTGGTCAATAAAATCATATGGTGAATTAACTTTAAAATCAATGCTGAATGCTGCTTTTCAACTGCATCTGAAACAACACATCTTACATCAAAATATATTTGTAGTAACTTATTTAAATGACCAGAATTCAATGTATATTAAAGCAAGAATTCTCGTTGATGGGGTTTTGCATTGAAAAGCTGGCCGATCCATGAGTCAAATGCACAACCCCCTCCCCACAACTCAAGGTTCTCTTCACTGCTGCTGAAAACAAAAATGACACATATAAACTCACTTTCATACATGCAGCTTCGCAAAGGCTGTTTTCCCAGTGGTACATGTCCAGTTCAGTGTGGTAGCAACTGCATTTGCCAATAAATCACCCATGATTCTTTTAACGCACTCCTTCAACGTGTTGCCACCAAGAATTGATAGTCTTCTCTTCTTGAAACAACAAAAAGAAAGAAAAGTTAATCAGAAACCATTCAATAATTATTATACAAACAGAAATATTCAAGTAATTCTATTTCATCCAAACTTTGGCATCTTTTGCTAATTTCTTATCAATATTTTAAGAGGAACTAGCAATGCAGTGCTGCAATGTTCCTTTCTGGGTCCAGTCAAAAACAAGATTGATTTAACAGCCCACTTTTGTAGAATGCACCGCAATGTAAAATCATTTCTGGCCAAACTCTTGTTACCTAAATGCTTTCATGTCTGTTACTACCTTAGAGTTTTAATTTTCTCCCAGGAAAAGGAAATTAGCCCCTCAGGAAATATTTTATTTTGTACAGACCACTGACACAATAAAACCTGACTTGGCTTCAAATGTATAATGATAAACTAACATTACACTCTGGAAAACTGTTTTCTGATTACTTTCCTTACACTTTTAAACTGACTTACCAAATATCTTTCCAAAGCCTTGTTTGTTTCAATAGAGTCATCCAGGTTATTAAATTCCTCCAAAGATCCCACAGGAATAGTAACGCGCTGGCTTCTAACTTAGTTCCTGAAATCCTGATCTGGAAAAATTGATAAATTGTGATTTAATCTGCTGACTCCATCTTCCTCAAAAAACAACAACAGCAGCATACTTTGGTGTTTCCATACTTCAAATTAAAGTTAACAGTAAATAAGTTCACAACAACATATTGTGCAGGAGAGGAATGGCTATCTGTCACTCCTTTATATACTTAGAATCCTTTCACTCTTAACTTCAACTGTGTCATCATGCAGCTCAAAGTTGTTATCATTATTGCATGTTTCTTGTAAAACAGTGTTGACATGCCCATCAACCTCATTTTGTATTTTCCTTGTTTAGTTCGCCAGGGATTTCACATGAGTCATTTTTTCCGTTAATCTACTGCAAAATAAGAACCAAAAACAATAATCTAGAGCTCTTCATTCTGTATCCATTACTAACAATGGGCATTAACCCTTGGATTAATTTTTTTTTTGGGGGGGGGGGGAGAACTATTATATAAGGTCAAATTTACATCATCAAATACAGACAAATCATGTTATTCGTTACTCTGTCTGCAGAGCTTTTTAAACAGAATAACATACCCTCCTGCTTGCCGAAAGTTGTATCTACTTTCATTGCCATTTAATTCATCTGGGAATACAATAGAGGGGCAAATTGAACCTAAACTACCTCTACTAACTATGCTTTCAATGATTTATTGCCAAGGAATTTAAACAGTTCTCCCCGCAGCACTTTAAACTTTGAACCCTTTAAAGTAACTTTCCATAGAGTTAAATAGTGGCACGCAGTACAGACATAGCACAGAGGCAGTTCAGCTATTGGGCAAATATACTTTACTTTAACTGAGGATCACTTCAATGTAGGCAGTTATTTTCTTGGAAATCATGTGCAGAATGATTCACCAGAAACTGAGCACATGGAATAGACCCAATGCAAATATTTCAAATTGACAGTAGCTAAGACAAAAAGCAACAAAAAGAGATAAGGCAGCCACAATTTTTTTAGAAGCCTAGAGGCTAGATATGAAATATTTTTCATTATCGTGTTGGTTGGTATCACCAAGAGCGTAGGAACCGGGGGGGGGGATGGGGGCGCCAGCCCCCCAGTGAAAAATGTGGAGGGGCGGAAGTATCATTACGCCCTCCCCCCCCCCCCCCTGGCTTCGCAAGTCAGAAAACCCCTTTTTCATTCCCAAATGAGAAAAAAATCTCACTTGGAGCACCAAATTGCATCTAAGGCCAGGTGACAATACAAAATTAAGTTTACAAAATTGAGTGGGTGTTGAAGTGTACCATATTGCACCCTCCCCCCAGGCCGGCCATCAGTCTTCAGCCCCCCACTCAAAAGTACCTTCCTACGCTACTGGGTATCACTATACTCCACAGGAGTACTCATAAACTATGATGACGATGACCTATTGTTCTCCAAAATGCTTAATTTGTCACAAAAACTTTGAAGCCTAAGCACTAAACATGAAATCCAAAAAGATTTAACCACCAACCCATTCCTGATATTTAAAAACAACCATACTTATATTATTATTAATAAGGTTTTAACATTGAGTCTTTACCTTCTTAACTAGCCTAGGCCTAGGCCTAGCTATAAACAAATAAAACAGCACATTATTTCTTAAAAGTTATGGATGACCATGATTTTTCAATACTGTAACATACCAAATGATTTAAAACTAGGCCTAGGCCCCTAGTACTAGTGTACTACCACTACTAGTAGTAACTAGTAGTAGTACTGTACTACTAGTAAAGTAATATATATTTCAGAATATGATATTTAAAATTAGGAGGAAGCCTTCCATAGTCATCTAGTAATATTAACAGTATTAACCTTCTGCAGATAACAGTTTTCTTCTAATACAGTCAGCAAACAAATGTTTCGGCATAACATTGCATAACCTAGCTATTATACAAACAACGGTCATTAGTTTACCTTTATGTGTGATCGTTATTGCTCAGCCTAACACAATTAACACCTACAAATGTAGGCTAGGTGTAATTCATACACCGCGAAAGGCTTCTCATTAAGCGATACATTCTAGCCTAACGCTAGATTACGTCTAAGTTTATTTAAAAAATAGTCACTTCAAATACTTGCGAAATCAAATGTACAACTGTCAACCCTTAGTAAGAAAAAACAGGTACATACCTCTTAAGCAAATTTGTATCTGCAGACTGCAAGTACTTTCAAAACAATTGATCAGGATATCCAACATCGAAAGAGTTGTAACGGATTACGAAAGCGACCGCTTTTCAAACTAGCTGCTATATCTGAGGACACTGAGCATTGCGGTTTAGCGATTGGATGCCAGTTATACTAGGCTCGTTCGATCAGTGAAAAATGTTTTCTGAACTGTTTTCTCTCAACTACGCTAAATTGTTGATTAATAAATACTTCTTGGGATAGTTGAAATTAATTAAAGTATTTGAATATCGCTTATAACGTTATTGCTAATATTTATTTCAGAATTTGAATTTGTTGAAAATATTATTTTGTAAGTGTTCCTGTGGTTAAGGGTATTACCCGCCCATTTTGCCCAAATGCTTGCCAAGATTTCTTCATGTGGTATCCGTCAGACTCGTTCGATCAGTATTTTTTTCCCCTTCAAATATTATGTAGTGTATGATAATATATATAACATTGGATGGTAAGCAACATTTAACTACTTTGAGTTAGCTCAATCTTTAATTACCTTATAGTTATTGGCGAATATAGGTTTTAGGAAAATATTATTCTGTTAATTGTGCCAGTTTGGTAAGGTAACTTCCCGCCAATTCTGCACAAAAGCTATCCAATATTTCCTCCGGCGGTACTGCTGTCGGCATTCCGCTGGACTTACAAGCCAGCTGTAATATCTATCGGTCCGTTAGCGGACCACCAGCCGTTGCCTAATAACGTATAAGCCCATGCAGCCGCACCTAAACCTGGCCTATAATACTACACAAAATCCAAGTATTCTTAATTTTTCTCTCCACAGGAACAAATATATACAAAAAGCACGGGTAAAATAGTTTAATAGAAACTCATCTTTAACTAAACTTTCACATAGAGACTTAAAATTTTGCACAGACCCGATGGTCAATGTGTATGTGAACTTGTGTAAATTGCTGAGTGACTTTCATAACATAATATTTGTGGGAAATTTTCTACGGCGTTACGCTGTCGGTCTGCTGTCGGAATTCTGCTAGGTTTTTCCAAGCAACAATGTCTATCGGTCCGTTGGCGGACCTCCAGCGTGAAACCACCGGCTTGTTTACGACGTTGATACGCTGTTGGTCCGCTGTCGGCAATACGCTGGGTTTTTTCTAAGCAGCAATGTCTATCGGTCCGTTGGCGGACCTCCAGCGTGTAACCGCCGGCTTTTTAACGACGTCGATACGCTGTTGGTCCGCTGTCGGCAATACGCTGGGTTTTTCCAAGCAGCAATGTCTATCGGTCCGTTGGCGGACCTCCAGCGTGTAACCGCCGGCTTTTTTACGACGTCGATACGCTGTTGGTCCGCTGTCGGCAATACGCTGGGTTTTTCCAAGCAGCAATGTCTATCGGTCCGTTGGCGGACCTCCAGCGTTTTACCGCCAGCGTTTTTACGCCAGCGGACCGCCAGTGTGATGCGTACTGGGTTGGTTGTCAAGCTGTTGAAAAATTCCGGTGATTGTGTGTGAGTGATTAGATTAATTAGATAATTGATGATGCACCTCATTATAGTAATGAATTCATCATTTTAATATGGAAGCTTCAAGTTGTGAAGCTGTTGAAAATTGCTGTTGACTGTGTGTAATGATTAGATTAATTAGATAATTGATGATGTACCTCATTATAGTATTGAACAAATCATTTTAATATGGAAGCTTCAAGTTGTGAAGCTGTTGAAAATTGCTGTTGATTGTTTGTAATCATTAGATTAATTAGATAATTGATGATGCAACTCATTATAGTATTGAATTAATCATTTTAATATGGAAGCTTCAAGTTGTCGAGCTGTTGAAAATTGCTGTTGATTGTGTGTTATGATTATATTAATTAGATAATTGATGATGCAACTCATAATATTGAATTAATTATTTTAATATGGAAGCTTCAGGGATATGATAGTTTGGTATTTTCTTGAAAATAAACATCCTCATTTATTTCTACAGTTGCCAGCAGGTGGATCTGTTTAGATCCTAGGGTTGCATGTTGGCTGTTAGACCCAGACAACCCTCCCAACAATTTCTCAGATGTCATAGCAATGGTTGTTGACCGGAAGCTGCCTGGTGAGAATGATGAGAAAAGGACAAAGAAAAAAGAAGTAAGATATGTTTAATTTTAATACACAGTATTCATGTGGTCTTAAGTACCCTGGTGTAAGTGATGGGGTTTTCAGGTTTGGTAAGCTGTCAGTGCATATTTCCATGGTAAAATGTTTCAGCGCATACTTTCAGTTGACCTATTTCTTTTAATTTTTTACACCACAATTCATGTGATGCTGGCAACCTTGTAGAAGCTGTGAGTAATTGCACACAGGTGGCCATGTGTAGTTCTTTTTTTCAGAATCTAGAATATACTTTTTTATGGTGTTTTATAAACTATGTATAGCTAAATGTGAATCAAAATGGATTTGAAATTGTTTGCTCCTGTAAATGAAATCATTCATAATAAAAAAAATGTTTCTGTATTGGATGTTAGTTGTACATTTACTTTGAAAGCAAAGCTTTTCTACCTTCCTTTGCCTTGCATCATAGTCTGCCTCCCCAGTCCTTCCTCTCCCCAGCCCCTCCCTAAATCAGCTACCTTCCTCTGTTTTGTTCTGTCAACCTCGCAGATGAATATTTTGCCTAGTCTTCGGCTTTTACACATTTCTGTTTTTAGTAACTTTTCTGTTTCTTTTGCTGTGAAACACACATAGTCAAGTGTCACAAGGATTGCAGCACCAGAGTCAGATTTCAGTGAGCTGAGTAAGTGTATGAGACAACTTTACCATCAGCTCTGTGGGACAAATCTTTGGAATCTTTTCCTTCAAGTAGAGATGCCTTTAATTCCATTACTATCAGGTGCGTAATATCACAATAAGGAAAAAGATAAAGTACCTATATTTATATCAAACTTTAAAAGCTGCATTTTCTCATGTTGTAGAACTTTTCAATATTCTGACCAAACCATGTGATATTTTCATATATAACTGGATACCCCCTCGCTCTAGCAGATGATTATGTGGTTACAGCCATTACTCAGCTCCTGCATAATTAACCAATAGTAGAGTAATTTACTAAACTATTATTTTCAAAATGTTAATTAGTTTTTTAATAAAAATGTTGTCAATTAGTTATTTAACACTTCAAGTACTACAACTTATTGAGATAACATTATGAAATCCTGACTTCTCTGTCCTCCCACAAACTCTTCCTTCAGCCCTCCCTTCTTCCACCCCCTAGTGCCATCTTGATATTGTCCTTTGGGACTTTTATGACACTTATTCTTGATCATAACTTTATCAAAATATTTCAGGCATGGAACTGAGTGGCATTAAAGTTGATCCACAGAAATTCTACTATGCAAGTACGATATTGAAGGTAACACTCAGTTTTACACTTTGTAATACTCTTTCCGTGGTAATATAGGCTGTACAGAGCTTGTTGGGCGAAAAAAAATTCTTTGTTTCTAGGATGCACTTTGGGCTTCGCAAGAAAAACACAGAAATGGTAATACTAGGTGTGACCTCTGAACCCTGTATTGGACGCACCAAATTCTCAAATAACCAACTGCAGTAGCGATACGTATACAGCGGTAATGACAATATATATATATTGCAATATTGATGTAATAACTACGTCATGTGTAGCAATGTCGTCATGGTACAGCGGTAGTAGTGGTAATGATAGAAGATGGTTCAATCTATATGAAACAAATGAAACGATATTCTTTCTTAATGTCTTTTTTTTGCAAGAGTAATTTTTCTTTCAAGACATACAACCTTATTTCAGTCAATCTTACACAACTTTATTGAATTTTCTCTCATATTGTACAGACTCGTACTTCTCAGCTGGAGCAGTTAGCTTATGCCAAAGCTGGAAAGGTGTTTCAACTCAATAGTCACGTCCAGTTGCGACAGGTGCTAGAATAGCTTATTGTATTTGTTCTTGATTTATACACTATCCACATGTATAGTCTATAGGGAAATATTATCCACATTATGTATAGTAATTCTACTAAATAGGTTGTGGAAATGGCCAAACATTCCCCTTTATGAATACTTAATTATTTTGAATATAAAAAGTTGTAAAAGATACCCTTCGCCTCATCCCCCTTATGAAGGGCCTCCTCCTCTGGTATCTGGTAATTAAACCCTACGCTACAAATAATCTAAAATCCTCTCTAGATAAACTACACTTAGTAAAGATCCCCCACTGTCACACCTATCGACATATGCAAAGTATGATTCACTTATAGCATAGAGTTGATATGTAGAACCAGGGAGTTGTTATCGAAAAAAACTCCCTGGTAGAACCCCTTGCTTACTGCTCACTTGCATGCTGACTGTACCATTATCTACATGGAGACTGTACCATTATCTACACAAGACTGTTCCATTATGTACACAGAGATCGTTCCATTATCAACACATTAAAGCAATCAATGTGTAATGCACTTTGTCAAGAATTTAACTGTAATCCACTTGCTCAAAAAGTTGCAATTAGCTGATAACATAATAAGTTATAACTAGTTCCTGTGTGCAAGGTATAGAGTATATATATATATCTGTCATAAAATGTTGAAAGATTGGGAACCAAGCAGGGTGAAGGGAGAGGGGTTCTGGGGTGTCAGGAAGCAAGTCCTACATGATCAGTCACATAGCATTCAGTTGCTGAGCACAAGATCAAATGTATACACTTCTTTTTGCTTGAGAGTCATGTGTAAATATCAATGCAACTTATTCACTCTACATGTGTTGAAGAGATTTTGGCAATAAACTCTGACACACGGTTCACGCCAGGTGTAGGAAAGAAGTATTTAACTATTGGTTTCAATCATTAATATTGTTTTAATTGGTGCCAGTTTATCAGCCATTGGGGCCTCAGCTGGTTTCAATCAATAATGTTGCTTTTATTTGTGCCATTTTATCAGCCATTGGGCCTCAGCTGGTTTCAGTCATTAATGTTGCTCTCATTGGTACCAGTTTATCAGCCATTGTGGCCTAGCTGTACACATATTGTATGTATAGAGGACAGTAATAATGTGTTTCATGAGTAAGTCTGTTGTGGATCATTGCTACAGGTTCTATTTGATGATCTGAAGCTAGATGAAGCTTTGACGGGGAACCAGCTAGAGAGAACGACAGGACAGAACTTAAAGTCCACGTCAGAGAATGTTGTGAGTATAAAGGTGGAAAGACAAAATTGAAATGTATTCAATTTATTGCTTTCTTCTTTTCTCCAGGCAACTTTTATTTGTTTTGTTGTGTTAAATTGAACTACCATCTAGTGAAAAATCTCTAGGCAGTGACATTACATCAATCAGTCGTAGTGTCCTAAGTCTTAAACAGGTTTCTGTATGGACTTAAAAATAGTTATTAAGTATTCAGTTAAACATCTTCGTATAGTTTATATCACCATGGAAACTTATTCACATGCAAATTGTCAAGAAATTATGAATAGCATGAAAATAGGTTTTAAAAAATCTTAAAGCTTGCTCTTAAGTTTGTGTTTAAGTTTAAAACACTGACCATTTTGACATATCTAGCAAGTTCTGTGTCGCTACGTATTCCCTTTAGAAGTAATCTAGTGTTGCCCCAAATTTCAGACAACTGAATTAAATTGAAATCCATTTCCTGTAAGTTCTATATAAGCATCCAGATAATTGCCAAGCATTGAAGAGGGCCAGCTTTAACAATTAGAATCTCACAGTGTGGAAAATTTCTCTGACCGAAGTAGTTTAAACACAAGCTTAAAAGTTTAGAGAACTGGTTGAAATTTTAGTAGTGTTACTAGCTTAATTTTATAAAACAAAGGAACTACTTTAGAGATGTATATTTCTAAGGGAAATGAAGAATTAAGATCCATCATAGTTGCTTTTCTAGTGCAAACATGAAAGCACTCTAAATACATTATTATTGTTCTTTAAAGTAGTGTTAGCTCATGTGGTTAACGCCGGTGCCTTGCAATCATAAGGTCCCCGGTTTAAGTCACTCCATGATTAATGTCTGTCGTCCATTTACAGAGTTGTTGAAAATGAACAATTCATAATCATGGACGTTAAATATGAATCTAAGAGACTGACTTCAGTCAGCTTGCGGCTTTGATAAGCCTATGAGGCTCCTTTGTGAGTTCTTGCTTGCAGGAGGATCTAAAATACATACATACAGACATAAATAATTACTTCTTTTTCTATTTTGTTTTAATAGCTAACCAAACTGCAAGATGTTCATCCACTACCAGGGATTATTCTAGAGTACAGGAAGGTAGGTTAATCCTACATCTGCTCATCTTCAAGATTGTTACACAGTAAAGCACTACCTCATAATGATGACAGTATGAAATAATAACATATTCTCCGGTAATTCTCGAAAATAGGTGAAAACTTTGGAAAAGTTGAGGCGTTACAGTATATATTACCATATCGTTATTTTTATCTTTTCTTTTCTGATTTCCAAAAATTCAGGTTATTCCTAAATTTCCCCACAAAATAAAAAGTTCCTGAAGTAATGTGAAGGATCTATGCCAATATTTTTATTACATAAGGCCTACTGATAGATCCTCCAAATAATGCAAATATTTAAATAAAAATTATTGCATATTGTTGTTTTGATGCTTTATTAAAATCAATATAATGAACACAGATTTGACCTATTGCCAGCTCCTTGACCAGCTCTCTAGCTTTGTAGACCATGTTAACAGTTGCTTAGATCCGTAGGTGACCGTAAATGTACGAGTTTGGACTTTTAAAAGGTGTTTACATCCTGACAACACATACTGTTTCATTCTACATAATACAGAGCTAACTTTAGTGAAAATGTTCCCTTAATTCTTTCAGATGCAAAAATTGAAGTCAACCTATGTGGATGGGTACATAGACTTCATCAGAAATGTGAGTCATATATTTATATATATATATTCATATCTTAAAGCAATTTAATGATGTGCTTAGGGAACTACAGTATCATTGCATTGTTACTAAATGTTGCACAAAGACGACAACAACAAAAATCCTCAAAAGCATTCAAAAATATATTTTACAAACCTTTACCATCATTCATGATGTTAAAAGTCATTCTGTTCTGCCTTGATTAACTAAAAAGATTGATGACAAGTTCCAAGAAAATTTTGTTGCAGAAAATTTCATGAAGCTATATTATGTATTGATATCTTCTGCAAAGGTGATTATAGGCTGTGTTAACCAATTTCTTCTTCAAATTCTAGTGGACTCAGAATTAGTATAACACACTTCTTTTTTTTAAGTCCATGCCTAGTAACTTCCAAATAGAGGAGTTGAATAAAAAATTAACTACAATGTTTTTTTAATGTTTAGATGAAATGTTTTTATTGCAGAGTTATATTCACTGTACCTGGGAACAAACTGCTGCTGTTAGTGGCCGCCTACAGTCTACAAACCCTGTAAGTCAAAAATGATTTTATTTATGTTATGAAAGGGGTCATGGCTAGCAAGTTTTTTTTTTTAATTATTTGTTATATCAGAACATTTGCAAAAATCCGTTGACAACGCTTCATACTTTAAAGTTGACTTCAAGTTATTTTTATTCTTTTTTTAATGGTAGAAAAACTGAAGTGGGAAATATATGACAAAATGTTAAATAAAAATGAAGATAACAATTATTTATTCTTTTGTAATGGAAGAAAAAGTGGGAAATACATGACAAAATGTTGCCCAAAAAAATTAATTTAAAGACCACTCATAACAAAAATATTTCAGAGTATTTGTACAGATGATCATTGTTCTAGTTTATACTCCATTGAACGAATCAAATTTGTCTGTAATTGTCGACTTTTTAAATAAAATTTTGGAAATGATTTCAAATTCTTTGCTCTCTTCAGAATGTTCAGAACATTCCGAAGCAACCAGTGTCTCTGACCATCGATGTGGATGGTCAAGATGGAATACACCGTACTCTTCACATCAGGGAACCGTTTGTGAGTCGAGATGGGTATTCCTTGATATCTGCAGGTAACCAGGATTAATTTTTCATAAGGGAAAAACTATGTATTGATGTAAGTTCTTAATGTCAAAGATGTTGTATAAATATTCTCTTGGTAACTTTATGAAAAAAAAAGTTTGATACCAGCTCAAGCAACCATGTATGTATGTTTGTTGAGACAATCTCAAGCATTTCAAACATTTGACCTTACTTGGACATCTGTTAATTGAAGTAAAGCTCAGTGGCATTGCCAAAGGTGGGGTGGTGGGGGGGGACCCACCCCACCCCAAGTTTGGTGCCCCCAATTGAAATTTGCCATATCCAAAAAAAAAAACATAGAAAACAAAACAGCTTCCTTCTCCTGAGTTTACTTAACATCTGTCTCAAAACTTCACAGTGTTGATTTGACGCTGATTTGATGTGTGGACTTGAAGAAAACCACAAAGCTTCAGGTTCTTTGCCTCCTTGACTAAGAGTAAGCACTGGTGCTTCAATTAGTGCCCATTTTGTATTGCCTGTAATGTGTTCCCCTGTAAATGATGCTTTCATATTTGCTGTGCCCCCCCCCTGCACCACACCCCACTTCCAAATATCTGGTAATGCCACTGGTAAAGCTTAAATTCTGGATGTCATTTACTTTCCCATTTTAAGTTATGCTATTCCTGATTGAACAACATTTAGCAGACACCAGCATTCCTATTCCCTCTCAAATCTCTTCAACCCATCTTATGAAAACTAAGTTAGCATGCTTTAAATTAAAGTAACAGTTATCAATAGTGTTTCGCTGTTCCAAGTAAACGCTTGTTCGTGGAGTCTATAATCATCACACTTGTAAATTGTATATGTATGTCTTACAGACTTCCAGTCCATAGAACTGAGACTACTGGCACATTACTCTGATGATGATCTCCTCTTAGGATTGTTTAAAGATGAAGAACAGACGGACATCTTCATCCAGATGACCAGCCAATGGTATGTTGTTGGAGGATTAACCTGTAATCGTGAATAGCTCCCTCACTAGTTTCCTCATCTCGTTGGGTTTTCAAGGCCGTCTCGCATATTTTATGATATTATTCATAATTTGTATGGATATTACTCCTACCATGGTCTCTTTTATGATGGTGTTTACAAGTCAGTAATATTCATTTAATATTTAATTATGGTATTTATGGTTGGATTTGAATGATAAATCTCAGCCACTTCCCATCAAACCTACCCCCACCAAGCCCCTCCCATCAAACCATGTAAGTGATAATTCCGTCAGTTATTATCATAAAATTCATACTGTTTATATGCCTTTGTGAAAGCGAATGCCTTTCTGACAATAAATTTTGAATATACTGAAAATTTAATACCCCCCTCCCCATTCCAAACAGGGTACTATACCCCCTTCCCTCCCATCCCTGTCCCTCCCATCCCCATTACCTCCCACTCCATTCCCTCCTACCACCCTTCCCTCTGGTATTTCTATAATTCATAATTATCCCCTTTCAGGCTTTGTGAGACTAAGGGCTAGAATACACTAAGATGGCTTGTAAGTAAATTAGCCCTCTCGTTGTAACTAGCCAAATCATTTAAGATGTATACTTTGCTTCCTTCCTAATTGTCCCCCATCTCACTCCATCCATAGGCTTGGTGTATCCATTGATCGAGTGAGAGATGAGGATCGTGAGAAGACTAAAAGGATAGTTTATTCTATCGTATACGGAGCAGGTAACAATGACAATATACCTAGTAACAGCATATTTACATGTTGTCATGGAAATCATGGAAAGTCATGAATATTTAACAGATTGATTATACTTCCCAAGTCTGGAAAAGTCATAAAATATGTTCTTTAGGATTCCAAAGGTGACTGGAACATCATGTTACCTATATATGTAGTTTTTCAATCAGTGATTTCTTACAGTGAGCATTGGTTAACGGCTTTAGTTTTCCTGCTGTTGGTTTTTAATGTTACATGTTGTTTTACTACTTTTACACTTAATATAGGTTAGTTTACATTTGTTTTATTGTTAACCTTGGTTCACATCAGGTTGATCGATATTGGCTGATAGGAATGTCAATCAACGTATGAAACAGTATTTTTAGTCAGGAAAGATTTAGTCTTTTCATTTCATATTTTTCTTTTTCTTTGTTTGCATTGTTGGTTACGAGATCACTCTTCATTTGTTCATGTTTTCTTTTCTTCCTCAAGAGAAAAACTGTCAGTCCTTATCAAAGAAAATGACACACATACATCTCACAAGTTAATAAAAGTTGCACCCCTTTACCTCCTGTATCACCCCTCCCTCCCCTTGTCCTTTCTTTCCCCTCTCCCCTCCCCTCCCCCACAAGAAAATACAGAGTACACAAATCAGTAGTATTAATTACAGATACACTTGTCTGCTACCTGTGGAAGTGATCTTCAGTTGGATTTATGACTTATATTATTTCTCAACAAAAAACAAATGCACAACAACTTTATTGATAGTCTGTTTCCCCTTTGGAATTCTACTAATTCTGTTTGCCCCTTAGGATCTGAGAAGATAGCAGAAATACTGAAAGTTGATAAGAAAACTGCTAGATCCTTCACCAACAGCTTTCTGGGTGAGAATCTAAATGAGTATTTGTAACTGTGATCTTTCAAGTCGAATACTGAAGGGACTTCTGATGTGGACTTTTCAACTCTTCCTTGTATTGTGAGACACATATTAGTTAAATACTTATATGACATTAATTATGTACTTCATCCAAAGAATCAGAAAAAGCTTAAGAAGTTAGTACTAATATTTAGATAACTTTGTACAAATCACTGTTTGCATATTCTGATTTGATTGTGATTATATCGCTGTGACGTTTGAAGAAAATCCAAGCACTTACAATCTGTCTTCATTATGAATATTATTCTCGCTAGAATAAAATTTGAAAATTTTCCTTGTAAAATCCTATACTATTGAATTTTGAAGGCTAGCAACTGTTTTCCAAACTTGGGTTTATCTCACTCAATCAATAATTTGCTGATCTTTTTTAGATAAGTTTTCTGGCATCAAACGATTCACACAACAGTGCATAGCTCAGTGCCATCGTCTCGGATGTGTGAGAAGTCTCCTCAATCGTCAGAGATTAATTAAAAACATCAGCTCTGCCAATATATCCCAGAGACTTCACGCAGAGAGACAGGCTGTCAACTTTGTCATCCAAGGTATCAGATTTTAGGGCTGCCAAATATGCAACCATATTTGTTTAAAAATGCCAATTTGCTCACTTAAGTACAACAATTAAAACAATGTCTGTGTCTGGCTCGTCCACTACCCACATGAGGCTGTGAGCTACAGATCTGAGATGCCAACTGAGCATAAAAACAATTAATTGTGGAACACTTGTGGAAGTCAACTTGCCTGTTAGTGGAGATTTGCTGTTTTAGTATTGTCCCTAAACCATGCTCATAGCTCACTCATTGTCAAAAGGAGACACACATATTTAAATGCCACCACCAGAGAACTTTACTCACTGGGAAAATTAAATTGCTTGATAATTTACACCACCATCACCATCTCCCCTTGCACTGCCACCCTCCCCGCCACTCCCCCATGGTCTGAAGTCACTATGTGAATATCTATCTGTCAATATTTTAGTTCCATTGTTTATGTTGATGATAGGTTCTGCTGCTGACCTGTGTAAACTAGCCATGCTGACTACAGTAAGAGAGTTTGCTCAACGTCCACATCTGAAAGCCAGGTACGGTGAAAATATAAATGTCATTCCTTGTTATATTTCATACTTTTATTAAGACTTCAATGCTCTCAAATCAAGTGCGGACTTAATCCACGAACTTTGGCATGTATGTTTGAAATGATTATTAGTGTCTGCAAGCAATGCTCCAAATTATTAACACTTCAAATATGGTAATGAATAAAATAATAACAACCGCCCTGCCCCTTTCCATTCCCTTCCCATCTACTGTAACAAATTATCCTCTCCAAACCATCCCAACTGTGGATTATGTTCTACCACTCTTCCAAGGCATTTATCTTTCAAGGCTCTATTTTTTGTGGGGGCGGGAGGGGTTAATGGTCTAAATCCCATTCTTGTCAAAGTTTTCTTCTCATCATACTGCAACATTTTGAGATCTTACTGTCTCTGTTTTTGTCCCCTGTCTCTGTCTTTCCTGGCCAAGACTCCTGATACAGATTCATGATGAGTTACTTTTTGAAGCACCTGACCATCAAATCACAGAATGTAAAGGTAAATATTTTCTAAATGTATTCTGAAGATCCTTCTAGAAGTACTGGGAAAGAATGAAAATGACTCAAATAATGATTAATCTTAATTAATTATGAAGATCTTTCTACAAGTACTAGGTAAGAATGACAATTTTAAATAATTTTGAACTTGCTCATAGTTCAAGTGATATTGCTAATCTGTCGTTTCGCTTGCTTTTTCTAGAGTTGATATCATCAGCGATGGAATCTGTCTCCAACATACCAGAACTTGGAGTTAATTTGAAGGTATGATGTGATACATCTCAAATAGTTTATACCCTCTGACGAATAGTTCCTAAAGATGGCTGATATCTTCTTAATTGTATCCATAAAAAAAATCCATTTCTTATTCTTTCTTTTGCTCTCATGAAAATTTGGAAATCTCTTTTAGGCTTTGAGTTCCTTTACCTTTATGAAGAGTGATCTATCTGGAATTTATGTTTAGTCTGTAACAGAAGAACTGCGTCTAAAGTTTCTTAGTTACAGTTATGAAGTTCCTTACCTTCCATTAATCGTGTGACAGACATCAATTTCATTTTTCTGAAGTTACATGGTTCTCATAATTATCTGGATGTTCAATTTAAAGTCATAAAATTAGAGAAAATTCATAATAAAAATAATGTGAAAAGATTTTATTTATTTGTAAAACCAGAGAAAATATAATCCTGTCTCTTTGTTCATCATTTGTTTTACACACAGACAACCTTGCCTGTCTCACTAAGTGTCGGAAAGGATTGGGGTCATCTCCTAAAGTGCTGACAAGTATATTCACTATTCAGATCTGTGATGACTTGATAAATGTCGAAAAAAGCAACAGATTAGATGGATAAAAGGACTGAAATAAAATAAAACAGGCAAATAAAGCAACATTTTCCAGGGTATTTCCTGTTCTCACAAAACAGTAATGCATCAGTCTTGGTTCAACGCCGTTGATTCTTGGACCCTGTGGAGAATCTACTTAAGTTATTTTGTGTTATTTTGTGTTATAACACAAGTTATTTTGTGTTAAGTTAGGTCTTGGTTTGTTTCTGAGGATATAGTTCAGTGGATAATTCATGTTGATTTGTGTTATGAATTCAAATGAGGAATTGAAGGTTTAGTTTCATATGTAATATTTTATGGCAAATTTGGTTAATTTGGATGATTATGCTTATATTTTTAGCTATATAAGGGAATTAAAAAAAAATTCTCTCTTTTCTTTCTCTATTGTTATTACTCATTTTATTGCTTACTTTAACAATTGTACAAATTTTGATGATATTTCCTAAATTAAGCATGATTTCACTTTCAGTAAGATGTTATGCTAATAACTTATTTAATTTATCAACAGTAAACATTTTTAAGCATTAGTCATAGAGTCATTTGAAATATTTCACAAAAGATTTTAAAATATGTACTTTATTTTTGTTCATGTGAAAAAAAAGACTGATGTAAATTAGATTATATCACCATTGAAACAAAACTGAAATTGACCCAACAATTTTTTATACTTGATCCAGTCACCAGTTAATTTGAGTCAAAAGATACATTAAAAAAATTGGTGACACTCAGATAATACTTTTTTTTTTGTTAAATGTATATTTCACAATATTTTAAAGAATTGTTCGATGTTGTTGCAGCAAAGGCAAATAAAACTGATTTTAATAGGAATTTGTATTCTGTCTGTTGTATATTTTTAGTAACTCTACCCTTCCCCCATTGAAAATAAAACACCTTTTTCTTGGGTGGGGGAGGGGGGAGAGGTGTGTGCCATACAGGCAGTTGTTGATATTCAGATCTTCCTACTTTCTTTTGGAATTGACGGCCCCACATTGGTGCATTTATAGTAAAACTTAACAATCTCGGATCGTACAATGCATTATCTGCTTTAGTTGAAAAGCTCTTTAGGTTCTGTTTTACTTTGTTTTACTAGATGAGTCTCCCACTCAACCTCCCCCACCCCCCTCCAGTTGTCACCCCCCCCCCCCACGCCCTCCGATAGTCCAACAAAATCTGGTGTTTTCTCAGTGCATTTCAATGATGTTTCATCATATTTTATGTTTGATTTGATGCTTTGAGCATTCATTATCGAATCATAAACCGGTCGTACACAGTGATAGGTCTGAATATCGACTAAAGGAGGGTCAGTTCAGTTATGTGAGAAAAATGTATATTGCCGTGTTTCAGCAACCTAACTAACCAGACCAAATGATTTCATTCTTGAAGCCGAAATACATTCTGATCTCAGCAGATCATTTTTGCAATACTTTTGACCATCAGCTGTGTGAATTTTATGAGTTATGACAGTGGAACAAGTTTAACTATACTGTACTTTCCATGTCCCGCTTCCAGAGCACTTGTATTGTCAGTATGGGCATTATGAATACCATGTTTCTGTTAGATAAAGGTAAGGAACTGTTTGTACTGTTAGTATTAGTGCTTTGAAGCACGGTATGGGAGGATAGTATGGAGTGGTAATAACATTAGGAAATTGTCCCAACTGGCTGAATAGTACTTTGACAAGGCTGAAATTACGCTGAGTATAACAGTAGCTTCCTTGGTTGCTAGGCAACCGATAAACAAGGTTATCGGAATATCTAGATATTTCGATAAACCCGGTTTTTCAATTGATAACCGGGTTTAGTCAAAGCAAAGGGTTTATCACCCTGGTCATTCGTTTGATAATCCAGGACTGAGGTTATCTCTTAGGATATCATGAAGGCCATGGACGTATAAACAATATTTTTTTTATTGAACAGAGATCTGTTGCAGCATCTTAGGGAAGTTGCCTTATCAATGAAAGTGAAGTCGAGCTGTAAATGTTTTGCCGCATTACAAAAAAACTGTTTTCTGTATAACATTATGAGGTAGTCTACATCATAACGTCAAATAATTAGGGATGTTCCGGTACGATTCACCAACCATTGTTACTCCTATACAACATCTTGTTAGAAACACTAGTTCCCTGAATTAACATCTAAATAGCACATTCTTTCTTGTATTACCCTACTGTGACTGTTTCTAATTAGCTGTAGTACAAACAACAACAAAAACACAACAAAAAATTAGTTTTGTTCGCTGTTACTGAGTGTTACTAAGGAGCCGACCTTTCAATCCCTATACTTACGTAACTTGGAACTATGGCATTTCCAGGTGTGTACGCGCTTCAAAGATAATACTGTGAGGAATTTATGGATTTCGTATATAATGAAACCACGTTGGAGACGCGAGTTCTCTCTGTTCATTTTGGTTCTTGTATGAACATGTTTGCTGCCTCTGTGTCGATACTACGATCTCTCCTTAGACTTTCGTAACGTTCTTTTGATGAGGCTATTTCCAAGATGTAACTTCAGCTCTCTCCATCTCTGTCGTTGGAATTTACCGTTCCGTTCATTCATTTCTCCTGACTGAGGAAATTGCAAGTGAAATTGGATTCACATTCTGTACAATTATTTCTCGTCAACGGATTTACCTGGCATTCTTTCTTTAATAGCTTCTCGTGAGGAACTTACCTATTTACTTCGCTCCTCGCTTACCTGTCTCCCACTCCACATATGCACTTTCCCATCTACCTAACTACACATTGGAACGTTTTAGCACTGCGCCCTCGCTCCCTGGGCACCGCCCACTTACACCTCCTTCCGAATCTAGCATCCAGGAAGAAAATTACATGTTTTGCTAGCAAGATCTGCCTCGCAATTTTCAACCGTTTTTTACGAGTTTTTACTACATCTTGGATCTTCGGACGCAGGAAGCATTCGAAGCACTCTATAAGTATCCATTTCTCTAATATTGTTTCCGCTAACTCCAGCCGACGTCCCTCAAGCGCAAAGGCGTAGGAGCCAAATTTGTTTGGGGTGGGGGGGGGGGGGGGTTGGGGGGCTGTAACGACTTGCCCGAAAAATATAACCAACATTTTTTGCGTTCAACACGTTAATGTACATATCATGTGGGCTTTTACATAAGTAAGAGATGTGCTAATATTACCCCAATTTTCAAGAAGGGTGATAAGACTAAGCCCTGTAATTATAGGCCCGTTAGTCTCACTAGTGTAGTTTGTAAGGTCATGGAGTCTATTGTTAAAAAGCCTTTGGTCTGTCACTTCAGCAGTCAGTCTTTGATCAGAGAGTCTCAGCATGGCTTTTGTCAAAAAAGGTCTTGTCTCACTAATATCGTTGAGTTTATGGAAGATGTAACTAGCTCACTAAATAGGCAGAGGTCTGTAGATGTTGTGTTCCTGGATTTCCAGAAGGCCTTTGATAAAGTTCCCCACCAGCGTCTTTTACTTAGGCTGAAGAGCATGGGTGTCATAGGGAATTTACTGTCTTGGATCGGGAATTGGCTTGGTAATAGGGAACAGAGGGTGGTAATTAATGGCTGTGCTTCTTCTTGGCAGAACGTTACTAGTGGGGTTCTACAAGGGTCTGTATTAGGTCCCCTGTTGTTTGTTGCCTTATATAAATGACATGGACGGAGATATTTTGTGTACAGCTAAGAAGTTTGCTGATGATACCAAATTGTATTCTGAGGTCTCTTCCAAAAGCGATTCTCAGAAATTTCAAGCGGATTTAGATAAGATTTTTTCCTGGTCTCAGGGGTGGCAAATGCATTTTAATATTGATAAATGTAAGCTAAGGCACATTGGTAGTAGTAACCAAAAGTTTACATACAATCTAAATGGTGTGGAGTTACAGGAGGTCTCTGTTGAAAGAGACCTAGGTATCTACATTGACTCGTCTCTGCAACCTTCCAAACATTGTCTCGAAGCTGCTAAAAGAGGTAATAGGGTTTTAGGTATGATCAAGAGGAACTTCAGTTTTCTGAAAGAGGACATAGTGTTAGGCTTTATAAGCAGTTGGTTAGGCCTCATCTGGAGTATGCTGTGCAGGCTTGGAACCCTTATTTTGCTAAGGATAAGGAAGTACTTGAAAAGGTCCAGAGAAAGGGCTACTAGGATGATTAGTTCCTTAAAGAGGGTTCCTTATTATAGGCGGTTACAACTGTTGAATCTCACCACACTGGAGCTTAGGAGGTTACGTGGGGACTTGATCCAGGTTTTCAAGACTGTGTATGGTTTCGACAATTTATCCTTTACCGACTTTTTCAAGTTTGCAAACAGTAGTTGTACTAGAGGTCATTGTCTTAAACTTCAAAAGTCGCATAGTAGGATTAATATTCGGCATAACTTTTTTTCTAATAGGGTTGTGAATGAGTGGAATAGTTTGCCTGAGAAAGTTGTACTTGCAAGTAGTGTCAATGGGTTTAAGAATGCTTTGGACAAGCACTTTAAGCATTGTAATCGGGTCTGAGTGTTTGTGTCTTCAGTTTTTTCCCTCTCTTTATAGGGTCCTTGATGGGGACTTAAGTGTCCCTCCTGATCCTTTTTGCTACTAAACTAAACTAAGTAATGGCGAATTAGTTGGGCAAGCTTAGAACTTTATTTTAATTACCAAGGAGATTTTTTTTAAACTATTAATTACATTTAGCTACGTCATTACAATTTATTTGCTCTCAGTAAGTGCCCGAAAAATTCTCAGCATATTGCCCGAATTTTCACAAAAAATATTTGGTTGGGGGCTGCAGCAGACCCCCCCCCCCCCCCGCCTTCTACGCCTATGCTCTAGCGCATGTCAGTTCCTCCCCCACCCCAGTAAGATTTAGAGTACCGTAAAATACAAGTTTAATATTTAATGAGAATAGACGTGTACAATTTGATTTGTTTGTCAATAAAAGTGTTTACGGAAAAAAAAACAGAAGTTGTATCTTTTTTTCATGTCTTCGTTTGTGTTGCGTTCACGCAGCGTTCGCCAGCTATACGAAGAAATACGAGAAATACGAAAAACGGCAGAAAAGATTAGCCAAGCAAATACGCGCACATACACCGACACTTATTTGACAGCCTAGTGAGACACGTTGCTCTTTCCCGTGTGAAAGATTGACGCGTCGATAGCTATTACAGACATTACGCCACATGTAGGCTTATGATAGAAATAGCCTGAAGCGCTAACTATTGGTTCATCATTTGCGTGTACTCAATATTTCTGTACGTGTATCGTTTAGACGTTATAATCCAATGAAATTTAACAGCACCGAATATATCTCTATTATGATCTTAATGGTGAACGGTACACGCGCGCTTCAAACCAAACCATGGAAACGCGAAAGGCGCGTTTACACATTGCGTGTGTGACATCACACAGACGTACTCAAAATATTCTTGTTTTACAATGATGTGTAGCATAGGCTTATGAAACGCATATAGACACACATCATTGGTCCATTGTGCATAACGCAGGTCTTAACGAAGGAGGAAAATGCCTCAAGTTGCCAGGTAAGTTTTTTATAACCTTAATGCCAGAAAAAAAGCCATTAGATATATTCATATACTTAATTAGTGTGAAAGTATGTCATCATGTCTCATGAAGCGAAAAGCAGTATATTGCTTGGGGTTTGATCATTGATTTCTCCACGTGTTTATTACCAGGCGTTAGATTCATCCACCAAATCTGTTATAATAATTCAATAGATGCTAGAAAGAAGGCGAAATGTTTTCTGAGTTGAGCGAACATCTGATAAAATTACCTAAGTTTAACTGCACTGACAATCAACTACGAGTAGTTGGTAAATGTTCTTTCAAGAACAATGTAACTGAACTGTGATTTCTTGTAACTCACCGAAGGGAGCCACGGCGCAATTAGGACGAAGCAGAGGAATATAACTGCTCTTATTATGTTTATTTTTTATAAGCTATAGGCCTAAAATATGACTCACACGCGAGGGGAAAAGAAAATATTTGAAGCAAATTTCATATAAAAAGAAGCACTTCCAAATGGCCAAATGGAGTAGATTTATGTTAAACCATCCATGCAAATGTGGCTTGGTATCAGTATTTTAGCTCAAGTGCAACTGGATGCGATTATGGTCCCTTCTAGATTACAATATCTGCTAGAAAATCAGAGATTGGTCAGCTAGGCTGGTTGTAACGACGCAGACCGGGCAAATGCCATGACCATGTCAAGTGGAGTCAGTATATATTAATTCGCAGCACACATGCATTGAAAGTTTGCTTGATATTTTCAAAGAATTAATACATTTACTTTGCGGCTTGAATGCGAATTCTAGCCCGTCTTGATGGAGTGTTGAAAGTACGAGGGATGTTGAGGGGGGGGGGAGGGGGTGGACATAAAAATCGTTTTCAAAACAATAACAAGTCGGTCCGAAATGAAGAAGGATTTTTATCCCCCTCCCCCAACATTCCTTCCAAGTTAAGATACATTCCAATTGTTCCAAACTTTTAGAATAATTCATTTTTTTATGTGCCATCTTCGATTAAAATACGGTCACAAGAGAACAAAGTATCTGAACAATCTGCATGCCGCCTTTTTTCAGGTGACATCGGTAATGAGAAACTTTCCAAGTAATATTCAGAGTAACACCTGACATGAAATATATGAATTATTGGTATTCGGCCGAGGGCTTCGGCCCTTGAGCCACACCAGGGTTATGATTTAAAGCTGCACCAATGATGCGGAACTCCCCGCCCTAAAAAGCTACCTTTCTTTGAGGAACCTTGCTCGGCCAGTCACTGCAGTCGTTTTCAGCGAAGCTAGGCGGTCTCGATATCGATCTAGTTAAGACCCGGCATAGGAGTGTTTCTGTACATCAATCCCTTTAAATATTATACCACAAGTTTTGTATTTGCTTTCTATAGCAAACATTCACATCCCGTGAACTACCGAATCCTGGATATTCGTACGAGTCAAGTGCAAGCTCAGCTTCCACAATCCGAGTACCAGGAGGTAAGTATTTATACCATACACTGAAACGGAACGAACAGAGGTAAAACATATCATCTGAATTCCCTTCATCAACTTATGTATGTGTATCTACTCTAGTAGCGTTCATAAAGTCACGCCGTGAGTCGGCAGTGGGTAAACCTCATGAGTTTTGCCAGCTTTTGCAAAAGATCAGTCTACATTGCTCCGAGTTATCATATATAGCACCCCATTCGAAAGAAGATAGTACAGCCTGCCCACATCCTCCCCATTCTCTCCCAGAAATATAAAAGTTTATTGCAAGGCCTGTGATATGAATATTTTGAAATCGCAAGGAAGACTATCTCTGGAGGATCTATCGATTTGCCGTCCTATATACGAGAATTGTAATGCAGTACACTGAACCTCTGTCTTAACATATGCTGTACCCACCTATTTAAATGTGATTGCCACATAATACCCACCTATTTAAATGTGATTGCCACATAATATATTTGTAAGAGTTTCAGCCTTCCCGTGCATAGAGCAGTATGGGATGTACTGCATAGGGGTGGGGGAGGGGGGCGTGGAGGCTAAACGGCCCGTTACGAATAAACAATATGTAAACTGATGTCTTACTTCATCTTCACTTCACTTTGAATTTACTGAGCGTTAATTCAATCAATTCTGAATTTTCAAGGCATTCAAGAAATGGTCATGGCAAGCTCCTCGGAAGGCTATCCGCCCACTAGCCACCAGTAATAAGGCAGATGGACCCGTCGACCTGACGACCACCACCCAGGCACACTATGTACCCCACAAGGTTAGTCCATTATATTACAGCTGACATTATTTTTGTCTATCATCACCGCAATTACATTATGAGTAAGTGATCCCGCAAATCCCCACCATTCCTCGAGATCTCCGTCAGCTAACTTGCATATCATAATATTGGAGTAAATTGAGTTTTTGAGTCCCACAATTGGCTAGATTATTCGCAGTACATGTACAGTCATAATTTGGCTACAAAAAGTTGATCGGGAATTAAAAGGTGGTACCTGACTAGAAGTGGATACAATGTATTAGTCAAAGGAAGGCGTCGGAGGAGGAGACAGAAACAACAGATGTCTAGCGTCCTCATTAATGCCATACGTACCCCCCCCCCTTCCCCATTACATCTTCATTTTGTCCAGTCCACTCTACCGCCCCCAACCCCACCCCACAAAGAAAAGAGTTTAATTATTATGAAAATGATAACGATAATAATAATAAACAAACAAGCATGTAAATCAATAATTACTCGTTCAAAACGTGTTATAAGTATACCTACGCCCTTAAAACGATTTAAACTGGCAACGAAATTGTTATGGTATCGAACAAGAGGGTTACAACACACGTTTTATGCTTGATATTTTACAATATTTTTACTATAAAGTATCAATGAATTAATTTGAATCGAAAACAGACACAACGTGTAGTAAAGAAGGCGGCGGTGAAAACGGAGATGAAAAAGCCATCAGCTAAGATGCCGACTACATCGACTTACATCAATGACTTCCAGGGTAAGATGACGTCTAGACCACCTGCCTGTAAGCCCAAGGAGAGACCCACCCTCACCGGACTACCATTCAATGCTAAATCTGTTTACCAAGAGACGTACATTAGATGGAAGCAAGATGAAATTGACATACACAAGGTTGAGGTTAAAATACATCAAGATAACCTGGGTAAAGCACCAAAGGAGGTGTTTGAAGCAACGACAACCGTACAGGTAGACCTACCAAGTTTTATAAATAAGTTTGATTACTTAATAAAAACTCTCTAGTCTCTTCTCAGTAGACTAGAAATAGTTGGGTTACAAGAACTGGCCAATAACTATTACTTTACATGATAGGACAGCCCATGCAATAAATGTGTTAAGTTGCTAGAATTCATTTTGCCGAGATTTTTTTTAGGTATTCTCCCCACAAACAAGGTCACCAATCTCGCCGCCTCTTCTAAGTTGATGCTTGCCCTTCGAAATTTGTGCCCCTTCCCTTTCCCCATATTTAATCTTCTTCCGCCGAATTTCAATATCTTCCAGTTCTTCGGTTCACTCAGCTTAGTTACCATACATTGTTTATATTATTCGAATTATTTTGCAGGATGACTTTAAACGGCATGAAAATGTTTCACCAGCAACTTCAATGAAACCAGCAGAGACTCCCCATACGTCATCGCAACCATTCGAGGACGCCACTACTCACAGAGCGGACTTCACTATCAAATCGCCCTCTACTAGACAAGCCATTAAGCCACGGCAACAGCGCACAATTAACACCGATACCAAATTTAGTGACGAAACCACCTTCCAAAGAGATTTTCCTACCCACCATGGACACAAACCAGAGTCTAGCTACAAGCCTAAACGGGAATATTTCAAAAGTGGTTAGTAATTCTTCAATCCTTGTTACAATTTCCATTTATCAAAAGTGTGTGTAGATCAAAGTTCAGTCGGAGATTAGCCCAAATACACCAAAAACCCTTGTTAGTTCTTTGGAGATTAGCCCATATTAGGTCCGATGGACAAAGATGTATTTAGTCCCACTCCAGATTTCATCTTTTGTTTTAAAAGACTACCAGTCAGTGTCTGATTTGATTCTAACCTTCCCTGGTGCTCCACCAATCCTCACTCCCTGGATAGGGTTGCCATTTCGCTGAAGGTAGCATACGCCAATGAAAAGCCCCATTGACTTGCACACTAAATCACAAAAGTAATGTGGTTCCTAAGTCTAAATTAGAAGTTCTCACTAGCAAAACGCTACACATCACTGGATAGCTGACAAGTTGGCCTTACATTGCACCATCAATTTTTCGTATCATGACCGCGCAGATTTTTTTGCTATCAAAGCCTGAAGTTTTCGTCACTTGTAAACAAACCTCTTCACTCAGTAGTAAACAATTTTCGTACGCTGCTCCTGGGAGGCCTAAATGGGTCTAAAATTGCCTCAATTGACCCAATTTTTGCACCACATGTATTTCCATTCATGCTCATCAACATACAAGCCCCAAAATAAGATCCTGATTGATAACAGGTCAAGAAAGATGTTCTCCTGCTGCTTTTTGGCACTTTCCCTGAAGGAGAACAATCGAGCGGATAGATATAGACTCTAAGGGGAGTATGCCACCTGAAAACACTTTGTTTGACATCAACTTTTTACTTCCTTCAGCGATGAACTTTTTACATGGTCTATACTTCCAAGCCTTTAAGGGTTTTCTAACCTATATATTGAAGTACAGTATTTTGGGGGTTCAGACTGAAAATTCTTTGCCGCAAAGGCAATAAGCATTCAAGTTTTCCTTCCTGCTAAAAATAAATATATACATATATCATTTTATTCTTTCTCAGACGGTGTATTTGACGGTCGTACAACCCAGCGTACTGCTTACCAACGATGGCCAATTCCAACGCGTGAGCCGACCCCATGGGCTACTAAGGATCGTTCTGCGCCCCTCTCATACCAACATAGGGCAAAGCTGAACATGAAGACCTCATACCAAGACGATTTTCAGGACCCTGGAGACATCATGTCATTGGACAAATGCCGAGGGAAACCGTACCGTTACTATGACAGCAATTTACATAACGGTGGCGCAGGCGAAGGATCACAGTTTGATGGCTCTACAAACTATACGGAGTCTTACATAGCTTGGAAAGATGTCAGACCGCCAAAATCTTACAAGGTACAGTTAATGATTTATTTCCTTCTTTCCTACATTGACATCTGTTCGATCTTGTACTTAAAGTTGGTATCAGCATCAGTGGCGGAGATTTCTTGTCAGAAGTGGGGGGGGGGGGGGGGTTGCAGGCCATTGATGAAATAAAAAAGTCATAACTGCTGGCTCACTATCTAATTGGAGCGCCACCATAAGTTGGGGCGAAGTGCACAAGAATTTTTTGGCAAATATTGCCTCCAGATTGCAGTAAATGGCACTGTCCAGGCCTTGTAAAGCTGCATTTAACCAGGGGCATATGCAGGATTTTCCCTTCCGGGGGGCGCGTATTACTATCTAAGCGGAGCGCCACCATTGGTTGGCGCGCAGCGTACAAGCAAATTTCTGGTTTTGGTACCCCCAGATCACCGGAAATGGCACTTCTCGGGCTTGAAACTGACCAACCATATGTACACTTTTGCCTGAGAACCAATTTTTTTCCAAATACTTTTTTTCTCATCTATAACCTTTTTGAAGATTGTCACCAGTCACACATCATGTTCGACTTCATCACATATCCTGTGGATCATTGCTTCTGTAGGTGATTCTTCATCGCGGCCCACAACATCCGTCAGCCCCACTGTTCAGAATTTGAAAATTCACAATTCTCGTGAATAAATTGACTTCAAAACATACCCATAATGTTGCACAAAATATCATCTATGGACAACCGATAAAGAAAAACCTCCTTCAAACCCTAACAGACGGGTCAAAATTGCACGAGTATGATGAAGTATGATGAAGAATGTTGGTTAGGGAATTTTCGAAAATTCACACGGCTACTAAAAAAATTCGTTGAAGGAAATAAAAATATACCAGATATTTCCGAAACCGAACACTACACACATCGACAGTTTTGAGCATGGGCGCAGATCAGTCTTGGATAATGGTGGGGACGCGTGTCTGTTCTTTGACACTATCTAAGCGGAGCGCGACCATTGGTTCGCGCGTAGCGTAGGATTTTTTTTGGGCAAATATACCTTCCAGATCGCCGGAAATAACACTTCCCAGACCTAATGATGCTCCTAAACCTCCTTAAGTTTTAGATCTCATGGTTTAGAAATTTAGTTTGGAGAAATACATGGGCGTCTGCAGAAAGAAAATCAGGGGACAATTAATCCAAGTAGACTTTTGTATATACGATGGGTCTGGGGTCCTCTCCCAGAAAACAAATATAGACTGCCGCAAATGCGATTTCCGTCCGTAAAATACAATAAAATGAGAACTGCTGCATGTCATTTGCACAATGTTGGATCAAACTGCGCCAAAGTTCAATACATAGGAACATATGAAATGCAGCTATTGGTCAAGACAAATTGGTGGGGACACGGTACAGTATATCATGTCCCCACTACTGAAAAAGTTGGTGGGGACGCGTCCCGCTGTCCTCACCAGGATCTGCGCCCATGGTTTGTAGGCTGTTTATCGTGGAACGCCATTTTCATGCTCACTGATATGATGTGATATCTGCTGTTTGCTTTACAAATTCGAATAATTTTGTCACTGTTCCTCTTTCTCTTCCCGTTTTCTTGCCGTATTTTCTACTCCATCCTTTTCTCTTTTTCTCTCTTTCTTCTTTTTCTTTTCCTTCCTTCACCTCGTTGAAGTTGGCAAGTGTATACAGTTCCAAAGCTATTCAACAGCAACAAAACGTTATTTTATGTACAGTATGTCTGTTGTGGGGTGAAGTTAGCGCTATGAGCTACAAGTTCCAATGCGCAAGGTGGGGGAAAGGGGCTAGAAATAACGTGTGGGTCAATTCTAACTCGGTTTTCGGTCGCTAATTGTTGATGTAGCCTACCAGGTAAAAGGTTGAAATGACTTTAACAATTTCAAATTTAATAATTTGATTTATTATGCCATTTGGATCACATAACATAGGCTATAACAGAACATTACTGGCAAAAACTAGGGGGGTTGATTGTGTGGACCAACCCCCCTCTTCAAAAAGTGGGGGGGTTAAAACCCCCCCAATCCCCCCTGTTTCTCCGCCACTGATCAGCATTTGTATTAAGAGTGAAAGGTCAACTTGTAATAACAAGATTGGGCAGGTCTGATGGTACGGTAGCCAGAGGGTCACGTAGGGGACCCAGGGATATAACTTTAAATCATTTTCATAACAAAGACTTTCAATGGGGGTTAGGTGCCATGTCTCTGGGAACCAGCGCCACTGGAGTGGTGAGGTAAAGGGTGAAATAGTTCCCTTCCCTAGAAATGTCGAAAAATACCCAGCAAAATCAACTGCAGCTTGAAAGAAATATTTTGGTTCCATGGAATCATTAAATTTAACATAAAATTCCCCGTTCCAATTTGCAAAGTGTAGCTAATATTTAATCATGTTGGTTAATGTGGAAACATTCTAAATTAATTAACTCTTTCAAGGAGAATGAAACAAAGCCATAAAGACTGGAAAGGAAAAGAAAACATCACATCACCCACTGAGTCTCCCAACCCCCCCCCCCCTCTCAATAAATTTCCTATCACACAAATGCACAAAGTTATGTTTGCAGTGATGTGACATCAGTTGTGAGGTAAAGATCTACATTCGGCCTATTCTTGTACCGCTTTGGGATATGGGTACCATAAGCAGTGGTTGAAGTTGTGTCATGAAACTAGAAGGGGGCACACTGCACTTTTTCTCCTCAAGGAGGAATAAGCATTGTTTATTCAACATGGCAATGGTCAATGTAGCAACTCTCCTGTAGTGTCTAATCTTCTCATATTGGCTACTTTATTACTTTATTTTGCATAACTTACATTTATCCTTTTTCATCTAATCTACAATTTTGAATGTTTCTTTCAGGAAATTGAGGAGTACAGACCACCAATCATTCCCTTCATGGGTGAATCAACTTCTCGAAGGCATTACCAGGGGATCTATGCACCTCCTGCCAAATCATGCAAACCATCAGTGCGCCCTCAATCCTCTCCTGTTAAAGGTCACGACTCTAAGCCGATATCAGATACGAGGCCAGCCAGCTGTCCGGTGCCAGTACAATAAAAATAGTTTTGAAATATAACATATTTAGAACCTTATTAATGAAATTAATTTGATTTGAAAACAGAGTGATATATATATATATATATAGATAATATGAAGCAAAGACTTGACAACATAAATTTGAATTGAGACAAATTTTACACAAGAGAACAAATAAAACATGTAATAAACAGATATTTTGGATGTAAAAACACTTTTTATTTTTTGTTGATATGCAAATTGCTGAGCTCAAAGGGAATACCATCTATACAAATTCATATACAAAATGTCCAAATTAACAGTTATTAGAATCTTTGATTTAATATACAGCACTCAAGGGACTGAACGAGAACCAAAAAGCTTCTAGAACCATTAAAAAGAAAAAATGATGATATATTGCAAACTTTGACTTGTCTAACCCATCCACATTTAACCTGTTCCAAATAACATATTAAAAATTTTATAAATTTGTTTTTGTAGCTGCTGAAAAACATGAGAAAAGGAACAAAGAGAAGGCTTGCACTGGTTATTAAAAGTATGATATATGTAATTAAAAGCCAATGGGTCTCATCAGGGTGTATGTATCATCAGGTAAAATTACAACATGGGTCACCACCAAGGGGGGGGGGGGTAAAGTTTGAGAAGCAGGGCTATCTATATATGGTAACTTTTTAAATACGTCAAATTTGGATAACTCTATAACGCATTAAAAATGAGAAGAAAACAGACAGAAATGACAGGTGTAAGCAGAGCTGCATGATAGAAATTGAACTTAATCCTTAAAAATGGCACCAAAAAGAGCACCACATACAGACAAACAGACACTACTACAGACTTTACTAACTAGCTCTTGTGCTAGGTTTATAAAGGTTGAATCACCGGTAGTTCCCCATAGACTTTTATCAACAGCATCCCCCCATCCCCGGCCCCCACCTCCACATCAAATTATCTGAGGTAATTAACATTTTAAGTAACATGAGGAATGTCAATCCTCGACCAACCCCTCGACCAACCCCTTGACCAACCGTCTTACTCCATCCCCTTAATTGTCATTTCATACATCGATACACCTTGTATTATTACTCTATAACTTCTATATCACTTTTCTAATTTCGCTTTTTTAAAACTTTTTCTCAAGAATTCGGAATATCGCATGTACTCAAATTCCATAGATCCCCTACCTCCGTGGGGCTCTGGTACATGGAATTTAGATATACTAGTTAACACTTCTTCAATACAGACAAAGTTACTCTTATACAAATATCCATTCAAATTGAGGAAGGGGAATGCTCTAGCAAGAAATGGGGTAACCGTGGCGACGACACCGAGATGGGCAAACATGTTACGCCTGCTGATGTATAACGGTTTATAGGTATAGGTGACTTTTCGACTTTTAGGTACTACTAAAATCTGAACAGCAAACTTGAGTGACAACTTTTAAAAGTGTTCTGCTTGCTGTTATGTCCGAGACAAGATTTTTTGAAATTTCTGGTCACCCTATGAGGGGCTAAAACCCATCTCAGAGAACTGGTTCTAACTGTTAGATACTGGTACTGCTTAAGAAGTCTTTCAACTTACTTACTGCATCTTTAAATGTCTGTGTCGAGGTTCAGAGAAAGCTAACCTCCTCGACTGGGTTCACTGCATGAATCCATCACTGCTGGATTCAGTCCTAACGATACTGTGAAGGCTTGAACTACCCGTCTCGTACCTGCTTCATGGAGGGTCTTCTGGATGGTTCCGATGCTGTGGGAGGAGGGGGAGGTCCCTTCTGGTGGAGCTCTCTGATGTAATCTACCCGTCTCGTACCTGCTTCATGGAGGGTCTTCTGGATGGTTCCGATGCTGTGGGAGGAGGGGGAGGTCCCTTCTGGTGGAGCTCTCTGATGTAATCTGCCATCATCTTGGATCGTTTGTCCGCCATACAGTCCAGGATCAGGTATCGTTTATCTTTCTCTAGATTCTTCTCGATGTCTCTGAGATGGACGTCGGACTCTTCTATCATATTCCTGGACCTGAGGGTGAGAAATGACGGGACCCATCACAGATAAAGTAGTGGTACCGCCCAAGGCCGTAGGTCATCCAGAAATTACTGATGCTGGGCACCATACGCTTAACCTCAAACTAATGATGGAAGTATCACTTCCATGAAATTCTATCATCTTCAGCTATTGATTTCAAGCACTTTACAGTCTTACCTGTGGATACCATTGATAAGTTATCAGTCATATAACATTAATTAAACATCTCACAAGTACACAATTGCATGAACCTTGACTGGTTTCTTCTATCTCATGAATTAATGGCCATGTCATGTTTATTGCTTTACAGAGCTCGGAGTTACTGCTCGTATAAACCTTTCTAGGTGTCAAGAGCGCATACTTACTTGTGTGTTATGATCTTTGTCTCTCTCAAGAGATCCCTGAAATCTTGTTTCGCTTTCTGATATTTCGCAGCAGAATACTGATTGAACTCTTCTTCCTGCAAAAGAGAAATAATTTAAAATAAACATTTAGTGGACATGAAATATCCCTACCATTAATATTAGTGATGTCAACAAAAAAACCTTAAAAAAAAAAACCTTGCATCATAGCCTTTGTTTAGGCATTTATATAGGTTTAATAAGACGTGTGTGACTAATGAGATCTTCCATCCAGAGTCTGTGAAGCATATGTAGAAAGGGGAGGAAGATATAACAGCCGTAGCATTTTCCTATTTTCATGTAGGGAGACTCATTCGCCTCGCTGAGCAGATTCTACTTCCATCACTAACTTAACTCCAATTTTCGGCTAACCAGAAAAAGCCAAAAACAAAAGATTTTTTCCTTTAATAATTAATATGAGTGCTTCTTCCTATCGCTCAACTATGTACAATCAACATATTTTTAGATTAATCATGAATGTTTTGAACCTAAAAATGTTATATGCTGTGTAGACATGGGTCAAGAAACATTTGTTATTAACGTGGTGAAAGTCTATAGCAAATTTTGCTTTCATATGCTTAACATTTTTCTGAGAGGTCTTTAATAAATATTTCACAAAGGTTTAAATTTTTGATTCGCAGTTAAAGATGCTTTAGACAAATGAGAGGTGATTTGCATGTACCTCAATTAATTATTCATTTAATGAAGCTGCTATTATCGTTTTGTTCCTTTCCGATACTACTAAAGGTTCACAGAAATGATCGACAGAGAGGTCGGCAGTCAAATTAACTTCCAAATTTGAATCTTTATGTAAAAGTTGTATTGATGCCTCTTAGATAATTAATGTTTGCTGGTTGGTAGATCATCCGTCAATTTGACAGAATGTATCATCAAATAGCCCCCCCCCCACCCCATTGTTAGATTCAAAGGTTGGTTAGGCCTTGCTAGGTACATCATGAGAGTGTTATAGGTTAGATACATGATTGCTAGTGTAGACTTGAGGGGTTAATGGTTGCTGGTTGGTAGGATCATCTGTCAATTTGACAGAATGTATCATTAAATAGCCCCCCCCGCCCCATTGTTAAATTCAAAGGTTGGTTAGGCCTAGCTAGGTACATCATGAGAGTGTTATAGGTTAGATACATGATTGCTAGTGTAGACTTGAGTGGTTAATGGTTGCTGGTTGGTAGGATCATCTGTCAATTTGACAGAATGTATCATTAAATAGCCCCCCCCCCGCCCCATTGTTAGATTCAAAGGTTGGTTAGGCCTTGCTAGGTACATCATGAGAGTGTTATAGGTTAGATACATGATTGCTAGTGTAGACTTGAGTGGTTAATGGTTGCTGGTTGGTAGGATCATCTGTCAATTTGACAGAATGTATCATTAAATAGCCCCCCCCCCCCATTGTTAGATTCAAAGGTTGGTTAGGCCTAGCTAGGTACATCATGAGAGTGTTATAGGTTAGATACATGATTGCTAGTGTAGACTTGAGTGATTAAGGTTTGCTGGTTGGTAGATCATCTGTCAATTTGACAGAATGTATCATTAAATAGCCCCCCCCCCCATTGTTAGATTCAAAGGTTGGTTAGGCCTAGCTAGGTCTTTCATGAGAGTGTTATAGGTTAGATACATGATTACTAGTGTAGACTTGAGTGGTTAATGGTTGCTGGTTGGTAGATCATCTGTCAATTTGACAGAGGAAAACTAGGTGATATGAATTGATCTGGAGATTAATAAGCCGGTACAAAATTGTCAATTTGATGGTTGTCACTTCTTAAAGACCAACAGATAAACAAGGTCTGCATAAAGAACCAGACATTCTCTTTGATGAGAGAGTAAAACGTGGATTTACAGCGATAAAAGTTAAAATTAAAAATTTCCATTTTAGTCCATTTTAGACAAGCTTACTACTCTTTCAAGTTTTCAATCATTTGTCTTGACATTTACAAGTTTCTGTTATATGTTGTATTCGAGGTCTTTTAATGTTGTTTTCAGGAGACATTAGGCTGCGCAAACCGCCAGCGATTGCTTACATAGTAGAGTATACATTAGTCTTACCCTCGGTCCAATGGTATACTTCAGGTATCTTGGGTCTTCTTTGATATACCTTCTCACCTCCTTCCAAGTTGAGGTCAGTTGGAACTGAACAAAAGAAAGGAAGGAAACAGTTACATTAATGTGACATCCTACATCAAACACTCGTAATGTATTCGCATACAACATCTCACCAGATACACTACAGCTACTTGTCACAGGAACATTCTAACTTGTTTTCCCTGACCAACTCCTTCACCCCAACCCCCCCACCCCATGCACATGCCACTGACTCAAACCTGCTCTAGGATAGCCATTTAGTGGGGACAATATCACATTTAAGTCTTATAACATGCTTTTTTTCACAGTTGGAAACCTTGCAGAATTTCATCCAAACTATTACTTTGCTTGTATCCAACAATTTCCCACTTTTGTTTGTGAAGTGGACAACTAAGCACTTTTCAAACGTGTCTTTTCAAGTTTCAATGAAACAATCATAGTATATAACCCCTTGCCTATTGTAATTTTATTTATATTATTCATTTATTGATAATTTGCGACAAAGTTTCCACAAGTATCCTTAATTTCCCACAAACCCGGTTCGGACTTAGCTTGCAGGACTGTTTTGTTGTCGGACTTACTTCTTTCGTTTCGTTCAGCAGGTCGTGGAACTTCTGTTTGATTTTCTGACTCAATGCCTCCAAATGCTGTTTAAAAACTCTCTCTTTCTCCTCGGTATCCAGCAGACCTGCCAACTGCCAGCGAGAATCCTTCTTCAGTTGTCTCTTGGTGGATTTCCAGACAGCCCCTGCATCTCGAACCTGCAACAATTAAACATCGTGAATCACTCAACAATTGGTTGATAAGTCAGCAGCCATTTGAAAAGAACATCCCCATATCTTAGTAAATATATAGTTGATTGAATGTAATTTATCTTGACACTGCGGATGTGGTTTGACGTATATTTCCAGAAATTTTGTTTAAAAATCAACTTCACCACCCACCGTCATATCCCTATAGAAGTTAAAGGTGCAACTGGACCATTCAAAGGGAAGTTAAGGTCCCTGACAAGGTAACCTGCAAATTTAATCTGCCAAAATCACTCTCAAGGATCTTAAACTGAAGATCAAAGTTTACAGATCTACAGACCCACATAATACGAAATCCATGGGAGAAAAACTTATTGGACTGAGAAATTTGAATCTCTTAAATGATTGGTGAAACAAATGGTTGCAACTACATAGAATCTGTTTAATAAACTGAACTGAGGTATATCAAATAAAGTTTGAATATAACATTGTTGGGTCTGGTTTCAAAGAACTTTGCCATCTAACTTAAAATGCAGATTTGAGTGCTGCCAATTTAAAGATTAAAATCTTTTCAATTATTGTGCAAAATTTTCTTAACAAAAAACTTACCAGGTCCGACAACAATGCCTTAAAGTGCTGCATGGCTTCCTCTTTTTTATACTGCCCTCTTTCTCTGTCCAGCGCCCTCATTTCCTCCTCTTTCATTTTTTGAACCACTTTTTCTCTCTCACGGATGCTGGCTTCCACTCTCTTCCGTTTTTCAGCATCAGCAGTCTACAAGATAGATCAAGGAAAGATGTCAAAATGCAATGGGTTTTTTTTTTTGTGGGGGGGGGGGAGGGGGGGGATTTCCAATAGCCATTCTTTACCCAGTAATCTATTCAAATAGATGCATAAATCATGGTCTTTCATCTTGGTTTGCTCCATACGTTATATTCAAGGAGACTGCGCAATACCCTGTGAATCTAATTTTATCTAACTTATTTATCGAAATACTATGCGAATAAGCCAAATTGCTAAACAGAGGCACGGGATGAATTATAACATATAGCCTCAATATTTTCATTGTAAATGACAAAAAAAAAAAATCATACACCTCAAACTGACTATGCAAGATGTAAACAGTTTCATTTTTATTTCAAAATGTCAACAGTACATCTATTCCCTATGAACATCTGTCACACCACATGCAGCATTCTGTGTCTACCGGCAATCAAGCCCAGCAGATGAACCGCTCGACACCAGCTGAACTTCAATTATTTCATTATTATTATTATTTTAATTATTTTACAAGAGCATATCATCAGCTGTAACAAGACACAATCAGCTGAGATAACCTTGCCACTCACCATGTTGATCTTTTCCATATATTCCTGAAACCAAACTTCCCTCTGACTGGAACTACCAACGGCTTTGTAGCGTGCGTCGCCTTTCAGCTGACCTTTGACACGACTCCATACGGTATCTTTGTCAAATTTGTCGGTGTTCTCCTCTAACAAGGCTAGGAAATCATTCTTAGCCTGGTATGAAGGAGAAGAAAAAACAAAAACTTTAGTTTACCAAAATATCTATCAAAATTATGAGCAAGATGGCATGTTTTTGTCAATCTCTTCTACAAGACAATGACGAGACCCAATTTTGGGACAGTTTAGCCTTTTTAATGATCCAGTGGAGCTGGGCAATATGTTTTTGTCAAGCTTCTGGTCCAGTCAAAGATAGCTAAAAGAACTAGTGGTTGCTATGAAAACATCTAAAATTTTGCCATCTCCAAACAAAAAAAAGTGAAGAGGCAGTTTATTAAACCTTACTATCTTGTCACACCCCTAAACTTTACAGGGGTTTTCCTGTGGCAACAAAAATTCTTGTTTGTAATTTCACCTCTAAATCTTTATGAATCCACTTTTGAATTATGTCGCTACATTACATCACATCCTGTGTGTAATTATTTTTGATGTCAACAAAAACATTTGTTTGCCTTTTCTATTTTGTTTCGGCTGACAGCCAATCAGAATTGGAGGTTGTTCAAAGAGAGAGCGAGAGAGACTCACTTTTGTTCTATGACTATAACTCAACACTATCATGACAAAAACACACGTACCAAAGAAGATAAAAAAAGAGGAAAAAAAGGAAGAATGACAAGCATGAGATATTTACAAATCATGAACATTACCTGACCAGGCATGCCACTCACTCTGCTAGTCGGTTAACAAACCTCCGGTTTCCTCAAATTACTTTTACGATTACAATTAACTGTTCTTCGAAACAGAGAGAGACCTATGTAAATTTCTGTTTGTCCGTGTCCTTTGTTCAGCAACTTAGCACGGTCAGAACACGACAAGACGAGAAACGACTCGTGTCGAGAAAAAAAAGGATACTTTTAAAGAAAAAAAAGTAAGGAAGAAGATGTAAGGGATAAGCCTGAAAGTCCTAAGACCCATCTTACCTCTGAATGCAAGCTTTCAAGAGCAGAAACATGATACGTTCCTCATCACAGAACACTTTGCCAGCATTCTCTAAGTTTTGCATATTCTTTACGCAAGAGAGAAAAAAAGTGTGAAATGGTGAGAGAGAGGTTTACACCATGCTGTCTAACGTACTCTTTTTTTATTTTCCCTGTAAGTCTACTGTGTGTGTCTGTCTGTTGGAAAAATGCACACAACCATAGTGATCGAGGAGCATCACGATCAAAGACACTGTCTAGAAAATTGACGGGAATTAAAAGAAAAAGATTCTGTCGATACCAATCTCTAGAGTATTTTAAGGCATCGGCAGTCCGAGTGATCCCGAAGAGGCAACGCTAGGGGCTTTGGTCTTTTGGTGCAATGTTTATCCTGGGAAGTAAAACTGGAGTTCCAAGACTTTTAATGGTCAGTAGTCAGAAATGATGTGAAGGCGTTTACTTAATGCTGGACCAGCAAAACATTTCTGGATTTGTCTTTTCTTTTGCTCGATAACCAAACCTAATTGCATCATTTCCATTTGACAAATCAAATGCCAAACAAATTTTACAAAACCTCTGTAGATTTATGAAATGTAAGCAAACATCACTTGCTAGATACTACTAAACTTCCAAACAATTGTAGGTTTATTTCTCCACTTTGGACTTACAGTAGGTATTTGGCTTTAACCAAGTAGGGGAAAGGAGATTACCAAAGATGATGAAATAGTATCGTCCATCCACTTCTTCCTCCCCCTCCCCCTCCCCCACCCCCCTTCAATTCCCTTTTCATTCTAGCCTGAATCCTGCAACAATTTGCCTCGGTTTTTCAGAATGGCAAACACTTCCACTCCATGTAACCTTTTCTCCTCAAATAACCAAAGTTTGCAACACAAACCCCCATATTTTGAGGATCAAAATTATTTCCATAACAAGAACAAAGATGAAACCACCATTTCAATCTCTTTAATCCATCTCTTTTCCCCAAAACTCTTTGCCTTTGTTTATTTGAAACAATTAATGAAATGGATAAGGATTGTAACCTAATTATGATCAGAAAAAAACAGTCTCAAACAAGACCTTCATAAACTACTTTTAAACATACAGGTACATTTTATGAACTTCAAAAGATATTTATAAATAAAATGAGAAAACAGCTCTCTCCACTCTCACAGGCCACTCAAACGGAGATTTTGTAATCAACTTTCGCGATTCATTATCTCTGCTTCAGACCTGCCCTGTGACTCGTTACCGTACAAAATCTATTTTACGAGTAACCCCTGTAACCTCTGTTTCACGATTATATGTTTTTAGGTAAAAAAAATTAGCCAAAATTACTTCACCCGAAACCTCCATATTTTGGGGATTATATTGTTCAAAATTCTTCTAACAGCAAATCTGAATATTTTTGGAGCATCCTGATTTCCAGGTGTGTATGTCGTCCCTGTCAGGGATTACAATTGCAATGAATATCACACTCGTGGAATTAATTTGTTTTCTTTTGTTTTTGTAGTTTATCTTTCGACGTCGTTATCGAGGTTATCTTGTCTCAGGGCAGATTTGAGAAGTGACCTTTCACTCTCGCTCCACTCACACCTCATTGGACACTAAGTCACGTACCTTCTCTGACTTGGCCATTGTGTCCTGTTTGGCCTGCTTGCGCACCTGCAGCATGAACTCGTTGAAGAGGGCCTCTCGTTCCCTCATCTTATCTATTCCCTTGAATCGCTGGTCCCTGCCGTGCTTCTGGGCAAACTCGCTGAATGTGGTTCTTTTCAAAGAAGGGACAGAGAAGAAAACACATGTATACACAAAGACACTGCTAAAAAGTCAAATCCATTAGCTACAATGTGCCAAACCCATATCAGCCATAACTATTTAGCCTGATATACTGAGTTGCACTGTTGGTAAAAGAAATATATTTTGAATGGTGACATGTAAAAATTACACAATCCAGGAGTTTTCGAACAATATCACAAAAAATCGAGTATCGGGATAGAGTACAGCACAACAATGTCACTGAAGTATTTATAAATTATCCCAACCCACCTCTCTAAAAAAACAAAAATAATATAATAATATTTATATTGATTGCTCTTAATACTCTATGTCAAACAAGCCTCATTCATATTGATTGGCTAAAATGAACAGAATTTAGAAAGAAAGAAAGGAAGAAAAAGAATGTTTTTAATGTGACAAGGAAGTAGATTAGTTTGTTCAATAATTGACATCATTATGTATCTTCTTGAATATTTCCAAGATGTCTGGGTTAACAAACAATCCTGAATTCGAGTCACTCATTCCTGAATTCGGTCCTGAGTTCGAGTCACTCCAAGATTAATGTATGTCATCCAGTTACAGAGTTGTTGACAATTAACAATTCATAATCATGGACGTTAAATATGAATTTAAGAGATTGACTTCGGTCAGCTTGCAGCTTTGATAAGCCAATGATGGCTTCTTTGCGAGTTCCTGCCTGCAGGAGAAACTAAAATACATACATACATACATAATTCTCAAGCTAAAACTGGAGACTTACTTTGGATTTAGATTCAACTCTGCCATCAGGGCCTTAAACTCCTCCTTATTCTGTTTGACTTTAGATGCCCTCTCTTTCCTCTCGTCCTCTGCACGGATCTTCACATAGCTCTCAAAGACCTGCTTCCTCTCCTTCGGTAAGAGGAGCAGGTAACGAGGATCAAACACTATCTTGTGCAACTCCTTCTCCCAGGTCGAAAAAGCCGAAACCTAAAACAAGGTAGATGAAGAACAGATTTACGTTACTTCTCTTTCTGCCAACAATTTCAATTTGTGTTAAAATTTGTCAAAGACTTCTAAATTCTGACCTGAAAAGGTACACTAGCACTTTTGCAGGGCTTGAAATGAGAAACAACATCAGTGACAGTTTACTTTGTGCTCGTATAGCAAGCTGCCAGTTTACCCATGTTCTCACACCCTCCTTCCACCCCTCCCCATTGCTCTTCCTTCCCCAAGTCAACAGCAACATAAAAACGAAATCAATCAGCCGATGCCAAAAACTGCACTGGAAGCTTCCCAAGTTAGCAACCCTTTCCACTAACTGTATCTGCTGCACTTGATACCCTCAACTTTGTTGTAACCTCACTTACAGACTGCCTCCAAGTTGACCCCCCTCCCCTCCTTTACAAACGTAGACTTACCCCTCTCTCCAGCAGCATGTCCTTAAACTGTTTCATTCTAATCTCCAGGGGTATCAGAGCCCTCTCTTTGGCTGCTTGTACCTCGGCAGCAATGGCAGCCGTCTTCTGCAGATCTTCATCTTCGTTCTTCTTCTGCGTCTTTTTCTTCTTCTTGACCTGTTTGTCATCCTCTTCCTTGACGACCTCCTCCGCTTCTCGCTTGACACCTGACGGAGGACGGAGACACATTTTGGAATCGTAATAATCTCTAGCAGAACAGGACACCGACCAAGACAGATTTAAAACAATGCCGGTCTGTCTTTGCTTCTTAAACATGTACAAACTAGGTACATTTCAAACCAGAGCCCTTAAACATGTACAAACTAGGTACATTTCAAACCAGAGCAGTTAAACATGTACAAACTAGGTACATTTCAAACCAGAGCCCTTAAACATGTACAAACTATGTACATTTCAAACCAGAGCCCTTAAACATGTACAAACTATGTACCTTTCAAACCAGAGCCCTTAAACATGTACAAACTATGTACATTTCAAACCAGAGCCCTTAAACATGTACAAACTATGTACATTTCAAACCAGAGCCCTTAAACATGTACAAACTATGTACCTTTCAAACCAGGGCCACTCTTTTTCTCACCCAAATCGCTAGTACATCGTCTTTGCACAAGACTTTTACCAGCGAGCCATAGAAACTGCCGTTCATACAGTCGGAAAACGGTCAGACGGCCGTCAGATCATGGTGTTTTTAAGAAAAGTGAGCGAGTACTAGTTTGTAAGCACAGTTTACTTAACATAATGGCACAGACGAGTAATCTTTTAGAAACATTCCTAGTTTGATCTTTGTTTGTGATTAGCGGAATGTAACAAAATGTGACAATATTGTAATAATCCAGTTCAACTTCTTGAAATACCAACTGATTCATTTTTTATGTATCAAATCTAGCAGGATGTTATCGGTTCATTAAACTGTCGTCGTCTATTTCAGCAACAATCATGTAGTTTTATCAAACTTGATAGAAAATGACAAATAAATGTAAAATGTTGCTGAAAATGTTAAAAATGTTGCTGAAAATATTATACCTTGTTGCTGTTGTTGAGACGGGTCTTCTTTCGTCCCCAATGGGGCTTCCTCTTGGAGCATACGATCAACATCCATCCTCCCCTCTAAGTCCTCTGGTTTCTCCCAGAGTGAGAGTTTACAGCTTGGGTTGTAGTAGAATACTCTACCATCACCTGTCCAGACCAAACACCTGCAAAGACAAATAAATAACGATAAAAATATAAATCATTGCCATCATTAGTTTTATTTATTCTAAAGAGACAGACACAATTTCACTATAATCCCAATTTGACAGTTGACCGGTGCGTCACTTATCATAACAGTCACGTGGATAAACTCCTCTAAGAAGGGGGGAAAATTAAAAAAACGACAGCAATATATTTCTCGCTGGGTATGAATAGAAATTTGTACTGATGTAAACCAAGTTCAGTTCTTACAAATCATTTATATGCTCGGTTTCTCACTCAAGAGAGACCAACTATAAACAAAACAACCTTCAGTTTGAAAGGGAAATAGTTTAAACAGAATGTATTTTTGCAAACTATTGTACACACAGTCAACCACTATGGCTAGAGGAGCTGTGCTGCTAAGCACTTATAGCCAGGAATGCCACTGAGCCGCAGATAACCAATGTGCCATGTAGACTGTCATAGTACCATTAAGAGGGCCATGGCGCCCTTTAAACTGCCATAGCACATTGAAGAACATCATATTGATCTATAGCATCCCATAGTGCCAATTAGACTGACACAGTGCCCATTAGACTGACACAGTGCCCTATACACTGTCATCCTGCCCTCTAGAAGGCCACAGTGCACTTACAACTGTCGTAGAGCCCTTTAATCTGCCATAGTATACCTGAGCCTGCCATAGCAGCTGCCATAGTGCCATTCCGACTGCCACAGCACCTCTTGAGTTCTATTCTACCCTTTCAGCCTTCTGACATGGCAGCTAAATATTGCTTTAAAGTCAAATCAACATTTAGTGTCATTAGGAAAATAAGGAGATCAGTCTATGCTACGATCCTTATATATGCCATGTCCTTATCAATCTGTACTGTGTTAATGGATTTACTTCAGGAGTACTACCTACCATGGAGTTCCTGGGACTGGTTTGGTAGCAATAGGACGAGCTCTTTCTGCTGCCTTCTCCTCTTCTGTTCTTGTGTCTTCAGCAGGTTTCTCTTCCTGGTATCAGAAAAGAATTATTAAAGTAGATTGAAGATCTGACTAACATGATGGCCACCTAACACAAGCTGAAGATGGAGTGGGGTTGTGAGAGAGGTGGAGGGACTTACTAACCACTGATGGTCACCTGACAAAAGCTGGAGATGGAGTGGGGGCTGTGAGAGAGGTGAAGGGACTTACTGACCACTGAAGGCCACCTGACACAAGCTGGAGATGGAGTGGGGTTTTGAGAGAGGTTGAGGGACTTACTAACCACTGATGGTCACCTGACACAAGCTGGAGATAGAGTGGGGTTGTGAGAGAGGTGGAGGGACTAACTTACCACTGATCATTTTAATTAAGACAATGGAACATTAAGCTGGTTAAGATATTGTGATCTATTTGGCACAGCAAGTTTGAGAATTATGATATTGGTTTTCACCCAAAACTAAGATTTTTCGAAGCCAAAACTATGACACATATTTTGAACATATTCTAATGTGTCATACTTTCACCATTTTTGCCAAACCGTTTGCCCTTCAAATACTCGTACCTTAACTTTCACTTCTTCTTTTTCTTCTTTGATTTTAATCGTTGACTTTGTCGATTCGTCTTCTTCCTGAGTCTTCTCCTCATTCGTCGTTATTTCTGGTTTCGTCTCTTCTTTAACGTCCGTCTCTACTTTCACCTCATCGACATTCTTCTCCTTTTTAATCTCCATCGCTTGTACTTCTTCATCCACTTCCATCCCGTCCTCTTCTCCTGGCGAAGAGGTTGTGACCTTTGACCCGGCATCCGTCGACTTTTTGGCACTTGCTAATCAAAAACAAGGACAGTTTAAGGACAGTTAAGCTACATAGTATTAGGTTTTTACAAAATTTTACACTTATTGACTTATTTTAGCCCAAAGGACTTTTTTTCAGCTATTGAGACATTGGAAATTTACCCCCATGTTAATATTTCCTAACTTCCAATGAACTCAAGAAAGCTACTGATATAAAGGAAATCTAACTTCAAACAACAATCAATAAAAGGCTAATAGCATTTCAGGCATATCACCCAGCTAGTGCAAGATTTATAAAGAGCAATAAAAACAATTTGACATTAGTGCCAACATTTAGTTTTTAATTAACCCTTAAACCACCAACACACTAAACTCCCATTGTAATAAAGCACTTTCCATTTGTACATCTAAATACCATAGATCTGTATATGGCCTTATTTTTGTACCCAAGAAATTTCCTCTCCCATTATACCTTTTCTTGAAACGTCACATGAAAATTATATTTTGGTGAAATTCAATTCCATACCTTTCTAAACATACAAAAATCCTTATCAACAAAACCAAAGAAGACTTCTTACACTTATGATCTATTACCCCATAGGTGTAAACCAAGACCTACATTAACCTGGTCCGATTTGGATAAAGGCGGTGGCATTTGAAGCAATGAGGCTTAACAATCGGGAGGTTCGGGGTTCGATACCCGGCTGGGTCATAGTAAGGTGGGTTTTTCATCCATGAGCAATCTGTGGTTTTCCCATCTGAAATGACTTTCTAAATTGAAAAATGTCCCAAATTTTAGCTAAAATGTTGAATTGGAAGTCACCCGACGTGTAAGTTGTAATCCATAAGCCCTTGCAGGATTTCCCCCACATTTCTGGTCGCTAAAGCGTCGTAAAAACAACTTTACCTTCGGCTTGTTTCTGGTTTACTTCCAGTTCTTTCGGCTTCTCCCAGGTCGACTGCATTGTCTTGCTGTTATAATAATAGGTCCTACCCTCTGGACTTTTGTATTCTGTCCAATCGCCTTTGCTGACAGTCTCCATGGGTGCTTGTTGTTTGGCATCACCTAGTAAAATCAAATCAATAAACCAATCAAATCAGTGAATTGACCAATAATTCATCAATCAATATACCAATCAATCCATCCAAACAGTCAATAAATTGATCGGTTGACGAATCACAATGAGAGCCATGCTGGTAGGTGCAACAGAGACACTTTAGGTACCATTACCAGGGAATGTGTTTTTTATTACGATTAGGTCGTACCATTTTTTTTTCGGGCAGGGTTTAATATTTGGAGAAAATGAATTACTTCACTCTTTTAACTCTTACTGATATCAATTTATCGAATATTGCTATGCAAAATTATTTCCGAATTGTTAAATGAGCCAATTTGAAAGAACAAGGAAGTTATCTTAATTATCCAGTCAATTTCATCGTCAATGTGTTCCTACACCTTTTTAGAACATACATCTTAGCATTTGAACAGAATATTGTACTTGTGTTAGTCTGGTGGAAAATGGGATACAGTTAAGTAATGTTTGTATTTAAAGAGTACGAAAAAGTTACATTGAAATCTTACCTGTGTTACTATCAACAGTAGCAGTGGCTTGTTGAATGCTGACTGGTGGTTGCTGGGTCATAGGACCAGCTGCATGGACTGGGTGCATGACAGGAGGGACACCACCGAGTGGAGGCATGAGAGGGTGCATCCCTGGGTGTGGCATACCTGCAGGAGGTTGGTGGGGCATACCTGGTACAGACATGACATAGAAAGAGTCTATTCCTGGGAAATATTTAAACCCGTGGCGATATTGTATTGTAAAATGCTGTGCAAAAATGGGTAAAATGTGATACTAATGCAAAGTTGTACAGCAGTGTTTTGTACTCAGGAACAGCATGTTATTTTATAAGAGACAAAAGGTCAGAGTCTTCGAAACTGCTATGCCAAATGTGAACACTAAATTATTCCCTACTTTCATCTAAAAAATTAAAAAAAGTGGTCATAATTATGTGAAAGCTTCATGTAAATAATAGGGCATCCATTGCTACACAATGTGTTAGTGGAAAATCTAATCTTTGCTACAGCCACAAGATGGATACAGGACATGCAGCATCACTTTTGAGAATTTCTGCCAAATTTGAACTTACAAGACGTAAAGTCAAATTAACGATACCGATTTCCCCACAGAAGATTATTACAGGAAAAAATATGTACTGGAATGAAGAAGCAAAGAGGCTAATCAGATTCTTCAGAAAGCTGTTTGAAAGCATGTTGAAGGGGTGCACCACCCCACCCCCCCTTCCACGTACTCCGAGAGAAATGTACAAAATATGAAACCAAAACAAATCAATACTAACAGACATGAACATAAAAATATAGGTTAACTACTCACCTGGCATGGAAAATGGTGGAGGGCCTCCAAATCCTTGTACTGGGGGTAACCCTGGGGGAACTGGCATTCTCGGATGCATCATAGGACCCATGAACCGTGCATGGGGAGGCATTCCCCCGCCTGGCGGCATCATGCCTGGAGGGTGGAGCCCCATCAGTGGACGGTGCATCATCGGTGGGGCATTGCCAAGAGCGCCAGCGGGAGGCATACCTCCAAGTCCTGGAGGATGTAAATTAGGAGGTCTTTGGCCCATTCCCATGGGGGGCATTGAATTGAGGATGGGAGGAGGACCAGAAGTGACGGTAGACGGCTGAGTCTGACCCACAGCAGATGATTGCAATGGAGCAGCTATGGATGTTGACAATTTCGTCTGTCCTTGGGTCGATGATGAGGGAGGGTCCGAGCCACCGACGGCCGGTGTGGGAAGAACGTTTCCCCCGGCTGTCGAAGCATGGGATACCCCTAGAGAAGTGGCAAGAGGAGGGGTAACGGCCATCGGATCAGGTTGAGATGTGGGGGTAGATTCATCTTGCTGTACCTCCTCCTGCACCGGGACTTGCTGCTGCTGCTGCTGTTGCTGAGGTTGTTGGGAGGATGGAGTTACAGCAGAGACAGGCTCTTGAGATACTTCGACATCTTGGACTGAGGATTGCATTTGTTCCATTCCTGCTAGAAATGACGAGAAAAGAAGAAAAGACACAAATTAAATTGAGTAAATACATTATAAAGTTCCCGGCACTCTACATTATAAAGGGCCTGGCACTCTACATTATAAAGGGCCTGGCACTCTGACACAGGTTGGATCTTCTACATAGGCAGTTTGTTTTACATTAATGTGAGCAAATAACATATGGAGCAATGAAAGAAGAAACAATGAAATTCATTATAGTACATTGGATTCATCCTCTACTACAAGATACAATGATTTTAATTTCACAATTTTATTTGGTGGAAAAGGAAGAGGCATGAAGATTTATGTTCATAAGAATACATGATGATTACTTAACTTCTAGGTATTCCTACACACAATAGTACATAAGAATACATAATGATTCTTGAACTTCAAGGTATTCCTACACACAATCATACATAAGAATACATGTTGATTCTTTAACTTCAAGGTATTCCTACACACAATGGTACTTGATACCCACCATTTTGAGCTGGACGTATTCGTTCGTCGATATCGTGAGCAGCAGCGTTGACCAATGCAGCATTGGCTGCAGTCGAATCCTCCTGTTGATCTTGGGAGGTATTTGTGGTGTCAGAATTTGTTGTGGTGGCAGTTGTGGTGCTACCAGTGGTGGTCGCCTGAACTCCGGCGGCTGCAGCTAACTTTTGTAGATCCTCCTGCTTAATGACTGGAGCATCCTCTGGTCTGGTCCAACGGGACTCCCTGGTCCTAGCGTGATAGTAGTACGACTGCACGTCCAAACAACAACCACAAAACGGTGAATTTTACAAGTTGGATTCAGACTTAGTATAAATTATACTGAAATCACTTTATTTTAAAATGTTAAAGATTAAATTTACTGCAATATTGAATATTTCACCAGTATTACAGCAATTGAAAAATATTGACTTTGAAGTCTTTGAAACAACTTTCTAGCAAAAGGTAATTTCACCAACCTTTCCATTTCCACTGGCATTTTCCACCCAGAATTCCTTCTTTGGGTCCATGGCTATGGCAAGAATAGCAGGATCAATCTGAAAGAGAGCTTGATTTGGAGGGGTAACAGCCGGTGCAGCGGCAGGAGGCATGGTCATACTAGGAGCAGTAGACACTGCTGGTGGTATTGGCATCTGAGGCATACCGCCCGCCATGTTCGGTGGCGGAAAGAATGGGGTCATTGGAGGCATGCCTGCCATTCCTGGTGCAGCCTAATGATGAGAAATTAGGAGAAATTAGACTTATAACTAAGCAATCAAATTTTGTGTAGCAGTTTTGAAGGATTTGAAACTGTCTCATATCATGTATTAGTTGGTTCCTGTGAATTACACATCTGTGCATTTGTATAGCATTTGTATGCTTTGTTATGCTATTTTGGATAAATTACAGTACTATTTCAGCGTGTCATTTCTTTTTGTTTTGCACCATGACAATTGAAAACAAATACTAAGGAACAGGTCTTCATTTTGTTCTAACACAGCCATTTGGTTCTTTGCTACTCGATTGTGCCATTTGAACACCTCAAATTTTGAGAAGTAGTGGATTTGTACTTCTACTGTAGGTGATTACATGCTACTGGAATGTTTTAAATATTTTATAATATTTTATTAAATATATTATATTTTAAATATTAAATGGAAGAGATCATCTAGGCTAGCAAAAGAGGATACCAGTTTTCTAATGGAACATTTAGTTCACCCTTTGTGAAATAATAAAACATAACTTTCAACTTATATAATGAAATTCTAGAAAATACAAAAGACTGCTCACTTTCATAGGGCTCAGAATTTTTGCTTACCTGTCCAGGAGGGAGGAATGAAGGCATTCCAGGTTGAGCTCCCGGGGGCCTATCACTTGTCTGCTGTGGATATCGAGCCGGATAATTGGGAGGTCTCATCCCTGGTGGCCCCCTCCCCCTTGGACCTCTAGGAGGAGGTGGTCCTCTGTAACGACCACTGAGCCTCATATCTGATTAATACAATGGTCTGCAGCTAAAGAGATAAAGAAAAGAAATTAATTTTTTACTTACAATTTGAAACTGAGTATAGTATGTGTGTTCAACACATATGACTGTACTGTGAATACAAAGAGGTGGAAGGTGCACATTAGTGTCAGCAGCACATAAATGATTTAAAATGGTTTATTGGTTAGTACAGCTATATTTTTGAAGATGTACGACTTAATAAACTGCTAACCTAATGGGCGCATGCAAAGAGAATTCACGAATTGATCTAAATTAACCCAAGAATCAAGTTTCTTATTTCCTTGGTTGGATTGTTCCATATATTAACCAGAGGTATTTACAGCAATGAAGTATTAATATAAAAATCCAACTTGGGAATTAAGACATCCTGAGCCCATACTAAGATACTTCAATGTTCAATTTCCCTCTACACCGAGGTATTCTCTCTTATCATTTCTGTAAGCAGCAATGAACAGACTGTAGTTGCATGCGAAAGCACACATGACCTTATCATTTGCACAGTGGATCAAACAAAGTAGTTAATACTAATACGATAAGAAATATGCCTTTAGTCTACATAACACCGTGATATGCCTGACTGTAAAGTAGGTTTTGCATGGGGAATGAGGGTCAAATATTTCTTCAAAGTTAACTGTGTTCTTTTTCTCAGTACCTGCTGTTCATCAGCTATATCGGGATGTTAGTAAAAGAGAATTTGCGTGTAGTAAGACTCACTGCTTGTATGGTACACTTATGTTATAGGGAATATCACATTGTACATGCATTTATGCATCCTTGTCTTAATTTTCTTATGCATATGTCCATCGCTTCCTTTTCACTTCCTTTCAGATTTGGGTGGGGCTTAGTATTTATTAACTAACCTTGAGGCTTGAGCCTAGGTTAATATGTCATATCAAGCTTTTTGGTGGTTACTGGCTGCCCTGGCTTGGGTCATTGTGAGTACTACTACGATTAGGGTTGGGCGATATATCGAAAATTATTATTATCGCGATAATTTTTTTTCAAGACGATATTTTTTGAGGATTGAACAAATGACGATAATTTCTTGTGAAAAAAATTTGAAATAGATGTAGAAAAAAAAAATTCTCCGTTTTATGTGTAAATGTTATTCTAGCATTCCATGGTTAAGAAAGTTGAAAAGAAATATTTTATCAACTTCATTTACTGACTTTTGAACTTCGTAAAAACCCGTTCTTTACAACATTGACTGTATAGAGAACAAAACTCTGAAAATCAGTAGAAAAATTACCAATTGTGTACGAAAAGTAAGTTGGTACACCTTTCTAATTTTACGAAAGATCGAGCAAAATACTTTCGAAAAATTCACGCGAAACTGGCATATCGTGCTAAATGCAACAAGTGTCATGTAAACAAGGCTCTAGTACACCCATTTATGAATAAACCAGAAGACCACATCTGGTGTAAAGCGGGGGAAAGAAAGTATTTTCTAGAATTTCCACACAAAAAAAATAATAATAATATCCTACCATAGTTAAGTTTATAGTAAATAGCCTAACCACTTCGTCGGTTACGGATCTCACGTAACAACAAAAACACAACTAATTGTATTTTGCGAAGTTGACGATTTCTACAAGGACATGGAAACAATATTTAGCATTAAGTTAATCACGCCTGGTGGCCTAAAACATGGAATTACAAGGTTTACTTTCATAAAGATGGCCATACTGTAGCTACTGGGGCCTTGATATCGTGCTATGTCTGTATGGTATAGACTGTGCCTCGTGTATCATGGGGAATAGATTGTTTTGTTCATACGGAGGAGTCGGTTGGCTTGAGGTGTGTTTTACTTACCTTAATGTTACGGGGATATTTACCTACTTTCCTTGAACGTCTAAGATAATATTTCGCATAACTTTACGGATCCTTTACTGACTGACCTAATTAATTCTAGAGTGGAGCCAAAGAATTTTACTCCATGAAAAGTTTTTTGGAAACATGCCAAAAATGTTAACAAACAGGTGTTAGACAGGGGGGTTGTTTTGCAAGGTACCTGAGAAAATTTGAAGCACATTGTAGCCTACCGTGATATTTAAGTACGGTTAAACACTGCAGTTGTAAACTGATTGTTAGGCAGTCTAGAAACGGGGCTTTGCCGAACGTATTTTGTTTCATAATATCGACAGTTTTGTAAGTTAAACTTTATAAAGATTGTAAGACATATTAATTCTCTTTTCATTTTATCACATAATATAGCTACTCTAACTTGTCATTTTAAAATTTTCATCAGTTTCGTGACAATTTAAATTCATAAAGTTAGTCAGTATTTTGAATCCTCAATTGCGAATTTTTTTATCGCCAGACACGCAAAAATACTTAACTTTTCCGGGGGCCTTCGCCCCTGGACCCCCACAAGGGGTTCCACCCCTTGAACCCAACGGGGCTCTAAGGCGGGCCTTGAACCCCACGCCATTATGCTCGGTGTGTTTGCTGCGCGAAAACACCGGTGGGAAATCGGCATTTGTTTTTAGTGTGTTCGCGAACACACTAAAAACGGGTACCGTTGTTTACCGCACACGTTACTTTCCGCTGAAACAAAACGGTGTTTTCCGCAAACAAATTTGTCAGCGGAAAACAACGTTTTTTTCAGCGGAAAGTAACGTTTTTTTTCTTGAAGGGATAGAATAACTTGCTGAATTGATTAGGCACATGGAATGATTTAGGAAGGTGGAGAAGATTGGTAACTGTAACAGGATAAATCGGCCATGATTTTAGATGTAACTCGTAAGAAAGGTGGTGCAAAATGCGTGTTCGACTATTAAAACAGCCCTTACTTATACAGCCATTTCCAGCGAAAATCAAAGATACCGCCTTTTACAACTTTTTTTTTTTAAACTATCATTACGCGGACCGCAGTTTTAATACTTTATTAGATAGTCAATCCTTCATAACGCGGGTGTCCCTTTGCCCTTTTATCGGCCGACCACCACATACTTCTTTAATAATCCCTAATTACACACCCCCAAGCCTCCTCTGTATTATAAGCAGCTTAACTTTTCTGACATGAACTCAGTCTAACCATCCTTTATCGACGTTCTTTGATACTTTCTCATGTTATTTTAATCATCCTGCCTGAATTTGGTATCCTAAAATATGCGAAATTATAGTATACAGGAAGGTGAAAAAAAGGTGTTTTCCGCAGAAGAATTTTTTCAGCGGAAAGTAATCAGCGGAAAGTAACGTATGCGGAAAACAACTGAAACCACTAAAAACAACAAGAAAAAATTATCGTAATTATCGAAATATCGCGATAATTTTTGAACTATTTATCGTGACATTAAAAAGCAAATATCGCCCAACCCTAACTACGATACTAGGCAGGTCTTAACAACAAGCATAGCGTAGCCATGTGCATATACTGTACAGTTGTATATGCTACTGCTAAAACTAAACGTAGGCTAGGTTATAATTACAACGCTGTGTACAATACAAATAGAGGTTCTACTGTATTAGGCCTAATGTCTACTGTGTTAGGCCAAGGTGTTAAGTGTTAAGGTTGTGATAGACTAAAGAGAAATCATTGCAGTTTGCTCGCGAATTTCTACTCATTTTGGATGCAAAATATCAAGCAATGTTTGATGATTGCAAAATTGGAGCACTTAAAACGAACAGTCAAGCTTACACACTGTTTACCTGGGAAAGGAAGATTCAGGATCAGTGTTCCCACGCCAAGTTGTTAACTTTTTAGCCGATTGCTGTAACCAGTTAGCTATAAGAAGTAATGATCGTTGAGCTAAAGAAAATGTTGAAAACTTAAATAGCAGTGATGACATTCACTTTAACTTCCATTTAATATCCTCAGAGTTTTTTCGTTTTGCTCAAAGAGTAAAAAAATGTGATATATCACGGGTTTTGCTAAAGTATATAAATTTTGGAAAGGGCCCTGGTATCGGCAATGTTGAACACACAGAACTAAAATAGGCCACGCCATACCGTTTTGAAGCTAGCAGTCACTAACAGCAGACGATAACAGACAATCTTCACTTGCAAGCAACGCAAAGTTAACTTTTTATCAGAGTGAGGCACGCGGTTTGGGGCGAGTCTTCCAATGTTAAGCCTCATAAAAAATACCTTTATGAGAAAAAGGTGATAAATCGAGTAATGGCGCTATTTGAAAGCCCTTAATACTTGTACTAAAGTTAAGTTGAATATTTTTCTTTCAATTATCAATTTTCAGTGTCAAAGCTAGATTTACCAAGAAATGACCATAAACAAAGTGATCCAATCTGACTAGTGTGGGGAAAAGCACAAGGTAATCAGTAAATTCGACATAACTACCAACAAGGGAATTTTTTTAATAGTTTTTACAGATTATAAATAAAGTTATGGTGTGATTTGAGATTCTGAAGTACCGTACACCACAGCAAAAGGTGATTATCATCATTAATAATTACTTCAAATCGTGAAATACAATATAATATTTTACTGAAAGAAATATCGTGGTAACGAAACCAAACAACCAAAACGACTGGTCCAATTACAAGTATATATGGTCGCCGCTCGGCTTCTCGGCCCTTTGGCTAACATCATGTGTAGTAGCATATCTAAATGATTGTTATATTAAACGAAATATTCATTTCTTTTTTTTAATGCTTCATTAAACTGTACACGGCAAATTACTTCTTCATAATTCCATAATTATTGTTATGGTATTTGGCACAACCGGCACATGACGTACGATTGAGGGCTTCGCTTTATTCTTTTCAAAAGAATCTCAATTCTTTTCTTATAATCAGCTATCATTTCTAAGTTCTAGATGATCAATTTAACTGCTCCCTTCTCTGCGGACAAGTTCCTTTTTCCCTTGAAATTATCTTTCGTTTTTTTCCCTACCGTCACTAGCTCTTGATGAACAGTAAGTTGTTTTTGATAGTAACTTTGTACTTGATATATTCTTTACCAAGAAACTTGAAGATTTGCTAACGGCGCTACTCCTATTGTTTTGAGGAACCGTCACACTTCTTAATTTGCTTCTTTCATTTGTATGTCTGCACGTCTTTAATTTTCTTTTCTTTTATTGTTTGATTTTAACTACAATTCTATTTGTCTTTGTAACTGTTTATACCTCAATTGGCTAACCGAGTCACCCTCAATAAAATAAATAAATAAAAATAAATTTGCATAACAACTCCCTGGTTATAGTGTCCTTTTCGTTATTGTTGTTTAGTGGCTGCTGCGATATTCTGCTATCATGGCTGCTAGCTTCCGACAGGCCCACGCCAATAGCCATGTGCTACACAGACCTATGCATACACCATTCGTACAGTGACATGTAACCTAACGTTTCACCATCACACTCACAGGTTGCAACAAGTGCAGACTAAAAACAAACTTTAAAATGACGAAAACTGAAGACCAATCTATGGAAGTGGAAGAACCCACAACGAGTTATGAAGAATTAGTGAGCCGTGTTTCACCAATAGCTAACCCATTGGCTAGCCGAAAACTTACGAAGAAGCTGTACAAAACAATAAAGAAAGGTGATACTGAGTGGTACTCGGCCTAAATACTAGCCTATGTAGCCTAACTTGACTAGTAATAGGCCAGCCTAACTTGACTAGTAATAGGTAGTATAGGCCAGGACCATAGACCGAATGTATTTACCTGGTGTGTGAAATCTTCAGTTTTTTCTTGTCGGAAATCTCCATGTTTATCCCTTTAGGATCAGCATTAATTTGTTACACACAAGTAACAAAACAATTACAATAACTGTAGCCTGTCTAGTACTAGTGACATGATGTACCACTGAACTATTGGACCAGAATATAAGGACTGACTTGTGAGACCACTGCTGTCTCTGGTACAGGCTCTGGCACCCCCAATGTAACTTATGCAAGTCAATTGTATAGGTCTAGGTTAAGATTAGACCTTATGGGATATTGGCTATTAATATCTATGTTTGCACATGGTCCAAGCCAACTCTGCAAATTACATGTGCAAACTAACCAGATCAAGTTGCCACAAAATGGGAGAAGTAGATGCAGTGTTATGTGTTATCATTTAAGCAAGAAGGTTTGGCAGATTTCCAAGGAAGTGAAACAGGATCGGATGAGATATGTAGCCAATCTGGCAATGGTAAATTCACAATGGTTGTTGCATGAACTAGTTAATAACAGTTCTTAAGCCTCAGCATATCAACCCTACCTTCATCTTCTCCTTTCCTCTGATTTCTAACTGAAATATTTTGTCTGGTTTTTTCTTCTTGTAGCACACAAGGCAAAAAATCTGAGAAGAGGAGTCATAGATGTCCAAAAGTTCATTCGAAAAGGAGAGAGTGGGTGAGTACTCATTAGCATAAATCTTAGCTGCAAACAGTTGCAAGTTGCATATGCTGAGTTCAATGTGACAGGTAGCATGAGGATTACATTTGAATCACTGAAATTATAAACTGTCAAATTAAAACAATAGTTCAGTTGCTGTTTGCCACAACCAGCACTTGAGTTCCATCAGGAGAGGAGGATTGTAGTCATTTGAAGTTATGTAATGACCCCAAATTAGCCAGGACATTGAAAAATTAGAACCAGCATTCAACTTGTCCTGGCTATCAGGGAGTACTTTAGCTTTTTTTGAGACTCAGAACTTTTTCTCTCATGAAATACTACATGGTTCCTGTGTACAAAAATTACTATTCATCTTTGCATTTGTATATCAATATGACCATTATCATAACATTTTGCGATGTGGTACTGGATAAATTATTCGCTGGATATTCTTGATTCTTGACGGACTTGGTCAATGAAAGTCCCTTGTTAAACCCTCCCAACTTCAGCACAAAACAGATACAAAATGTCCCCGATTCTGCATTTTGCTTTTTTATGTATGTTGTCAAGTCTGATTTGGGTCAGTTTTGAGGTCAGAGGATCAAGTTGCATTTTGTTAACACTAATTCCCTTTAACTCATGTATATGATGTCTTTTTACACTCCAGATTTGTGGTTTTCGCTGGTGATGTAACTCCGATTGAAGTTATGTGCCACCTGCCTGCTGTTTGTGAGGAGAAAGACATTCCATATTGCTACGTGCCCTCAAAGGAAGTAAGTCTACGTTGAATTGCAATAAAGATTGAAATTCATTTTTTCTTCCAGCTTCTTTGCTTATAAATGTTATAATGTGTCAATTTGAAATGTACTGAGTGTCTAATTACTGCTGACCGGATGCCCCTTCCACCCCTCTCTCTTTCTAATAACTGGTCTGATGCCCCATCTACCCCTCTCTCCTTTTGCTTTTGGTAATTTCTTCTTTTGCCAAAATTATTAAATATTTAATATAAATGATGTGTAAATTCAAAATATAAACCTATCAAGACTTTGGAAACTCATACAGACTCTTTACAAGGTGTGCTAAAACCAGCATTCCGAAGTCATCTTAGTAATAAAATGTTTTTTCCCAAAAAAAATTCATAGAAGTATACCACTAAAAATTATAGAATTCCTATGCAAAGTTATATAATTAATACATTCTGTATCCCACCCTTAGTTTTTCCTATCTTTATGGCAAGGAAAACAGAGAAAACTTACAGACAAAAAATTGGAAAGGCTTTGCTTTATATATATGTAAACGTTAAATTATTCCCTGGTCTCTTTCAGGAGCTTGGTACAGCACTCGATGTGAAAAGGACAGTCTGTTGCGTACTTGTGAAAGAAAGTGACGACTACAAGGAACACTATGATGAATGTTTTAAACAACTCAAGAGCCTTCCACCACCCATCTGATCGGCGAGCCATCAAGACCCTACCACCACCCCCATCTGATCAGCGAGCCATTAAGAACCTTCCACCCCCTATCTGATCAGCGAGCCAACTACCAAGTCAGAACTTTACATATCAAAGGGAAACCAAATCAGTTACCATTATAATAGTTAAGAGGTGGTTCTTTGAAAAGATTTCTCTACCAGCTGGGGGAAAAAATATTGAGGAGAAAAATGGATCCATTTTTGTGGGTTTTTTCTTTTTAATGTCACTTAGAGGAAATTTTGACGTGTTGGCGTTCAAATGATAAGTTTTGGTTGTAGAAGTTTGAAGGTATTCAAGGAAATGAATAAAATGTGACATATTTCCTTATCTTCTCAATTGACCATCTAGGATCCACCACAAGAGACTTGTTTTGCATAGCTACACTATTGGTCGTGCAAATGCCAGTAATTAAATCTTAAGACAGTTGGATTTTTATTCTTATCTTTGTGTACATCAGCCTTTTACACTTCTCCAGTCTCGGATCCAGGATTTCTCGGAAGGCAGGACTCAAGGAAGACGAGCATTACTATATACTAAACACAATACCGAAATAGCAGTGGCCTAAAAACAGCAAAACACAGCAAAAAGAAAATAGATTCTAATAAAGTCTACTTGCCTTTTGAGAAAGTTACTTCAGACAAAAGGTTCTCTATAAAGCTGACATGGCCAGGATTGACTACATACGTTTCTGTCTTAGAAAGATCTAGAATAAATTATATACTGAATAGTGGTCACTATTTGAAATGGTTTTGCGAGAAGTCCTTATAATGTTTATTTTATCAGATATCTTGAGTAGACTCCGATGATATTTGGATTTCTGTCATGTTTATTTATGTATCATTTCCTTCGTTGACAAACCAGTCAGCCATGTTCAACCTGACCTGTGGAGAATTGAAAAGAAAGAATGTAGTATATCTCAAGAAAAGTATAAATAAATGAATGACTTTTGCAAAACATTTGAATTTGAATTTCTTCTCTCATACTCAACTCTTTTAAGTCTGAATTTGAACTTTTCCATGTTTTATCCCCACCCCCCCCTCCCTTTTCGTGCACTCAAGTATTACAGTAGCTGTTAACAATCAAAGACTGCGGAGTGGGTGACACAAGGGGCATGTGCCACCAAAGACTTGAGACAAAGCAAAAAAAATTACCCTTTCCATATATACTAAGTGCCCCATTTTGGTAAGGAGCTTTTCCACTGCTGTGGTTATGAAGTGCCATTGAAAATATGATATATGAATGTTGTCAAAAAATGCCCTTTTAAGAAAAATTAGAAACATTTAATAATAAAGTGCTTCAAAAGAAAACACTCCAATGTGGTACGGAAGTTTTGAGGTAATTGAGTCGTTTTCCCTTCAAATTAAAGTCACATCCGTGGTGCCCCCCTCCACCATGCACATTGAACCCTGTTCCTCTTTCCATGATTTCAAATATTTTTTTACTGTGTTGTATCAAGCCATGGCTGAAGTATCACAATTTCTACAGTGACATGACCAGAAAAGGTATCACTGGTTATTTGAATAAGTATCACTGGTTATTTGAATTTTTCTGAAAATATTTCAGTGACTAATCTCATGGACTCATCAATTGCTAGACCGTAGTTTTTGGGTCACTCTTGTTCAAACTATAAGAAGCATTTTATTGACTCGCTGACAGCTTTCCATTGAGAAGTCATGCTGGGAAATATTTGGAGGGTCATAGTAAATCTGAACGTAGGTAATAATTATGGCACTTTTCAAGTTGACTGAAAATTACACGTGTTCTCAAGAAATATACTCTGCTACCATTCAACTTGTGTACCTAGAGTATTATCTTTGGTGCTCTCAGGACGGACTGGGGCAAACATTACTACCTGTTCAGTTTTCTAACCCCACGGTGCTGGAGCTTTGAAGCTAGTGGTCCATTTAGAACATCAGTAGCAATTTGCAATTTTAACGATCAAGAGGAAATCAGCTCACTGTCATTTGTGAGTTAAAATTATTATATATACAGACAGTGAATAGGGAGGTTAATGAAATAGAGGGCGGTTTTCAAACCTAAAACCCTCGGTTTGAAAACCCTCAATTGCCAACTTTTTCTCCTTCCATTGTTAGCAATCTAAAATTATGGAATAAGTGCGAACGATCTCTAGTGAACTTCACGCAGGGAATGGAATTTACTCCCTGCCTCGTTGTGCACTAACAATGTGGTACTCTATGGTGGCCAAATGGCTAAGGCGTCGGACTCGTGATCCAAAGATTGCTGGTTCGATTCCTGCCTAGTTCATTACGTTGATGCTTTATCTCACTTGCCTCTCTCCACCCAGGGGTTAAATGGGTAACTTGTTATTGGGCGTTATAACTGCTGCCGACTGGAGGGATTGTCTCTGGGAGAGTTTATCAGTAACATAACGTCTGTAAAGCGCTTTGAGACCTATCGCTGGTGTAAAGCGCTATATCAAAATCAAATATTATTATTATTATTATTATTAATATTATTCTGTCACCCTTGTACACGAGATGCATTCTGGGTATGTGGTCCACCTGCAATCTAATGGACAATGACCGTCTTTGTTAGGCTAAATAGGATTGGGCTCAGTTAACATCGCTTCCAGTTAACGTTTTATGATTCATTCTATCTTATTGTTCAGTGTGGGATTTTTGTATAACAAAAAAAAATTAAAATTTTAAAGAGAAAACGTCATGGAGAATAATTTGTGGTAATTATTTAGGGACTTGAGGCCGCCTGTGTGCCCTCTTCTTTGTGTTTCTTGACTCAATACATCAGTCTGTTTATCTGCTGTTCCCTGTTATCCGCGATTTCAACAACGAATTTCGAATCAGTAATTAACTTTAAGTTCCAATCCATTAAACATCGACAATAGGAAAATGTAGATTCTTGTTTACAACGACACAATGCGATCGATATAGTCTATGACTAGATCGCCTGCAGGTATTTATATGTATATATAGATAGATATGTATCACTAAAGAGAGGTCTCTCATTGTAAGTTAATACGAGTCGCTCAGTCAAATATCCTCCATTGTACAGACGGCGCCACTCGTCCCGAAAATCAGGTCACACTCCAACGGAATTAAATGTCTTGTTTATGCATCGCCTTTGTGTTATTGATTACAACAACCCAAACTTCAATGACCTACGGCAGCGACATCGCCCAAGAAAAGGGATTCCCCAGTTTGCAAAGTCCGAAAGAGTGCAGGGAGTAGGGTAGACCTAAACAGAGGTGGCTAGAAGGGGGACGGTCAGAGAGGGGCCCGAAATAAATTAAGGGGCCGGAGAAATGTATACTCATTTTCATAATATACTTAATAGAAAATGATTAATATAAATACGGGACCCGCGGTGACGTAATTGTCTCGTCAGGCCTGTATAGGTGATCGATTTCGTTATCAGTTTCAACGTCGGATACGTCCGAAACCGACGCATGAATTATTCATAACTCTTGCAATGTGACGTCATCTGTTCACTTTGTTTTTGTAAACACAGCTGAGCAAACGTTAGCATATTTAGTGCGAGAAAATATAAATAAAGAAAATCATTAAAATATAGCATTTCTCAACTTCCTTGACTGTATATGTAGCAAGATAAACTCATACAACTTCATATGCAATGAAACAACATATTTAGAGCACCTTAGCTTCTCTCATCCCAAATTGTCCACAAGAACGACAGAGAAAAGAGAAAATAAATAGAACTGGTTGTTCCAAGGCCATCAGAGACGGTGGTCAGAGTGCGTTGTAGTTTCTGATACAATGTGACCATTTTAGCATAGCCAGCAATTTTGGATTCATATTTTAGATCCTTTTAAGGAAGGATCTAGAATGCATTACTACTGAACTTTACGAGATCGACGGTTCACAAACTTTGGGGAGCGACCCGTAACTGGGTCACGAAAAATAAGATTCTGCGGGTCGCGGGAATTATATTCCACTACGTCGGAAAATTCATGCTTATTTTTCGGATCAATTACCTTCAGTCTATAGTGCATGCAAGCTTTCATTCATTCTGTATGATATCGATTCTGGAGAGTGGGCCGGGTCCTGGCCCAGTCCTCGTGGGAAAATCCATGTGTCGTACGTCCTGACAGTTTTCGGACCGCATTGTAACTATATATACTACATATATATAGTAGGCTACATACATAATTAGCTCTGATATGTCTTTAATACATTGTAACATTATTTCAAGGGGTTCGTCAACTACATTTGAATGCTATACTGTATGATATCAATCTTCTTTCAGATGTCATATATCTATAATAGTTCCCTCCTTTCTGTCGCGCATGCATGGTCGTGGCTTGTTTGCAATGTAACTGTATACAACAATATTTAGTCTTGGAGTGATATGTAATACACACCGCTCACGGTCTAAGGAGCATGTATACACACATTTTGTGCTACAGAGTAAACACGCTCTTTTAGAAAATAGTCGTTTTCCTTAGACGCTCAAATTTCCATTGCTTGGAACTTAAATCAGATAATGACAACTGAATGTCGGACCGAGTTTATTGCCCTCGGAAGGCCATCGATCGATTCATCCGGTAAGCCTATAGCATGACCATAGATTGTATAGTATGGATGTGTAGAAAGGATGATGGTGGGGGGGGGGGGGGGGTAGGGGCGTATAAATTTCACGTTGACTGGGGCAAACCACAAAATTACCTCAAAACTTCCCGTTTAATTAAGCTGCACCATCTGTCCATTGCGTATCAGAAAAATTCTAGTATCTGAATGTTTTCCAGAAAAGGGCACTTATTGTGAACTTAATAATAAGTTTCATGAGATGAACTCTTTAAATAACAAATTGCACAATTGAATTAAAAAAAAAACCCACAACTAATGGGTACTTTCTTTATTACAGAAATGGAAAAAGATACGCGCTTTTCCTTTATAATGGGGCCAAGTTCTAATTTATGAAATGGAAAACTATAAGTTGGGATAAAGAGGAGGTTGGGCCCGTGATTCCAGCCCCCCCCCCCCCCCCGTGCGACATTAAAGGTCACCTGTGTTGGCCCCAATTTTAGCATGCGAAAATTTAGTGTTTAGAGAAATTCTTGTTGAGATTGGAGGATCAGTGACTTATATTATTTAACCTTCGAACATATTCGAGTTAGCAGTACCACAAAGCCGGAAAAGTTTATACTGAGAAAATTAAATGTAAAAAGTTGATGTTTTAATCCTGTGGTATGCCATTTTTTTTTTAGAAAATCTTTCTATGGTTACAATAACAACAAAATTACAATGTGGAAGTATATATAGCATAAACCCGAAAATTAATATTGATCATTGTTTGTCGAAGAATAAACTGTTTGTTTCATTTAGGGGAGGGGTCGAAGAGAGGGGAAGTGAATGGGGAGGGGTCGCGGAATGGGGAAGTGAACGGTTAATAAGAATGACCAAAAACCAGAAAGGTCATTTAAACCCCCCCCCCTTCCCACCCCTCCCCGAATATGCTTGAAAGTCCAATATAATTTTCATGACTTAAACTTGACTGCATTTGCAAAACATTTTCTCTAAATGCAACATTTTAATTGTACATTTTAACATTCCTTGAATCGTTTCAGTCAATAATTGTACTTATCTTTTTTACCGTTCTTTAGTAATATCTTATGGAAATATTAAAATTTCCTGGCCAGACAACCATGATTATATTTGGTATAAATCCTAGCAGTTTTTAACAGCATAACATTGGGTACCGATGCAGATAACCTTTAAGGGCTGCGCAAACCAATAACGGTAGGATTAGCGTCTTAATTATGGGTTCCAAATTAAGTTGACTTATCTATCCTCTTAATTAGCTGTACATTACCTTTATAATTGCAATCAAGACATTTTGTATAGACAAACCCTTAGTTTCTATGTTTACCTTTTTGTTTTACTACTCCTTCGCCGAAATTTGTTTGTTTGTGGGCAGGAATTATTTACTAGCGATACAGGGAAAACAAGAAGAAAAACTTAGAGCAGACGACATTTTCTTAATTACTTGTATGGATATACTATTTAGTTTTTGGATTTTCTTTGTTTTAATTTTGTACATTGTCGTCTTTGTGTTTAGGATTATTACTTTGTTCTCATATTGGTTTACTAAATCAATGATTGGATTAGTGAACCGATTAATCTCACCGTAATTTAGCAGGCTGTAGTTTCTTTGATGAAAGGATTATCGCTTCGAGTATACATCGATCGTCTTTCTTGATGTAAGTTAAAGTTTCTTTTGCTAAATGTTTAATTTAAAAACAAAGAAAAACCAATTAAGGAGGAAATGGGTCTGAGAAGACTCCTCCAACGAGACCATCTTCTTCGAAAACAATTTGGTTACTTATTATTAGCCTGTACGATATCTTCCTGACAAAGTTGCATCACATCACTGTATATATCACTGTAAACTAAAATTACATCAATTCTGTTGCTTCAAAGATACCGTATGTAACTATTGTATATACATATGCATGGTGCGGATCCCGCAGAGGGTATCGGAGAGAGTACCCGGGTCTAATACGCATGTGCATTCCTTACTTTTACCAAAGTTATTTCTTATAATGTACCACTATTTCAGTATTCAATTCGATCGGCCCTATATCCACCGATATTTTTTTTCTCTCGGCACCTCAGACGAGAATTCCTGGATCCGTTATATACTTTTACATGCATAACGTTTGTATATCGGAACAGCGGTAATGCATTATGAAGCAAATAGTTTGCACTACGTCCTTCTTTGTTCCGACGTTCTATAACATAGACGGCAGTAATCTCCCCTCACCCCCCCCCTCCCCCATATACAATGTACAGGTAATATGATGCCGTGAATGGACATGGCGGTTCATGATACATATAGGCTACTCTATACGGCTAGGTCCCACCACACCTTCAAGAGACTATATAGCAGGTGTGGAAGCCTCCACGTCCTTAAATGTATTATAACTTTTAGATTCTGTTACAAAACTGGGACACGTGCCCCCTCCCTCCCACCCTCTGCCAAACTTAGCTCACTTTTACTATCATCTGATAAAATATAATATATAGGTCTAGTACAGAAAAGTACGCATTCCATAGTCCCAACATGTTTTGACGTCCTATCCAATGCAATTAATCCCCTTTTAACCTGTTAACGTAAAGTGATCCCATTGCACTATTTCTGCAGTTATATTTGCCTTATGGCTTCTCTTCAGCATTGCTGGTCATTAAACTTTTTAATTATGTTATTCCATAGCAAATAATTGTGTGTGAACCATATACAGGTTTATTGCATGATCGTATTTCACACCATAAAACGAAAATAAAGATAGTTAACCAGCATCCTGTTGCCTGGAGTATATTGAACTTTTAATAACCCATATCTACACTGAGACGTACATGAAAGGGGTTGGGGTGGGGTGGGTGGGGTGGGGCGGGGGCCGGGGGTGGAGAGTTGGTGTAGCGCCAAAAACAACATGCTTAAATGACGTGGGGAGCCAGATCAGTTTTGGGGGCCCAATTACGTCACCGGGTCTCCCTCTTTGAAGCCACCTACCTTGTGCCTTACGGATGTTATGAAAATAGCCGGGAATAATTTTCATTGTATACTCCTTTAAATTGACCCCAGACCAAGGAGCTGTAAGCCCATGACACCCTCCCTCTCTCTGAGAGAAATGAGGGAGGGGGTCATGCAGGGGTCATATCTATTGACTCTATGGAGGCTGCCACTATATAAGGTAATAGCAACCATGCATGATTGGTGGTTATATATATATATATATATGTCCTTATATGTGTATGTAAATCACATCCTTTTCGAGGAGGTGTGTGGACGTTATGAAGTGAGGAAAGTAGGACTCAGGCGCATCAGAGAGAGGTAACGAGGATCATGTGTGGAGTGCATGAAGCTTAATTTGCTTCTGTCTCATAGAGTCTTACATAAATATATATCTGTAACACCCTTACATCTCTATTAATTACTGAGAAATCTTACTGATTAAATTTGACCCTTCATGTGTTATTGTAAAAGTCTGTATTCAATGTGGTAAGTTCACCAAGTTCACTGAATAATCTGACCGCAGCTAATATAAATTTTCAGTGTTTCATTTTGTGGGACAATTTGTCATCATCACAGTAACTCGATAACAGAATATATTTTTTTGTAAAAAAAAAAAGTATTTCACACCTGACTGAAGTTCCTCTATCTCACAAAGAATAATTTCGCAAAAGGTGTTGTTTTTTCACCCTCAAACGTTGCCACAACAACTGTTTATTCAGCGATATATATTTGCTAGCAACAGACTTTAATGGTTTCGCACCTATTTGTAACAAATGCTTGTAATATATGATTAAGCATAAGGGCTTCGTTTTCGGCATCCGCTCATAAATTCACAACTTACAATATGTACAAACAAAATACTTATTGAAGGCAAACAAGCCTATATGGTAACGTTCAACATTATTTCGGTTCCTTCAAAAACGAATATTTTCAATTTGCAGTGTGTGATAATCTCCCCTTAAGTATACATGTTTGAAGGTTTATTCGCATAATCAGCCGTTATATATAAGGTGTTGACACCCTAAACAAAGATCAGGAACTCACCGACAAATGATATTGTATGATAAACTAACAAATATAATTTTAAGAACTTTTGTCTGCGTGCTCAGCTGTATTTTACGTTTGAATCAAAGGCGAGCCGCTTCGTAAATCCAAAAAAACTCAACATGCTCACGTTATCTCGTTAAATTTATTTCACTCTAATGGAAAACGAATAACAGACCTTATTATTTTTTTGGCTGTGTGTCATATTCGTGTATATAGCTTGGTGTGGCAGTGTTTGGCTGCATTAGGTTCATGTCGTTTGGTGCTTGCACTTTTTTTGAGAAGTATAAACGCCTTTGATATGTTCAAAGAAAGTCTCGGAGGATTGATTAAATATTTGTATGACAAAATGGGTGCACGATTGGGGGAGGGAATGGAGAGGGTGTGGTGGGTGGGAGTTTTGGGGATGGGGTCGACTGTAGACGTAAATCTCTGTAGTGAAAAAAAAAAGGCGATGAGTGTTTGACTGTATATATACCAGTACACGATAAGCGTTATATATTGATTAAGGCAATGAATATTCATATATAGATGTTTTCAAATATGTACCCCACCCTACAAAGGTACCTTCTCCACTAGACCCTGATTAATACTTTATCTTCGCAAATGCACACTGAGCATTGGTATGGTTTCCTTGAAATATGTCGTTCTACATGCTACAAGGGACAAATGAAACATACATATGTTTCATACATGTATTTCTAATGGGGAGGATGTGGGTACTGTTACTCGCTGGAAGTCAGAGCTATATACGGCTCTGCTGGAAGTGCATGAAAACATCAAGGAGGAACCCTTGTATGATCCAGGGCGTGAAACCCGGACTGATCATACATATCACTGAGAGAGAGAGAAATTGTCATATGAAATTGCTTTTTGAAGCATTTTATTCGAGGGATCAATACGCAATTGCTCCTATACGCTCCTATAAGAAGAAAGTCAAATGAAAAAATTAATTAAAAAATTAAATTTAAAAAAAAAGTAAAAATTAAAAAAGTAAATATGAATGTAAGAGACTGACTTCGGTCAGCTTGCGGCTTGATAAGCCAATGAGGCTTCTTCGCGAGTTCCTGCTTGCATGCAGGAGAAACTAAAATACATACATACAAATTAGATTTCGTTCTTTCTTTCTTATTTTTTGGGTTATTCCGCTGTTCCATACTAGGTCCATGTTCCCCGGCTATGTCTACATGTTTTGTTTTGTTGGTATTAAGAATGTAACAATGCCCCCAGCTGCCGCCCACTGAATAGAGCATACACTGTCTTGTTGAACATACCATGCATTGTCATCGGGCTGTATTGATAATAAAGCAGATGCTTACATTGTATATTAGATCCTCCTGCAAGCAGGAACTCGCGAAGAAGCCTAATTGGCTTATCAAAGCCGCGAGCTGACCGAAGTCAGTCTCTCACATTCACATTTAACGTCCATGATTATGAATTGTTAATTGTCAACAACTCTGTAACTGGACGACATACATTAATCTGGGAGTGACTCGAACCGGGGACCTTATGATTCAAAGGCACCGGTGTTAACCACTGAGCTAACACTCCGGTGCATTTGGCGATGGATCGTACTATTTGGCGATGGATCGGAGCTAACACTCCGTTGCATTCAGTTGCATTTGGCGATGGATCGTAACTTTGTCGAGAACCGTTTTGGGAATGGAGGGGGGGGGGGGGGAGGGGCTGAAGGAATTTGGGACGTAGGCGTTGATGAGTCTGTGGGCGGACCAGCCTTATATGGTTTTATAACATCAATTGATTTAATGATGTGGCGAGGGTTACAAGACGGCCAGTTATTATTGCTGTGACTTGCAAATAACGAAGAATGAAGTGTGAACAAAAAACTTTCTGTCGCTAAGTATTTTGAAAAAAAGAAGAAGGAAAAAAAAACGAAGAGAGGGTAATATACACACCAGTTCTTCCATTGCTCCATGAGAGCCCGCATTTTCTTACTTTTTAAATCTCCTGCAACTATGAACGTTCAATAGACGTTGAAACCTCATCATGAGGTAAAGGAGCTAAAGAGGATGGTCAGTTCGTCGGTATTGAAAGATATTTTAACATTGAATTGCGTTGAGAAGTGCGTAGCAAGGAGCAACGTTAATTAACCTTACCCACTCGCAGGAATAGCAATGGGCTCCTTAGGAGAGTCCACATTGACCTAAGTCCAACCACGGTTTGGGCTTGGATGAGTATGAGGATGAGTATTTTTGTTTTGTACTTGGCACCTCGAGCTCTTATAGACGCCCAGATATGAAACTCTCAGGCTTTCTCTGTTGAGGACAGGAGTTTCGATTGAGTTCAGTTTTAGTGGGTATCGGGATCGAATTGATGTACTTTGTCAAAAACCGTTTTCTTGGGCTGAAGGAGAATGGACGGAGGCGTTTATGAGCGGAAGAAAATTCAAGGACTGTTCTGAACAGTATTGAAGACATAAAGAAATAAATGAAATCTTCGGATTTTATAACTTGTCTTCTGCAGCCATTAATGGTCATATTTGTCGGTCCTTGACAACGCGAGTTCGCGCCACTGTTCAGATACCTAAAAATATCAAAATCTCGGGGGACGGGCGAAAGGGGGGGGTTAGGTACCGTGAAATCCTCAAACGTATACTTATTCATTTTGTAGATAAGAATGCCCATTTTGTTTTGTGTTTTAATTGTGACATTCAAATATTGGATGTTTGGTAAGGTATACGACAACTGACAGAGGGGGGGGGGGGGGGGCTGCAGTGCTAACACATTTATCCGACCAAATATATCATTGTCTCGAGAGAATTTCATCGTTTTTCCGACATCTGTTTGATCCGAAGAAAGAAAATATTGTGCTGGTGCGTTACCCCACCGTACCCCACACACTTACACCCCCCAACCATTGGAACATATATGATTGTGACTAATGTATCGAGTGACACTAAACCATAACATTATCATGCCCAATAACACCATTTGGCAGACTTTTTAAAGCAATTTAATCTGTCCAAGCGATTGGAATCAAATACTGATGAATAAAAAAAAAATACACTTTGCAAGGCGAGTATCTCTCTGTTTGAACTTCCTTCGAAGTGAAAATCCGATATATCTAAATCCGCATCATTTAACTGTTTACTGTTTGTTTATTGGTCGTCATCTGGTCGCCGTAATTGACAGATTAACTAGATTGTTGTCCTAACACTGGAAGTATCTATTTTGTTTTCTTTATATGTGTATTCATTACCGTTCAGTTTCTGGTTATACTTTAGCGGATCAGTAACCTTAACGGTAAACTAAAATTTCACCCTTGTCGCCGTAACGGTCTCTTCACATCAACAATAAAACATTTGGGGTTTGCTAAATACCTCCGACACCGACCGGGGAGCAAGGAACGGTAAACATTATGAGATGGTTTACGCTTCCAAAAGCAAGGCAAACATGATAATGGGTGTACATTGTCTGTGCCAACAAGTGCTATAAACGCTCTGGAAAAAATTGAAAAGAAACAGAGAACAGAAAACCGAGGAGAGAAAATGAGAAGACCATGATGATGTTATAGAGACAATTTAATGCAAGAACTGAAAGGGAAACAAATAACAGATCAATAATTGTTTAATTACCAAAAGTCGGATTCCAATTGAGTCATGTAGATGTAAAGTCCTATTTCAAGAAAAGTCACATGCCAATTAGGTCAAAGTCATGTGCGTTTGCATACAGAGTCACATTCAAATTGACGTTATATTCGAGCAAGTCGTATATGCCAGTCAAACTCTGGATAAGTTAACTTGTGACGTCAGAGTCACGTGAAATCGCACTCATGTAAAGTCATTTGTCAAGTACGTTGAGATATTCTAAATAAAATAAAAGTCTCTTCATTCATTTCATTATCACCAGTTTATATTGTAAAACATATTTATAATGAGGATTATCAAAGACTAATACATATATCGATATATACATATCAGTATTTGCGTAAAGATATTAAAGTAACAGGTTAATGAAGGGTTGAAGGCTTATGTTATACTAAAAAATAAAATTAGTCTACAACGAAGTTTCAAGTACTTTTGTTTAAATAAAGATTGCAGCACGGAAACTAAATGAATTTCTGGAAGATTGTGTTCTATAATTTTGAAAGATAAGAGAATTGATGAATCCATACGGTGGATGTTTTCGACATTATTGACTTTTTCTTGACATCCTGATGAACTCGGGTCATATCCCGAGTCTATATGTCACATGTCGTGTGTAACCTCCTTTGCCCAGTCACTCTTGTGAAAGCATTAGACTACATGCTTTGCAGGGTTTCGACAGAGATGAATCCCCCCCCCCCCCTTAAAACGAGGACTTCATGGGAGCAATGTCTTGGTTTCTCTGCACTCTGAACAGTTCAACCTATACAAATGTTATTCGCAGAATAAACCTTATTGACAATTTTCAGCTTCGTTGTGCAAACACAGAGTTCCAGCCCACTGAACATAAAACTAGCCCATTTTCGCAAGTTCGATACTTCTTGGCATTTAAGTCACAATTTTAATTACTTTTGTGTCCAGTTCGTGTAGTTTTGATCTACAAAAGCAACCCGCAACAATAAACTCTGCATTCATTGACACAAATAAACACACCAATGAGAGAGAGGTTTACTCAGTAGTTACAATTTGACCAATCAGGTGAGCCCTTTTGCAAGGAAAGTTTACCTCAAAAGTGCAATGCCCTTGTTCAACCACGACACACATGGTTTGTAAACAATACAGCGAGCGTCGTGGATTTTTCTCGTCGACTTTAGTGAAGGTTGACTTACACGTTATATAACACTGATTGCCGATAAAAATTCATAGAAAATATTTAATCCTATCCTAGAACGGTTATAATTCACTTACTGTAAAATTATTTGTTTTTATACCGCTAGGACACGAACGAGAAGGGTACGAATAAATTTTCGTTTCTGATGACAGAAGGATGCCGATTAATTAAAAATCTAGTGTTGTTCTAGGCTGGTCTAATTCCGCATCTCTCATGTTATCAATTTGTAAAACGTTTTCCGTTTAAGAATTGATTTCAGAATACATCTTGGCAGCATCACAGTGTTTCGTTTTGGGGATATACAATCTGTGAAGGGAAAGTTCTACTGAAGAAAACTTTACATCTCTGTTTCTTAATTTGGAATGCTTCGCTGTAATTCCAAGTCTACGAACCTATATATATATATCGAAGTGGAACAACAAGAATTAGTTGGAAGAGGCCAAGACAGTGAAACAGAAAACAATGCATTTAAAAACGAAAAAGAATTAATTTCGGATTTGACGGAGAACTTGAGAATCGTATTTGATCCTACTATTAAGGAAATTATTGACTTTATATTGAAGCTGCAAAATTTGTAACAGAGCCATATTATTTTAAACTATTTTCGGATGGCAGAAACATTACCCATCGCCCCAAAGGTGAGAACTTACTAATTCCACCATAAATATTTATAGTCTTTACAATTTAGACTAAAATTATTATTTTGTTTGTAAACTAACGATCAGGCATTAATCATGTACGGGAGTATTGCTCAGTTTCCACACATTTTTCGTGGAATCACTACGTCGCCATGTTGTGACTACGCTTGTACTGGAGATGGATATCCCCCACTTTGGTTGACGTCACCCTATCTCACAGCCAGCATTCAGTCGGCTATTTCAAGACTGCCGAGTTCATCAACGTGTATTTTCCCTTACACTTCTAGCCAGGCCATGGGACAAATAGCCGGGCTACCCGCATCCGCCTTGCCAGGTGGAGACGCCTTCGCTTGGCTCTCCCCGCACACCCAGCAAGAACTCTACCGTCTGGTTCGCCCGCCGTATTCGTACTCGGCGCTTATAGCGATGGCGATACAAAGTACAACCGAGAAAAAGATTACACTCAGCGGAATTTATAAATACGTCGCTGAGAACTTTCCCTTTTATAAGAAGAGCAAAGCTGGTTGGCAAAATTCGATCCGACATAATCTGTCTTTAAACGACTGTTTTATTAAAGTACCTAGATCGGAGAATGATCCCGGGAAAGGACATTACTGGATCCTCGATCCAAACTGTGAAAAAATGTTCGACAACGGTAATTTTCGACGTAAACGTAAGAGAAAGGACCCATACGAGAATCGACCATCGTCGAAGAAAATTCACACGGAGGAAATGATTCCATCTTCATCAAAGTCATCGTCATCATCAACAACAACAGAAGCAGCCTCTTCACCGGATGCACCATCATCTCCATCTTCCTCCTCTGTGATAGGGAGAGGAAGCAGAGAAGAGGTGCAGGCTTTTGACGATGAGCAAGTTGCACAGCGGAGTTTTGAGATACCAAGAACGGAGTCGATTCTAAAGGTTAAGTTAGAAAAGAAAAGAAACGATAAAGGTAACTTCAGCGTGCATCGTTTGTTAGCAAAATCAGAAAACAGAAGAGTTTTGGAATTTTCATAAACTTTTTTTAGACTTTATTTGGAAAGTATCATAATTCATGGAAGTTACAAGACAACAAACAAAGCTGTGAGGAATACAGGCGAAGAGGAAAAAATGGCCAAGATGGAAACTTTATTTAAATAATAATTTTTGACTTACCGTTGTTTGTCATATTTTCCCTAATTAAAAATGAAAAAGTGCTGTTTTCCGAAGAACCTCTCCCGCGTTCTTCCACATTTTTTTTCAAGATGAAATTCCGTACGCGTTGACCATGTGCATACATAAATCCAGAGATAATGCGCCAACTGACCAACGTCAATAAATTTAACGAGTAACTATTTCCAAGAGCGATGAGTACTAAAGCGAAGAGAGTATTTACACATCAGTTCTTTTCATTACATAATTATGGAAAAATAACTCTTTGGACACATTGTTTACGTATAATGTAAGTCTCTGTATATAAGAAAATGTTTTCTGTGAAGACCAACCAAATAGAGGAAAAACAGAAAGATATCTTTTGTGAGTATAGAATTTAGAGTTTTCTTTTATATTCAAGTTAAGCAATTACATTTTTTTTTAAAGAAGACCGTTGTAGTAATATATTTGGTAAGCTGGTAAAGAGGGGGAACTGGCTGTTACAAGAAAAAGAATGTAATGTAATGTATTTATTTATTTATTTATTTTAAAAACATCATTCACGAAATCAAGTAGTGGTAAAAATGATGAATACTCCAACGGTGCTGTTAACAAGCTAATTTATTGTTCACATATAAATTAGTCAATATTAAAAGGTACGGTTTGCTCTTTGAACAAAAATTCTGCCAAATTATGGAAGGAATTTGCAGTCATATAATATGTTTTAAATTGCAAATTGATCATTTTGGTCAAATATTTTCGTTCTAAAATGTAACTGTGTTTTAGACACTGAACTATCGTATAATGTGTATATAACAGAGATTCCCTAATGCAGCTATTTTTAGTTAGTTCACCGACTTTCGACAAAATTAAGGGATGCATTGCTATGTTATTTAGGTGTGAACCAAGGTATTTTAAATAGAATTTAAATAATAAGCCTCACATTTTATTCAGATGGCTTTGAACAAGTTATAAAATACGCCTGATAGAACTCGAGTTTTAGTTTGCGATCTAAAATTCACTCATGTAATAATTTCAGAAAGAAAGAAAAGATATGATCAGTTGTATATGTTACAGAAGCTATATGTATTTGGCTTATACTTTTAACAAACCTATAGCGAATATTAAAAAAAAACTGTGATTGCATATGTCATATTAAAACACTCTCGTAGATTTTTGATTTTACCAAATGAATAGATGAATGTTGTTATCATTATTTACACTTCGTCGTTCAGACAGTCTCGTATATTTATTTATATATACACAAATATAAATTGATCACACGTAAAAAGCAAAGTTGTTATAAATATGAAAAGGTTTTAGTCCCGTATTTGAGATTACGCTTCACCATTGTCAAGCTGTTGAACCGCTTTTGTTCTGGTTTTATTGCCAAAATCTGCTATTTTTTTGTGTGTATTTACCAAATTAATTCTATCCTCGGCCTACGTGTAGAATGTTAGCCCAGCTATCGTTATATTTGTGTTTTGAACATGGTTTCTATACGTTATTGTGTACCAGTGCTAGGTTGTTTCTTGCTTTGCGTAATTAAATCGATATCCATCTAGTTTATTTATTTTTGGGGCTTTAAATTATTCAATGCACAATGTTAATCAAAGGGATTATCACTACATGGGTTTTGCTTTTGAATAACATTAATATGACTGAACGATGTGTTACAATATTGATGTACTGTATAATAATTGTGAATACTCTCAAAAGGTGAATTCTCACTGATTATAATTAAAAGTGGAAACCGTTCTTAGAAATAACCAGGCAATTATTTCCATTACGACGCTTAAGCGACCACGAATGTGTGAGAAGCCCGCAAGGGATTACAACTTTCACGTAGGGTGGCTTCCAATTCAACATTTTTAAACTCAAATTTGGGACCTTTTCAATTTAAAAAGTCATTTCAGATGAGAAAACCGTAGATTGCTTTGGATGAAAATCCCACCTTAGTATGACCCGGCCGGGGATCGAACCCCGCACATTCCGATTACTAAGTCTCATTGCTTTAAATGCCACCGCCTTTATCCACTCGACCACAACACCGAAAGATAAGAAGCCGGTGCATGAGTTTACTCTACAAGACTTGGTATGCTTCAGTCCAACCGAAAACCGCAACATCCCTCACGATGGATTGACTTTCCAAATTTGCGGATAAAACACCCACCCACCCACATACTAATGAAATTATATTTGTGACACACGTTTTTGGTTGTTGCATAAGACTAAATCGTAAATACCTAGCTTATTTCTCGTTAAAGAATGATTTTAGGCACAATTTGGATCTTGATGTGTCATAATTCGAAGAAAAGAAATTGCTACAAATGTTTCTCTTGATTTTCCCATTTTTCAAGATATTCATCATTAAAATATATCTCTGGAATGCTTGTTAATCAGATATCATGTAGCAGTAAACAATAATTTGCATATTTATTTTGTTTTTGTAATCTTTCTAGATGGATAAATCTTGCTTGTTAATATTATTTTAATATATTTTCTTGCCTTCATTTTAGATGTAATTCGTGGGTCGATGGTCTTTGCCTTACATTTTCAAATTAATGCTAGTACCTTGAAATTAGTTGGCTATGTCAGGTCTGGCCAATTTATAATAAGTATTGTGTATAAAGACAATTAAAATATGCTGTATTTGTAACAAAATGTTTGTTATTTTGTAGTAAAGATTACTGACTTGATACGAAAAATAAAGATAACCGTTGTAGCGGCAGTTTTAAAATATATAGTATTAATTCAAGAATTTTACTCTATTTACAGCTGTAACAGCAAAAGTGTGACCTAAACTTCGATCGAAACATTGATCATGCACACACACGCTACCGCAGATAACCATATCTACACATAATAAATTGTATATGCCCCCCCCCCCCCACCCCCATAAACTCTACCCTACAACACTACTCTCACACAGAAAAGAAAGGGGAGAGGAGGGGAAAGAAAGAAAACGAAAATATAACTATAAGTTAAAATATTTGAAAAAAATGTTTAAGTGAAATTGGAAATGTAAACTAATTAAAATACAATAAAAACAAAATGTAGAATAGATTCACTGAACAAAATATTCAATAAACCTACTCTGTCCATCAATTTACCTTCAAAGACGAGGGTAAAAGCTCTGGATTGCTGTAGAACTTATTGAAAAAATGTTTTACTTGCAAAACTTCCAATTGCTGCAGAAGTTTTAAACTATTCCCGACCTATCCCAGACATTGAAATGTATAAACTAATAAAATGCCTCAACAGGCCCGTACAGCCACAGGGTGGGGGGGGGGGGGAAGTCCTCCTTGCAAAGTACTGTCAGCCACCATCATGCGCACAAAAAGTTACAGGATACGAGTATTGTACCCTTCCTTAACCGTCGGTGCCCCTACAACTTCCAACTACAACTTCCAAAATTCCTGGATCCGGGACAGTGTGTCAGTGAGGCAAATGCTTTGAAGGTGGCATAAAGTTTGTTTTTGAATGTTTGGTAAAAAAGTTTGAACATTATTTTGATTCTACAAATATTCGGAAATAGAACTGATGATAATTGGGGCAAACACCAAAATGTATTTTATTAATGAAATAAAAACATGACCGAGTATGTTTATTTAGGTTCATGATTTTTTATTAATGTAAACCAAAACAATTTAGTGTCAGATTAATACAAACAAACTGTTTATCGTTTAAATTTATCACCTCTTATGCAAATATTCAATGCAAAATGTTGCTTCCCACTTTGTAGACAAAAGAAGAAGAATAAGTTAATGATTCAATTTGGCCTTCCGTCCTTTGTGTGTCTGAAAATTAGTTAAAAGTATCAATTTATCATGATTTCACTAGAGAGCAATAAATATTACCTTAACCTACGCAGTTAATATATATTGGGGCTATGTTGTGGTTTGTGCATTTTACGTAATAAAACAGGTGACGCTGTTTTCTTTTGCACTGTTTCAAGATTGTTCGTTGATAGCTCTCATGAAAAATACATACTTTTGTTTACACTATTTAAGTCATGTCTTAAACATACAAAAAACTTCAAACGAGAAATATAAACTGCAAACATTTCGGCATGCCTTTGTGGATAATTTGTAAATTGCTTAAAATGAAATCATCTACTTGACAGGAATATACACGAATATGTAAAAAAAAAAAATCGGCCTTTAATCACACCTGCGAAATGTAGTGTAATTAATAATATATCAACCAATTCAACTGATTGTCCCCTTTTTTAAATTAATAAGATAAATTTTCAATTTGTAAGTTTCGTTTTCAATTTTTTAACTACAGTAATTTTTTTAATTCGCAATAGAGGACAAAGCGTATATGGTATCATGAAAAGTCGTACCTTGATCAGCGCCTGATGGGACTGTCTATAACACTGATTCTCCTTGGCACGTGAGGTTTGTTCTGTATATATTTTCGATGTCACATGAAACTGCTTTCTTCAAACAAAATATAGAGTAGAGATGTAAGATATGTTCTTTCTTTGCTATATTTATTATTTCACTTGTAGCAAGACAAGCAGGCTCAAAATTCTCCATACGAAACTGAATATGAACGTATCTATTTTTCCTGTCCTTTTCCGCTAAGATACAATAACAGATCATTTAAATTGAAAAAACAAATCCGAAGGACACGAAAATAATACTTGACCAGCAGTCTAAATTCTACAATACAAATCTTCGGTTCGCTTCCATTATGGCAAAAATATTTTATAGCCTGCTTCCGAATTTTTAATTTTCCCATCACAAGCTAATAGCTCGACCTGACAACTAACTGAGCAATATATGTAAATTTGTAAACCAAGTAAGAATTCACATCCTACCTCCTTTAAGCTCAACATGAAGAAAGAAAGAAAGAAAAATAGGAAAAACCAACAAAAAAAAAAGAAGGAAAAACAAAAATAAGAATATAATAAAAACAAAGCAAATGCATTTGTAAATATGGAATTGACTAGAAGTGAAAATTATTTTGAATTAAAAGGATTATTCATTATCTAACTCATTGTGATAATTTTTTAAATCTTTTGTTTTAAACTCATTTTATCTTAATAATACAAATAAACTAAAAAAGAAAAAGGATATTTCATCATGCATTGCTTTAGGGAGCAAAATTGAGCAAAACTCGAAACTTCCGACTTAAATGAATGAGTCAAGTCCTTCTGTCATAAACTTACGTACCTAAAGATAACATTCACACTTAAAACTACTTAATGGTATAGAGAATTGTGTAAAAATATGTCGGAAATGTTAACAAGATATTATATACAAAACTAAACACAGAATTTACTATTCTTTTCTTCTAATTTAGTTCAAAATAGAGATTTGGACATAGTGAAAAAACACACCCACAAAAAACATTTGTAGCAGACATATACATGAAATGAAATCCAAGAAAAAGTTATGATAGTTTTGGGTTAAAACTCGCAAAGGACCTTTATGTCTCTAAGAAAAATTTACTGAAAGTGTTACATCTATATGTAAAATTAAATAATGGAAGAGCATAAATTATTTTTCTTACTACGCCTAGGCCTATAGAATGTTTCCAGACTGAAAATAAAACTAATGATTGGTTTCCTTTCACAAAGACAAATTTGTTTGGGATATATTTAAGGTTTGTATATAATATTAATGATAGATAGAATGATAGATAGATAGTTAGAATAAGGTACTTGCTTAGCTCGCTTATCTATGCCGAGATGACAGGCATGCACAAGTGGGCTGATGAAAAAAACAAGCAACATGAACAAGAAAAAACGTAGATATCAACCTAATGATAAATTTCAATGCTCTTGCGGTCAGGGATTGGAAAGGAGTTCCGAAGATTAGGCTCACCAATAGCGAATTCTTTTGATCCAAATTTGGTGCGTACCCGTGGTACAAAAAGTAACAGGGTAGCTGGGTGAGTAATGTTCACTTAAAACATCATGCATTGTGTCTGAACATCAGCTTCATAATTTCATTTGAAGTAATCAAGAACACTTTCTTGTATCTGTAACTGATTGCGTTTGAGCTGGCGTGTTATCAATACTTACATGACACAATAACCTGGGTAAGATATTTATCAGAATAAATTTGAATCATTCAATAATTTGCTCGATACTCGAAAACTAACACTTTCTGTTAGCAAAGAAAACAAAAAAAAAACTTGCATGGAGGGTGTGTTAAGTCTGTTCAACGTTGTATCTGTTTTTAAAGAATAATTACTCTAAGTAAAATGTTGCCTTATGGATTTGAAATTCACACCACCTTTGACCCGATTCATTAACCTTGCTAGGTTTTCCATATAGACTAGTTAAATCTATAAATTAATTTCTTGAAATAGGCCCCTAACTCATGATCATTGTAATCTGGAAAGAGAAAGCAATTTTACAACATCAATCATTTTTTTCTTCAAAACTAATAGAGGACACTGACTTGGAAATTCACTTCAAACAAAAGTGAATGAACAATCTCTTATGATTTTTTTTTAATATCATCGATATCTTCATATTGTACATAAATTGACACACAAAAAGACAAAAAGGTTCAAGCAAGTTCAAGTTTTAAATGAGAGAGCACAAGGGAAAGAGGGAGGGGGGTGGAAGTGTCCCCACATACCAGGTAAAAATAACGACAATGTTCAGACAACTATAAGCATAAATATTTGTTTTGCAAACCAACCTGCATTAACTAACTATTTTACTATTACCACTATTCAGCTTTTTCCTTGCCTTTAAATCGCCAGTTTCACAAAACCTAGGCATTACTTGCTATACAATATCAACAGAGAAAGCTGCTGTTAACGACCCTCATAATTTAGTTCTTTCAAGTGTATAAAATCTAACAACGACTAACTCGATGTTACGAAGCAGTCTTTCCTATCTGGTCAAATAATATATGACCACTGACTGGCTGTACCACCTTGTACAAACAAAGAGAATAAGCTAACTGGAAGGACAGATGGTTCTCTAAATATTGTGAATGAGGTTGTTGCATAAGGTGAGCAAACTATTTTGATTATATATAAAAATCAATACTGTCGTATAGCAACAAAACATCTTTTGTGTTCAGCTTAAGATAAAATGACAACTTGATTGTTTGCGCTGAATGAAATGTAATCTTTTTTGTTAGTTTTGCAATAATTCATGAACTATATGAATATCATATCTGTTAATGGTTGGTAACATTATAACAGAGCAATCTAGTTATCACACGTAGGTGACGTTAAGTGGATACATCTCAATTCATGCTGTTACAACTTACATTCGATTAATCATAATTACCAAGTTTATGAACCATTGTTAGTAAGAGACAGAAAATGTTGTATTGCACAAAATTTAATGTAATGCTAATTTCATCATTGCTGGTGCGATTTCACATTTACAGGGACACTGTCTTCTAATCATTCTGTTCAGTACACCCTGGTTTTGTCTCAATGCACTAATATAGCTTTAAAGTATATCACCATATAATCTATCTTTTGTTTATTATATTGAAGCAACTGCTCAAATCATTGTGCAAAATTGACATTTTATCCTCTGCATATGAAGTCTAAATGAAACATTCTGACTGATAACTTTAAAAGTTTGGCGGTAACAATCCCTAAATCAAAGATTTAAGAAGTAGGTTACAATAAAAAAGTATTACCTTAAATGGTAAAATTTGTCTTCTAAACAGACTAGAATATTTGAAGAGTCAGTGTCATCTTTAGCATCCACTGAATATGTCGTGGGTGTGGTGGTCGGCAAAACAGGGCGGAAGAAAGATGATACATCTGTTGGTTGTGTAACTCACAGTAAGGTCAATTACATTGCTTGGATGTTTGTTCAAACTTAGCATTTCAATTTACACTTTTTCCATGTAGTTACAATTTTTAGCTCAAAAGTACAAATTTTAAGTTGGGTAGTAAGGAATCTGTCGTGTCCAAAGCGGTTCATTTAGTTCTGAAACATCAGAAAAAGTCAAAATAGTATCTGAAATAATATACATTATCTAGAATTGTGCAATTTGTATACTTCAGCCCATGCAGGGGTGAATCTGTTTAGGACATCAGTTATAGTTTTGCCAATTCTCTTCCAAAATCCAAGAAAATGCAGATCGGCCATCAGCTTCCTGATGGAGATATCTGCATCATCATTTCCTCTGCTTCCTCTCTTAATGCTTCTGCTCTTTCAGCCAGTTCCAGCTATCGAAGGAGAAAACAAAGGATAAAGTAAAAATACCATGAGGGGATAATGAAATAACGAGCATAGATTACAAACGTAACAACTGTATGATCAAACCAGGAACAGAAAGTAAAAAAAATAATTTATAATCAAATTGTTTGAAAAGGCAAAGAAATATTTGGTAAGAATGGGCTTCAAACCAGTGACCTAAGGAATATGGGTACTGTGTTCTAACAACTTAGTTAATCCAGCCCTAAAAATTTGGAGAGTGCTAGGGATAAGATGGCAAGAATGGGTCAGCACAAAGGAACTGCTAAAGAGAGCAAAAATGGGACTACTAAGCATCAAAATTCAGTAAAGAAGATGGAAATTCATTGGGCATATATTGTGCCAAAACCCAAACAATGACAGCAACATCAGCATGACTTGGGCACCAGAGGGCAGGAGAAAGGGAGGGCGACCAAAAACAACATGGCGCAGGACAGTAGACAAAGAGAGGGAGAGGGCTGGTTGGCGATCCTGGAATGAGGCCAGAAACGCAACTGCCGACCGAGATAAACGGAGACGCTCTGTGGAGGCCTTATTTGCCTCTAGGCAAGAAGAAGACAGATGAGATGAGAAAAATTTGTTGGAAATGAAAACGTCTTCTTGTCATGGTTGCTGGTCAGAAGCCTTGTTACTTTGCAAACCATGTGAGCAGGGATGACACCCAGGTTTCATTTTGGTTTCAGTTTGGTTTCATTTGGACTAGAATCCCAACGGGGCATGGTAGATATTAAAGAGGACATTCGTTTGTAGAATGTATCAATAAAACACATTCAATTTAATGAAACATTCCAGTTTTCAAGTAAATTAGCAAATTTGTAGTGCAAGAAAAAAACACTCACTCAGCTTACAGTAAAAAAATAAACTCTTGCAGAATGAGAACACTATATAATTAATTAATGTTTACTCTTTCTTACCAAATTATTTCTACCGTTTAATGACATCAACCATGACCATGTTATATAATATAGCTTCTTCATACTGAATGTCACACAAGGGATTGAAAAACTAACAAAAATTCTTTCCTGATTTAGAAGAATATAACATTTCTAAACCACCCAACCTCATTCTTTTCCTCGCTTCCTCTTTAATATGAAGGCATCTCACCTTAGCAGCTGATATTATTTCCGTGGCTATCTTCTTCGGTAAATGTTCTACATCTCTTACCAGGGTTTCAACGTTAGCAAAGGCCAAATGTCGTAGCGTCTTGTACCCTGCTTTGACAAGTTGCCTTGCACGACCCTGCGGGAGAAATTGGTCATAGGCACACTCTGTATTTCTCTCAAGTTTAAACTGATAAAAGACCCTAAAAAAAACTAATAATTTATTTTATGATGCACATCGTTGACAGACAATAAAACTACATCCTTATTAATCCTACATATGTGCCTCTCAGGTGTTTGCAGTCTCATTAAAGGGAGTGAAGACATGCGCAAAAAGAAACGTCTAATGCCGGTAATCTGATCTAGTTTTGAATGAGGTGTAACAGAAGTGTTAGACACCACCATCGGTCCCAGAAAATACACACACACAGCTTGCTACCATCGGCAATTAGACACTAGTGTACAGTCAGTACATACAGCTGCGGTCAATACCCACAGCACAGTGTACCAACAATGCAGCGATGGACATCTCAGGTCCAGCTAAAGATAACAAGGTATCACGTTTCATTACTGTACTGTCTGCATTTTGTAGCGACACGAACAAAACGTCACTTGCAAGCAACAGAAAGTTAACTTTTTCATATGGCCCAATGCGGTTTGGGGCGAGTCTTCAATGCCTTTAAATACTGAGCCATCTGAAGTCCAGACGGTAACATTAACATGTAGGTATGGACTGAGGAGCAAATGTCATCGTCACATTTAGCCTTAAAGGAGCATTCCAGAGATTTATATATTTTAGAGGTGAATATCTTGAGAACCGGGACAGCTATAGAAACACTAATTGCACAGCTATTGAACAGCTAATTGCACAGCTAATTGCACAACAATGAGTTACCAGTTTGACTATAAGAGATTTCAAGACTATAGTGTCTAAAATTATCCTTTCATATACTTAAATGAGTTACCAGTTTGACTATAAGAGATTTCAAGACTATAGTGTCCAAAGTTATCCTTTCATACACTTTTTAAAATGAGTTACCAGTTTGACTATAAGAGATTTCAAGACTATAGTGTCTAAAGTTATCCTTTCATACACTTAAATGAGTTACCAGTTTGACTATAAGTGATATCAAGACTATAGTGTCTAAAGTTATCCTTTCATACACTTAAATGAGTTACCAGTTTGACTATAAGAGATATCAAGACTAAAGTGTCCAAAGTTATCCTTTCATACACTTTTTAAAATGAGTTACCAGTTTGACTATAAGAGATTTCAAGACTATAGTGTCTAAAGTTATCCTTTCATATACTTAAATGATTTACCAGTTTGACTATAAGAGATATCAAGACTATAGTGTCCAAAGTTATCCTTTCATACACTTTTTAAAATGAGTTACCAGTTTGACTATAAGAGATTTCAAGACTATAGTGTCTAAAGTTATCCTTTCATACACTTAAATGATTTACCAGTTTGACTATAAGAGATATCAAGACTATAGTGTCTAAAGTTATCCTTTCATACACTTAAATGATTTACCAGTTTGACTATAAGAGATATCAAGACTATAGTGTCTAAAGTTATCCTTTCATACACTTAAATGATTTACCTGTTTGACTATAAGAGATATCAAGACTATAGTGTCTAAAGTTATCCTTTCGTACACTTAAATGAGTTACCAGTTTGACTATAAGAGATATCAAGACTATAGTGTCTAAAGTTATCCTTTCATACACTTAAATGAGTTACCAGTTTGACTATAAGAGATATCAAGACTAAAGTGTCCAAAGTTATCCTTTCATACACTTTTTAAAATGAGTTACCAGTTTGACTATAAGAGATTTCAAGACTATAGTGTCTAAAGTTATCCTTTCATACACTTAAATGAGTTACCAGTTTGACTATAAGAGATATCAAGACTATAGTTTCTTAAGTAATCCTTTCATACACTTTTTAAAATGAGTTACCAGTTTGACACCTGACACTTCCAGTAGAGGTAGCAAGTCAGCTGTGGCACAATATGAAAGGTCATAGGTCACTTTACCAAGAAGTTGGTGGATTGCCCAAAACTGAGGAAGATCCTGTCGGATGTAAGATGCAGGAAGAAGAAAAAAGAATGAAAAACAGAAAATTGGGTATTATGTAATAAAGGAATTGTTTTACATATTTTATAAAAATGATTAGCATATACTTAGTAGGCCAGCATGATATAATAATAAAGTTATAGATCAATTTTCATTGTTTTAATTTGTTTTCTTTACTCTGGTCATCCTAATCTTGTGCATGATACCAGGAATGGATGTTAGCTCTAGATTCAAATTTTCAAACAAGAAATGTTTCCGATTTAGAAGTGAATATCCATTATTTAACAACACTGTAAGTGATTAACATATATGTTTGTGTGTTCACAGTGACAGTGCACTACAAAAGTAACCAATATTAAGATAAATTTAATCAAATTATATCAAAGATAGTAAATGTCATCAATAATTATGTGAACTGGTCTGATTGTGATCTTTTCAAGGCACTTACTCATACATAACTATTAAACTGTCAAATTTATATACACACTGTAAGCTTGACTTCTGCAGTGCTAGATTAAACAACAGGTTGATACCAAAAATTACCCCTCAAACTAAACGAACATGAAATCATTTCATAACAGGGGTAGGGGTGTTTACTTCACAATACTCCTGGGTCAATAGAAGTTTCTAGCTCTTTCACAATACCATTTGTTTTTAATAAATACCACACACCGTGGTCTTACCTCACAGAATCTCTGAATACTGGACGCAAAGCTCGCAGCCGAGGTGAAGAGACTCTGGACAAATCCTCGGGATACTTCAAAACGTTCTGCGACTTGCCAGATGCTCTTACGGTTCAGGATATTCCAAAGCATTAGTGCCAAATAAAACCGTTTGGCTTGCAGTTCTGAATGGTCTGTCTGAAAGGTATTGACATTGAATGGTCACATTCAGTGATGTACATGTGGCAAACTGTTCAAAAGAGTGGGGGGGGGGGGAGTGGTGCATGGGAGAGAAGGGGTTGGGGAGGAGGTAGACTATTTCCAAGGATGAATCATGTTACCTAATGATTCCCAACAGGGACATAAAATAGCGCAGCATTTGTTTTACCTAGAGTGGTGGTGAAATGCTGATCAATACCACCTGCCCTTTAAACCACCTCCATACAACCCCCCCCCCCCACAAGATGGGAATGGGTGACAGTGTCTTGTCTGTGATGTCACAATTGCATGTAATCTTCATGACCTTAACTTTTCCCTGTTATAACATTCATCTTGATTTGTCCTATAAATGTGACCTAATTGACATATTTGAGATAGCAATCAATTGAGATGGAATTAAAGGCAACACCAATATCTTATATATTTGGGTAAGAATATTATTTTCAAGCGAAACAAAGACATATTCTGCCCAATTTTTATGATGAAATCACTTACTCTGCTTAGCGCGCTGTCGTTGGATATTATTGTAAAAATTTTGACTTGCAAAAAAAAAAAAAATCGTTTGTTTGTTACAAAACCTATTACTAGGATTTCATTTTCACCTACTAGCTCAGAAAATTTACCTTTTTTTTTTTTAAAGCTGTCAGATATTCCCATAGAAATATATCTGTATCACTTTAGGATATCAGATTCAACAGGTCTGTTAAGAGAGTGGAGAACAGGGGGAAGTGGGGGGGGGGAACAAATCAATTGGATCCTAGCCAATTCTTCCTCTCCTGCCAATGCTGGCATTCAGGTTTAAGCTAACACCCCAGAACAGATGCAAGGAGTGTTTAACCGGATGAAAAGTGTCAGACTATTACAGATATCTGAAACTTACAAACTTCTTGGATGAAGAACCAGTAATCTTGCTCTTAACGAAATGTTCTGTGATTCCAATCAGTTCTGCAACCTTCATCTCAGCATCACAAAGAGTAGAGAACTGGAGAAAATAAGACACAAAGAAGAGATGAAAAGGAATGTAGAAAACAAGAGGTCTGAAGATAACAGATGGATGAGGTTAGAATGAAGAATAGACGGGAACACAGACGATCATTTGCAGTAAATGGGGAAATAAATAAATTAACCAAAAAAACACCAAGATAAATATAAATAAAGAAGCAAGCAGCTAACTAATTCAGCAACAATTTTAATGAAAAACTGTAACTACCTTTAAAAATCCAACTTAAATTGATCATTTTTTTGTAATAATTAGTCTTTTGGTTAAAAACCATTAAAAAATATGGAAAATTGTGATACAGTATTTGAAGATGGTTCATTTCATGGTTCCCCAATCAAATCAAAGTTGCATATTCACTGAACTTCAAACTTTGTTTCTCCTCTCCCACAACCCACCCCCTCCCCCACCCCTGCATTAAATCTGCTTCCTCTGCCCCCTGGGTCCAAGGAAACAGACGATGGGACTGATAGAGATTAAAGATAAGATTGGTAGAAACCATACCTGTCTATTGAATATCAACCAGTCTGGTACGACGGTCAGAGTTTGCTCGTAGGGTGTGACCAGAAATAGAAGGTGAAGCGTATTAGCTAGAACCATGCCTTGGCCACACACTTGTTCTAAATCTTGATAAAGACGACTGCATTGATCAATATCTATGGCTCCTAAATATGAAAGGATAATATATATGCTTTTAGACAATAAGATTAATTGACTGTAGGATGGGTCTTAAGCAAAACCTTCAATAAAGCATTTAAAGCTACATCTATCAGTGCAGGTTGCATTGTAATAACATTTTCATGTTCAACTAATTAGCAATGCCAACACAGTTTATAGTGATCATCTATTTAAACTGTATGTAAATATAAGTCTATGAAAGGCCTACAGAGAGGCATAGAATTTTAGCCACTTGCTATAAAATAGAAAAATGCAAGTGCTTAAAAAGTCTAACGGCTAAAATCAGTTTTCCTGAATCGCAACACAAATCAGTTACAGCACACGATTATGGAATAGAGAACACTGCCATCAATTCAATTACCTGAGGTTGGTAAGGATGGGGTGAGGGGGCATGAGGGGGCAGGGGAGAGACACTTGAGAGGGCATTACCAGAACTTCAATTGGCAAGCTATATTATAAATGAATTATTCAAGTCAGGAGGATGACTTTCAAGTTGTTACACTGACCTTTAAAGGCAGCTTTGCCAAGACTCGTTACTTCTAGTACAGATTGGTCGGACATTTCGCATCTTTTCGTTTTCACCAGTTTTTGTTCGATAAGCTGCTGAAGTGCTTCTTCTGTCAGTGATGGTACTTCTCTATGATTTGCGCTTCCCTGGATGCCGAGCAAGGTCTTACTAATGAATGTTTGTATCGCCTCTTTTGATGCTGTAAGCTGTGAAGATTGATCAAACTATTTCTATGATTTTTCGGTAGACATAAAGAGATGCAACTGTTCAAATGGCAGCATTAAACAGTAATGTGTAAGATTTTCCTTTCAAATGGATAAAAACAAACTTTCTTCTTTGCGGTTATCTCAAGGCTTGAAAGCTATCTCACTTTAAAGTAAAGCAAAAAACGGAACTGAAAAGGAAAAAAAAAAAACACTCCTTTTTCTTTAACGACTGGAATGTGGTTTTGTGAAATAAGAATCGGAACCCAAACAGGATAAGAAGCTGACAAAGAAATGGTTTTATATGGGTTGACACTTAGCCCAGTTAACACAGTGAATTTATTTAAATCCTGGTCCAACAACTACTTTTATTGCACTTTAGAAAATCCATTTTTCTTTATAAAGACTTGTTTTTAAACACAGTATCTTTCCTTTAAAGGAAAAGCTGATTGTGTGAACATAATGTCTTCTGCCACCTAGATCTGCCACCTAGATCAGAAAGAAAATGTTGATGTGCTGGGTCAGTGTCATGTTACTTAATACCTCTAGAAACAACATAAGACCCATCAACACCTAACAGTTTCATACGAACACAACTATTTGCATATGAAATCTGGACTGACATTTTTTGTTTTAACCAAGTGAATATATAAAGTGTATCTAATTATCATGATTTTATATCATGTTAGTTATAACAGAGGGGAATATTGCACTATATATACATGAGTGGTTTTCCATTTTTTGGAGAACACAAGAGTACAGTACATGCACAGCTTGAATGTAACCCAAGCCAGCCGACTTGTTTTTTTTTGGCTGGAGATAATGTGTCATTCATAATGGAAAAGAAAAATATACTTCAGTTAAATCGAAAAAAACTTAGGTCAATATCTTTTCCCAAATTCTAAATATACTTTTGGAATGTACACTATTATTACCAGGTAAAACCAGAGAGACATTGTTAGCTTAATTGTCATGACGACATTACAATTAACTGCATGTTGCCAGAAACTTTCATAGGATTTAATTTAATTTTCATAACTTGTATTGGCACCATAGAAAATGCTATTCAGGTATGAATTGACCTTGGGATGCAGAAAAATCTCCCACCCCCCCTAAACAATAAATTTAGCCACCAGAATATCCCTTTAAATGATATAAAGGCAGAATGGACTCACCTGTAGAGCAACTAATGACAAAATGAGACTACGAAGGCCCTTTCCTTCATCATGGAGCAGGCTACTGTGGCATCCCTCAAGGGGAGAGTTTAACATGTCTGCTACCTACAAAGGTTGGACAAAAAGAAGTAAACACAGAAATCAAAACAACTGCTTATACTTTCGCAAGCTTTCTTCAAAATTATCGTGGGATCATGTACAACAAACACATCAATTCTGAGACCAACAACCTTTATTGAGATTAGCAGCAGTGAATGGAGAAATAAGGTTTTTTGGAAGTGTGGGGTATCAAAAAGGATTCATTAATAAAATGAGTCACGCAGTAACTAATGATAACCCTTTGCCCAGATATAAGTGGTAATTAACCATTTTATTAACAGAGATTATTGATATACATTGACGCTGAGTAATTCACATGGAAAGCTGACCAGGAAACGTAAAGATATGTTTTACAATTGAATAAAAAATTTCTGAGTTGACACACATATCAGAAATCAAATCAAGAACAACTTGGCATATTCTGTAAAATAGTACCACTTGGGTTTTCTTGTTTTGAATGAAAAAAGTCTGACCACAGTATTAACAGACTATTAAATACTTCCTATTAAGAGTCCGTTATGTACATTGCAGATGAGAAATACAAAGAATGATTAATACATTCTTCAGAGCTTCTTCAGTGATTCTCATGTTTACTAGGACATCTCTCACCTGTTTACGATCTCTTTCCTGAACGATCAGGATACTCTCCCCGGTTGAATCAAAGCCTGCCCTCCCAGCTCGACCAACCATCTGCTTGTACCTGCTGCAGGTCAAAAAGTCCCTGGCTATGTAAGGACTTCGGAGGATGACCCTTGTAAGAAAAACGACCCCCAAAAAAGAAGTGGCCAGAAGAAGGGTATTGTAAAATGACTAATGTTGGCTTTTCACGGTTACTTTATTAATAAACATTAACTACTGTCCTGCAGGCAATACTGGTATGAAGCATTGCCATTCATCAAGAAAATTGTTTGAATAATTCATGTTAATGCGACAGAAACAGAAGATTTCTTTCTTTGGGTAAGTTGACACCATCAGTTCATGTAGACATGCAGAAAATCAGATAACTACTGATGTTGAGTTATGTGTGCAGGTATTAATAGATGTGTCCATCTACTACAATGGATATAAAAGTTATACTACAACTTGGAGAGAACCTAACACCAGAGATGGCCCTAGCAATTAAACAACATCAAAGATGGCCCTAGCAATTAAACAACATCTGAAATTGGCCACGGGTCAGGGTTACTTATATACCGTCGCACCTAGGCTACAGTAATCACAGCAGCTTAATCTTTAGGTTATAACATTAGGCCTTAATGTTAGGCTCAATGTTAGGCTTAAACATAACAACAACCAGTGACAATGTTATACTTTGTTATACTTATAGTAATAGTATTAGTAGTACTACTGTCACTACTAGAATAGGCCTATATACAGTATGCTATACATTGTTGTTTCAAGTTTAAGGATGATTTATACCTCTTTGCGGGTAAATTAACACCAGCAGCTAGAGTGGACGTACACGTTAGAAGACACAGTGTTCCATCATTGTATGACTCCTCAATTAGTTTCCTCTCGTCCATGGTTAAGCCGCTGTGATGATAGGCAAGGCCGTACGGGACCGTTCTCCTCAGAGTGGAACACAGGTTATCGTCACACTCTCGTCTCAGAGCAAGTAACAGCTCTTCCTTCTCCTGCTTCTTGTGAGCTAAAATGGTCTTTGATACATTTCTAAAAAGCAAAATATAATAACAGGTCGATATGGGGTTATATCTCTTAAGGTATATATGCATGTGTGGTGCTATTGGTCTTACAGAGGTAATGTCAGTCAACAACAACTTTCAATGTGTAATAACACTGTTTAGTTTATCTCTAGTTTTTCTTTTATCTTATAAATCTTTTATCTAGTTTATCTTATCTCTAGTTTATCTCTAAAAGAAATGAGGGGCTTGCTCTCATCCACCCTGACAGATTTGAGCTGTCGTCCTGAGGAATAAATACCACTACTTTCAATTTCAAGTTATGGTTGCATTCTCATAACATTGTGGAACTTTGGAAATACATAACTGAATGGCCCAACTCCAAATCTCATAATTCTTCTTCCACTTCTAAAAAAACTGCATATTTCTTTATGTTATTTCCTTGACAAGATCTATTCAAATACTAACAGGATGAAAGAACAAAGAACAGAAAAGCAGAAACTTACCTTGGCATATATTTGCATATAAGCTGTGCGACACTTTGACAATTCTTTTTAGTTGAACAGAAAATGAGGCAAGAGTTGTAAGGTATTACTTCCAAAGCCAAACCCAGCAAATGATCTGGGTCATTTTTCTTCATTGCACTATTATACTGTAGAAGTCAAACAAGAGAAATGAGAGAGGATATCTTTAAAGCAGAGTTCGAGGCTTTTCCTCTGAATGAAAAGTTACTTCAGACGGTGCTGAATCATGCAGTTCAATATATATAATACTTTCTGGCTGAGTGCTCAAGTAATGCATTATTTTAATTTTTTTAAGATTGGGCTGGGTAAGTGGTGCAACGGTATCTAGGGCTAAAGAAGATCATATCAATATTTCGATGTTACAAATAGCATTTCTGTTTAAAGTGAGCAAATAACTGAAAGAGGCTTGGAGCACTGGATCCATTCAATCCTTCATATACCCACAATTTGTGTAATACTTTTGTAGTCAACTGAATTTGTTTGTCATAAAAATACTAAAAAGCATCTGACTGCAATACCACTGTAGAAATTTGATCATCATGCATAGCATTTTTGCAGGGCATTACTTTGGGCTCACATTTTGTATAGCACTTTGAGGTGCATGAAATTTACTTGTCAAAATATATTAAAAGTAGTTTGATTTTGTGCAAATAAGCTGTGATACATCTTTGCATAATTTGTGAATAAATGACTCCATTTTCTATAACCTTTTTCTAGCCCTATACAATACCAGATAAATTAATTCCTATGCTGAAACTATGGGAAATTTGACAGTGACATAACATTTTGAATCGGAAGAAATTTTCAAGTATAGAAAAATAGAGAAGACTGTGTTTTGAGGGATAAGCACATCAAACAGAGGTTACCAGCTGTACTCACAGGGAAAGCAACATTTCTTGAGTGTGTAAATCGATCGTCCGGACAGAGGGCGCTTGTGTTAACTTGATAGAGCCCATCTCCTATCTTAATGTGCTCAGTAAGCTCCACCTACATGGGCAAGAGAATAGATGCGTAAACTTGACGGTGCACATTGTAAAGAAAACTATAAATGTCAGGGCTTGAAATCCTTGAAAACCATCTGAATGAGGTTCATGGAAAAATTAAAAGTCCTTGTGGGAATTCCCCACAAGAAATATAAAATTGAAAACAAAGAAATAATAAATAGAAACAGATATATAAAGGCTAAGAGTTAAATATATGCGAGCACACAGTATTCGCCTATATTTTTCATTATAATTTATCCTTATGTATCAGGAGTGCTCAGTTGCTTTTCTTCCCAAGTAATATTGGGAAGTTGCCAGAACTATCAATCATGTTCCCAGATTCAGTTCCTCCAATCCTCCTGTTGGTATTAAGCCTTTCATATACTTTTATCTAATACATACAGTACGTATACAGTCAACTCCAGGTGCTAATACATATGTATGTATCTAGGAATAAAAAATGACTGCCTTTTGTAGTACTCACTGGACGGAATTGACTTGTATAAGATTCGGCATCTAGATACTTGGATATGTCTTGGATGTTGCTTAGTGTGGCACTCATACCAATGATCTGAGATAACCCAAGGTGCAGTAATTTGGATAACATCCCCTCAAGAGAAGCACCTCTTCTACTTCCGTCCCCCAACATATGAAGCTGTGTAAAAGGAAGAAAGTTTGTGTGTCATTTTTTCAAATTTTTTATCTCTGCTTTGCTATTTAAAAGTTACACTGTTGTGAGCAGCAAAATTCTTTATTCCAAATGTTTAAAATGCTTGATAAAGTCATTATGTGTCAACCATTGGTACATCTTCCAAAAGGTTGATTGAGAAAGTGTGCGGCGTACCAGATGTGGGACATAGAGTGTGAAGTGCTAAAGCACATTTCCACGTTAATTGCATGTTTGATAGATGGTAAAGTGAATAACATACTGGAGACTAGTCAACTGGAGTGAAGCTTTTAATTCACTCATCTAACACTTGTTTGTTAGTGACACAGTTACTGCACTGTTTCTTAAACTACATGTTGCAAAGGATACCTCCCCAGCTGACACCACACCCCCCTCCCCCCCCTTCTTGCTGCCTCCTATAGGGTCCTTAATGGGGACTTGAGTGTCCCTCCTGATTCTTTTTTCTACTTAACTATAAGAAAGATTGCAATTTTAGCTACTTATATAGCATCCACTCACTTGCTAATACTGTGCCTACTGCCTAACAGACCTACATAAAGTAGATCATGTTTACAGTAAACAGTGAGATAACAGAAAGACAAGCAAGAGCATTATCTGGACTGATCTTAAACATAGCAACATAATTCTGACCTCATCCACAACGACAAGTCCGATTGAGTCAATTCTCTTCTCAGTGATGAGGCTGTTCACAAGGCTGTGGGCTTTTTCTATGGTACAGACAAACAAAGCATTTTTCTTCCTACGCTTTCTTGGTGGTATCGAACCTTTAGTACCTGCATATTCTTCCACCAGAAAGCCTAATTCAACCGCTAATACTGACAACGATGACACCTGTCGAAAGTATGTACAAGAAAAAACATTTGCAAGTACAGAATACTGCAGAAATACCACAATATGTCAGGTTTACAATTTATTAATGGTGGAATTGCTACCGGATAACTGATGAGGGCATAAGTGGAGGATCATTGTCCCTTCTCTGCTCTCCCCCGCCCACTTTCCCCATCTTCAATGGGATTACCTCAACAACTCATCCATTAATAAGACTGATATATAATACTTGTAATTGCTAAGAAAAATGAGCACATTGTTCACAAATCTCAGCAGGGTTAGAAAGGACTGCACGTATGAAGTTTTGAAGCTGTGTACAGTGTAAGTTCTCTTCTGTTAAGTTATTAGGAGAAAACTTGGTTTGAAACCAACGATTGAAGTTTGTGAATCCTTAGTGGATTCTATGGAGTATATCTGGAATCATAGTTGGCTTCCATTATCTGTTTTCTAACTTCTATACACATACTTATATTAAACAATCTGTGTTCTATACACATACTTCTATATTAAACAATCTGTGTTCTATACACAAAATTATATATTAAACAATCTGTGTTATGTGTTCTATACACATATTTATATTTTAATCAATCTGTGTTCTATACACATATTATATATTAAACAATCTGTGTTCTGTGTTCTATAAACATACTTACACATTAATCAATCTGTGTTCTGTGTTCTATACACATTCATATATATTAAAAAATCTGTGTTATGTGTTCTATACACATACTTATATTAAACAATCTGTGTTCTGTAATCTTTGTTATGTGTTCTATACACATACTTGTATATGAATCAATCTGTGTTCTATACACATACTTATATATTAATCAATCTGTGTTATGTGTTCTATACACATACTTATATAATAATCAAACTGTGTTCTGTGTTCTATACACATATTCATATATTCATCAATCTGTGTTCTGTGTTCGATTCACATACTTATATATTAATCAATCTGTGTTCTATACACAGACTTATATATTAATCAATCTGTGTTCTATACACATACTTATATATTTCTCAATCACCTATCATAAAATTGACAAATTTTTCCTTTGGTTTGTTCTTGAAGGAAAATTGTTTGTCAAACTTTCATAAAAATTGGAACCACAGAACAGTGACAAGTGAGAACCCTATACAGTACATACCTCAGCATGTGATAAAGCACCAGTTGACAATGAAGTTATACATGTATGTTGCTTTTCAACAATCAAAGCAGGTAATAAGTCATTTACTCTCTGAATTTGTCAAAGTCACATTCAACTTAACAAAACATTTTTTTTTTAATAATTGTAAATTTAAACATTTCTGATTTCTCCGAGTTAAACAAAACATACTCTATCCGTCTCAAGAGTTGAAAATATCATGTTTAGTGTAAAGCCAGCTGCACACTGTTTGACTGATCATGAACTGACTCAACTCAACTGTCGTTACGGGGACAATCTTGGTTAGTCCGGCAGTGTGCATGTCCTCGAGACTATGACCTATCAAGATTTTGCCAGCTTTAAGTCGTGTCGTCTTCAGTCGGGGAAAACTAAACATGTAGCGATTCCCTGACTGGCAGACGGCAGTGTGTGGTGGTTCACGACTAAAACCGCAGTTTTAACAAATTTAAGCAATCGCTTGGTAATTTATTCGAATCTGACCTAAACTAGCTCTGGGTCTTTAATTGCAAACAGATGCTGTGTGCGCTCATCAGTCAATCAGTATGCAGGGTTCAGTTGTCAGTCTGTGATGGGGTCTTCACAATAATCAGAACTAGGTCCCAACTGTCAAGTTGAGTCGGGCAGTGTGCCGAGGGCTTCGAATTAAAACTTTGGAACTACGGTAATACCTTTTCCTGGACGATGGAGACGTACGGTAATATCAAGATGGCGTCCTTCTGATGGCAGAGCAGCTGCTGGAATATCAGAATCTCAGCCACTAAAGTTTTACCACCGCTGGTAGGCAGAGAATATATCAAGTTCTTGCGAGACTTAACCGATGGAAGTGTCAAACATGTATGCTGCCAGTCTGAGGAAACAACATAACAGTGAGTGGTGCATGACTCGATTAGCAACATTAAAAGAATGAAGTGACCCTAACAAATGGGTCAAATTTATGTATAACATTTAATATGCCTTGGTATATTAATATAGAACTACCAATTGAAAGGTTCTTGGTTTTTAAATTAGGTGCAAATTTTAATGGTAGTCCGGTAGTCCGAGACGAACAAATTTCTATTCCGACAACAAAACCAGTTGTGGGGTTGTCAAGGAGAAAACTAGATATTTACATCAAATTCAAATCGCATTGTAACTAAATACCCCCAAGTGAAACGATAATTTGTTATCGCCCCCAAAGCTGATATTCTAATCACCAACCAACACATCACTCCTTCAGTGTACAGTAAATCCTACAGTGATATAGTGCTCATTTGTTACTTTGCTACCTTTCTTGAGAAACCAAATTTTATGTTGGGACAACCAACCTGTAAGGCCTGGTTTGGGGGACAACCAGAAAACATCCTAAAAAATGTGCAGGGAAATTCATCATTTGGAGAACTATCCAGTACAGTGGCTTTAAGTGCATTAGTTAATCTCAATAAAACCCTCTGAATAATTCTTTCAACATCTCGTAAAAAGAACAAAACATATTTGGCAATCCAATCCATACAGTTCTATTTCAAAACATGATACTGTACAGTAGCATGGACTTTAATTACTTAAAGTGACTTTCTAAGACTGTCAAAGATCAGCATAACATGAAAAGACTTCAAAAGAGAATATTATATTATATAATTGTAATACAACAGCATGCACAAATTTGTATGTAGTTCAGTCATAATATTCTGTAACATAACAGAACAAACTACTGTATGCACAAATTTGTATGTAGTTCAGTCATAATATTCTATAACATAACAGAACAAATTACTGTATTGTGGTATGAGCTGTCTGCGTGTCATACAGTCCATAATTGCTGATAAAAATTCATTCCACGATTGACCTCGGTTGAGATTTTCGAATGAAACAAAATTCTGGTCAATAAGCAGCAAATTACTTTCTTCACATTAGTAGCTCAGATAGAGATTACAAAAGCTTACCATATAATGTTGTAATGCCCCTGTGTAACGTCAGTAACTCTTGGACTTTGCTTGGAAGGCCATAAAATGGTCCAATATCTTTGTCGCCTTTGTCATCGGTATCTAAATTAATCATCTCTTTCAAGGCGTCATCGACTCTCACTCTGCGATTAACGCTGGAGGAACGCTGACCTATGGGAGTGGATTCTCTAGCATTCTTGTGCAGCTTTCGCTTGAGCCTACTTCCTAAAGATAAATTGAAGTCATTGGAAGTTTCTGACTTCTGAGATTCCACCTGATTTATAGAATTGGCTCCACTGTCTTCATTTGGTATTAAATTTCTTCGTTTGCAGATAGGAGATTTGTTTGTAATATTGTCATCAATTTCCTCATCAGGTTGATTTTGCTCGTTCTGTGATGCTTCCTGTGTGTGAGTGGTCAAAGCATCAATGCTTTGGAACCAAGTCTCTGACTTTGTGCAATTTTTATCTCGACTGAACTGTCTACTTCGATGGCAGTCTTCCTCCTTCATAAACTTGTGTTGATGAACGAGATCAGGATCAGCCTGTTTGTCATATTGGGTACTAGATACCACAGGCAGCAAAGCAGAATGCTTTTCTTGCCTAGAAGCTCTTCTATCTTGCCGTCCTTTCCCCTTACCGTCACCACTGCCAATATTTATCACGTGATCAGAAATTCTGCTACAATCACTTCCAAACAATTCTGGAGATCCAGAGAGAATAACGTTAACTTTCTGGACCAGGTCGAAAGGATCGAGTCTTTGAGTTCCATCCTGTTCTAGTACAGTCTGATCGCCTCCATTTGTCGGTGTGTTGACCTTTATCTGACTTTGAGCGACTAGACTATCAATATCGAGATTATTGTAAATCGAATCGTCGTCCCAGTCAGCAGGCTTTGGCACATCAAGAGACACTCTCTTTAAAGACAAAGGAATAAAGTTTAACATAGAGAAAACAATTACAGTATGGCAAACCAAGTCCAAGCAGTCAAGGTGATTTTAAAGTACTGGTCCCAAATAATTTAAGCATGCTAAAAATGAAGTAAAAGTTTGGAAAAGTCTCCTTTCTGGAGATTCTGACTCAACAGATTATTTTTCCACTTAAAGAGGCATTCCCTTAGACCATTGGCTGTCTCTATAAGGTATAGTATATGCTATAAGGGATTTTCTAGTGGATGAATATGATTGCTTAGCAACATTGCTGAGAATTTTCTGAATGTTTAGGCATAAACCACATTCTCATGGCACTGGGTATCTTGATAATATGATTTTCTCAAAGTTTGTGATATTTTGTTATGTATCTGGCAACAGCAGAATGGATGATGTCATCAGGGCACTTCAGCATAACATGTCTTTGATTTTCTTTATAATTTGTCAATCATTCATCCACAGGGGAAAGAAATATTTCTAAAAAACAAAAAACAATACATTTTGATGGGAGTTCTAAGTACAGAGAAACATGTTCTAAATGTGAACAGGTTCTACGATAAATCAACAAGAAGATTTCTATAAGCACGAGTAAAGCTTTTGAAGGGCATATGCTCAAATAACACCATGGAGTAGAAGTTTAGCGTACAATAGTTAAAGTAAGTTTTTATCCTCGATATAAGTTTCACATCTGTTGTCACCAGAAGATCTAAGTACATTTGTTTTAAGTATGAACATGGGAGACCATTGTATAGATTACTTACATATTTGGAAGCACTGTGGCTGACCATTAAATATGTTTAATATGAACCTAGACCAACTGAAATTGCTTAAATTGGTAACATTCTCACTTTAATACCAGTTTGTATTGACTTTAATACCCACTTGTTGGTATTTGAAAGAATAGTAACAATAAAATGTACTGGAGATTGGTTTTATATTGAAATTAAAAAAAAACACTAGTTAAGAATTTCTCTCAACCTGCAGTAAGTGCACAGTTTGTTACTATGCTGTTGTTCATATTGGAGTTTAAACATAGAACATTGAACTACTCTTTACATTAGTTGTGTTTTGATACAGTTAAAAGTTTGACAAGTATGCGGACAAGAATTTCTGCTATAATGAAACCAAGTCTTTGATCAAGAAAATGGAGTTAACATATTTATCAGGCTTTAAGGATATATTTGTGGAAAATGAAAATGATGCTTATGAAGTAATTAAAAAGTCACAGGAACATACATGCATCGTACTGTAAGTCGATGCATAAATAGTACTAATTTTGATCTGTGGTATGTAACATTCTAAGATTAGATTAAAAGCAAAAGATAACAATGAAATAACAAACAAAAATTAAAGTTACATAAAGGACAAAAAGTATTTAGGGTTACTCACTTTTTCCTTTGTACAAGTAGAAGAATCAGTTTCTGTCTTATTTCCTGAGATTTTCAAGTCTTGTTTCTGTCGCTTTGAATGAACGTTGGAAGCTAAACTCCCTTTACGCTTCTGAGAAGAAAGAGCTCTTCGAGTAAGATGACTCATTTATGCAAGTTTTCCCTTACTTCCATGAAGGAATTTAATCACTCACTGCAATGAAGAAGATGAAAGATACCACTGCACAATTTTATACTAATCTGGATTATTTTTTTGGCTATTGGTCATCTTCATTTTAAGCCTTTTCATAATATGAAATCATGTTCATAATGCAACAGCTTTCAAGCAAGATGGTCAAACTTTGTACCTCACCTTCAATGAGTCATATTTAGTGCATGAAATTTAATACATACAAGGAACAAAGTATAGACCATATCTTTTGAAGGAAAATTAAAATCTCATCTCACTTTTATGAATTTTATTGACATCAAGTTCCACATTCACATACCATTCAGGTTATAGTTGTTGTTAAACAGGTATAATAGGCCATAGCTGGCGAATGTTCCCAGAAGTTAGTTTGGCTTTTTATACTTAAAATTGGCTTTGACCTAGCCTAGGCTACAGGCCAATTGTTATGTTCCTACGTTTTGTTTGTGTTGTTCCATGCAAGGTGCATATGTCGTACCTACAACTAATACTTTTACTGTACTACTAGTAGGCACAACTTAGGCCGAACACTGTTAGAGCCTAACAACCTACTACTACTGTAGTACTACTACTACATTAGTCCGCAGGTGCTCACAGTGTAGCGTAAAATTGCATGCATAATCTAACACTAGTAACATTACTTAACAAGGTCTAGGCCTAGCCTTCTGATAAAATTGTCTTCTTCTTCCAGTATAGTGCTAACTTCAACTTTGAAGGCTCATGCACTTGACTGACAGGTTGGCTATGTGGACATTAGTCTAACTGGATTAGGTTTTTAAAAGCTTCAGCAGATTGGGCCCTAATAATAGTAATAGACTCCTTGTATTGTAATGTAGACTAAGTTATGCATATCACAAACACAACTAATGTTAGTATAGGAGTAAGGATACTTGTATTTAAGCTTTTCGCCAATGCTACAAATATATTAGAATGATTGGATACGACTTTGGCTAGTAATATCCGTATTAACTATTATATAGGCTAGGACTTAGTACTGCGGCCTGGCTTGTTAGGCTCTATAGGCCTAGGCCAAGAGCAAACATTAACTTTGACCGCTACAATAAATACGAATTTGTACTTTGGGTCAACCTGCGAAAGCTCCGACATCCGACCATGACAGTTTAAGTAAATACTTCAATATGCATGTAAGTCTATGCGATTTGTCTCTTGACTGCACATTAATAATTGGCTATTTTATTACCACCACGGTCAATCGGTGTATTTCGAATCATTCTACCTTTCGCTAAATGGGTACCAGTATAGGCTAATGAAAATTCAATCGAACCGCCTTTCTGTCTAGTTTGACGCATAGTATTATTGCTAAACCTTCGAGCAAGCTCAATCCTCACACAAGAACACATTTATGTACGCTGGAAGTTTACAAAGTTAGCAAAAAGAGTACCATGCAATCAACTTGAATCAAGTGATAAATTTTTCGTTTCATTTTTTTTCGCTTTATTTTCACGAAAATCCCATCAATATAATGTCTTAGATGAAACACTGGCAACAGACCATGTCCAAACGTTGTAGTATATAATAATAATTTTCAATAACGAAGTTTGGAGATCAAACACTTCCAAATGTTAAGAAACAAATAAAAAAAATTGCAGGACAAATTTACATATGGGATGAGGACCCAAATTGGATATAACAAAAATCGAAATTTTGATCGAAGATGAGTCAAGTCGAAATGACGTTGCAAAAAGGAGTAATTTCGAGAAAGCAGTGAAATTTTTATGACAAAATATTGGCGAAGTATCATAAAAAAAATTAAATTTCAGTCATAAAATGTTGAATATAGAGAAAAAAAAATTAATTTCGATAGTCAAGTTGAAAAGTTAAAAAAAAAAAACCGACCTGTGAGGGGGGAGGGGGCGGAGGGGTGTAAGTTGTTGGTATGCTACTCTAGCACGACTTAACACGCTTCTCGGCCTTTTGGCTAAGATCATGTGTAGTATCTGTTCCCTTCGGGAATGGTGATACACACCTGACGATGATCACACAGTCACAGTCCCGATGCAAGGGGACTGGGGCTGAGAGCGGATCAGTCGTTTGGTAGTTTGGTTTTCGTGCCCAGGTTCTTTCCTGGGTGACTTTTTCTTAAAAAGTAACTTTAAGTCGTGCTAGGGCAGAACGTTACTAGTGGGGTTCCACAAGGGTCTGTATTAGGTCCCTTGTTGTTTGTTGCCTATATAAATGACATCGACGGAGATATTTTGTGTAAAGCTAAGAAGTTTGCTGATGACACCAAATTGTATTCTGAGGTCTCTTCCAAAAGCGATTCTGAAAAAATTTCAAGCGGATTTGGATAAGATTTTTTCCTGGTCTCAGGGGTGGCAAATGCTTTTTAATATTGTTAAATGTAAGGTAATGCACATTGGTAGTAGTAACCAAAAGTTTACATACAATCTTAATGGTGTGGAGTTACAGGAAGTCTCTGTTGAAAGAGACCTAGGTATCTACATTGACTCATCTCTGCAACCTTCTGTCTTGAAGCTGCTAAAAGAGGTAATAGGGTTTTAGGTATGATCAAGAGGAACTTCAGTTTTCTGAAAGAGGACATCGTAGTTAGGCTTTATAAGCAGTTGGTTAGGCCTCATCTGGAGTATGCTGTGCAGGCCTGGAACCCTTACTTTGCTAAGGATAAGGCAGTATATACTGAAAAGGTCCAGAGGAGGGCTACTAGTGATTAGTTCCCTAAAGAGGGTTCCTTATTATAGGAGGTTACAACTGTTAAATCTCACCACACTGGAGCTTAGGAGGTTACGTGGGGACTTGATCCAGGTTTTCAAGATTGTGTATGGTTTTGACAATTTATCCTTTACCGACTTTTTCTTGTTTGCTAACAGTAGTACTAGAGGTCATAATATTCGGCATAACTTTTTTCTAATAGGGTTGTGAATGAGTGGAATGGTTTGCCTGAGAAAGTTGTACTTGCAAGTAGTGTCAATGGGTTTAAGAATGCTTTGGACAAGCACTTTAAGCGTTGTAATCGGGTCTGAGTGTTTGTGTACGGTTTTTTTCCCTCTCTCTAGGGTCCTTGATGGGGACTTAAGTGTCCCTCCTGATCCTTTTTTCTACTAAACTAAACTATAACAACAACATACAGGAATTTTCTTGTTTCACCCAACATTTTCTAAAATGCCTGTAAGTCACCTTCCATCCTCAAGATTTTTAGACCATCAGTAGTTTATTTCGTCCTCTTCAACCAGGCGCGTAGCCGGGGGGGGGACGAAGGGGGCAGCCGCCCCCCCGAGCATTTTATTTGTTTTTATGTTTTTATGATATCGCTAGTATTTTCCTGGGAAGTACCATTTCCAGCGATCTGGGAGACATTTTCAGCCAAAATTTTCTTGTACGCTTCGCGCCAAGCATGGTGGCGCTACGCTTAGATAGTTTGCAATGCCGAATCTACAGTTTCGCCCTTCCCTTGGCAAATTCCTGGCTACGCGCCTGTCTACAACATCCAAGCATCACAAAAGATGATGATGGCTCAGAAAATGCCACCTCCCCCCCCCCCCATATCAATACACCAGGTCGTCCGGCCAAGCATGTCGTTGGTGGGTAGAGCAAAATGTTCTTCACTTGCCTGGCGATCCGGATCTCCGTCAGTTAATGGAATGGGAAATTAACTGCAAGACATTTGGGAGTTTAATTACAAATTAACTGCAAAGAGAGATGGGATTGAAAACTCATCAAGTTATGCTCAAGGTGCGATTTCGTCTGTTTAATGACATTTTCTCTGCCAGACTCTTCCACTAATTCCTGACTTCACACACCTTTCGTCATCGTAATTGATAGAAAGTGCTTGTAATTCCACCGCCTGTGCTCCCTTGTGTTGTAGGTAGCCTTAGAAGCAAAATGGTACTCAGTCATCACCAGTGTAGTGTACTTTGAGTGCGTGTGTTAAAAAAAAATAAGCTATTTGGAAGAAAATTTTCGCGGAGGGGAGTAGGCATGCTTTCCCATGCCCACATTGGTTACGGTACGGCCCCGTATGCAATAAACGTAAACTATCAAGTATTTTCAAATACATATGTAGTACGTGTGTAACTAGGTTCACGCAAGTATTTCATGTCCCAATATTATGCTAACTCAAATGGACAAAGTGTCAATCACTGAATCAATATTAACCTATTCAGCATCTCATTCTAGAGAAGCAGATCACTGGTGCTATTTTTTTAGTATTTATTTATTCGCATTTTTATCCAGGGTTGCTTATTCAGCAAAAGTTGGTTTCCAATAAGGCCAGGCTTTTTACAATAAACGTTATACATAACAAGTAAGACATAGCAATACAAAAACAATTCAATGTACAGATACCGTTTTGGCGAGATGCATGTCGACAAAACGTCAAATTCCCGACTCATTTTGACCAGTTAAGACCTCTCGACAACTAAAAAACAAGGAGCCTATCGAATATTTTGCCAACTTTTAGTCGTCCCATTTGTCCCCGAAAATTCTACCGGTGGTGGAACTTTGTCTTCCCCCTCCCGTTTTGGCGAGGTGCAAATCGACAAACGTCAAATTCCCGAGTTTTGTCGTTTTGACGAGTTAAAACCTCTCGACAAATTAGGCTACGTCAATTTTCAAATTGTTTACCTTTTGTCGGACTATTTGGTTTGATGTCGTCAAACCGTAAATTTTCACATTTTTGTCATCATGACGAGTTTATGCATCGCGGCAAAATGTAAATTTTCCATACTTTTTGGCGATTTAGAATATATCGTCAAAACGTAAATATTCAACTTAATTCTTGTCATATTGACGAGTTGTTGCGTCAATTTACATGTTCCTTCTACGCTTCCGTACCGTGCGGATGATTTTAGATCAGTGGTTACAGCGCTAGCGCCATCCTCTGATTTTATGGAGGAACTCTATAGTAGTGGTTGTCTTAAAATAGCGCAATGGAAGTTCCCGACATAGAGCATGTCTGTATTAATTTCTGTGGTATATGATATGTGTACAGATAACGCGTGCATTGGTGATATTCAATTCAGTGTTATACATAGAAATTGAAGTATGTTAGTTCAATTCTATGGTGATATCGAATTAAGCGCCACATGAACTTGAAGAATTTCCCAGGTACCATAAATCAGAATCGATTTCCACGGAATTACTCAAGCGGAAAGAGCTACACAAAAGGTACGTGACAAGGGAAGTAAGTACAACTTCGATTTCATTCACAGACGTACCTCACCAGGGAACCCTGAACCACACAAACTGTTATCGGAAATTGTTCAATGCTCAAGACAGTTGTTATTAGTACTAGTAGTAGACATACTAGGCATAGTAAGTAGTAGTAGCCTAACAAATGTCAGTAACGATGTACTCTGTAGTTCTACGCCTAGCCTTTACCTTGTTTTTCGCCAGAGTCATGTCGAAGATGTCTGGTTCAAAATAAACCAGGTTTAGGGATCGGGATAATACTTTTTAAGTCTATGCTGGAGGCTACAGTAAGTTGTGTTAGGCCTCTACGCTAGGTTATAATAATTATTGTTTTAAAACTATGTATGTATCCATCCCAATTGATCCTACTACAACAGTGTAGTTAGCTCTGTGCAAGGCTTATTAATGCACCCCCCCCCAAAAAAAAAAAAAAAAAAAAATTGTGCAAATGTAAAACAATGAATGGGACTAATAGTGGAATAGTCTATTCCACTTATTGCATAGAACAAGGTGCTGAATTACAAGCTATTTATTTGGTGTCAAAGTTGCAATCAGCTTGGCTCACTGCTGTTAAAATCAATGGAAAGATCGCCCATCCAATTTTCACATGATAGGTTATAGAAACAATAGTCTCAACTACTTAGAACAGTTTATACACTAGTAATGGATAAAGTTAGGTTCACATTTGTTTCCATGTGTTTGTGTTAAATTAAATACCACACATTCATCTTGTGTTTCTTACTTTGTATGTTTTAAATAATGGTTAACATACTTTTTTGTAAAACAAATGGCCAGCAACCTGATTAATATTCCATACCGGGTGCTAGGAAGATATCAGGGTATCATGTATCCTATTCTCTAAAAGTATTCACCTCACAGGCCACAATGAATGGATGCCCTTGCTATATACTATACCAAGGTTTGGGCCGGCAACATATACTTGTACCTGCTTGATGGAGGAGGTTTACATACCAGGTCACTCCACCCAAAGTTTAGTGCTTGAGTGCATTTAATGATGATGCATATGGTAAATGTGATATATATATAACTTGAATCTTGAATATTCTTAATATGTTATGGAGGCGGTCAGTAGACTGATTGAATAGGTAGAGTAGGAGAGGTTTATTGAGCAGGTTATTGGTTACTTTTCTCCCCTTCCTCCAGATGTCTGATCCGGATGGTTCCATGGGCCGGCTTGCTTCGGTACAAGATGAACTTGAGAGTATGGTGGAATGTCCTGTTCATTTTGGTGTCCTGGTTCAGCCAAAGAGTCTCCCGTGTGGTCATGTCATCTGTTTGGATTGCATTAGACGCTGGGTGGAGGCACGAAGAGGTATCCTTGTCTGTCCTGAATGCAACAATGAACAAATTCTGCCTCGTGGGGGTGTAGAAGAGCTTCCCAACAGTTACCGGTTAATGAAACTTTGTGAGTATTTGGGTAACTTGAATATTGTCGCCAGTGCCTTGGAAGGCGATGCCCAGGCTAACACCGCGGCTCCACCAGTTATGAGGTGTGATGATCATGTAGAGCTGCCGTTGGACCGAATCTGCAGAGATTGTAGGCAGCCAGTATGTCAGGAGTGCATGAGGACCCAGCATGCCGGTCATCTTTGCTTAGATGGTAGCACCTTCTTGAGACACATGGACCGCCCATTGAAGAAACTTCAGGACCAGGCAAAGATGAAACAGAGAGAGGCAGAGAGATGCCTTGTTGAACTGAAGAAGATGAAAGTACAGCTGAATGTAAGCCGCGAAAGTGCAAACTCTGCCATCGACCACTACGTCATGAGATTGATGGAGAAAGCAACGCAGGCTGGTGATAGTCTCAAGAATCAAGTGGAAGCAATGTACCACGGTAAAGTACGGATGCTGGAGAACCAGGAGAGCTCATTAGATGGTATCATCTATGAAATTGATGGTGCAGTACAATCTGTGCATGATCAACCCGGTAACCTGCAACAGAATCTGGCAAGCTTACCACCACTCGTGGATGACACTTCCAAACGACTCAAAGATGTGGAGAAGATCACTGTTCCATCAGCGCCAGTTGTAAGCAGCGACATCTGGGTAGAAATGAATGAAGGTATCTTTGACTGGTTCAAACCTCAAGGGAAGAAGGAGATAGGCCAAGTTGTAACCTCAGAGGTCGCTTGTCCGTCAGAGTGTGTTGTGGAAATTGTGTCCAAGAGACCCACACTACCCTTCGAAGAAGTTGTTGTGGTACTCGCCATAAATGATGGTCATGGTTCTCAGGTCAATGTTCAGGATATAAATTTTATTTCAGCAGAAGTCGTTAAGGCCAATGGCAACAAGGTTCAGCAGGTGTTTGAAATGTGTGGCAATGGAAAATTTGTCACCAGCTTCACACCACAATCTATCGGTAAGTACCTCCTTATTGTGAAGGCCTACAACCAGAAGGTGAAAAATTCACCCCTGAAAATATTGGTGAAGCCAAGAGGAAAATCCACGGTAGATTTGAAAGGACATCCTACGTTCTCAGCAATACACGACGTCCTCAAGGTCGGTGATAACTACCTAGTCCTCGATTCAGATAATGTGAACATGGTTGACAAAGAAGGACGATTGGTGAACAAATTTGTGATAAAGGACAAAGTGTTTCAGCCGTATGCCGTGGCCTGCCACAATCAAGCCTACTACGTGACAGCTCTCAAGGGGAAGAAGGTGGTTAAATTCAGCAGAACTGGCCTCCCGTTACTGGAGATTGGACACGGTGTCCTTCAGGCGCCAACCGGTATAGCTGTTGCCAAAGACGGTACCATATACGTCGCCGATGACAAGAAAAGTTGCATTTATGTCTTTAGAAGTGATGGTCAACTATGTCATCTGCTTAGTGGACCTGGCAGTGACAGGGAACAAATAAGTCACCCCTGGTACATCAAATTCAACACTCACGGCCACCTGGTGGTGGCGGATTGCGGCAACCAAAGGATCCAGGTCTTTGATCCCCAGTCTGGGAAACATTTGAAGTCCATCTATGTAGATCACAATGGGAGACCATTAGGGTGCAGAGGCCTGGACGTTGACGTCAATGATAACATCTTCGTTACAGCGAGACAGCCTGGAGGTGGTGATCAGTTTGAATGTGTGAAAGTTTACAGTCCAGACGGGGACCTTCTTGGATCGTTCGCAGAAAGCCCTGCCAAGAAGGGTCTCCATTTTGTCCGGGGCATAAATGTGGTCGGTGGTGAAAGCAAGAGCACAGCTCTTGTTGCAAATGGAGGTACCTCTAGCATCAAATTCTATATCATCTAAAGTTCTCAGACAGATATCAACCCACTGCAGACTTTAATAAATTAAATTTGAAAAGGTATTGGTTTAAGTTGTTGATGTATGTATATGTGTGTATGTATATAAGTGTATGTAAGTGTATGTTTGTGTGTATATATGCGTGTATGTATGTGTGTATGTATGCATGTATGTGAATTTTGTGAAATACATAATGCTCAAGTACTCTACATGTAAATGACAATGTTAAATATATACCTCTAAATCTATATATTAGAACAGTGTACTCTTGATCAAGGTAGATATTCACCACAGCAATAAATTTGCAATTTTATTCCCTTTATGAATAATAGTTACAGAGAGGTGAAATTTTAGGTATAAGATATGCAGTGGTCTTCCTTTGCTTTTAAAAGAAGCCATTAAACAGAAAAAAAAAACAAATATAGAAATAAATACATAAAAAATACACAAAACAATAAAACAACAATTTGCATGTATAGCTGATTGAGTCTTAGATTCATGGTGGAAGTGCCAAACATCCTGATTTACATTATATTTTCTTCCTCATTGTTAGGGATAATCTTGTCATATTTTTCATTATTTGTGCTCAAGTATTGTAGGATCTGAAGTAAAGGTGCCTTATCTTTATATTAGAAATGTTAAAATCACACTTGACTTGAAGATGATAAAATTCACAATTACAGGAGGATGTTGTATCCACCTCCCATTTTAGATTTTTTTATTAAATATGATTAAAGGTGCTTAGCCCTTCAGGGAGCTTTTTACTTTGGTGAGCCTGATCCAAAATGTTTTGGCAATCCTAGAAATGGTTGAGACCCCAGTTTGAATGTACATACAAGGATCAGAAAATAAACAATATTGTACTATATGTTGTATATACGTGATTTCTAGGATACAGTAGCACCCTATCCATGGTGCCATGATCTAAGACATTTAGCACACAGTAGCCAGCAATGCTGAAATGACAGTAAAATTTTATTTTCATGATGTTTACTTAATATTCCCAAGTGTTATCATGACAACTCAAATTTCAACAGTACTGTGCTCTTCAACTGATTTAAGGAAAGGTGCCATGCACACAGTTTTGAATAAAACCTTTTTTTTTCATTTATATGTTTCTATATGCCAAAGTCTAGACAGCACATCTCATGTATCCCATTTTGTAGCAATGTGAATGTTGGAGGATGCACATGATTAATTAATGCAGGCATAGTATATTCAAATGTATGCAGGAATTTTACTTATTGATAACTTGCTACCATATACTGGCTCAAATGTATTCTAAATCATACAGGCATTGAATCAAATTAATGCATTGTTTAATTTGTTGTTTTTTTTCCCGATTTCTCTTTTTTTTTTAATCCATTTTATTGCTGCTCTTTTCCCTGTTTGAAAATACCTTGTTTATTAAGATAAACCAGTTTTTCTAATATTTGTGAAACATTCATATAGTAGTTTCAACACTAATTGATAGATACACATTACGTGTACAGTAATTCCTATGTTTATTACTAGACCATTTTTTGCATCAACTTTACACCACTTTAACCGATTTATTAGTTTTAAACTCTACTAAGTTGCTAAAATTTCAATTCATTTTGTGTATTTTGTTGCAGTCCAAGTTGTCATATAACAAGCAATGTACACCAAGAGTCCTTGCACATTGTACATATGCAACCTTTTTGAAAGGTACTAATTTTTTTATGGTAGTGCCTCTTTTGTTTTTTAAATGTTCCCTTGATTATGTAACATTATGTCTATCAGTTTCGGTCTGGAAAAGTGAAATAATTGAAGATAGCAGGAATCACAGAGGTACCCTCTAGAGAACCTGTCTTTAGTTTCCAGAGGGGGACAAGATTTTCTTACCTTTCTTTTTGTGGTAAAAGTGTTATTTTTTGGCACACAAACCGATTTAGTGGAGATTCATTCTACAGAGTTAGATGTTTACAGTTGTAGCATAATATACTCATCATATGTCATAAGTCTCATATTATCAATTTTTAGTTTTTATGTTAGAAATATCGATCCAAGCTCAGGTTCATGTCAGAACAATTGCTTTTTCATTCCAAAGGTGTCACTTTTGTATCGGCAAACTGGAAGAGGATTCAATTTAATTTGTCGTTTAGTAAGATTTCTAAATAAAATAAAACTATTAGCAAACTGCTTATCCACTAGAGAGCCTGTGTAGGAGAATGTGTAAAAGTAAGTTGGCCTGACGTTTCGATCCTAGCAGGATCTTCTTCAAAGGCTAGATGACAAGTAACAGTAACAGAAGGGACAAAAACATGCACAGAATACAGATAGATTAATGAGCATGGTGAACACAAAAGAGATAGATGTAAGAGGATTAGTAGACAAGGGATGGAGAGAAGAAAGAAAGAAACCAACAGGGGAAGAGGAGAGGTAGGAGATAAACAGTGGAGGGACAAGAGATGATCAAGGGAAGGGGGTAGGGAATAAACTGGAGAAGGACAAGACAGAAAGGTGTGGAGAAAGATTTTGTAAGATTTCTATCAGTAGATTGTGAAATGTGTTTCATAATGCCCTGAATATTGCTTTAAGAGAGTGTGCTACTGAATATTCATGAGGCAATAATGAAAGCAAACATGTATGAACTCTATTAATTATATAATCTTGCACAAGATAGAATTTATGATTTTTATTTTAATAACTTTTAATGACCAAAGCTACTTGTTTATTTAAACACATTTTAAGTAGAAGATATTAAAAAGGTTTCAGTTTAAAATAGATATAGTGTATTGCTTTTGAGAGCAAAGTTGTTTTGTTAGGCCAAATTTTAATATAAGGTTGTAGAAAATACACACGTATATCATTTCATTTATATGTTAAGACACAGATGGCAGGTTAATTGTTAACATGCTGTTTCCAATGTTTCATAGATAAATAAGTAGGATTGGATTAGTGAGATTAATAAGTGAGAGTAGAAGGATGGTTTGAAGTAACTTTGGTATTAATTTGACTAGGAAGATGTCAAAATGCAAAATTGTTACTTGCTCTATCGTCTTACTGTGCATGTGCCAGCTGTGACTCTTCAGAATTGTAGATTCAAAAAGGAAGGACAAACTTTGCTTTGACCCAGATGTAGATAAGTGACCTGGACATGACAGGGTCAGAGTGTGCAGGTCATGTGTCAAAAATCTTGCAAAGGTTTGTAAGCCAGCTGGGTGGATGGTAGTGCATACATTGAAGGGAGACATGTAAACATTGTCAGTTTGTAAATACCTACACCAGATAAGTTGTAGGGTTACTTTGGTCCTTATTTGTCAACTATATAAAATTAAACAGCAGCTGATAATAGTGTAATCTTTCTCTATTCTAAAATTTAAACACCTTGTACAAAGTAAACTTCTAATATTTAGAATAAATATGTTTCAGCTGTGATGGTAAGAACTTCTTTAAGTAAAAACCGAAGTCAGAAATGAAAAGTATGATTCGTACTTCATGCACCATACGAGGTAATGCCATTCATCACATCGTATAACTACATAAAGCTGAAATTAAAACCAACAAAAATCACAGACGCACAACACAAAAGAATCCAGTGTATCTATAATTTTGTTAGTCATATTTAAAAAGTGGGGTGGGGGGGGGGTGGGAGTTGAAATGGTTTCTTGATTTTTGTTATGCTATTCATCATATATTGCAATATAAAGTAATGCTTTTTTTATTATATACTGAGGGTGCCGAGATTGTACCGTTTAAAATCGAGAACTTGCTTGTAGTAGCTGATTGCACAACTAGTGAAATGGTTATTATAAACTAACTTGTTGATGTCAGTGATGATGTAAGATGGAGTCGTGTTCCGTTTGTTGATCGTAAGAGATATGGTCGGTACTCCAAGGTAATAATATTAGTTTATATTGCATACACTTCAAATGTACATTTGTTTCAAGCCAAACAGTCACTTTTCTATTACCAGAGTAAACCAAGAATTATCTTGATGTCTTCGTGGTGTACTAGTCTGCAAGGTACTTTAAAATGAAAATAATAGCATAAATTCTGTTTGGCATAAAACCACAGCTCAACAATTTGTGGTTGCTTGACATGATTCTGCTAAGGCATATGTTTATTTGATAATGCATTCCCTAGTTTGCACTGTGTTCTGTATTTTGTGTTACTGTTCAGTTTCGACTTGTTATGGTACCTTTCATTGCTTGCAATAAATAAAAACTAATCATAATAATATATGTTGTACTTTCTTTATTATAAATATTCTGAGGTTGAAACTGATCAGAGAGAAGTAAAAGACAAAATCAAACAGTCAATAATAATCCAAGATGTAAATTAAATTGACGACATTAATGAAACATAAATCATGTCGACTGAATGTTCAATCAGCAATAATAACCATCACTGAAAGTAGGAACAATTCAGGTAAACGACAGGGGCGGATCTAGGATTTGAAGGCGTGGTCCTGAGGTCATTGACGGCCACTCCAATGTAGGGGGTGTGGTCTCCCCCAGAAAGGATTAACATTTTAGCCATGAAATGGTGCATTCTGAGGCCTATTTAAGTATTATTAGATCTACATGCAGGGTTGTGCTAGTAACTAATCTTACTGCTTGTGTGGGGTTGAAATGGGAGGGGAGGGTGGACACCCCAATCGCTCTCTGGATCCTCGCCTGAACAACAAAGAGATACTCCAAACACCGGAGGATACCCTGTACCGTAGTTGTATTTGGTGAGCTGATCAACTCTTGGAAATTAATAAACTGCTTGCATGCATGATATGAAATTCAAACACAGTATCAATCATTTTGCCTCTGGAGGAAAACAGGCTTCTTGATCCTCTTATGGAATAAAATTTTAAATGTTCTTTAAAAGTAGTTTGGTTGTCATAACACACCATGTGGTTACATCGTTGCAGGTTTAAAAACTCAATTTAAGGATAAAATGATGTCCTTTCATGTAAAAGCAAAGTTCAGAAATGTACCCTTGTTATCAAATCTGAGAGAATGATGATTTAAGTCCAAAATTTGCTTGACAATATTTCAACTGGACCCACATGTTCGTAACGATTCTATTTTCTTTTTTTTTTGCAATCTGCATGATTTCCTTTCAGTTACTAAAGCAATACTGAATATTTTTTTTTTCATTTACCAATAGGGATGGTAGGAAATAAGCTGTATACACTGTCTTCAATGAAAAAAAAACAGGCCAATTATATTCAATACCCTGATTAGACTCCCTTTGATTTAAAATATCAGGTAACTTCATAACAGAAACCGAAAGCTTATTTTACCAACTTCCTTGTCCCCGTACACCACATTCTTTTTGTAACATAACACCTGCTTCATTATAAGAGAGAGTCAGTCTTCCTGGTGCAGGTAGGAGGATGAAGGGTTCCTTATTTGGCTGAAGTAAGTTGTTCAGTACTGTTTCTGTTGAGAATGCATGAAGTAAACCCTCAAACTGACCTAGTAGGCCTAGGATGAACCTGCCTTCATTGTACTTTTAAACAGTGCCTCCTGAATCCGAGCTACACCAAATTCAATTTGACTTCAGTTTTTTAGACTTTTTCTTCTTTGGTTCATCATGATCATCTGTATTCTGTCTTTTTCCTGCATCTGTTGATGGTGGTTTGCTGCCCTCTATTTTCCACTTATCCTTTTCTGGGATACTTGTCACATGACCTATGGTGATTGATGACTTCACAGTTAATCTTCTGGTAGCTTTAGGAGGAGGGTGGAACAAAGAGAATGAAAAGTATATTGATTCCGTTAAAACTCCAAAACCATTTTGGGTCACTATTTTGAAGAGGATACGAACAAGGGAGATTGATGCATGAATGCAACACCAACTTCTGTACCACTGCACTGTAAATAAATAATTATTTCTGCTTGTATCATCTGATGACAAGCTTGTTTGTTTGTATTAGCCGAAACAATGGAAAATGTCAAGAGAAAGGTTACCTGCTTTTAATAAGAGGGCTCTCGGTGTTGATGTGAGAGAACTTTTAGCTTGGCCTTCCTTCATCCCAAATAAAATGGCTCTGTAGGTGTAAAGTTAAGGAATAATATCCAAACCAAATGTATGACAGTGACAAGAAAAAAAAAATATTATAAAATTATTCAATGCAAATAATTATGGCACAGACACCTATGTTATGTTCAAGTCTACAATAAAAGAGTTTTAGAAATAATGGAAAATATCATCTCGGGGATGCTTGGGATCAAGCCCTAGCTGGCAAGAGCAGGAGTATATGCTTTTCTTCATCCATGAGCAACCCACAGTTTCCCTAACTGAGTAGATCTTTCAATTTCTAAAACTTGTTATTGGGTTGCCATGGAGATTTCTTAGCATGTAGATTTACCTACGTAGCATCACTTAAAATAACCTTCCCTCCAAGCCAATTATTAAAATCAAGAACCTTGTACAAATCATTATCTTTATCAGTATCTCTACTTTCCTTTGGTATTTCCTGCATTTCCAGGGATCAACTCAAAGCATTCCAACCATCAACAAAAGTTAACAAAACTTAGTTACAAAAAGCAAAAAAAAAAAAAAATCATCTACATTTTAAAGGATACAGGTTGGCTACATCATATGGTGCCCTCAGGTCTGTAGGCTGCAGAGAGAAACATACAAAATGTTAGCTAAGACAACAATATATCTGCAGTAGCTTCTACAAAGATATCATTTCTTATAAAGCTAAATTATACAGAAGTGTTCCCAAAAGTGAAACCATTGAAATTGCTATGCATTAAGAGGGAAATTTCAAGATGGTACTAATTCTTCTAATTCTCACATAGAGGAGTGTCTGTTACGACCTGGTTAGTACCCATTATTGTAGCCTAGCATGCTTTCCTGTACTCGTAGCTACCATCATGAATTTGTACTTGTACCCTGAGCAGAAATCTAGTACAGCCGCAACTGGAACATGAAGTATTCATACTGGGGGCTTAGTGCCTTGTACTCCATACTTGTACTCATTAGAAAGAGAAATCTACTTAAATGTACTCTTATTCATGCTGTTGCACTCGTACTACAAATCTGGTTACCACCATTATGTGTCTCAGTAATGAGAAATGCTTTGCAATTGACAAAAACTTTGCAAAAGGTGGCCATTGGGGATTAATATCAAAGTTTGTGACGTTTTGACAGCTGTTATGATCACTGTTGTTACTTCTGCTATTAAATACAGATAAATATCAGATCAAAGATATATCGTAATTAAATTACAACTAACACAAATACCTAAAGCTTAATAAAAATGTAAACAAACAAACAAATAAATAAAAGCACCTACAAAAGGTAAAAAGAAAAGGTGGTCATATCTATCGATGACATATATATCCAGTTAATAATCTCAGAGAATCATAAATATAAAATAAAACTTAATGTGTTTTATTTAAATACAAGACTCTTCGGCCTTTGATTCTCGATCAGAAATTTGGTCCGTAAACATTACTTTGGTATATTTTAGGGGCATATGTTTGCAATAGCACAACCAAAATAAAAATAGCTGTTTAATATTAAACTTGTTATTTGCACCAAAAGAAATATACTAACATGAAGAAACAAATGAATCTGTTTGTAGCTTATGCTGGAATTTGGGTTTTCATGGAACAAGTTGTTCCAAATAGACAAAATTTGAGGAACTTACCCACTCTGCACCACTTGATATGATGGTGTTCTGTCCTTCTTTCCTCTGCACAAAATCTGTTGTATTTTGAAAAACGTATCTCCTGCATGTTGTATCTCGTATTGCGGGACCATAGGTAAATTCAAAATATTTCCCTAACCTTAAAGCCTGTTGGAGAGGAAAAAGTCACCCTCAGTACAAGAGATGGATTGTCAGTAACCAAAAACTATCTTATGAGAGAGAGAAAAGGTCTGGTACCAAATAAATCAAAACCTCATCTTATCAGATGAGATGCCATCTGCAATAAAAGTATATTTGCAGAGTAACTTTCTATTTAATGTTTTCATACTATTTTTACTTCAATCAGTTTTTGTTTATTGTTTACAATGAACTGCTCTGAAGTGATAATGAATGGGGGCGGGGGAGGCTCAGTATTGAGAATCTAAACTAAACTATGCAGTGAAAAGTAACTACTTTTTTGTTCTGTGATATACTTACAGTTTGCACATATTGGTGCTTCAAATGAAAACCTAACCAAGTGCTAAAGTCAAAAGTGATGAGGTCAACGTTGAGTTCACTGCAGGCCACCTGGAAGGACTTTTCTGTGGTAGGCTGAACTGCCAGGATGTCATAGGATTTAATTTTATCATTACCCTGTGTAAGAAAAGATATGTGAAACAAAGAGCTAATGATCAACAGTTCTGAAGAAAGGTAAAGAAATAATAATGAATAATACAATATGTTTTTCTTAAATACAATATTTAAGAAATTATGGCGGGATTGATGATGTGGTGCTATTGAAGAAAGGAAAAAGCAACAATATGCAACACTGTGATGTGGCCATCCTATCTCTTGAAACATCTTACTTCTATTTCAAGTCATTGTTCTCTGACTTTAATAAGAAAAAAAGGTAAAGAGAAAAGAAAGAAAAGAACCCACAGCTACACAATCACCTCAAAATAGTAACTCAGTGAGTAGTCTCTGACGCCATCAAGACAAATATTCATTGTTTTTGTAGCTCTATTGTCATTCACTTATTACTGGTGTAGTTTATTACTGACATAGAACAGGGATATTCCAATGGCTGAGGTTGATTGGCTTAATGAAATCTTCTGAATCTTAAGGTCTAAACTGATATTTGTATGGCAAGCATGTAAATTTATCAAATTTGGCAGTATTTTTGTGAATGCATATATGGCAACAGAAGAGTGATTAATGCCATCTCAGCAATTCAGCTGAAAATGTATTTGTTTTATTTTTCAAATAATATTTCACTCACTTATTTCACAGAGCTCTAGAAATTAGCATTTCTACAAAAAGGATTTTTGTTTTATAAAATTCAAAATACAGAGAACCTTAACAAATAAGTACACATTCCAAATGTATCAGACTTGAAGAAATATCAATAAGAAGATTAAAATAAGAAAGTAAAGATTTTAAAGAATAATTGCCATTATGAAATTACCAACCACCAACTATACTGTGATTCACTTCAGGGACGAATCGAGTGTTTAAACCAGTCAAAATAGGTGACATTCCATCAACCATACATAGCTAGAGTTACAGAAAAGATCTTGAGAAGGGGTTTTCAACAAAACAGTTTTAAATATTTTCCTTCGCCATATAAGTGTGACAGTTTTGCTGCTTCCTGAATATCCCTTTAAACATTTGGAGTTACAGTATGTTATGGTCAGTGTACTATCAACACTAGGCTTCATGGTAAAGCACTGAAAGAACTGAATCTTCCTGTTGAATAAATACTGCTAAAAATGCTGTAAAATTTCAAGCAAAGCATGATAAATTTTGTTAATTTTTATTTTTTTATTATTATTATTTTCAACAATTAACAAAGAAGATAATAAAAACCCACCAAGTAAGAATTGTTGGTTTTGTCAGAGAGAACAACAGTGATGCGGCTTAACTGCTGAAACTGAAAAAGAAGGAAAACATAAGTATAAACATGTGTCTTAGGCAATTACCATGTGTAGGTTATTTCATAATTCTTGTGGTATCAAAAAAGGAGAATATAAAAAATGTACTGATAAAATATTTGATTTTTGAGTGATTAATTTTTTTTATCATCATATTAGAAAACTCATTTATGGGGCTGCTATGAAATAAGATCATCAATGAATGATACACCTGGTGAGGGAAAGAAAATATTCTCAACGAATGAGACGATGAAGAAAGCACTGAATGTTGTATAAAATGTAACATCGGAATCTTCAGCAAAACCTATTTCCAAGTCAATAAATTCAAATTCATTCAAAATCAACATAAAATACATTTTTAACTTTGTAATTTAGGCATGGCCAAATTTGATGGACTCACATTTTGCTGTTCTTCTTTAGTTAGTTGAAGTTCAATTGGGGGTGGTGCAGCTGTAAGCTATGGTGAAGAAGAGATGAAGTTTGAATACAAATCATTTTAAAGAATAATACTGTAAAGAGATTGTGCTTGGGTTTTTGTAAAACTTTTAGTAGTAACTTTTGTTAAAATGTTTACCCATTGTAGTCCTCAGAGTTCATTAGGTAATACTGAAAATGGCTTTTGACAATGTCTTCCATTCTTCTAAGGTAGAAATCTTTCTTCTCAGACATAATTTTTTCCCTTTCTTTTAAACTTGGGTATAGTTAAGATGCTTAATAACAATATCATGATATCATGTGCGGATTACATCCTACTAATACTTGGATATCTATTTTAAATAAAGGAATGATTAGAGGGAATTCCATAGTCAGGAGGTGAAGCAGGGGATGCGAGTGGGAGTGGGAGGGGTGCTGATGGAGATGGAAGGATAGAACCCAGAGGACAGTTATGACAGCTGTTAATATTGCACCCTCATAATTTAAATACTACTTGATATCATCACATCACTATTAAGGTCTAATATGTGCCTGGAAAGAATCCAGAAGTTCAAATGTGCAAACATGTGGGTTAAATATCAACAATATAAAATACATTGTGCATTTTTTTCCGTATAAATATTTGTTGACCTTGTTAATTAAATGTTATATTTGAAAATAACACAGAACAAGCAAGTTTTATGAATAATTTCAGTTAATCTCTCATCTAGCAAAGTCAAATGGGTTGAACTACTTTATCAGAACTCAATACTTCATATTCATGGTATGAAAAAAAATGAAAAAAAAACACAAGTTTCATCCTTCATTGTCAGAAATATGTCACTTTAAGTATCCTGCAGGTTCACGCTTAGTCTTCACAAACTCCAAAGTTTATAAAGCTATGCTTGATGAAAATATGTCTTCAAATAAATGCAATTTTAAATATATTATTATTTATATCTTATTATTGATACCTCATTGCCATTCTTCAGCACAGTAGTAACAGCAACAACTTCGTAACCAACTGTAACAGAGGAAAAAAAGCAAATTTGTTATCTTTTTGGTACAGTGGTCCAGAGAGGACACAGAATTAAAATTAAATAGATTATTATCTTGAAATTTTGACTTCAAGCTACTGTACTCCAACCTTTCCACTTATATCTCAAACTTTTGACAATGTCTTTCAACAAAGGTAAACCCTTAAGAAATGGTTTGCAAAAGTTTTCAACAAATACAGATCAATTGCATCAGGCCAAGGAGCTTTGGAAACAATGTTTAGACAAAGCAGCTCCTTTAAGACAACCTCATCCAAAAATAAGACTGTATCCAGTTTAGGATCATCACTTCCCCCCTGAAAATCTGGAATACTACTCCTATCTTCCATTGTGATAACTGATCAATTGATACAAAATAGTTGTTCAAAATATCTGCAAGATCCTGACAATCAGTATTATCTGCTTTTAGTGCCCTAAGAGAAACAACCGTATCTTTATCTGTCTGCTTTGACCTGACATAAGAAAAGAAGGCCTTTGGGTTATCCTTAATAGTTAAGGCAATGTTATTTTCAAATTCAATTTTGCTTCAGAGACTAAGCATTCTACATTCAGCTGATAAATTTTGAACTTGGCCAAAAACGATTCAGAATTAGTCCTCCTAAACAACTTCTACATTTTACACTTTATGGCTTATTGCACATCTAACTTTCTTATTCATGCAGGAAGGCATACTGCTTTGACGACAACAATTCTTCCACGGAACATGATTTTCTATAATGACCTTAACTTATCAGCTAAACAGATCCAAGACTGAGAAGCACTCATGTCTGTAAACAAATTTATCCAATCTGTCTCCTTTAGTAAAGTTTCAACCGCTAGTTCCTAGTTTTCCTAGGAAAGCAACATGCTGATGCAAAAGCGATCTTGCACAACATCTAGAAATTATTACCCTTCCTACCGCTGGAAGCATTTATCCAATTAATGTCACCCCTGATAACAATATCACCAGGCTTTAGCAGCCTTTCTAATTGATTCAAACAGAAGCCATCGTTATCTTCACCCTTGATAGGAGAACAGTAAACAATGCAAATCGTAATAATACTACTGGACCTCTTGGAGTTATCTGTGGAAAACTCGCACCAAAAGAACCTTGCAACTGAGACTTCTTAACATCAGACTTCAGATCCTCAAGAAGAACAGTAAATTCAGCAAAATTTTACAAATACTTCTAGCATTGGTAAAGACAATCTTCAGCTTATCCCTGAAACTCTGTACCTTAGCACCCTTCCTGATACTGTTAGAACATCTTTAAGACATTGTGCCCTTATGGATGCAACTTTTAATATCCTAGTAACAATACTGAGTTACACTCCTCCTACAACAACTCAGGACATATTCCCAAGGGTGTTACTAAAACGAATGACAATTGCGTTACACATAACGAATGACAATATGCTGTACACACTAAAAAATTGCGTTGACTAAAACGAATGACAGTAATGACAGCACAGACATTGCTTCAACCGGATATCACAGTTCAGACTTCGTGGGTATCTAGATCTAGTAAAGTACGGACAAGATAAAAACGCACCTTATACTAGTAAGCGAAATTGTAAGTCTGATTTAAAAAGTAAATTTAACGTCATTTTTCCGATATTAATTGTTAGAAACTAACAATACTATAATCTTGAAATGGCTTCAGTTATCTTTCTATACAAATCTACAGAGGTAAAAAGCACAGCACTCAAGCGCATTCTAACACAAAAACTTTCCCTGTGGTTTCTATCCGTAAATTACACCAAAACCCTGCAACCACGTAACATGCGATTTTCCTCGAATCATTTTTGCGCAGAAAACCAATAACCGCATTTACTCCACACCGTTAATCATTCTATCTCCACTCAACACTGTCCTTCGTTGTCATTCGCTGTCATTCGTTGTCATTCGCAAATGATAATTAACCCTGTACAAAGTCAATTGTCATTCGCTGTCATTCGTTTTAGTTTGTCCCATTCCCAACAATGTTAAAGACTAGCCTATACTATAGTATCAGTGTAGCTAAGCCAAGGCATATAGTATTTTCAGTGATGCTAACTGAATCGAGCGTTTTCGAATGCTAAGAACTCACGTGTACGCACAAAAAATAGTGGAACGAACAAATGAACAACTTACTACCAGCCCTGCTGCCTTAACAACCGCAATGGCAGAAAGACAAAATATCGCAGAATTGATACCCAATGCAAACACAACCGCAACATTCTCTCGACAAGGCCTAGCACAAATTTCTAAAAGTAAATCAAAATTTCATATGCATTTGGCATCGAAAATACACTCACGTCTACACGCAATTCTGAGGGTGTGCTTCTGAGCAACTGCATCTTTTACTCTCGCAATGTTTAGGTCGTGAAATTTAACCATTGCTTTGCATTAATTATTACCACCACATGTAATCCGGTAATTAGGGTTTACTGGACGTTCTACGTTGTTCGTAAGGTAAATGCTCGATGAAAAGCCTACATATTATGTCTTGGTTGTACAAAACGGCATGTTAACTCTGACTAAACTGTTGCTGCGAGGAACACCGATTAGGGAATTTCCCGGGTAGCCTTCCATTATAAATAAACAGCCGACCGAAGGCGCAAGTACTTTATGTGATGTTGTAAGTTTTGTACTACAGTACTTTGGGAGTAATATAGTAGGAAGTGCGACGTAACTCTGGAATGATCCTGGCGACTTTTGGGTATGGTGAAGCAATTCATTCCACAATTTGTGTAAACCACAAACTTACGTACTACAGTACAAAATACTATTACTTTCCTAGGCCGCCTATTTACACTAGCCTAGCGTAACAGGGCCTAACCCAATATAGTATACGGCTGCTAAGCCTAACGTTAGGATACAAGGTAACATTTACAGCGTCTTTATGCCAAATTAGTTAGACCCTAAGGTATTACAGGCCTTTTGGATAACTTATGTACAGTATTTTATCATGGTACCGCCACCAATCAGCCATATTATAAGTTGTATAGCATTTATAAGTAAGGTGTGAGTGTGACTTAGCCTTGCAAAAATTGTCCCCGTTCTGGCACAGTGACAAATGTGCAAAAAGTGAGTTTTGAGAAAATGCGCTCTAACGATTTTAACATTTTGACTTAAGTATGTCGTAATTAAATAAGGATCTTTGTGAGGGAAGGTGGCGTAATATAAATATTAATTGTTATGTTATGTTATGTTAATCCATATCCATGAACTCACCCTGTATCAACATTTCTGACCTGTGACAACAATTTGCCTGTATCTACATGCTATGCACAGGGGACTCTATTGTTTAAATCTGTAATATCACTCACTTATACAGTGGTCCCTATTGTATTGATGTGGAGCACTCCTTCAGTTTAAGCTATCAATGGCGTTGCTTCTGCACACATCACGTTGCTAACCACTGTAAGAATAACTTGTATCTTGAACTTTTCAACAGTAACTGTTTTATTCATTTTTGAAGTAACAATCGACTTCGAGATGTGAGAGCTGAGAAGTTCTCAGGACTAACGAATCCGTCCGGTGGGTTGTACCACTGTCCTCTTTTACGTCCTCTTTTATGTTCTTTTACATATTTGCTGGCTCACATACCCAGTAATGGCCCTATAACCCAATAAATTGGAGCAGAACAAGCCATAGGTTTTGACTCTTCATTTGTGTTGCACGTACGGCATCACATCTTTATTATGGCAAAATGTTAAGATGATAGGATATCATATAAAATAAATTCACACAGTATACTGTACAAAAGTTTATACATAAAAAGATATAAACACAAGGGGGAACTATGTCATTTACAGACACTGAAAATTTAATTGGTCAGTTTCAAAAGAACTCTTAGAAGTTTTGCATGATACATGCAGTATCGTCAGCATATACATGTGACCTTAACTATGTAACTAGGTATAACTAGTAAGCCAGATAAAGGTAGTTATATATTAGGCTAGAGTGATGCTTGTGATGAGCAACGCTGCCAACAGCTAACAGAAACCGTATTTCTTTAGGGAGAATGTTTCTTAATGTATATGAAACTGAAGATTGGAGGAAGTCTAAATTGGAAATGAGCTGGTGTTTTGATTTTTATATGTGCCATAATACTGGTATTTGTTTATTGGGCTGTTTACATGCTGAAATAAGTATGACATCGTTGTTATGTTTGGCATTTTCCAAAGGGTAATCTACGTCGATATGCAAAAATGCATGGACCTTAGACAAATTTTGTTTACTGAGTGGTTATATATGATGGAGGTAATATTCGTCAGTATGTGAAAACAAGAGTGGACTTAGGTGGACATTCGTCAAAATCAGTTGGAAATAACTCAAAACTATACCGTCTTAAAACGTCTAACTCGACCCAATTGATTCTTCACCCTTGAAATATGTAAGAACAGTATTTAACTCAATTTCCCCAAAAGCGTGCACATTCGCCAAGAATAACGGTAGATAGGCCACTAAACCATCTGCAGAATGAAAAGAGAACATGTCGGGTAGGGGTCTGGAGGAGGGGTCTGGGTTAGGGGTCTGGGGTAGGGGTCTGGGGTAGGTCTGGGGTAGGGGTCTAAGTTAGGGTTGCCAGACAGTCAGGCACTTCTGCACTGTCGTTCATCAGGCATGTAATGGAAACAAAAATCTCACATGTACAACTGGTTAATTTTTCTTAATAAATTTTTGAAAAGGTTGTCATTGCTGCTGGATTTTCTAATGCAAAGGTATGTGTGACATTTGAGATTGCATCATTAATACCGATTTGAATGATGATTTGTAAATCTTTCCAACAGACATTATCCCTGCTGAATATTTATGGCAGCTCTTATGTCCCGGAATCTCATTCGTGCAATCAACTCATCTCTATTGCAAAAGGGGCATTTTCATTGTGGGATAAAAAAAATATTAAACATGGATGAACCTCGATGGAATTCAGACTTGGCAGCATTCAGAGAAGAGTTTGCTAAAGCTAGACGTATAGTTGTGTTAACAGGTGCAGGAATCAGTGCTGAGAGTGGGGTACCAACATTTAGAGGGCCTGGAGGGTATTGGAGAACTTACCGAGTCCAGGTAACGTCCCCCATTGTTTCTTAGTGGGATATTTTCCTTTATAAGAGCAGCTACAAGAATACTCAAGGAATGGAACGTAATGCTTCATCATCTTGAACTGGACTAAGCATAGACCTGTACATGATGTGAAGTACTAATTCAGTGTTAATACAGAACAATATCATATCACTTGATTCTGGGAATCAAATTCTACTTTAATGTTGCTTTGATAAACTAGTGATTAAAAAAAATTGTGACAATGAAATGGAATAATAAATATGACAATTAAATTTGAAAATTACATATAGTAGATTAAAGGTACATACATTAACTACATTAAATTATTGTATTTTTTTCAGGACATTGCTACTCCAGAAGCATTTGCTAGAAATCCCTCATTAGTGTGGGAGCTTTATCACTACAGACGAGAAGTGATGATGACAAAGGAACCAAATAAAGCTCATTATGTAAGATTTCATTTTTTTTTCAATTATCATCTCTGTAATTTTTTCAAAATGTTAGCACTATACTGATAGCAACGAGTTGCCTGATACTCCCTGCTGTTTCCAAAGTTAATTTGTTAAATTAAAATGTATATAATGCACAATTCTAGCTTTTAAAAACATGTAATAAATAAATTAGGACGAAATAAAATAATTCTTTTATCATAGGAAATTTTTTCTGAGATATAAGTATAAACAGATGTCACCACATTTGGTTTGTCATTCTTGAATATTTGTGAAGTGATACATACTGTTGGGCAGTAGTTGCACACACTAAAGGTGTTTATGTAATGGGTGTGTTTGGATTCTATTTCTTAGTTTCTTTTAAATATTTCCATCTAAATTGGAAATATCCTCCAGTCAAGTAAATAATTTATTCAACTCAAATGCTACTTCCAATTGTGTTTTTTTTAATAGAACTCAACAAAGTTAAACCCATTTTATTTTCTCATTAAAGTCCTGGTATAATTTAGATGGAATGTTTTGAGACATTTTGTATAAATGTGCCCCAAATGACCTACACTTGATAAAGTATAGATTGTTTTGAAGATAAATGTGGAAGCTTTTGGCCTCAAAATTACACATTTACAAGGCAATAATATTTATACATGTTAAGATGTAATAAAATGAACATCCTAAAATCACATTAACTGCACCTTTAACCAAAAATGTAGTAAAATTGATTGTACAATTCATTGGGTGACATGTTAAGAATTTCATGCACAGCTGACTGTCAATCCATGCAAATGTGTTTTGAATGGAATTTGTTAAACTTTACTAAATTTTGCTGTGTTTTTTGTTTTTTCTTATTAATTGATTGAATTGTTCTAGGCTATTGCTGCGTGTGAGAAGAGGTTGTCAAAGCAAGACAGGAAAGTAACAGTGATTACACAGAATATCGATGAGCTACACAGAAGTGCTGGGACAGAAAACCTTCTTGAATTGCATGGTGTGTATGTACGATATGAGTAAACTGCTTGTTACAGTGTCTGTATATTGAATGCTATTATACAGTGTGTTGGGAAGTATGCCTATAGTAATCTGAATCTAATTTTGCAATCTGATCTACCTGTAGATAGGACTTAAACTAACTGGGACCAACTTTTGTAAGAATATTATTATGATGGAATTCTCAATTTCTAAGCTAAAGTTAACTTGACTTATTTCAGAATTTATGGTAAACAATCTTTACAATATATATCATGTCTGCACAACGTGCCTTATGGAGTGTAGACTATATCCATGTCCTGTATCATCCTGCGATCCTGTGCTCTATGCATGGACAGAATAAGTTCATATATAAGGATGGTCCATGTTGAAGTTCAAAAGTTATTTACAAGGTTTGTTATGGGCAGCTTTAATTTTTCAAACTATAACTGTCTTCTACATGAAGAGCTTGTGATACTTAAACTAAAGGAAAGTGTTTTAATTTTCAAGCAAATTTGGCAATAGAAGTGAATCCTAGTGGCTGTGGACAAGGAATGCAGAATTGTCCTAGTGATTTGTAGTAAGATTGTTAATGATTGAAGTTTTTAGTATTATCATATGTACACCTAGTATGTACAGTATTAAGTAACACATCTCACTGGGTTATTGCTTGTATTGGACTAATATGTTTAGCAGTTGACAAAACCCTCCATGATATGACTTAACAGATGACAAAATAAGGTACTGTACCTCTGGAAGAAACCCAAAAGAAAAATGTTATTAACCGAAAAATGTCATTTTCAAGAAAATTTTATATACACAATGATTATCATTGAACAGCAGTTTTTTTCGTTCCTTTTCTTCATTTCATTTGGACAAGGTAAAAAGGAAAGTCCATGGTAGCTCTTTTTAATGTAGGATTTGTAGCGTTTGTTAAACAGAGGTACTGTATCTATTAAATTTGTACACTTAGGTACTCTATTCAAGACAAGATGTGTCAAATGTGGTACTGTCAGAGAAGCCAGAAATAACCCTCTTGTGCCAGCTTTGCAAGGAAGAGGGTAAGTAATTACATAACCATTGCAGTAATAAACCAAGGATATTCCAGGCTGGCAGGTTTAATTAGGGAGTTTTAACAGAAATTGGGATGGGCTGGTGTGACAAGTGTTGCAAGCTTCTGCCATGGATTTTGACCATCTTCATGGACCTTTACTTTAAGGGCTCTCACAGGGAGTGTGATATACCCCCTAACTCCCCCACTTCCTACCCCCTCCCCCACTCCCTTCCCCACTCCCTTCCCCTCCACCCCTCCTCGAGGAGGGGTGGTCCTCTTTGTCCCTCATACAGTAATGATGATATACACACTGCACCTGCAAGAAGTGAATGACTTGTCAACACTATCAACAGTTTAAGCTGTATTTTTTAATTTCTTTGTAACTGTCTAAATAAAACTGTTCAAGATGAATCATGAAATGACTAAAATAACTTCATAGAAGCAGTGGTTTTTACAGCACTTGGTTCTAATGATGAGAACTAGACTGAGGAGTTGAATTCATCACGATAGTGTCCTTGCAGGAACTTTCCAGACATTTACACATTTTGTACAGGCCAGCATCTAGAGAGCCAAACATATAAAATATGATTGATAGTCAAAGGTTTTGATTTTCCGTGACTCGCCTGGCAACTCTAAACTTCTAGGTCAAGTCTTCTTCTCAGAAAAGTAAATTGTTATCTCAGAAAGGGTTTGTGAGCACTGCATGACCATCTTGAGCCTCAATGGAGACAGATATTTACAGAGTTATCAATGTGGAATTAAAGCAAAGTCTAAAATATATATTACTAGTAATGAGCTAGTTGGTTATAAAAAACCCATCACAAGTCAAGGTGAGGTTTTTCCTAGTTATCTCCGCCAACATATATACCAGCGAAGAATGGGTACCTAGCCTTTACATTTTTATTGTTTTGAGATGGTTAATTTAAGGATGAATAATTTCTTAACCTGTTCTTTATAATGAAGTGCTACAGACTGAGAACTTAAGCAACCTCCTAAAGGATGCCTTAATGTCTGGGGAATGTATCCCGGGTTACTTAAACTGGCTTGAAGAGCTAAATATCAGAGTAATCAAATAGAGTTATGTTTAGTTAAATGACACTATAATCACATTACCCAGTATTTGCGGCAAAAAATGCTCCAGTTTCAGTCCTGATTTTTCTGCTTCGATATCTTATATACATCAGAACTTTCATCTAGTAACTTGATCCATTTCTGTTTCAAGAATTATAGCAAGTAATATAAAGCTCTCCAAATGGTGTTCTACAAAATTTCATTATCTTTTCATATTTTTGTTTGTAGAATGCCTGAACCAAATGCAAATTCCACCCCTATACCCGAGAAGGACCTTCCAAGGTATAAAACTCTCATCTTATCTTATCTCTTTAATTTCCTTGTAGCGATTTTAACTTTTAAGCTTTTCTTCTCCTTAAAGACTCCTTTTAGTCTATTCCTGTAACTACAAACTTGTGCCAAATATCAAAATGTGTTGTTCAGGCCTTGATGGTAGAACTTACTCCTTATGTATTCATCAGATGCCAGGAGGATGGATGTGATTCCTTAGTTCGACCTCATGTAGTTTGGTTTGGAGAGTCGTTAAATGATGAGGTGCTAAGGAAGACCGATGAAGAACTAGAGTCATGTGACTTATGCCTTGTGGTGAGTTCATTGACTAAGTTGTAGACCCCCCCCAAAAAAAAAAAGGAATGAAAGAGTTCTTTGTCTGAATTGTGTGTTACTTATTTAGCCAAGATCATCTAGATATGGGGACCACAAAACTGTCTTCAGAGAATTTTGCAGGAAATCATAAAAAGTCTGAACAATTCTGTGCAGTTTCATGATATATAAGAAATCATTGTCACATACTCGTTATAATAAATGCAACACATCTGTATAAGTCAAAAACTATGAACAATTATTCCGTTCCTCTTAATTTTGTCTGGTCTGTGGACCATGACATACAAAGTTTGCTTTCTGAGTCACTGACGAAAAAAAGATTGCAGGCCATAGTTTTAGACCATCCAAGACTTGTCACAAAAGGGAAAATACTTTTCCATAATTTGCATGTCATCTGTCACTTGGCCCCCATAAACTCTTTTGTGTTTGTTCAGTCAGAAATTGTACTACAAAATGTTAATTTTGGCTTGTCTATACCTGTTATTTAAATTTGGAAATAAATGTTTTCTCTGCACAAACGAGTCTGAAGGGAATGATGATATTGATTAAACAATGAAGTTGAAATTAATTAGCTATAAGGAGGAAATCTGTCAGTTTCCTTTTTTGTCTACTTCTTTGGTGTAGGTGGGTACATCATCAGTTGTGTATCCAGCAGCCATGTTTGCCCCAATGCTGGCTTCCAGGGGAGTAACAGTAGCAGAATTCAACATGGAGGAAACCCAAGCTACCTCCTCCCTGAAGTAAGTAGTCTTCTCATGTTTGTCTGATATTAACATCTCTCATCTGTCTTCTTCTTGCCTAGAGGCAAATAAGGCCTCCACAGAGCGTCTCCATTCATCTCGGTTGGCAGCTTCGTTTCTGGCCTCATACCGAGATTGCCAACCAGCCCTCTCTCTCTCTTTGTCCACTGTCCTGCGCCATGTTGTTTTTGGTCGCCCTCTCTTTCTCCTGCCCTCTGGTGCCCAAGTCATACTGATGTTGCTGTTGTTGTTTGGGTTTTGGTGCAATATATGCCCAATGAATTTCCATCTTCTTTTCTTAATTTTGATGCTTAGTAGTCCCATTTTTGCTCTCTTTATCAGTTCCTTTGTGCTGACCTGTTCTTGCCATCTTATCCCTAGCACTCTCCTGAGGCATTTGTTATGAAATATATCGCTTTTCTCTTCATTCCCCTTATTCATTTTCCAGGTCTCGCATCCATATAGTAGGACCGGTAGTACCAGTGTTTTGTACAGTGATATTAACATAGATCTATTCATCTTGACACTATTCTATAATGCAACAGAAAGTGTTTTATGTTCCCATATAATGAGGCTTTGCATGACCAAACACCAGGGGAGTAATTGTTCAACTCTTTTCATATCTTTATAGGTATCATTTCCACGGAGCAGCTGGTGAATTTGTCCCACAGGCACTGGCCAGACATGAATCAGAGCCTGTTGAATGATTGCAGTCCAGTTTACCAAATGGAATGGTCTCCAAAACCTCTCTCAGCAATACTGCTAGTCATTTGAAGAAAGTACTTAAAAGTGGTGGTCATTAAAAGGCCCCAAAATATGCTAGATAGTCAAATAATGGTCACTAATAATCAAGTTTCCAACAAGCATCTAACAGTCAGCCTCAAAGTAAGGTGACCAGACATCCCTGATTTTCCAGGACAGTCCCCAATTCCAATATTTCGTTCCTGATTAACAAGTGTCCCCGAAAATGTCCCAGATTTAAGAAGAAGTTCCTTAAATGTCAAAATATAACATTTTATTGACAACAGATAATTTAGAAGTATTTCAAAATCTACCTTCCTGTCTGTTATACTTTAATTTCATGACATTTCAAAACCAAAGATGTACACAAGAACCTCCCACAGATGATCGCAGAGATTGAACGAGGAGGGGGTCACCCCCTTCCCCACAGGTTTGATACCTGCTATGTATAGGTGGTATTTTGTTGCACAACTGGTTTGACAGAAATAATGTATACAAGATTATTATCTAAATAAAATGAAATTGTTAGCAAACTGCTTATCCACTAGAGAGCCAGTGTAATAGAACGTGTAAAAGTGAGTTCTGACGTTTCGATCCTAGCAGGATATTCTTCAGAGGTTAAATGACAAGTAACAGTAACAGAAGGGACAAAAACACACACAGAATACAGACAGGTTAATGAGCAGTAATGATTATTATCTGAGACATTTACTATACTGAAATAACAAGATTAAACACTTTGTTAGTTTGATAATAACGTCTCAGCCTGTAGATAATGACACAAGCTAGTGCATACTTTGAATAAAATAAAAAATAAGAAAACTTGTTATGATATTTACTCAGGTTCATTGTATGCATGTAAAAATGATTACTTTAGTTAAATTTTTGAAATTCGATTTCCACATTTTGTTTAAAGTATTCTGTACATTGTGTACAAGATCTGGTTTACGTATTTCTCCAAATTATACCAGTATCTTGAGGAATATTGAGGTACAAAAAAAAATGCATCAATGTGTGATTAGATGATCTGCAGCAAGCAGGAATTATAAGTTTGAACCACAGGTGCATATTTATCTCTCTTCAAGAATATTTGGGGCAATACAATACAGGTGACCAGAATTGAATGACACTTGTTACAGTTCAGTTTCAGGTGTCACTGCTAGTTGTTCATTCCGTATACATGACTTGAAGTATGTGTTTATCACACAGAAGTGTATGTTGTGCGGGGTGCAGGTGGGGGTTAGAGAATAGAGGGGAGGGGGGAGGGGATGATTATGTTTCTAATGTGAGTCTAGAGTTTGTACATTTTAAGACTATCTGCTGGCTGTCTTTTATTTCTTCAAATACTAATGCATAATGTTTGTAAAGTCAGTGAAAATATATTAAGAGTAGAAATTATGTAACATAAAGAGGGATAAAATTTAAAAGGTTTCTTTTACATTTTATTTGATCTCTTCAGAAAATGCTGATTCACACACTTCAAAACTTGTTCATTTACACATTAAAACTTGCACATTTACAACAAAGATATGAAAGTTGGTGCAATGTTTCCATTTCAGAGAAACTCTTACAATGTCAGAATGCTAAGACACAAACTTTTAAACCTGCACAATCCCCTCCCAACCCCCCCACCCCCCACCCCTTGGTCAAAGCATTGTGCTACTTAAAAGTCGTAACACTAACACACCAGTTTTATTTCATCATAAGGATGAGCTATTAAAGTAGAATTATTATACACTGTAGGAGACAAGATCTTTGTCACATGCCATATTGATCAATGTTTCTGAGGTAAAATTTCTTCTTCTTTGCCATTACTCTTGTTTGCAGGAAGCATCCTGTTAATATACAACAAGCAAGAGTTACTAATTTTTTTTTTTTGTAAAATTAATTTGCTAAATACTTTTGTTGGATTATTGAAATGTATTGCTATAACTAGAGGTTAGATATATCACTGAACCACATCTACAGTAAAGTATTAAATGAGAAAGGAAACAAACACACTTTTGATGGGGAAATTACCCCCTGAAGTTAGATCGAATTCCTCTGTCTTTGGCTAAATTTGAATGACCTTTAGGACTACCCACACCAAGACAGCACCTTTTATAAAAAATTGTCTCAGTGCTGTAATCTTCGGATAAAAGACAAAATGCTATTTCTAAAACAGATCTTGCACTTTGTCCCTTACATACTAGACACATTGACATTCAAGCAATATCTTGAATAAGAATGGAGGAAGAAATAAGATCCTGTGCATTGTTTTGGTCAAGTGATAAGAATTTGATTAAAACACCTATCTCTATTTCCTTGTTATTGGTGACAAGCTCTTTTGCAATGTAACATTATGCAGGAGTTCTGTCTCTGAAAAGTTGCACCATATCATTTCATACATATATTTACATCAATTATATAATTTACATATATAACAACTCTCTTAACTGTCCATTAAAAGTGAATTTTTTAACAGTCATATATCTTAGCAAGCTTGTAGTTGAAATGTACTATAACAGGATAAAACACACACACACACACATACATTAAATGATCTCAAACCAAACTGTAACATGCTACAAGAGACAGAAATTTCATATTTTATGCAAGAGCTTCTTCGGATATGTTTAATTTTTAATAAAATTGCATCGTTATGATTATGCCTAGTCTGGATTGAGATGAATCTCTAAATATGGAACCACAAACCAGAAATTAAATATATTCCTCATTAATAGCAGGACAATCAAAGAAGCTTTTCATACATTTAGGTTAATAACTGCAACAGGGGATCTTAAATAAGCATTTTCTGTGAATGAAATTTTCCAGGGAAATGTTTGTTTAGCAGTTTAGACGACTCTGGTGTGTGTCCCTTACGTAATACTATGGTACCTGAGTACAAAGTGTCGCTATGCATCTTTTGCGCTTGTATAGCAAGTTGCCCATTTTGCATAACAATGCGATGCTACACCGAATCAATTAATTCCCAAAGCTCCTATTCAAACATTAAGGGTACATCTACTTTTATCTATCTATACTGTTGATTTGTTTAAACAAAAGTTCAGATAAAAAAATCTATGGATTATATACCATATTACCTATGAAATATTTACTTGTTATACAAAGAAAGAGAAAAAAAAATGGTTGTGATAAAAAGGGGTAGAAAATAAATTTGAAGTCAAAATTTGAAGTTAATAGTTCAAAGTTTTTTATGCTTTTATAATGGAATGTAAAAACATGGCAACTAAACACACACAATATTTGGGGCTTAAAAACTAATCAAATGTAAAAGAAAGCTAAAGTTGCTATTTTATTTACAAATGAAAACAAAGAAAAAAGAAAATAGAAAAACCATTGGACAAAAAGAAACAAATAAATTGATAAAAATACCTGAGGACATGGTTATCTGTTTACTAATTGTTAGTGCGTTGTCCATCAAAGAATCACTTATTTTTTAAGTATAAACCAAACTTTCTGAAAATAGTTAACCTATTTGATCAGTTTGGCTTCTTAAACTTGTATTTGTGCAGCATATAAATGATACAGTCTATTATTAACTACGACTGTTATTTATTTTGCTTTCTTTTTGTATACTGATACTACAACCCTGCATATTATATCAAATGCAAATTTAATGTTGGCATTTTATAAGACAAAGAAACAGATAACTTGCAAAGGTACACCTGAAATCTTTTATACTGTATCACTTATGTGCTGTTCTTGCACAAAATGTCATAATGTCAAAGCTTATAGGCATTGAAGACTCACCCCAAACCGCGTGCGGCCTTCTGAAAAAATTAACTTTCCGTTGCTTGCAAGTGACGTTTTGTTCGTGTCGCTACAAAATGCAGACAGTAATGAAACGTGATACCTTGTTATCTTTAGCTGGACCTGAGATGTCCATTGCTGCATTGTTTGTACACTGTGATGTGGGCATTGACCGCAGCTGTATGTTCTGACTGTACACTAGTGTCTAATTTACCGATGGTAGCAAGCTGTGTGTGTGTGTATTTTCTCGGATCGATGGTGGTGTCTAACATTTCTGTTACACCTCATTCGAAACTAGGTCAGATTACGGCATTAGACGTTTTTTTTTGCGCGAGTCTTCACACCCTCTATCACTGACCACATCTCTAACATAGAAGAAAGGTTTTCAGGGATATCATTCTGCTAGCCTTAAACAACCATTAACTTCAAGCAAATTAGAAGTCAAACTTATCCAGCTACAGTACTTTTAAGGTTCTAACACTACTCCTTTGCTGACCTCAAATGAGCTTTGACCTTCACAAAGAATTACTGGGCTTTTGTAACACATTATAGGAAAGTCATATGCCAATATGACATCTGATGAGGCTGCCTATCTCATGATGTCATGTTAAAAACTTCCCAGAGTGTAACCTCTGCTGAACCTAAATGTCCTTTACCCTCCACCAAAAACAATAGGGTTCTTGTAATAGAGGAGCCATAGCCATATATATCAGCTAATGCAGTTTGCTATCCGGAAATATTGTATTTACATAGTGTTCAAGTTTTGACAGCTGGTGACGTTAAATGAACTCTGGCCTACATCAAATTGTCTACAAACTATACAATACACAAGGATATCATACCATGCATACATGAACTTCTTTTGTTATATTTCTAGAGACATAGCAATTTTGGTATGTTAACATTTTGCCCTCTGCTGACCCCAAATGACCTGTGACCTCCACTACAAACAATGGGGTTCGCTGAACTAAATACAGAAAATCCACATGCCAAATATAAGAACTTCACAGGCGACCTTCCTTGGGATATCATGTTTACAAGATTTCACACTTTTCCCCCTCTGTTGACCTTTGACATTCATGAAAAACACTACAGATTGTCTACTCACCCACAACAAGTTACACACCAAGTTCGAACTTGCTGCAACGTCTACTTTCTGAGATACTGTATTGTGTGAACAATGTTTTCAGACTTTGACCCATGCTGACCTTTGACCAATACCAACAACAATCCCAAACCAGTTCTACATAAGGGGAGCCTACATACCAAATATCAAATGTATCCCAGTTATCCTTCTGGAGCAAGTGTGACATACACACAAACACACACGCCATTACCACCGCATAGATTTCTTCTGACTTCAGCAGGGAAACAAAACCTGAATTGGCTGTGTGTGTATTGTTTTGGCATAGTCTCTTATCAGAGCAACCTTTCATTAAGTTCTTCTCTGCACCTTGATTCCTCTGGATTTGACTTGTGACATTTGTCATGATAAAGACATGAGATAAAACATGCATAAGAAAAATAAATAAGAAAAAACAGCAAAAAAAAAAAAAAATGATGAAAAATTAAAGAAGTTCAAGTTGTTATCAGATGGCCTGGCCTACTGCTTAAGTCTACATCCCAATATGAAAATATCTTAAAGCAGTTAGTTACATACTGGTAAATAAAATACAATCAATATTTGATTCCAAATTAGGCTGCAGCAGTGTAATATTCCACACCAGCAGAGTGGACCATTTCCTTTTATCACAAACATTGTGCTGGCAATTAGCCTCACCGCTTTGTGACTGTGACCATTTCAGCTGTGGGTGAAATTAAGCCTTCCAAGTTTCCTTGCATGGTTCACTGGCTAATTACAGTGAAACCAGAGGCTGAAACCAAAGTAGTTTTCCCCTTATCTATCATTTGTTCTCCTTTTCAATTTACAGCACTACCATACAGCAACAACTATTGCTTTCAGCTACAGATTACGTATCTAAATACTTGCTAGCCCCCGGTAAGGTCCGCTATCAAAATTTTCAGACACTCTCAGGCCTAGCATACAACCTGATATTTATTTGAAAAAGACAGAAATATTTGTGAGGTATAGACCATTCATTGTAATACTCATGAAACAACAAACAAGGCCACATTTTTGAGCTATAAATGCATTTTACATTACAGCATGGGAGACATCATGTTGTAAACAAAACTAAGTGCATCAAAGCAACATCTAATTTGTAAATTTCATATGCTAATTTCACTGTTATTTACTGCTTTTTTCCACTGCAATACAAAGCTATCCACCCACTGCAATTGATCAATGAAGTTTTCACATCAAAGAATCTAAATATAAATCATTTTTTCCCTCTTGCTATCTAGCACTTTGGTACACAAGTGTCGTTGTGGGCTTCACATGATTAATACTGTACACATACTACATTATTTGACTAAGTGTTGGTCGAAAATCAACATTCATACAAAACCAAACCACCGATTGTTTGTGATCATGTCTGGAACAAGACTCAGCGAGAATGTGGACCAAATGAACAATAGGTGTACTAATGATGGCAGACACAGTACATGAAGATGGCATATTCTTAACCTAGAATTTGGCCAGTGTGGTGAGCACTTTAAGTACTTAAAGTTGACAAACAGAATTAACAAAGTTGTGGGTACTAATGATAGGAGACACATTACATGAACATGGCATATATTCTTAACCTCGAATTTGGCCAGTGTGGTGAGCTCTTTAAGTATATGAAATAAACAGATACACAAAGTTGGGGTACTAATGATGACAGACATATCACACGATCATGGCATATTTTTTACCTAGAATTTGGCCAGTCTGGTGAGCTCTTTAAGTACTTGATTGATCGAACCACTGTATGTTGTTCAAGGTTCTAAGTTCTACCGTGATGTACTGTTAGTTACATGGAATACTTTATTGCACAATCCAACATGTCAGCAAAGGGATCATAGAAAAATTAAGTGTTTACATTTAGTGTAGCATTGCTTGTGTCAGGTTTATTTTATTCCTCATAAAAATACTGAAGATGGTACGATTCAGAGTACGAAAAACTGCTCTACGTAATTTGCATAAATTTTGTATAGCAATTTGACCGACTATTTTTTGCATAGCATTTCACTATGTGACACCAGATAAATCTTTCCCTGAGATATGTAGTGTTGGACTTCACTCATTTGAACATTTACAACTGCCTGACGATGTGCAATAACAGACATCGCCATGGATAACAACGTTCCATTCACAACTGTGATTGGCCAATTGATGGTTCCACAACAAAGCAAAACCAGAAACTTTACTAAACTACCAGTAACACAAAGCATAAAAAGTACTATATATACCAGAGTAAAGCAAGCTACAAGGTCACACATTGAAACTCAGTTAAAAACTTAAAGGTATTGCAATTTGAAACTGAGAAAGCAAACTTGATTCCTTCACTTTATAAAATGGTAAACATGGCTTCAGGTGGGAAGAGTAATCAGGATTTGATACTTCATTCTGCAATCCCGATGCATAGCTGCCATCTCTCATACATATTCATGTTTCTCTATTCGTCTCCTCCACGCTACTGTACTGTAGGGCTACCTCTGCCATCACCTAAGAGACACAATGTGCTTTATATGGCCCTGTAAGGAAATGACAAGAAACATTTATGTACTTGTATTTGAAATTTTGGTACTAGCTAATTGTATAGGAATTTTTGAAGTGTTCCAATGTGGTGACTCAATGCTGACTTGACACTCCACAAAACAATACCAACACAATCATGATTGGGAAAGTTTTTTCAATATGAAACAGAGTAAAGTTGGGAAAAAGACATGGTCTTCAAGGTTGAAGAGAATATTTGCCTTTGCCCTCTCAGACCAAGGAAACTTAGTGAAGTCCCATCTCATGGATACAAATCAATCGAATATTCCAAATTCTAGCAAAGTTCCAGTGATTACAGACTGACACAGAGGAATATGAAATTTTAACTAATAACATGTCAACAATAATATTTCATAATGAACGGGAAAAAAGCACTGCATGAGGGAAGCTTTTGTCAAATTTAACAACTAATTAATCTGTGTTCCATAAGTTTTTTTGCCCAACTAATGAATAACGAATGGAATTATTGCAATCCCTAAATGAAATTCTACCCAGAACAGCCCCTCAAATATCATCACAAAATGTCCCCAAATTTTGGCAAGCTACAGTAATTAACATCACTACATGAATATCTTAGTCTGACAGTGCTTTCCTGCAGGTTCTTATACTCAAACAGATCACAAAATATGTTTCACAGGAGAGAAAAAAACCCTCTTATGTGGCACTTTCTAAATGTTTGACAAGAAGTGACCATGTTTATTTTTCTAGGGTATTTGGGAGCAACATCAATTGATGACCTTTAAGGGGCTGATTACAGTGAGCGTTCAATGAAATTTACTACGGTACAGTGACTGCCATTGAAGGCCCATGTCATAATTTTGAGGTCACAGTCGGGTCAAAGCACCAAACCAAATATGACCATGAAGCAGAGGTTAATGATCACCTGATTAAATTAAAAATACAGGTCAATTCATATTATATTGAAATATTAACTTTAATAGTATATAGTTATTCCATCAACACATATTGGGAATAATTTAGTGTTCAAATTTTGCGTAGCATTCTTAGAGGCAGGCTCTGAAAGTTTGTATTTTTCAAAATGCTATGCTACCTGGAACTTCCTGTGCATAACAGAACCCTGCTATATGCACACGTTGGACTTTTATAGCAGTTTGACCATTTAGCATAGCATTTAGGGATGGGATACTGGAAAAGGCTATTCATATACATGTGCTTTGGATCATAATAGATATCATTGTGAACAGTAAAACCAAAGACTGAATGCATACATGTATGACAGTATTATCTTACATCCTCGTATACAGGTACCATGTATATGTTGCACAGTATTAAATGTGCACTGTACACAAATACAATGATAAATCAAGCAAATGGCCAGGTACTCACTGGTTCTCCAGCTAAACATCTTTGGCATATCCTGTTGTTTTTGTTCTGGAAGAGAAGAAAAGAAGATAAAATTACAAACTGATGCGTTCTTTCCTTCTTTCTTTACAATTTTAAGGAGAAAGCCTGGAGTTTAGAATCATCTTTAACTTAAGGATGGAAGGGGCCTATTCATCATAAGTTTGCATACATAAATACATACACACATACATACACATACATGTACAGTTTATGAGATAGGTGTTATATAACACTGTTCAGAGTGTTGCCAGTATGGAGAATCCCTGCTATTATGTGTTGAAATAGACAAATGATGAACAAATACCTGTATTGTATAGAAGTGTTTCATCTCACTCTCTATTACTGCAGGTCATGTTAAGGTCATAGGTTAAGGACAAAGTAATATGACAGGGACATGTGTGAAAAGGGTGTGAAAACAAGCAGAGGCTAAGGGGCCAATTTCCCCTATAAGTTGCAGTCTGGCACTTTGATCCCTGTGAAGAATTCCAGCAGACACTTTTAGCTTTTGTTAACAGTAGCTCTCTCCATAACAACCACTGCTGGAGCCTGGATGCAACTTTTTCAAAGAAAATGTTTTTTATAAACAAAAAAATTGTGAGAGCTTCAGAACAATACATACATCCACATACATGTACAGTTTTGAGATAGGTGTTATATAACACTGTTCAGAGTGTTGCCAGTATGGAGAATCCCTGCTGTTACTGTATGTGTTGAAAGAGACAAGTGATGAACAAATACCTGTATTGTATAGAATTTTGTTATCACACCCTCTATTACTGCAGGTCATGTTAAGGTCAAATTCAAGAAGGACAAAGTAATATGACAGGGACATGTGTGAAAAGGGTGTGAAAACAAGCAGGTACTAAGCAATATGCAGCCTGGTAAAACTTGAAAACAATCTCTTTTCAAGTTTCCATCCCTTACTTGGCAAATATCAACATAATATATGCTCAAAAACAATTACAGGAAGTTGTTCAGAGATTGCAAAAACCTTATCTAAAGTTTTAATCAATATCAAGTAACTTTAGCTTAGAACTGTAAGTCATGTGACTGAAATCTAGGTGTTCAAAAATAGGAAATGATGTGGAATCCATCTGTAACATAACCCTTGACATGATATCTTCATACAGTGGCATGATGCTGGTCACGTCGATCACATGTTCATATCACTACTTGTATAATAATAATATTAACAACAAATGAGGGATGCTGCAAGATGTATCCCAGCAAGCACTAAGTAGATCTATGTTAATACTTGGACAGATATATCGACATTGTAAACTCACTGAAATTTGAATTTTGTGAAATTTTTTACTTTATGTCATGTATACAGTAGTATACTGCTACTTTGCTACAGTATTCAAGTTTAGGATGATGGATATGAATGGAATGCTCATTTCATAGTTAATGCAGATTTGATGATAATATTAACTCTAGATCTGTACAGTTAGGATTAACAATTGACAGTGCAGAATGTCAGACATTTTCTCATCTTAGTTTACTAATTCTGTTACTTGAGATCATTGGAAGAGCTCACCATTAGTTTTATAACAAACACTACTGTACACTGTAAAGCTGACAGTAAGCACACTGTTTGATGTGACCATTAAACTCTTTATGCTTTCACAGTAATTTGTGTTGCTTCTGCAGGGCTTTCTGTACATGTCTGTGCATTTAATAATATTACTTTTAAAGCCAATTTTTCACAAATAACATATTTACCATAAAAAAATGGAAAAACATGAAATAAGTATACTTTTCCATTGGGCAATCTATTGCACATACACTGAATGTGATCAAACTGATGAGGATAACTTGCTCTGTGAAGAAGAGCTTTAAACCGTGTTTCGCAGGTAAAGAGAAACTTTCTTCATATAACAGCCTTTCGTTTTGTTATAATGGTTCATTTGAATAACAAACTCTGCAGTATACATCATAATAGTTTATATATAATTTTATAATATGAATGGGATGGTAGGAAGAAATGATCGTGGAAGGCTACATCAGAAAATTATTGCAGCGACAAGAAAGACTTTTCTTTCAGTCGGTTCCTTCATGAGTTCAAAAAACACAAGATTTTTATGTACATGTGTGTACAAACATGTTTTGCTACCTTTGTTCATGTTCTTTTATTGTGATTTTGTCTCAGTGCATCTCATCATACAGATTTTCTTGCAAAGTTGACATTATTATTTGAATATAAATGACAGTTAAACAAAGTTAACTACTTAAATGTTGAATTTAAAAGAACTCCTTAGAAAATACTATTACCTGTTGTAATTGCAATATGGTGTTGGTTTCATCAATAATCATCTTCTCAGGTAATTCTTCCGTTCGGTCTTGGATACCTAATTCTGATCCAGCTCCGTCTAGAGAATCAAGTCCATTACAGTGCCGTTTATTCTGAGAATGACGAAAATGATATCATGCGGTAAAACTATAGAACTCATTACTATAGTGTTTCCTTTTGTCTAAAATGTCTGTATTTAAGATACAGATATAGATGGAAGCATGTATAACACATTGTAGTGGCATAGTAGTAGTATATACATAATTTACTTTTCGTTAATATCAAAGCGCCCCAACACCTTTTCTACTGTATAACTATAAGTATAAAGGCATGATGTTGTATGTTGGTGAAATCTGATTTGTCAAATTGTGAAATTTGGTAACAGGCCTTGGAAAAAATATATAACTTTGACATAAATTTACATTATCGACATGAAGTGTACTGTAGGCTAATTACCCATGAACAAACTTTAAATTCAATTCAAATTAACTTCCCATATTATCGTACAGAAGAAAACATAGCACTCAGTGCAGTAGAAAAATATCATACATACTATTATACTAGTAAGAATTACACTGGAATTAGAAAACAGAATACTGTTATTGTTAACAACTGAGGCTAGTGATCTCTACCTTACTCTTTGACTGAGTTTGAGCATTTGTATTGCACTGAGTGTGACACAAAATACTGTATATAACATTAAACCTAAGTTTAACTACATTTTACTGAGAGTTAAACTTTATATATAAATCCATTCGTTACGTGAAGTAAAGCGAGTTAGAGAAAGTTCCCACTTACGGACGGCGCTTCCCATGTGTTTTGTGGAAGACATGGTGATGATGCACCTGCAACGTCAAAATGTTGCCGTCTCTTCCCGTTGAGTTCACCGGTAACAACACGACGACTTGTAAACAGATCCATGTTTTGTCTTGACCAGCATTGTTCAACGCACAAGCCGCTTCGAAGAGCCATGAAAGTTCCTAGACTGAGAATTAGATCACTGATTGATAATAAATGTACAATGTCCGGAAGGAAATAAGAAATTTTAGTCACGATATCAATTTTTCGGAGTTATGTTTAGGCATAGGCAACAGCTGAGCCGGAAAATACGTTTTGAGTGTCTGTTCCGCTTTACCACGTTTGAAATTCAAACTGGTGACTGCATGTAATATTGCACGTCAATATGTTAATGAAATTATAATTCGGCTCCACAAGCAGATAATCAAAATAAAAATTGATATAAGGTATGCCAGTACTTAATGGTGAGTGTTGAAACTTTTAGTTTTTACAAAGACACATTACTGTTTTTATAATTCTTTTAAGAATTTTAAATAACCAGGTATTGTTGTTTCGCGGAATCATTGATGGTTCTTTCTTTAAATGTGATTGGTGCCAATTTTTCTAGTTACCCAGATCGTCCAATCACAGCGGTCGACACATAGGAATGTATGAAACAGTTGTTGCCCCAGTCACATATCAACAAATTTGATTCCTCTGCTCAGCTGTTGGCCATCACTGTCCTCGGATTCGCCGCAACTACTGTCACTGGTGTTATGAAAATTTCCTGTTTTGTATGTGTGATTGAAACATTTATTTCACAATGATCAAAGAGCCCAATGTTAGGCCTAAGTTGGAACTTGGAATTAACACTTATAGAGGCCTTACCAAGCTGTAACGAAGTCTTCACAGTCACACTAGCCTAGCTTAATTGTTAGGCTAGTCCCTAAGTTGAATCTCACTCTCAGTATCTGATAAAAATGTTTACTAATACAAACACTAAGAATTATTACACTATCAAGGAGCTTTAGCCTAGGCCTCACAAGTCACAGTCCCATGGCAAGAGTTATGCATAACGTTAGGCCCAGGCCAGACCTAATTTCAGGTCTAGTTTTTAAAGTAGGCCTTACAGTTACACTTGTATTAGTTGTAATATATATGTCTCATCTTATTTTTAAGGACCAGTTGTTCGGGCCTTCTTATTCCAATATATGTGGGCCAGCATTTTATCAACTTTTTCTCTCTCCTTCTGGGCAAATAAAGTAATAATCAGAAAATTGACTGTGATATTATACAAGATTAAAGTTTAAGAAATTATTAAGTAGAGTGCAATTTGACTCCTGAATAAATGCCCCCCTGTTACTCTATCATCTGAGCTATAACTATTACCAATTAAATGACAATAAATCATCATGTTACTTTTGGATGTGATGAAAAGTATTACATAAGGATTTCTTTACTTCTGCAGTTTTAAATATGGCCACTGGATTTTCATCTGATTCTGGAAACAGTGATGACGATGGCAGTTTAGGAGCAGGGCTAGATGATAGTGAAGATGGTGAGGATTTATATTCATATCACAATTTGTTTCAATAATTGTCTCTTCTCATAATAATGTAAATTGCAGCCAAATTACAATATAATTGATTGCAAACCAACATTTATTAATAATAACTTTCAATTGTGCAGAGAAATTTGAAAACATGTTTTCAACTTGTGTAGGTGCATTTCACTAGCCTGCTGTATAACATTTAGATCTCTCGCTGAACCTAAGCTTTATACAATTAACAGATGCTGTTACTGCATCCTTTATGTTGCATTTTGTGGTGAATTGATCACAATCTGATTATATCATTGTGGCAGGAAAGATGAAAAGTATTTGAATATGTTACTTTAATCTGTCAATTTTTAATGAAACTAATAGTGATGAAATTACGCATATAGACTTTTAGAAATTTCGTTATAAAAAATAAAAAAAAACAGCCCAACTTACTTTTACAAATTCTCTTACACAGGCTCTCTAGTGGATAAGCAGTTTGCTAACAGTTTTATTTTATTTTGATAAAAAAAAATAAATAAATACTTTGTGGAACAAAAAACTTTATTGAATTAAAGGCTCCAAATATGCTAGATAAGGCAAATAGTGATTCAACTTCAACAAACCTTTCTACTACTACCCTCAAACTGCCTTTCCTCGCTGAAACTTTTGTTTGTCTAATTTAACACTCCCCGATGTATGGAAGTAACTTGAAGATGTACAATAGAACCACCAGAAAATAACTTTGAAAAGTGAGAACTAGACTTTCAAGTACAAAATCTCCAGAAATGTGTACAGATGGCATTTTTGGTTCATAATTTCTGTATCACAAACGTTTGTACAAAGTGAGAAGTTGTGTTGGATCTGTTTAAGAATACTGAGATGCTCATTTTTGTATGTTTATATGTTTACATGTACGATTGCCTTTCAGATATCCTGTCACAGTTCAAGTCATCCAAAAAGCAACCATCCAGTAAAACATGGACACCACCTGGCTCAAAAAGTCAAGCTGACAAGTCACCAAAGCCCTCACCAAGGAATCTGTCTGGAAGACAAAGTCCACCAAAAGTAGCCTCTCGAAATAGTAGGGGTGAAAAACATGGCGTTTCAAATCGATCACCATCCCCTGATCCAATTCTTGACTTACTGCATGGATCAAAGTCGCCAAAGCTGAAAGAGAAAGAAAGTAAACCACCTGTTCCAAAACCACGATCAAACAGTGGCATCTTCTCAGACTCGCCTCGTTCCAAAGAATCTTCACCAAGAGACAAGCCCAAGCCATCTCCCAGGTCAGGCTCCTTTAGCAAATCTGTGTCCAAGAGTCCATCATCCGAGCTGGACGACCTTCTAGGTATGTCCTCCAAAAAGTCACCAGAGTCAAAAAGGAAGTCCAATGAGGGTGACTCTTCTGAAAGAAGGACTTCACCCACAAGTGATCGAAGTCAGTCACCTCTTAGCAAACTCATAAATAGCAAGGCGAGTCAGAATCAGATCTCAAGGAATGGAAGATCATCTCCCAAAAACAAAGCTAAAACTTCTGAAGTATCAGCTGGTGATAGCAGAAGTAAGTCTCCATTGTCAGAACTCTTGGCAGGTAGGAAGAAGGGAGAAGAAAGAAAATCTCCAGATCTTGATGAGTTGCTGGGGATAAAATCAAATAAGACAAAGGAAAGCAAAGCTAGGTCTCCCTCAAGATCAGAATCACCGACTCAGAAGAGTGGGAAGAAGTCTCCTGTGCAGAGAAAACAAAAGAAAAGTCTAAGAGGGTCTGATACTTCAGATGACGACAGGGAAGTCGAAAAGACTCTGAGCAAACAGGGACGAAAGTCACCAGCTTCAAATAAACTGGCGAAGACATCTTCAAAGTCTCCAGATATTTTAGATTTGTTCGGGGGTAGTCATGCATCTGGAACACCAGACGCTCAAGAGAAGGAAAGAGCCAAGAGTCCAAGTGGAAAACAGAGTCAAAATCGACAATCCCCCAAGGTTGATGGACTTTCTAAAAGAGGCAAGCAATCTCCTGATTTCTTAGATTTGTTTGATGGGGGCAGGAAAACAGACAGAGCAGATGACTCTCAAGCTAAAGAGCGGCAGGGGAAAAAATCAAGGTCACCTTCTCCAAAGGGAAAAAGATTGCCACCAACTAAGGAAACACCCAAAAGTGGTAAAATGTCACCACTTGAAAAATTAATATCAGGCAATGACAAACCAAAGAAGGGTTTGTTAGACTCAGATTCAGAGAGGGAGGAAGAGGAGAAGGGTGCTACTATACCAACTCGTAAAATGACATTATTAGATGCGTTGGATGGAGGGCCCTCAGCTGCTGATGACAGGAAGAAGAAGACAAAGAAGAAGGCAAGGGGGAGAGACACTCTGTTGGATTCTGAGGATGATGATGACAAACCAGTCCTGAAGTTCACTGATCGAAGACCAAAGGTAAGAAGACAGCAGTATTATCCATTATTAGGTGATCGGTTTCTTGTCATATCTGGAGCTGTGTTTTTAGCACAGGGTGGGAGACAACAAGCATGGGCATGATACTCTTAGAAAGCATCCAATTTTCTGCTCCATCAAAAAGATAGCTTATATGTTAATAGTATTGTTTTACTTGAAATTTAAAAAAAAAAATCTTAAAGTATTTCACTATTTCAAATGCTAATCATTCTAATATGGTAAAGTTTCTGTATAAAATTTGCTTTCTCCCTTTTCCTTTTCTAACATGTTAACATTGGCAACTGAGATTTGATTGGAGTTCAGTGTTCCAGAAAGATGCCACTGTGTCTTGCAGGTTCAAAAAGATAACCTTTTGCAAAAATCAGCACTAGTTTCTTCATTTTCTCAATGAAAAACAAATATATGTTAGAATACATACATACCGAAGGAAAAAGCTTTCAAAGTTTTCTAACAATGAAACGTATACAACCTGCTGCTTTGGGGAATGTAGAGGATATGAAAAATGTGAATATAAATACCATATATATGCTGCTGTCTGAAGACTCTCTCAATTGGAGAGTAAGGAATGGGGTTGGGAGCTCACTGCAGCTATACACATTTGGGGGGGGGGGGGGAGGTGACCATAACTTTGTATGCTTGTAACTCTTTACTGGGAGGAGGGGGGAATATACATTTTTTGGATATTTTGTATATGAGAATGTTGAGATTTTTTTTCCATATTTTTCTATTTTACAGGGAGGATATGAAAGTGATGGTGACTCGGATTTAGAAGCCGAACTTAATCAATCTAAGAGGTAATACAGGATTTGTAATATTTTAATCAATCATGAATAACACACTTATTTTTAAATTTCCATTACTTTTCAAAAAACTTAACCATCCTTGTCGCTGATCTCTGAATGTTTGTTGATAATGAAATTATTGATAGTCTTGTTTTTCATATCTTTACCTTAGCTGTGAAAGCATTGCAATAAAATAAAGTACAAAATTGTGCTGCATTCTCAGTGCTCTACATTTACTTTTAAAGTCTTTCACTGGAAGTCTGTATTAATCGGGTTAGAAAGTTTCAGGGACTGGATGCAGTGCAAGAAAGAGGTGATTAGACAACTTGAAAGTTTCATGTGCACTGGAATTGAATCAGGTGTAAATATTACATTAAAAACACCTGAATGTTATAGCATTGGCAGTATTTTAGTGCACTGTTGACTATATTCGTTCTCTCTGAACTTGTCCAAAATGGTGCATTCATCACTCATGATGAGAAGACCATGACAGTTTTCATCTAGGTGATATACAAGTTTGCAAATTAATGTTGTTAGTACCTCTGCTGTGAAAATAATGTATTATTACAGTAGATTTTACTAGTTTGAAGGTTTGTCTCACAAAGCCAGCCACACTTTGATTAACTCTTAGTCTTTTAAACCAATGGAATGAATTGTAAATATAGGCTCTGGACTGATGGTGATTTAAATAAAAGAAGAAAACATTATGTTAATGATAATAATTATAAGGCTTCATTCATGCAGTGTTATCTAATCTATAAATTTGAAATATATGGTTCCAGAGAATAATTTATCTAGTAGCGCATCGCAAACACTGCAAAATGATTAAAATTGCTATACAAGTTCAAACATGTATAGTAGTCTTTGTAACACAGGAACCATATTATTTTATGAGAGACAAAGATCAGAGCCTTCATAACGGCTCAAATTTGAATACATAATTATTTCTCCAGGCTCCATCATTTGATCCTTGTATGTGCCTAAGCCCATCTATTCTCTCAGTTTTCTTAACATATGGAAGTGGAATAACCTGGTATGATTAAAGCCTGAAGTCTTCTTTCCAATAAATTTTTATGCACAGGTTGATGAAACCATCTCCAAAGCGGCCAACCTCGGGTATGAACACCGGTAGAAGCTCCATGAACACAAGCCGGACTCTCTCGCTGGACAACATGAACACCTTGGACTCGTCTTCCATACGGGACGTTATGTACGAGACCTGGAGGGCTGAAAAGACCTTAGAGCTCAAGAAAAAGAAGAGACTAGAAAAGAAGAAAATTGAGGAGGCAGAGAAACAAAAGAAGAAGGTAAATTTATAGTTCACTTGAAATACCAGATAACATCTGTTGTACATTTTACATGTGTCGCGCTTGAAGGAACTCTGAATAAATATTATGTAAGTTGTGAAGCATGTGTCTGCTTGTATTATTCAACCCGGGGGGGGGGGGGGGGGTGTTACTACATGTTACTACTGTACATACTTAACTGGTGGTAGCTGTCTGTAATGGTTATTACATGGGACAAAGTTTTCTGACTGATTTTATTACCATGGTACCCTGACAACCAATTTTTGGCTAAATTATCCGGTTATCTCAAATGTTACTGTTAACAAAGAGAACATACGGTAAATACATTTTAACGCTTATATTGTATACCGGGGATTATCTAGGAAGCAGAGGAAAAGAGGAGAGATGCATCTGCATCATACCAGGCATGGAAAGAGAATAAAAAATCAAGTCTGGTGGCCCAGAAGAGGGCGATAGAGGAGAAGAAACGGAAGGAGAAGGAAGAGAAAGATGAGAAGATGAGTCAGCAGATTCATGCTAGCAAGGTACAGACACTTTAATGCCAGAGAATTGTGTACATTCTGTTCACGTTACAGTAATGTAATATCATCAATGTGTAACAGATAGAGGGCGTGATCTCTTCGATCCTACCAGGATCTTCTCCAGAGGTAAGCTTAACCTAAACAGAGGACGCTGGTTAAAGATGTAGATGGAGAGAGAAGTTAACTTGCGTGTTGAACAATAAATAGAATAGAAGAAATAAACAGAACAATGGGCAGTGAGATGAAAGGAAGTAGGTGACAAAGAGACTGCTGGAGATAAAGGACTGAGGAAGATAGGGTGATGCAGAGGGGGATAACATAGACAGAGAGTAAGCAATGGAGGTTGAGGGGAGGAATGGGGGGATTAGGAAGAAAAGAAACGTGAGTGTGGATGGACATGATGTGTGATGAAGAAGAAGGGGAAAGGATGGGTAGGTGGGAGGGGGTAGAGGGGTTTGTCATTCCCTTTTGTGGACATAGAACCGTAGGTAGATTTCAGTTATAGTAGAGAAAAATCATTACACAGTCACCATGGCCAGCCAGCTGCATAATTGGTTGTACCTTTATGAATGTCTGGACTGTTTGATTCCTTGCCGAAGGCAGAAGGAATCTATGCGATGGTGATGGCGTGTGTATATGTGGGTCTGTATGTGAGACTTGCTCGTAAACACTCTTACTTCAGAAGGATAACTGGGGTACATTTCATATGATGTATTAAGGTTCCCCTTTGGTAGAACTAGTTTGGGATTGTTGTTGGTATTGGTCAAAGGTCATTTGAGGTCAGCACGGGTCAAAGTCTGAAAACAGTGTTCACACAACATCTCAAGTACAAGTTGCAGGAAGTTTAAACTTGGTGTGTAGCTTGCTGTTAGTGAGTAGACGATCTGTAGTGTTTTCATGAATGTCTTAGGTCAACAGGAAAAAGTAAAAATCATGATATCTCAAGGATGGTCACCTGTGAAGTTCTTAATTTTGATGTGGATTTCTTGTAATTTAGTTCAGCGAACCCTATTGTTCGTGGTGGAGGTCAAAGGTCATTTGGGGTCAGCAGAGTGCAAAATGTGAATATATCAAAAGTGCTATATCTCCAGAGCCTGAACATAAAGAAGCTCATATATGCATGGTATGATAGCCTTGCAAGCGTACAACCAAAATTACCTCTATGATGAATGGCTTTCCTGTGTCACTAACTATCATAGGATTTGAACTTTCCTCTTTATAATAGCTGAGATGGTTTTCCATTCTCACTAATGACTGTTATCTGTCATCAACATTCAGAAGGGTAACACCATTGCAATGATCAAGTTATCTGGTATGATGTTCTGGTACTTGATTTCAGGACACATCTTCCTCAGTTGCTCTATCAATCAGGTGATTGCATATACAATCTAAAACTTATAAGGCAAGGTATCACTAAGCCTGCTGGCTTTCTGGTTAAGTTATTTATTCTATAATCATCAGGCTTATGAATCCTGGAAACAAGATAAGGATGAAAGACTCAAAGAAGAAAAGAGGAAGAAAGAAAACATTGAGAGAGAGAAGACCATGACGATGAGAGAAAAAGAGGAGGAAAAACAAAAAGATTCAGAGAGGGCCTTCAAGCGATGGTTAGTATAGACATTAGGAGTGTTACCTTGTCTGTCTGTCTGTCAGTCTATGTGAATATGTCATCTGTCAGTTTCTAACTTCAAAAATGAAAATATAGCAGACGGTGCAAAATTTACCTAAATGTCCATGACTTGATGTAACCTGTGATGAAACCCCCCGACCCCACCGCTGGGTATGTTACAATGAGTAAAGTATGCATCATTGATGGCAGACACTGTCTGTTATGTTCTTAGCTGGGTAGTTGGTTGATAACAGTACACAATGCTAGAAAACTTTGGAATATACTCATACAACACTGTCAGCTTATGAAAATGAACTGAAGTTTATAATCATTTCTACAATCTACTGAATTTTAATTACACTTTGTGACTATTTTTGGTCATTTTTCAGGAGCTCAGACAAGGAGGAGAGATTGAAGAAAGAGGCGAGACTAAAACGAGAAAAAGAGGAAGACCTGAAGTATGAGCAGGAATTAAAGGAAGCTGAGAAAGAAGAGGAAAGTGTGAAAGCCTACCAGAAATGGGAGGATGAATTGGAGAGAAGAAAAAACAGGGAGAAGAGGAGGCTTAAGAAGACTCAACCCATTAGTCCGTACCCATTCAGACCCAGCTCAAACACTGTACCATTTGGGAGGTGACCAGATGGTATGCACAGCATTGTAATTATGTGTGCAAGATGAAGAGACCTAACTTTGTGTATGTAATGTAATCGTAGATATTATGCAGGATGAAAAATATAAAATAAGTACTAATAAATTACTACTTAAAGATAAATAAGTTTGAAAAAGAGAAGAAAAAAGAATTAATATAAATTTTATAGTATTCAAATAACTTGACCATTATTTTTTAGTTGATGATGGTAACATCTAGCACTAAGGTGGGCTGCCTGCGGGCCACATACGGCCCACCAGTGATTTTTTGCGGCCTGTGAGATGTCTCAAGAAAGAGGAAAAAAAATCAATCTATTTTACATCATCATAAAAAATGAACTAGCTGCTTTGAATTTATTGGCACTAATGATGCTGTCAGGTAGGCCTGTTATCCACATTATTTATCAACTGTACTGACATTATGTTTTTGTGAATACAGATTAAGTACACACACGTATTGCTTGAAAGTCCTCGGAATCAAAGGTTTGAAATCAACAGCAGGTCGTTGGTTAGGTGTGGCCCAGTCAATTTTTCACCCCTTATATCTGGCCCATTCATTCAAAAAGGTTGCCGACCCCTGATCTAGCACATCTTGTAATGTGATAATGTCAAATATAATTAATACCATCTTCCAGGGTTAATGAAACATAATTTTGAAATTTTAAATGTTTTACCATGAATAATTTATTGTTAACAGTTTGTGTAGAGGTTGGGATGTTGATTCAAACTGGTATACATCCTGGCATATTGTTTGACAAATGTGCCGTTTTTACATAGCATTTTGTATGCGATACCAGTTATGTTATACTCTTGCTTTTAAACAGTATTTTTTGTCTGTATGATGAAGTTGGCTCGGTTACATTGTTGACATTTGTTCTTGTAATCATATAGCTGGCAAAGGACATCAGAAAATTTACTGTTAGAAAAGAGCCACTTATGAGGCTAGTGTCCTGGAAATTCTATTTTATAGCAAACTTCTTTGTATGTGAGTGTCAATATAAAACAATTCTAATGTACTGCATTAAGAATACAACCACTCAATTGCAGTGAGGGATAATTTTACACATTTCAATCCCATCTTGAAATCCATTATTTGTGGAACGATAACCCAGTGATATTGTTGGCCCAATATTATAGTCAGCAAGAGGGCTTGCAGTAGTAAACTTGCCCCCCTCCCCCCCCCCCCCCCCAAACAAAATGCTAGGAAGTGGCCACATATGAGGCTAGTATGGAAGGAGCGACTTCATCAATGATTTCTGATAATTTGTATTTGAGCAGTCATCAGTATGGTTCTAAGTACTTGAATGAAATGGCATCAAATTAAAGTGCATGAAGTTGGTAAATTTTAGAAAGGTCAGTCAGTATTTTATTTCATTTGTATCTCTGGAAATGTGTTGAAATATCCAGGCAGGTAATTCAGTCGTTTCATGAGGTCACAGATTTTGACGTCTAAAGGTATAGGATTTTTTCTACTTGATGATGGATTTCATACGCTACATATCACATTCATTTGTCTTTCTAGAATGTTTTCTTTCTAGAGTCATTTTCAAGGTTTTATATTTTGTCCCTTTTTTAATCTCCAGTGGCCTTTTATTTTCACAAAAAATACAAAAATTAATAAGCCACTCTTACTTTTGTAGAAACTTAAACATGTTAAGTATGACATCCATCTAAGTTTTCCTTCCTAAGAAATTTTAGTTTTCTACATTTGCCCTCTGCTGACCTAGAGGCACCTTTCACTCCAACCTAACATAATTGGGTTTCTTCTTCTTCTTCTTTATACATTGTATTTATATGCAAAGTATGAAAGCCATTTAAATTGTCATCCTTGCATATATCATCATTATCATATTCCAGACATTTTTCACTCTTCAGCTGACCTTAAATCTCTACTGCAAGATAAAGAGGACTGTTCTCCTTGGCCATAGTAATAGGCTTCTATACACACCATAAGACGATGTTAATAGCATGGTTCCACCCAAGTTGCCCTTCTTGAGGTATCACATTAACAAAACAGGCATTATTAAATACAAAGGAAGAGCATAGTGATTGTAATCAAAACTAAAACCAATTAAATGGCAGTTATTTAAGGTTATATTTAAGAGCAGCATTATGGAGTATTCTTAGGGCTTTCAGTCGGTCCTGATCACACCGGAATATGTGTGTCTGCCAATAAAGGTAATGTTATGTAATCATGATGTGTAAATTGAAGTAACACTATCTTTGTAGAGGTAACTTTTATCAGATCAAATTTAAACTTTAGACCAGTAGTGGTAGAGTTAAAAAACTTGCAACCATTTCTGTGTCGTTAGTACTACGTGTGTGTGACTATGCTAGTATTTCACCTTGTTGTTTCAGTAACGTGTTCAATTTTAAAATGTATTAAAAATTACCATACAAGTTCTTAGTGACAAAAAACTGCTACTTATGCCAAACTGGTACAAAGTAAATGGTACAAAAATGTACATTAATTACACTTTTCAGCATCTGTTTTCAACTTAGAATATGCAGTATTCATAACTTTGTGAGAATCTTCATGACGTTAAAACGGAGCAAGGCAGTGCTCAATGGGCTTCAAAGTAAGCCTTCTTTGTGCTTCACCTCATAGTCGAGAAAAGAATTGTGCTAAACAATTTTTCATCAAGATTTTTTCCGGTGGCATTAACCCATTTACAATGTGATTATTTTAATGTTTTGTTCATCTTTCCATTTCAGAAACTCAGAAATCAAACTGCATTTATCAAATGGTTGCTCGATAAATTCTGGAAGTGTTACTTGTAATGTTATCTTTGATATGATGAGTTGTCTGTGCTAAGTAATATATAACTGTTGGTTTGTTTATTAAGATTGTGCTGATGTAGGCCCTCTCATTAAAGTTATAGAATTTCAATTTATGCTTGAGTAAATAGTGTTGAAAGGAGAGACAATCTTGAACAAAACTGTTGTCTCGTACAAAACAAATTTGAAATTCCTCATCATCTCAACTCCATCCGTGGTACTGTTAATGTAAATAGATTTGTGCAATAAAAGCTGATCTTATCATATGTATACTCTTTTCTACAACCTTTCAAAATAACTTGAGAAAAAACTTCTTTTAATGGAAGCAGTATTCAGGTCCCAAAATCAACTGACAGTTGTCTGCATCTTATTCAACAATCATATTGTCCTCTTCGGGTCTTACTGAAATTATTTTGAGTGGAAATGAAGCAACTCAACAGCTATTGGTTGTTTTGGATTTCTGACTTAAAAGTTCAGGTATTGCTACAGTATTAGATTCTGGGCAGAATTTATCTTAAGTGTTTAAAATTTTCTACCAGATAAATGCTTTGTAGGTTTGAGGTCTGGATTGATCACCTCCCTCCCTCCATATCACCATATGAAGCTAAATAATCAAAGCTCTGAAAGATTTCATCAAGTGGCACTAGTTCCATCAAGCATAGTGGTTTTGCTCCTTAGGTATTGAATAGCATTTCATTGTACTTTCCACCATTGATCAACAATCCATTTGTACACCCTAAATTTTACTCTTCCTTATGTGGTCAACTTAAACACAAATGGCTGTATGTACTTTGTCCATATGCCATGAACCCTAAGCAGAGCTGCTGTCTTTCAGTTCAAGATCCAATAAGATACAAATAAAGAAATGTAGGTTTTACTTCTTTTTATATTCTGTGGTAATATTTCAAAACTTGCTCAATGAGGTTAAAACCTACACAATACACCAACTTGTTGAAATATGAGGAGAAATGTGTTCATAGGCATGGAACATTTAAAAACTAGCCTGACTACAAATCTGCACTTTAAAACATTAAAGGTCTTCCCAGTTTCTGTTTACAAATACTGTTTAAAGTTTCAAAGGTTATATATTAGCCACTGAGCATGTGCAAGCAGTTATCTGAAGATGGACATAATATACCCCCTCCCCACATTGTGAAAATGTCCTCCTTTCTTCAGATACAAATACTAATAATTATCTCTTCTTCACCTTGATTCTGGAAGAGATTGAACATTTTCTCTCATACTTCAAAAAGTTCAGTAGTAACTAACTTGAAAGCCACCTCCATATTTGATGATATAAAGTTGGAAGACTTGCAGATTTACACACTGAAAACCACACACAGTGCATTCTCAATGCAGTTTGCACAGTATGTACTAATAAGACAGTTGAGTTTTTATCAGCTGACCTGAACTACAAGTAGGTCATGTGCATCTGGGTATGGAACCATAAAATGGCTCACTATACCTTGGTATGAATGGAATGATCAACACAAGTGTATTAAGAACTCTTGTGATTGAGTGGCTGCATTTATAGCTCAGTAAACAAGAGTTTGGTCCTAAACGAAATAAAACCAACAATTTGGCATGTTCATGTAAAACATCTTAAACCGTTTCACAAAAGACGACAGTTCAGCAAACAACGAACAAGACATTCATGTTTATAAACTTGCTCATGGGATCTCAAAGGCCTCTCAATGATATGAAAGATTGATAAACATTTCGCCCAGACTAATTTCAACATCTGAAGTAAAACATACAGTGATAAATGAGGCATTCATTTATCCATAAAAATATTTCCGAAACTTCTTACATATTCCAAATTCCAACAACTGAAGGCAAACAAGTTTCTGGCCAAACTCATTTGAGCATTCAATGTTGAAACAGTAGCAGTATTACAGACTTCATTAGCAGTAATACAGCCTTCATGCCAGCATCCACATGAGATTGAGTTTGGAACCAGATTAATCCAAGAATCCTTGGTGATAATGGCTCAGTGTTTTAATTGTACCATTTCTTTATGAACCTTCAATTTGGGATTCTTCATCACTTTCTTGTTAAATTTGATGAAGAGCTTCTCTTCGCTTGTGATGCTAGCATCCTCTCCATGTGCGAAATACTCTGAGAGAACCTGCCAAGAGAAAGAGATGAATCACTAATTGGGTTTAAAACATTTCATCTTAAATTATATGATTGGGTGTGAAAAAGTATTGTTTCCTAACACGGAAGAAGAGTATTGTACAATGCACATCTCATTCCAAGAGTTCAACATTTAATTACTTACAATGTAGTCCAAACAATGTTTCTTGCAATATGCATCAAGATCTAGATTTCAGTTACATGAGTTATGGTATGGGGGAGGGGAGGGGGAGGGGAGGAATGGTGGGGGAGCGAAGGGAGAGCTGTGACACATAATCTTGGAGGCCATGTCTTTGGAGTTTTGAACCGAAAAATCCCTTTCACATGTCATGAGGTTTACCATCCTTAAGAGATCCGAAAGTGAACAATTGACACTTAAAAGTACCAAATATTACTTTCATTGTTTTTTCAAGTTTCACACTGTACCTTTTTCTTTAACTTTTTCAATCGGATTTCACCGCCAGCCTGCTGCAAGACTTCAGTGATAACAGCTTCCCATTTGAACTTTCCACCTGTTTGAATTATTCAAAAAAGAGAAAGATGGTTTGGTTAGGATAAGTACAATATTTTAGAAAAATTCCATAGTATTAAAGACTTAAAAAATGCCTTCATATGCCACAGCAACCATCAGTTAAATGAAAACAATGGTTTGATATGAATTTTTGGATGTGAAAATTATTGATTGTTCTGGTTTGACTTATCTGTACATGTGACGAACTTGACGTTTGTAGTTGAAACCATCACAGCTTATTTCAAGCTGCTTGTACACAAGGAAGGCCAAACAGGAAACACTAAAATGATTGAATTCAAGACATTCTAATAAACTCTGGGACAGTCCCCTTGATACTTGGGGAAGATTCTGTGTGTACTTTTAACCTAAGGACTGTACACAAAGTCCAGGTACTGTCCACCAGAAATAAAGGCATTTGCTCACTCTATTCTCTAAGAAAACTTAACTACCAAACTTGAATAACTCCTGCCTGGCTCAATTAAACATTTGATTTTTTGAGGGGACTCACCGCCTCTCCTTGATTGCTCTGTAACATCATCATCAGCTGCATCTTCTTCCTCCTCCTTCTCCTCTGCTGCTTCTTCCACACCACTTTCTTTCTCATCCTTCTTCCTCTTTTTACTCTTTTTACCTTTCAGACTTTCATCACTGTTCATCTTGTCTTTCCTTTTCCTACTTTTGCAGTCATTTTCTGTTTGATTTCCTTTGACTTCTTTAATCTTAAGTGACTCATCCTCATCACCATTAACCTCCCTATCTCTCTTTTTCTTTCCCTTCCTTTTCTTCTTTCCTTCCAATTCCTCTGAGATGCCATTTTGTTTAGATTGCTGCTGGAATGCATCGACGTTGTCTTCTACTGTCAGACCGTTTGCAGTCTGCTCGTCCTCTCCATGATTTCCATCATCGTCATCTTCTCTATTTTTCTTCTTCTTTTTCTTCTTCTTTCTCGGTTGCTCTTCAAGTCCATCCTCTCCATCTCCATTTACCTCATCTGATGGGTCTCCTTGACGCTTCCTCTTCCCGCCACCTTGAGCTCTTTTGTCTCTATGATTAATGTCCTCTACAGTCGTCTTATGTTCTTCGTCCCCTCTCTTGGCCGTGTCTGATTCCCCGTCATCGACTTTGGCTTCCCCGTTTAGTTCTCCGTTTTTTGTGGCGGATGGCTGAGTTGACTCTGCCCTCTGTTCAGATTCACAGCGTCAAAATTAAAATGGGACAAAAAAAGAAAAGAAAATTACATGAGGTCAGTGACACCATTAGATGCAACAAACTCTAAACCTCTTGAAGGAAAGATGACTCTATTAAGCAAAACTAACAAGGAAGACAACATTAATCGAGACAAAACACAGAAAAAGTAAACGCAAATTATTTTCTTACCTGAATTTCGAAAGTGACATCTATATAATACCTACATGAATGATTATGGATAAAGGATCATAATGATGATGTAATGTGCTAATTTTTTTAAACCAGGAAAAAAACAAGAACAAGTTGCAAATTTTGCACTGCTTTAATCTATCTTCAACTGAGTCAATGATAATAATATGGAATGCACAATGCAACATCTATAATCAAATCCTTTCCAAATATTGACAAATTGCCAACAAAACCTGCTAAAGGGTTGGAAACAGTCTATTAAACATACAGTAGAGCATATTATCACTTTCATCCACAACATTTTCTCACTTAGATGTTTGTGGCACAGAGGAAACCCAATGGCAATGTTTTCACAAGCGCTGATTGGAATGAGACTTATAGACAGGGTGTAAATATATCTGTAAGTTACTAACATGTCTGATAATTATGTCACTTGAGACATACTACTGTGTCAAGTTTGACTGATAACCTTTTCCTCACCCGAGCTGCTGCAAAAAAGAGTTTTATAGATAGAGTTCAAATATATCTGTAAGTTACTAAAATGTCTGATAATTATGTTACTTGAGACATACCACTGTGTCAAGTTTGACTGATAACCCTTTCCTCACCTGAGCTGCTGCAAAAAAGAGTTTTATAGATAGAGTTCAAATATATCTGTAAGTTACTAAAATGTCTGATAATTATGTCACTTGAGACATACTACTGTGTCAAGTTTGACTGATAACCCTTTCCTCACCTGAGCTGCTGCAAAAAAGAGTTTTATAGATAGAGTTCAAATATATCTGTAAGTTACTAAAATGTCTGATAATTATGTCACTTGAGACATACTACTGTGTCAAGTTTGACTGATAACCCTTTCCTCACCTGAGCTGCTGCAAAAAAGAGTTTTATAGATAGAGTTCAAATATATCTGTAAGTTACTAAAATGTCTGATAATTATGTCACTTGAGACATACTACTGTGTCAAGTTTGACTAATAACCCTTTCCTCACCTGAGCTGCTGCATACTTCTCGATCGTATCCCAGACTTGTTCGATCAACCAAGTCTCTCTTACATGCATGCTGTTCCTGACAAAGTTCTGAGAAAAAACAGCAAATCAGAAACAGTAAATATATCACATGCAAAATCAGTGAAAAGTCCAACTTTTAGTATTCTACTTACATATATGAGACAAGACAGCAGTAACTTGCCAAAATTATGAAAGAAAAATTTCTTACTGAAGCTGTAGGCATTGGTTTTAGCAATTTGTTTTAACAGGATTGGGCAATAAAGTTAACAACATTGCAGTTTATCAGCTTTCAAGATTTAGCTAAATGTTGACTTGTTGCACTTCATTACAAAAGTGATTCACCATGCACCAACAAATGTGTCTAATATGAAGCTCTTTGGGCTCTTTTCACACTTTGACCTCTACCGACCTTTAACACACACAAATATGACTGCATGTTTCTGTACTTGCCTACCTATGACACATAAATGTGGTAAGTAACATGACGTTGAATATAAATTATATAATTAAGATGAACTATTTGACATTAATTCAAAATTGGCATAGCAGATTAAATTTTCATATTTATAAGATATGACAATAATACTTACAATAGCAATTTTTTAATGATATTATAGCATAATTACATAAGAATACTTCGATACTGTATACAAGCAGAAGTTCTTCTATTTTTACTATACTAAAACTATATTACATCTCTTTATGAAGTGCAATTGTCAAATATAAGAAATATGAACAAATTTTTACTTTAGTTCACTTGAATTTATTGTAGGGCAAGCTTACCATAAATTTTGCTTTCTTTCTTGGGACATTAGCTTGTCCACAGTTAATGATGTTCTTCATAGTGTTCCTTACTTTGGGATTCAATGAAGCGTTCATACTGGCTTCACGTACAGTCTGTGGAGGGACAAAATATTTATTGATACATTTACTGCAAAGTACGTTTGCAGGCATTAACTGACCTTGATCATGAAAATGGCATGCTAAAAAAAAATGGAAGCTAAAGAACAAATTCTAAACAGAGACATCTATATCCATTTCCAAAGCAGACAAAATACAACACTGACTGATATACCAAATCCAATCATCTATAAAAAAAAAAAATAAAAAATAAAAGTTTTTTAAAAATATGAAATAAATCCAGAGGCAAATCGTAGAAGAATATTTTTGAAAAGCAGCAGTGTGGTTCTCCTTGAATTTAATGTGGTTTTCATTCAACTTATTATTGATGTGTAAATGTTGATTGCTTTAATTTAATGTTTTTTAAATTCTATTCTCAGTAATATCAGAACTGCTGGCTAGGCCTTTGTCTCCTTTCCCAATGGCTTGTATATACTAATTATTTAATAATTAATATATAACACTAATTTGTTCTTTGGTGCTCAAATGTAGTTTCTTGCATAGTTCAGTATTATACAGAAAGTGGGCCTTTTTACTGTACCTCTATCCAACTGTTCTGCTTGACTGCACCCTTGTGTGGTGTAGCTTTGAAGTTTTTGCCTCCATACTTTTGGTCTTCTGAGATGCAGGAGGTGTGCTCCTTGTATGCATCTCCACTTTGTGGGGGTAAAATAGAAATATACTCTTAAACAATGAAAAGTTATCATAGGCATTTGATATCAGGCAATAAGTTAGTGCTCATTATTTGTGCAGCAGTTTTGAAGGTGTTAATGAATTTTCGTTTCTTATGAAATACTAAGAATGACCATGTTGTTAATCTGTCACCAGATAAGGTACTTCATGCCTGGATACTAGTGTATAGTTTACCATGAAAAGAATATTTTAATAGTGCTAAAATACTTTAGTTACAGTATTGTACATCCCCATAACAGATAAATCCTACTTGTTCTTGTACCATCAATTAGAAATATATCCATATTATTGCCACCAGTCCGAATATACAGTTCATTTCTAACAATTCAGTTCTAGCACAGTTAATGAACAAATTAGTTACAATATCAGCTATATTCAAACCCCCAAAAATATGTCTTAGAGAGCAAAAAAAAAAAATAGAAAAAATACTTACTGGAAGTCTTTTCCACAGTCAAGACAAGATAGGACCTCACAGGCTCTACATTTGGTAAGATAGTGCTTCTCTACATTAGCTTTCTTTAGAGATTCACCACAAGCATTGCATGTGAAAAACACCATTGCAGTACCTTGGTGTGAATTTCAGACAGGAAATAAAGGCCAAACCACTGTTTCTTCTTTTACAGCTTATCTGGATAACAAGGGAACAATTTAATATGAAAAGTGAGAGAGATCTGCAAGCCACCCTTTTGACATGTATGGGTATTGAGTAAATGAGTCAAATAGCTGAAACTGTTCTTTATTTCAAGTCCAAGAGAAATAAATTCTGGAGGCAAAATTGCAGAATACCCGGCAAGAATAATCTTTAAGATTTTTTTGTCAAGAATCTGCAAATCTAGCTATATCAAATAGCTTTGAAAATGCCACGTATTCTGCACTTATTTCTTTCTGGAAATAATTAATAGGCCTGCCAAAAACAGGTTGTCAGGCAATTAGTAAACATTCACAGGCTTACCATCGTACCTGTAATCAAACAATGAATCTGACAAAGGGCTATAAATATAATTACTTTCAGAAACACTTTTAAAATCTAAAATTTAATAATTTACTTGTTATCTTCAAATTACTTTCTGATGAAACCAACAATGGCTAACACTCATTAATCTTAAGAGTTTGAGGTGGAAATCATTTGCGCCGGACTGAACTTAGCCTACACTAGTCTTCAGTAACCTAGGACTACTGTAGCAACTAGCATATCACTAGTAGTAATAGTAATACCATAGTAATACCATAGGCTTAACCTTCGAAAATTGGAGTTTCGACACAGCATTCAGTATAGATGAAATAGGTCTCCAAGCAACCAGTAGATCTCGGTGTAGGACCCTGTAGTTCATTAAGTAATATTTTCCAACACAGCTACCTTATTAAACCAATCGTGAATTGATATTACTGGTCCAGACAATACCGCCGAAACCCTGCTATTTCTCAGTTTCACGTCTGCACTTTGCAGTCAAACAGCACTGCATTCTCGTAAAACTGGTTTAGCCTTATAGTAATAGGCCTACGGATACCGCGGCTAGTGCCACACATAGCCTAAAATATGAATTTGATTATTAGCCTTTAAAGTGATGAAAGAATAAGAATCATACATGAAAAAAAACCGGAATTAGGCTGATCTTATTTCAAAAGACGCAGCCGCATTTTCGATCTTCTTTAAAGAAATGCGGCCAGACTATGTAACTTTCAACAGCATCTGTAATTTTGCACATGTGTGCATGTGATCATGGCAAGAGGGATTGAAATTATATTATACGTGTGTGTACTGGTGTTGCCAGATGCAACGAGGTAAATGAATCTTATTAATACAGCTCTAGGGCAAGCTTTGTCTCATATGGCCTAACGTTATTAATACACGCTATAAGTTAATGTAGAAATGGGAAATGTTTAGTTCAGTGCAACCACGGAATTCTTCATGGAACAGAGCCTAATGCTGCTCGACGGGAATATAGCTATCACGTTAGGCTACAGGCACGGTTATTGCTAGGTAACGGGTGTCGTCTGCTGCTCTAAGCACGCAAACACATTTACGTACTAGTTGGGTGAAATAATCATGCGTAATAGGGAGAGTAGTATATTAGTACCACCCTGGAACACGTCACATGACCCTCCATACATGGTACGCGCGTACGCCCGTATTTACTGTGTGATAGTTTCTCCAGATTCATTTACCTCGTTGGCCAGATGGTAAATCTCTATTAATCGTTCCGACAGGCCGGTTCCCCTTGAATTTGACCCAATGTATTGCAATTGCATCTAAATGGCAACTCCCGGGTGGGACTTTGCAATATAGTGAAATATTGTCATGAGATATTATTGAGTGTATTTAATTTATGTTGTATGCTCCTTCAATTCACTCTAAGCAGCTCTGAAGAATATAGTCCACGAGAGGCATCCGCGGCGAAGCGTTCATGTATGTTTGTCAGTTCTGACGATCAATGATAAAGAAAAGTTTAATAAATTGTCTTCATGAACTACATATAATCCTTCAAGGTATATGACATCTTAGGAAGCAGTGTTCATTTCCTGACGGCACGCATTATCAGGGGCGTCGGAAGCTATTTGGGATTGGTACGGCAGATCAGAGTGTGGCCATCTATCATAATTATCGGGGAGACGTTTGGTAGGTCAAACTACGCTACGCGCCACCATGGTTGGCGGGTATCGTAATGGAGAAAATTTTGAAAAAATGTCTCCCAGATTGCAGGAAATGGCACTTCCCGAGCTTGAAAACAAGACCCCTGCCACCCGACTAATCTTCTGAAACACATTTTGAAGTATGTTTCATTTTGGTTCTTTATTTTTTGCCATTTTTGTTTTTTAGTCCTACTTTTTTTTTTTTTTTTGCTCCGTGAATATTGGTCCGGCGTTCGCCTGACCTGCCGTACCGGCTCCGACGCCCCAAATTATAGGTGTTGCTTACTCTTGCATTTCTTGGCTGCAAAATTGGTGATTGGTCCTTTGGAGCAACTTGCGGTACTAATTAATATTATGGAGGTGTGCTGTTGTTCGACCAATCAACGATTCGGATAAAATCCTATCATAGTAGCACGGTTTCCCCCATATCTTAGGCAAATTTTTGTTGATGCGCGCGTTCGTCAGATCTGTATTGATAATCGAAATGGAAGGGTCTTTCAATGATTTTTATTTTAGTGCCGACAGTTTCATTTAATATGTGTGATTCAAGAAGAGACAATAAATCGTCAAAAAATCGATTGCAACTATTCATCATTTATTTGAATTGTTCGACTATATGCCTAGAATCTAGGTTTTGCTGGCCTAACCCCCCCCCCCCCCCCCCCCCATCGGGCAAGATCCGCTAATCCCGTAATCCCATGGCAATATACAGCCAAAATAATTTATATTATAGTGCCATATTTTGAAAACTGAATAATCTATTTTCTAAATTGTCCAAGTTTTTGATTGATTCACGATACTAGCTAGAGCCGAAAATTAAATTGATGGTAATCAAATAACGAAAAGGCATTAATCTCTATTTTCCATTTGCAAGTTTGAAGTTGAATTTCTACTATTATCACATAATACAGAAAGTCATTTGCATAAGGAAGTCTAAGCATAAATAATACATCGTTTAATACGTTTACGGATATTTAACATAGTAGCAAGTGATTTTGTCTCTCGTATAGATTCCAAAATGCAGAGAGAGTAATTTGTAGAGGAACCAGAATAAGCATAAGCTTTCTAGTTGGCAAATAAAAACTTCCTTTACGACAATAAATTCTACAAACATTCCATCTACAAACATTCCAGTCGGATATAGGCTAGAAGTAGGCTACACCAAAACAAGTCATGATTTAGGTAAGAAAATTAGAAAACTGCAATAGCTACTGAAGAAATTGTGGTATTGACACCCTGTGAAAACGTTGTCATTTTGTGCAAAGCCATTGAATAATTTTGTAATCCTGTACCCATGTCTAATTTTCATATGCATCACTGTTAGGCCTATACTCTACGATATAATGCTGTAGAATTAATTAAGCTTGCTTGAACTCATTCATTGTGATATTAAAACATTAAAAACCGTGACCAAAGTTATAAGTTAATATTTAAATTTAGAAATAATCCTGTAGGTTAAATTTGGTCAAACTGTCTACCAAAACTCAAAAATGGGCTTTAGTTAGATCTGGACATATGGACACAAATAAAAACAACAATTCAAATATCTCCTCCCCCCAATACCTCCCTTCCCCCAATACCCCCCATGTGACTGGTACGATTTCCTGTATGACATATTGCCATCCAAATGTACCACGTTTTATGAATACATATATATGTGCATTTAGCATCAAGTCTTGATCATAAAGATATCTAGACTATTGTAATAACATCAAAGACATTCAAAGATTGCATCTTGTCATGTTGTAAAGCATATACATACAAATATACATATGTTATAAAGATACTCAGTGAAATAATTAAGGCGAGAGGATGTCCACGATCTTGAAATGAATCCAGGGAAACCTGTCTCTTTTTCATTTTTTCTTATTGAAAGTATATGTTAATTAGTACTGACCAAACTTTAGATGTTGTACCTTCTACCATGTGGCATTGCTAAACTGTGGTGACTTCATTTTGTTTCCTTGTTTATGTATCTTGCTCAATGGGAATAATTCTTACAAACTTGGGATACTAAATCTTTTTTACTATCCTCTTATTTCTGTAACTTCATTCTATATCAAATACAAGAAGAAAACAGATATGGGTTTCCTATAAATGTGTGCATTAAAACAGCATATTTACATCAATCTGTAGAGAATACAATAAAAAACCAGAAAAAAGATTGCATGTATAATACTACTGAGAATCTTCATTAGTGACATTTTATACGGCCTACGCATAAAAGGTCAACAGTATTAGCCCCAAATTTTAGCTTGCTAAAAGTTGCTAAAACTTTTCCATAATTACATTCCTGGTAGTTATGACTCTCCAATTTTTTGCAGAAAATTAAGAGTGTGTTCATATTAAAATTTGTAAATGTCTCAACAGTATAGTCAAATGTTTGTTTTCTTGGAGCATGAGTGACCATTATTTGACTTTTCTAGCATATTTTGGGCCAATACTGATGACCTTATAAATATGACAAGAGATTCTGGATTTTGTACCTCTTTTTTTTACACAAAAGTGCATGATATGTACAAGATGAAAGGAACTCTTCCTGTTATCTGTTGCTTGTCACTCAGTTGTACCCATGTTTTTAGGCAAAATGCAACACATTATTTTTCACTACGTTTAGGATTCTATTTATTATCGTTTAGTATTGGGTGTTTATTACCATCTGTTTTAGGCTTTAACAATAATTGTCTTACTGTAGTATAGTTTCTCATACTTATTTATATTTAAACATTGACTATGATTTAATCTTTTGTGCATTTTTTTTTTGGAACTATTTTACTATTTACATACTTCTGAATTTGTTTTGGACTATATGCTTTCAGGTTTTTTATTTATTTTATTTTTTACATATATATTTTTATTATCGTTTAGTACGGGTGTTTTTAAATTGTTGCTTTAGGCTTTTACATTATTGGTTCTATATATTTAATATTTAGGTTTTTTTTACTATTCGTTTTTAGGTTTTACATTTGTAAAGCGCTTTGAGCAGCTTTGCTGATTATGCGCTATAAAAATATTACTTATTATTATTATATGCACAATAACAATGGGAAAAAGAAGTTGTTGCTGTTATTTCGGACCTTTCTATTTTGTTCTCCCCTTCCAAAATGTAAGCCTTTTCTCACATCTGAAAAAATGACCATGCATGAGACAGTAAAAAGCTAGACAGCTTAAATCTGAAGGAGTAGCATAAAGAGAGACACAGACAGAAAGAGGCAGAGAGGGGAGGAGAAGGGGAGGGGGTCAAATTCCCATTTCTAGATACACTGCATCAATATTTCAGTAATATATAATCCTTTAACTTTGACGGAACTGGCAGTTCATGTATTCTATTCAGCCTTAAAGGAGTAACAAACTCTCTTATCTTAATTCTACAGCACTGCTGAAGAGAGGGCGCTATCCTTGATAATCCCTTCAGCCAATTTATTTTCCTTTCAGCGTCGGACACTTTGAACTGCTCGTCTGAAATTCCATCGGGTCTGTCGGGTATGTCGACCCGTAATTCGCTGCGAATCAAGAGTTCCAGCAAGTCGGTTCCTGATTGGTTGTAGATCTCTTGTTGCATGAGAGTTCTACCTTTATAACAGACAGAAGTGTCAGCTCCGTACTGTATCAATAGAGATGCACTGTTGACGTCTCTTATAGGGGTGTTGGGGTCTGCATTTGTGACAAACTCCGTCGACAAATGATATTCCATTGTGTGCAGTTCATGGGAGTGAGAAACCTCTGGGGGGGAGAAAGCTACCAAATGAAGAGCTCGTAATCCTGATAAAAAATGAAAAGAAAAAGGTTGGATCGAAATGGCTTGTAATAATGAGACTGAATAAACTGACTGATTTCATTGGTCAGTATAAGGGCTACTGGAGATACAATAATATGGATTTTAAGTGTGACAATAGCCTCCCCTCCACCCCCCCCCCTCACAAATCTTACGAGTTTGAGGTGGAAATCATTTGAGCCGGACTGAACTTAGCCTACACTAGTCTTCAGTAACTAGCTATGACTACTGTAGCAACTAACATATCACTAGTAGTAATAGTAATACCATAGGCTTAACCTTTGAAAATTGGAGTTTCGACACAGCATTCAGTATAATAATAATAATGTTGGATTTATGTAGCGCTTTATACCAGCGATAGGTCTCAAAGCCTATCACAGCATTACCTAAAAACTAGAAACTTGAAAGCAAGAACTATCTGTCGTTGGTTGGGTATCATAACAGATTGTTCACACCTGACGAAGGATATGTTTCCACTCAAAACAAGTACAGTACTCACAGTTAACCTAGGACTGCAAGCAAGCTTGAGCAGTTTTGTCTTTACAGTCTGTGAAATATTTTACCAGTAAAAAACACTGTGGCTAAAAAGGTTGACTCTGCAGTTGACTTTTTGAGGCCCAGGATTGAGAATACTTTGTCCTTACCAGCCCCTTTCCTACCAGCTCTGTTCCTAATGCCTGCCAGTTCATCTCCGATGGCTGCATTGACATCAATACCCCGCCCATTCTCTATCAGCACCCGAATCATATCAGCATGAGGGACGCAGTTCTGGACCACAGCAAAGTGAAGGGGAGTGTAACCAGCGGCGTTCCTCTTGTTTGGATCCATTCCATACTTCAACAGTTCCCTGGTTGCTTGCACCAATCCGTGGCGTACACAGTGGTGGAGCGTGGTATCAGCTGCTCAGTAGAACAAATCAGATGAAATAACAGTTTGCCTTGGTTGTATAACTTTGTTTCATTCTGAACAAGCCAAATGAAAAAAATGCTCTTGCAATTGGATATCCTTTTAATTTAATTTGATTTAATTTAGTGATCTGGTGGTTTGTGATAACAAGTCGTTAGCTTATCCTAATACAGTGAGCTATACACCGTTTAGTTCAATAAAGAAATTTTGTATACCACTACTTTTGAGTGTTGCTTTAATTGCACACCTTTGAAGACTTTCAGCTGATATTATTTCCCTTTATCTCCCAATAAAGAAGAGTCAGCTTTGAAAACTAACCCTTGAGATGCATTTCTATGGGCAACCTTATAAAAATCAATTACTATAGTTCTTCAATTCACACCTTCCCTTGCCCCCCCCCCTGCCCTCCCTCCCCTCAACATTCATACTCCTCCTCTAACCAACACTGGTAAAATTCATAAAAGAGCTTCTAAACGTTCTTCAGTTGAAAGAAATAATAGAGTATTCATTTTGTGTCCATGTTACCACACTTTTTACCTGAAACTTGAGAGGCAACATGGCTAAGGCAGCCCTCCTTTCCGAAGTTTATCAAAGTTAATATAGATTCTTCGTGTCCATTTTGACAAGCAATATTCAGTGCTGTAAGGCCAAGTACATTTGCTTGATTGATGTCAGCTTTGCCATCTTCCAGAAGTCTCTTTATACATCCTGGGTGGTTTTGTCTGGCAGCTAAATGGAGCGAAGTTGTGCCCGCTCTGTGAGGCTCTATGCATGGGGAATCAAATGTCGAGACAATGTTTGATGTGTACATCTTCCAGTGCAGGGTTGATAATTTATTTAAGGAGTGCCGGATGGAATGAGAGATAAATATTTTTTTTTTTCAGATAAATAAAAGTATTCTAGAGGTCGGTTTAATGAAAACCATTTTTTTAAAGTATTTAGTGATAACTTCAAAGTAAAATTATCTTGAAGGATAATATCTACTCTATATTTCAGATAAGTATGTTTGAGGCACAGCTGACAAAGTTTCTTGAAAGAAAATATTTCACACCAGTGAGGCAAACATGTTATTTTCCTAGATTATGGGTTATTAAGAGTGTGAAAGGTGTGGGAGAGGCAATGAGAGGGATGGGAGGTGGAGAAAGGGAAGAGGGAGATACTGTTTGCATTTATAAGTCAATATGCAGTTCATTTTAATGTAAGCGGGGGGGATAATATGCCTTTCAAGTTCCTCAGTATGCCACCCAAAATATGAAAGCCAAGCAAACTGATTTCTTGTCAGGCTTCAATAAGCATTTTACTTCTACAATGAAATCACATGTAACCTCCAAATTTAAGCCATATCTAGGCAAGTCAGAAAATATATCAAAGTTCTCTGAAAAACCTAAGCAAAGTTAAACATCCTCAAAGTTAGGGGTGATACTGATAAGTGATAACGTTGAATAAAAGATGTGGTAATGAGCATGTAACATCGCAAGAAAAGGAAAGTAAATGTCCAATGTGACTTACTCTGATGAACTCCAATACGATTATAATTTAATGTAGCCGCTCTGACATTGGAGCCTGCACGTATCAGCAGTTCTATACAGTGTTCGTGACCAGAGAGGGCAGCACAATGGAGTGGTGTTACATTATATCTATCACCTTTGTTTGGTTCAGCTGAAATGACAATGAAGCAACAACAGAAAACTAATGTAGTGTGAGTAAATTCCTGAGAAATAAAAATGTTAAGGAAAGTCTACTATTTGCAGTTTATCTACAAATTAAAAGCTTCAGACTATAAAGGATAAATAAATGCTTCCTGATCGAATCAAAAATAGCAGTGGATTTCAAGTGTTTTGTACATAAGCCAAGTAAAACAAGCTTAGACCTACTCCTTTTTTAAGAGTAAGAAAAAATCAAGTTGATGGTACGTCTGCTGTGAATTTTCAGGCAAATATGCATATTCCAAAATTAAATGAAATTGTGAATTGCATCCTTTTAAGTTTTTAACACTTGTAACAATAATTTCAAAATTTATGCAAAATACACTGGGTTTATTTTCTCTCATTCACATATCTGTCAGCAAAACAGAACGTTTATAAATTTTCAAGATACAGACGTATCAAAACTAATGAAGAAGGGGAAATTAATACAAGTCTTTCAAGGAATGGTATTAGTGGACTACACGTTCATAATAATTCAGACAACACGCTATTGAAAAGTTTCGCAAAACTACTACTAATGACATCGACGATTCATGATGGCCAAAAACAAAAACCGATCTTGTTATTATAAACGTCCATAATTGACAATTATTACCGTCATTTCCCAAAAGCAGTTTAACAATTTTATGGTGACCATTCATTGATGCACTCATCAATGGCGTCATGAAATTTTCTCCATCCAATAGCTGGCTTTGAATCCAGGCATCACCTTCAACTGATGCACCTTTCTGCAATAAATCAATCACTTGGTCGATGTCACCATTACTACAGGCTTCTGTTAAATGTTCATCTAGGAAAGTCTGCAACTCCTCGTCGTTTAAAAATTCAGGTAGACGTGATCCGTAAGTATTCTTCCGTGACATCTTGCTCAACGATCGTGTAGCAAGAGTTCTGCATCAATCACTCAGTCTCCATGTTCTGTACTAGCTTGTTACATATCGCCTGTGATCGCCGTTTACTTGCACTGTGTCAAGTTGTTTGTTAGTGCACAAAAATTGATGTATCATAATAGTACTGTGAGGGGATTTCCCTGATCAGGTGATCGGTTACTATGACTATTCCCACTGCAGACCAGCACATATTAACGCACCCCTGGCGGTTTCGTAGAGTCGATTTTTACTTCAAGTCCATCAATTTTGAAATTGTAAAACTGATTCTTTACTTGTAGTTCTACGGAGATCCAACCATTTCATAAATACTGAAAATATTCCAAACTGAGATGAAACCTGTCCAATATGAACATGTCCAAACTGATATGAGTATATTCAAACTGATATGGTCATGAAATTAAAAATATACTGAAGCTGGTGTTAGTATGTAGTATATCATAATGTAAATAGTATCATACTAGATAGGCCTTTAAAGGCACTGAAGACTCGCCCCAAACCGCGTGCGGCCATCTGAAAAAAAGTTAACTTTCTGTTGCTTGCAAGTGACGTTTTGTTCGTGTCGCTACAAAATGCAGACAGTAATGAAACGTGATACCTTGTTATCTTTAGCTGGACCTGAGATGTACATCGCTGTATCGTTTGTATACTGTGCTGTGGGTATTGACCGCAGCTATATGTACTGATTGTACACTAGTGTGTAATTACCGACGGTATTTTCTGGAATCGATGGTGGTGTCTAACACTTCTGTTACACCTCATTCGAAGCTAGGTCAAATTACCGGCATAAGATGTTTCTTTTTGTGCGAGTCTTCACACCCTTTAAACATCAAACCAGAAATAATTATGTTCAACGTGGTAACTCATTTAAGCGGTACTCGAACAAAGTACAACTACGCCACCGCACAAGAACTATAATCACGTTAGTCAGTCATTATCATATCTTCCATTTTCCCAGCGTCCCTTTCTCAGAAAAAAAAACACGCCGTGGTCTCCGCTCTTGCCAATTTTGTTTGGCCTAAGGTTCTGACGGAACCAAATACGCAAACGATGGAATTATGCAGAGAGCCAACCGTTTCATACATAAATACCGAAAATATTCCCAAACTGAGATGAACATGTCCAAACTGATATGTACAGATGCGTAGAATGGACTTCACAATGGTGACGACTAGCTTGCAAAACGTCCCCTCTCCTCTGAGAAAATTTTGTTCCGGTAAGGGGACCGACATGCAATTTGATGCTGTCACATGTGAAGAAATTTATGTATAATTAACGCTTGCATTGCTATGACTATTTATGACACCATAAAGGCTTTCTCCTCTGTTACGAATTCGAATTTTTGGCTCTACGCCACTGCACGTTTACCGTATGCCTATTTTAGTTGAAATTTAGGATAAAACTTGGGTGTGGTTTTAAGAATGGATAGCTGGTACTTGGTAAGGTAACGTAGTTAAGGCATGGAATGGAAACTAAAGGTCCACATACATTGTTCAACGATTTCGGCGTTTCAGCAAAATTGAGGGATTTTATCAAACAACATACAAAGATAGTGTGGGTAAGATTTCGAAACTACGTTTCTAGTTTTACATATGGTAAAGTGAAATTAAGAGTGGTGTATCTTGATGACCGGATATCAAAATTCAGTAAAAATTCTGCATTTGTGAATGTATAACACTGTTACAATAGTTAGATAGCAGTGTAACGCGTCATAAATGAACACCTTGACCATTTTAGTAGATGCAACAATTTTGAGGTTTCTATTGAATACCCAACAAACAGGCCTAGCTTGGAACACGATAGAGGTGAAGTTTTGTTATGTGCTACCTCAATCATGGCGACTCCCTCAAAATTTTCGTGCGCTCGCAATATCTGCAAATTGTGTCTGAAATTTCCACTTTCGAAGAATTCATCTAGGTGAGAACCATTCAGAACAGCTGTGTATATGATAGAGCGTGTTGCTCTTCCATTTTTAAGAATGAAGACGACAACCCAGTACATTGTACTCGAACTAAAAAGAGTCACTTCACAATACAGCTCTGTACGTTAGGTGCACGAGAGTCGTAAAGTGTAATTTAGATATTATAACGTTCAACGAATATGATACATAGGCTAGGCCTCAGCAAGATAATAGCTTCTGCGTTTGCACGCTGTAAACTTGGATCTAATCAGTGACGGATCCAAGTAAAACATTTTTGGTGTCGAAAGAATAAAAATGTGTTGTTTGCTGTGTCTATAAGTATAAAGAGGTACATCTGTTCCTAATCCAAGTAGGTTAATGTGCAAATACCTTGACTTCAGCTTTACTAATTTGTTCATTTATGGTACACATCCACATTTTAGGGGTACTTCTGTAAGGTACCCTAGGGCCAGCTAACATTACCAGCATACTGTACAATAGTACTGTAGTATATTAGGGTTATAGCAATGCTTAATGGAAAAGAGTATGAATGTCGTTGAGTGTCAATTTAAACAAGGCCACTGAATAAGTAAAATAGATTAGTGCAGTCTGTACATAAGGTAGACTTAAAGGAAAAGTATCATGTAGTTTTGCTGAAGTCTTTTCATTTGATACTGTCATCACTCTTGTGTCCAGGTTTTATGTTCATGCAACCTCAGGGATCCAAAACACCGTTCAGAAGACCGACGAACTGGAGTCATCATTTAATAAACTTGTCATTCCAAAAAGGAAGAAGAGGTTTGTAGTGGCAACCTGCTAAGTTTAGAAACATGAACACTATAGTTAGCCTATCAATCATTTAAATTTGCTGCAGATATTTTTCAAAAGCTTTTGCATTTATCATTGAATTAGTCATAAGTTGTGTACATATCATACTGCATGGACAGTTGAAAGATGGATAAGGTACCCTAAACTCACACCAGGATCACTGAAATAAGTCATGAACATCACAGGTTTGCTAACAAAGCAATAAAGTATTACTTTCAATAGATGGGACACATAAGTTTTAGTTATGGATTTAATAGCACTTGAGTAACTTGTTTAATGTGCATCTGAGACTAACAAGGTTAATTATTCTGAAAAGTCCACTAAATTGATGCAAAGGTATTAAACCCACCGTGTCATATGCATCATCACATATTTTTATGAGTTTATTGTTTACCAGAAATAAATTGATATTAATTGATCTTTATTGATGCAACATTCGTATTTACTTTCTCCATACAACAGGGATGACCTGGCTGTGCTTAGAGCTTTATCTGAAACTGTTGGAAAGGTTTGAAGAACTTTTTAGTTTTTGACTTAGGAAACCTTTCATGATATTAAGGCTTCTTTTTTTAAGTCATATTATTTGTGATAGGATTTCAAAGGTCATTTACAATGGCTGACCATTAGTTACTAAATTACAGTTTTTCCATTTTAGTCAGATTCACTCATATAATTAGTGAATTTAGTGCAAGGATCTATACTCTGTATTTGCATTTTCTCTCACTCGATAATGTACTGTAAGAAGTTCAGTAGCTGTTAAAAAGCCTTATGGATATAGCAATAACTGCTCACAAAGGGTGTAATGGACTAAGGTATCTTTGCTCTGACATTGTTGCAGTTCCATGCAAAAGGTTGATGTTTCTTTGGAGAAAGAAACAGCTGTTCTGATAGTAATACAGTAAGTTAAATTAAAGTGTATTCAATTAAGATAGAATATTACATTGCAAACAAAACAATCTGAGAATTTGAAGAGAAGCGACACTGATGCATTAATCAAAAGTCTTTTGACTAGCAGTAAGGTACCATGTCAAGGTAGGATGGTGTTAAGGGGGCTGCAGGGGGTCTGCAAAGGACAATCTTTTGTGCTCTGCAGCTTCACACAATAGACATATCAGGTCTGCAGAGATATTGATTTGACATCGATCCATCCAAAAACTGAGCAGGTATTTGAAGCTTTTTGACAAGGTGCTAACTTTGACTGTCAAAAATAAGTGGAAAGTAAAGTAAACACAAATGACTTTGTTGTTGTTAGTAGTCTGCAATTCAGTGCTCTACCTGGTTTCTTATCTTCTGTAGGATTCTACAGCATCACCTTATGGTTACCATGACGATCCTTTCCTGCTGCCTAAAACGCCCATGGAAAGAGTAAGGATATATGCATTTCATTTCAGACAGTAATAAAATCTCTTGACGGTGCTTTTGTCATTTCAGTTTGAATTACATTGTATTTACATTGTTTGTGAGATTAATATTTATAACTTCAGATCTGGTGCCAGTTCATGTAAGTACCCTTGGAATTTGGAAATTATGTTTTCACACAAAGGGGAAGCAGGAACACTTCAACTTATACTCCTCCACTTTTCTGTAGTGGAATAAAAAATGAAGGAAGAAAAGCAATATGGTAACTCAATAACTTAACAGCAAATGTTTTTTGACCAATGGAAATTACACATATGTATTGCTTTGAATAATCTCCTCTTTTTTATCCAAACAAGGTCAAGAAATAGTTTTCCTTTCTTTTCCTTGCCTTTGGGTGCCTTGCCTTTACTTTCCAATTTTATTTTCTTTGGAAGTTGTAGTACAACATCCATAAGATACCACACTTTCCATAGAAAATAAAAGATGCTGTATTCATGGGAATTGTCTTAAGAGAATAGGACTATGCTTAAAAAGTTTCTTGGAAAATCCTGATTGTCATCTGGTTTTCAACTAGATATTTGCATTATGATGTTTCCCCTCACTCATTTCCATAAAGCTTCATCAGTGAATATTCTCTTACAATTTGTTTTTTGGCAATGCAGAAAAGGTATTTGCTGGCTGCAGAATCTGGTAGAAAGGCAGCTCAACTTGTAATCAGGACAAAACCAGATGTGTTTCTTGCCCATCAGAACGATGAACCAAAAATTGAGGTACATATATCACTATAATACAGTATTCTGTGATATGAATGGATATTTAAGAGGATAATCTGTATTTGTTTTCTTGCTTTGGAAGAGCGTTGTGGTCAAGTGGTTAAGGCAGTGGACTTGTGATCTTAGGATTGCAGGTTCGAGTCCTGGCCAGATCATTGCGTTGTTGTCCTTGGGCAAGGCACTTTATCTCCATTGCCTCTCTTCACCCAGGTGTATAAATGGGGACTTGTGAGGTAACTTGTAAATATAGTTGTGTGCGCTGGTTTGTGGCAGCACCCTATGGGAAGTCACCCGGGGGACATGTGGATGTGGTGCACTGAGGTGCCCCAGGAGAGAGAGATTGAATTGAGCACACTTTTGGTGTGTGGGTGTGACAAGTTACCAATGACCAGGGGTTAAGTTGTAAAGTCATTAGGCTCATACAAGACTGTAAACCTTCAACTTTAACTTTTCTACTTTTCTTTGTTTATTTTGTAAATATAAGTGATATCTTACACCAGTTAAGGATGAAATCTGTACCAGATTTTGATCAGTTATTTCCCTTATGACACTAAGACTACCTGTGAAACTGAAACCACAAGCATATCCTTTTAAAATAATTTCATTCGGTATCAGCATAGAATGTCACTTAATGATGATTTGTTGGAATATTATATCATTTGCTGTTACTTTAATTTTGCTCAATTTTCAATAAAGTGTAATAATTACAAACAGTTGGTGTTAACCTTGTCTTACAGGCATATTATCCACCCAACAAGACATACATCTTCACAGATCCCTCGGAAGATGGCATAATGGAACGCCTCGATCAACTAGATTTTAAATCTGCTTGTGATATGCACAAAGAGCTCATAGATTCAGGTAGGGTCATTTCATCACAAACTCCTAAAAAATGTTTCCCTTTCTTAAAAAAACAAAACATGATTTTTGAATATTATGTGTGTGCATGTATTAATGCATTTATACACTTTGGCTTGTACATGCAATAACTCAAAAACCACAGGGTGGTTGAGGTTCAACTGATCAGACGATTCTCCTTATTGAATAGACACCCACAGTATTCCTACCAAAGTTGTTAAAATTGGAAAATGCACCCACAGATACTAAAGTGTTTGTATTTTAATTGTTGTCATATTTGTGATTTGATTTTGTTTTCCAGGGAAGGAAGTTGGTCTAGACGTCTCCAATGCACTACTTGATGCTCTCTGTTACTACAACAGTCGACCTCCCTTGGATGTGATTGAATTTGATAAACCGCCAGCCAAAGAGGAGGGAAGTGATATTATTGAAGAGGAGAAGCAGGAAGAGGTTGGTGACATATGTAACTTTTAATACAAACAGGGATATCTAATAAACAACAACTAGACAAGCTGCAGTCTCTGAAATCAGTGAAATCACTGAGAATTCCTTTGAGGAATCTCTGACGGACACTTCTGGGCAAAGTACATGCACATATCACTAATTCTCACATGTGACGTATTCGAGCTAACGTACGGTCTTTTCCACTCATAACCAGCACATGTTAGCAACAAAATATTGCCAGCTGTTCCTTTGGCAACTTTACAAATGTCTGGTTGTCAACCAATCAGAAAGCTTCTTTGAGGTATTCTCAATGACATCCGCTAAACTGAGTTTAAGCTTTGAGCATCAGTAGAATAGTATCCCAGTCTCCTGTCCAGAAAGACTGGACTCATACCTGCGAATCTACTGGTAATTATTGAATGGCAAGATCGTTGTAAACATATTTTCACAACTACCACATAGATTGAGGCTATACAAAATCTTTGGAGATCTGTAAACAGGATGGATCAAGCACATTATGATCCAGAGCCGTATCTACGGCACTTTTAGGACCGATGTGACAGCGCCCTCGGCAGAAACACTGAAGAACACGATTGTTTAGCAACAACTTTTCTATAAGTTAACTATTGATGGTGTTTTTCATACTGATGCTTTCAGTCCTACTTTCAATCACATGTCAAGTGTTCACACCCTAACTTCTTCTATGATTATCATCAAGGGATCCTTCAGTTTGTTGGTTTTATGTTTTGGTTTTTTTTCACTATAAACTCAAATGTACCATTCATTGTCATTAATGCTTTCATTGTGGTATCCGAGGGTAAGGAATGAGACCGGAAATATTACAAGGAACACAACATGTGAAGTACACAAGATGGAGAGTGTAACTGTCTGTTTGTACCAACTTGATGATAGCATACAATACAACAATTCAACTTGGTTAAATGGGAATTCAACACTGTCACGTTCCTGTTGCAATGCCTAACAATTTCTTAAATTATTACAAAGCCCTGTTGGATGTTGTGATTTAATATACTGTTTTTTTTCTTTTTCTTTTTAGGTGGCTGAGGCTATCGAACCTCCGGCCCCAAACGAGAAGCAGATAATGAAACAATGGATTCAAGATACCTGGAAGTATGAGCTAATCATGCCTTTATTCTTAAAATAAATCTGAAGCCGACTTGGAGAGTTTTGGAAGTACTGTGATGAAAATGTCAACGAATGTTAACAAAAATTTCTTAATTGTTTTCTTAAAGTGTTCTGATTGGTGTTTTCCCTTGCCAAAAGACCGTAGCTTTAATGTTCATTTGATTTGTCTTAGAGACTTGTCTAAGATTGGTCAATTTCCATCATTTTATGAACAAACTTCAGATGAAACTTTTGTCCAGGGACAACGATAACAAGTTATTCACTTTTTTCTTACACTACCAGGGAAGGTGAAGAAAACATGGCTCAGGTTTTGTTTGAGAGTTTAAAGGAGCCAGACAGCCATAGTTACAATGCCATGATCAGGGGAATGGTGAAGGTAAGAAAAATGTTCCTCTGTAAATAAATATTCAACAGCTTAAGAGTTTGTTTAACAGCTTACAGAGTGGTCATTGAATGATTGAATTTAGTCAACTGTTTAAATATTTTTCTTTCTTTTATTCTTCTCTGTCTTTATATCATCATCGTCATCTCCAGCATGGTGCTCATGGAAAAGCATTTAATCTCTTTAATAAGATGCAAGAGAAAGGAATTCAAACATCTTTGCATGGATACAACGCTCTCATATCAGCTGTGACCAGTATACGAACCGACTACAAAGATAGGTGGGAGGTGCTTGTGGTAAGTCTGTATAAGAGGTTGTAAACAATACGTTGAATGAAAGTGCCAAGAATTTCTGAGAGTCTAAAGAAATATAAGTTACATTGCAAGCCAGCTAAGCAATATTTTAAAATACGGCAAGTGGTTTACAATTGCCAGAGATATTAAATTTACTACACACCAACATATTAGCCACTTTGCGGCATCAAGTGAAAGTGCTATTTTGATTAATTTCCGTTTAAACAAAGTTTGACATATGAACAAATGAAAACGACCTGTATCAAGAAAAAGCTCTTCGAGTTTTGAACAAATAAAAGCCAATTCTACTAAAATGAATCATATAAATGACATAAAATGTTTACCTTGAAACATCTTGCATGGCGCAGTGACCCCCCCCCCCCCCCCAAAACAACAGGTTGACAAGCTTGTAAGATTCATATTTTTTCTCTCTTTCTCTGGTTTTCTTTAGCAACTCTTGAAGCAAATGCAGGCAGAAAATATCCGTCCAAATGTCCTAACTTTCAACAACCTTTTGAATAGCCTTAGACTGATGGGAGCCATTGGCCGAAATAAAGCTCTACAGACGTTGAGTGAGATGAGAGTTGTCAATGTCGGTAAGACGACATCCAAGTAATTACTTATAGCTCTACAGACTCTGAGTGAGATGAGAGTTTTCAATGTCGGTAAGATGACATTCAAGTAATTACTTATAGCTCTCTACAGACTCTGAGTGAGATGAGAGTTGTCAATGTCGGTAAGACGACATCCAAGTAATTACTTATAGCTCTACAGATGTTGAGTGAGATGAGAGTTGTCAATGTCGGTAAAACGACATCCAAGTAATTACTTATAGCTCTACAGATGTTGAGTGAGATGAGAGTTGTCAATGTCGGTAAAACGACATCCAAGTAATTACTTATAGCTCTATAGACGTTGACTGAGATGAGAGTTGTCAATGTCGGTAAGATGACATCCAAGTAATTACTTATAGCTCTACAGACTCTGAGTGAGATGAGAGTTGTCAATGTCGGTAAGATGACATTCAAGTAATTACTTATAGCTCTCTACAGACGTTGAGTGAGATGAGAGTTGTCAATGTCGGTAAGACGACATCCAAGTAATTACTTCTAGCAGCAGTGGAGTATATGTTCTACCGATTCTCTTCAGAAGTTGATAGTTTAGTGTGAAAAGGGTTATTTTCAAAATTGTTCACATAGAAGCATTATCAAATAAACTAAAAAACTCATATTGTATTCCACAAGTTATCAATAGAGGAAGGAGAAGGTGTTCCTCCTAAATTGGTAGGGTGGGGGAGGGGGATGAGGTTTCTTGGTGCAGGTAATGTTCAGCAGGTTGTAGATTAGAGGTCATTTCTAAAAATCGTTCAGTTAAGAAGTATGCCTTAGAAATGCTCATTGTGGCAAATAACATGTTTCAAATTATTATTTGATTGGATTATATTTTTATCTTCAGCTCCTTCTCTCGGAACATACAGTCTCCTTCTCACAGTTTTCTACAAAGACCGTAAGTATTTTTAAATATACATTTGCTTGGTGTTTTGAACCATGTTTAAGTGGGTTTTTTGGGGGGGGGGAGGGGGGGTTGGCATGGTTCAGTGTTTTTATTTGAATTAAACTGACAAGGTAATTCAGTTAAAGGTTCTGTCTAATGGATGTTTACACATCACAGTATCTGATGACCACATCCTTTAAAGGGGCGGGGGGGGGGGGGGGGGAGACCGTCCATTCAACATTGCGGCAGTGCATCCAAGGTGAACATAGTTGTTTCGAAAACCATTGAAAAGAACAAAACCAAACACCATATCATTATTCACACACCAAAAAAAGTTCAATTTATGGCAGGATCTGCTCCTTACCATTGCACAGCAGGATTCTTGAATACGACAAGAGAGTTCTGCTCCCTAGTAGGATTGTGACCCGGGAACTGGGTGATTATGGAGGGAGGGGGATGTTATGTTACTACTACATCACTTCTCCTTAGTGAAATACAGATACCTGCTTCAATAGACCTTTCCTTTTCTTTTTTTACAGATTTGCCTCCCAACGATATAATCTATGACATCGTAGATACCATAGAGGGAGAGGAATTTACTTACCAAGATCCAAATGACAGTAAGCCTCTGAATGTTTAAATTGTAAAACTTCCTCCCAAGTGCTTAAGTTAAGAACAAAATGCATATAGTTATAGTTTTATTTTGCATCAGTGGTTACAACAGGTGCTCCCACCTTGAAGTAAGTCCATGGTGTTACATTAATGTTTACACTTTGAAGTAAGTCCACGGTGTTACCAAAATGCTTACACCTTGAAGTAAGTCCATGGTGTTAGCTAAATGCTAACACCTTGAAGTAAGTCAAAGGTGTTACCATATACATCCTATTTACACCTCATTGCTTCCATTTGCGTGGTTTGGTGCTGTGGAGGTAGAGGGAGGGGCGAGAAATTTTCTCCTTCACATTGTATTGTAGGCCCTAGCCAATGATCAGTGTAGGGGTGTGATTCAGATACTCAGAACCCACATTAGAGTTTTCTCTTTGGTAATGTTTCATAACTCCTTTGACAGTTTAATACTATTTAAATACAAAGTAACAACAATCACTGCAAAGAAGATAAGGTGTTTCTTATTCAAATTAACTTGGCATACAAATCCCCGTGTAGTCGTCATGACTACATTAAAGGAGTGTTCTAATACATTTAATACTTTATATCACAACTTAGATATTTCACATTTTAACAGTATTTGTAAGGAACATTCCATTGCAGTAATTAATTGAGTGAATCTGCAAGTAATTAGAATGTGAATGGTTTAATAATGAGCAGAATCTAATTTTTTTTCATGTTTCTTTTCCTTGCAGTGAACTTTTTCAAGAATGCTATGAATATTGTAAGTACAGTAGAAATACTGTAGTGACCTCCTTTATGTAATACAAGACTTCCACTGTGTATATGTTACAGACATTTAATTGGTATTCTCAACCACACCTATGATTGTATTAGTAGTTTGCATACAGCCTATTATAATGAATGTTAAACAACAGTTGGCAGCATAAGAAAAGCCTTTTAAACTCATGCAAATTCCAGCTAAAAAAGAGGTAAGCCAATATTGCCACCTCCCTTCCCCCCTCCTCTCACTCTGTTTCGTTGTCGTTGCAGATAGCCAAACAAGACATGGTTAAAATAAGTGCATTCATTTGGTGTACTCATTTTTAAGTTTTCATTCAACAAAGTTTATACTTTGTAAGAACTAACTGTTCAAGATGATGAAAAGTTTCTACACCCAGTTGGGACAAGTTTTTCTGTACTGTATTGTTATGTCCCGCTTTAGAGCACTCGTATTGTCAGTGCGAGCAGTATGAATATCATGTTTCTATCAGATCAAGGTTAGGAACTGTTTGTACTGTCAATACCAGTGCTTTGAGAGCATAAAATTGGAGTACAGTTTAGAGAGGTATTAGCATTAGGAAAATTGTCCCAACTGGCTGAGTTTCTACGTGATCCATCTGAATATTCATGATAAGGTATTGAATATTCATTACTATGGTAAGATATTGAATATTCATTATTTTGGTAAGATATTGAATATTCATTATTATGGTAAGAAATTGAATATTCATGATTATGGTAAGATATTGAATATTCATGATTATGGTAAGATATTGAATATTCATTGCTATGATAAGATATCAAATATTCATTTATTATGGTAAGATATTGAATATTCATTATTATGGTAAGAAATTGAATATTCATGATTATGGTAAGATATTGAATATTCATGATTATGGTAAGATATTGAATATTCATTGCTATGATAAGATATCAAATATTCATTATTATGGTAAGATATTGAATATTCATTTGACAAAATTTGACTGCTTTGACCTTCCATTCCACCTCTTCCTGTATTGCAGTGCTTTAATTTGAAAGATGTCCGTCTTGCTTACCGCATAGATGCCCTGCTCAACACAGGCAGCAACTACAAACTTTGTGGTGACACCAGCAAGCAGAGTTTATACTAGTGAGTCCCTCTCTGCTTAGAAAGTAAACTTTGTCATAAAGAGGGGAATTGACAAGTATAAGGAAAACATCTGCTTATGAATACAAAAAAAAACAGAGCGAAACATTGGTACATTAGATTTGACGTTCTGTTTCCCGTTGTTCAAATAAGTATAAGTTAGAATTAAGAGATATTTCCATGAGTACTTAAGCTTACTTCTGGTTATTTCCGCACCCCCCTGCCCATCCCCCCCCCCTGCATTGTAGTCTGGCTTCACCGATCCCAGGGCCACTCCCCTTTTTTATAAAATCCATGATTCTCTGGTCCTTCCATAAAGGTTCAGGGTCTGAAATAAATCAGTGGGTCGAAATTTTGAATTTACATCCCCCCCAAACCCACTCGGAACCATCGAAATCCTGGGAATCAATCCTTCATGGTAACAGAAGAGAGACCTCAGTTGGATGAGGATCTGTATGGCAGAAATGTAGGAGAAAATCTCACTAAATATGTTTGTTTGTTTTCTCTTTTTTTGGTTTCTGGTATTTAGTTCCCGGTTCTTACATTTAATTTGTCTAATGGACAGTGCAGAAGCCATGTATGAGTACTATGAGAAGTTAGTGCCCTCGGTAAGTTTCTTTTTTTTTTCGTCAGTGCCTTTCATAAAAATGTCATCTAGTTTTCATCTAAAAATTGGAATTTGCATTACTGTGAAATGCTTTTCAAAGTACTTATTGAAGTTTGATTAAGTTTTCGCTTTATAGTTTGTTACTGGTAGGAGGAAGGATGTGATGAAGAAGATACATGTGCCATTTGTAAAGACAGCCAGGATGTTTTAGTTTATGCTCCCTTCAATTTGGAGTTACCCCCTCAAGATTTAGTCATTTTCACATGTTCATGTGATACCATATAGTGATAATATTGTCATTTCGAAATTATTATTTCCTATTATCTTATTTTCCACCCAGCTGGGAAATATTATTATTTCCCAGGAAATGTCCAGTCCTGGTTAAAGAATCAAAATTTATTTTTATAGTGCTTTCATTACACCTGTACATTGATTATTCAAAGCAAAACAAAATACTGTGTCACAATTTTCACAAAAACCTTCAATTTCGTTAGAAATAGCAGAAGTTTCAGCCATTTAGTTGTTGTATCTTGGTTTAGGGAGGGGAAGGGTAGGGGATGGGGAGGGGAATGGGGAGGGAAGGCGTGGGGGCAGTTGGGGAAGTATCAAAAGTTGATGTCCCTGTTTATTGAATCATCCACTTGTAAATTATATTTTGTTTCTGTCTTATAGGGTTTCATACCCAATGGTTTGGTATACATGGATATGATGAGATCTATACAAACAGCGGGAAGTTTTGAAAAGCTTCCTCTTATCTGGAAAGGTGAGTCAATTAATGAAAAGGGAATTAGAAAGGAAACCTAAACTTATATAATTAACACTCTGAATTCTTTTTTGCCTTTTAAAAGAGTGTCCAAAATAAGGAAACAATGTTGGCGTAATTTGTCATTGGCTTCCTCACCTGGCCCCTCGTCCAAAGAAAACTTTTCTGCTCGCACTACAAACGTGGATATAGAATGATTAAAGTTTATAGCATGTGTAATTATATATTATCAATCCATTGTAGTGAAATATGTGTAATAGAAATTGACAGAAGATAAATACCCAAGACACTTATTATGGCACTTTTGGAAATAGTTCAAATGAAGACTATTTTATTTTGGATTTAATCTTTTGCAACAAAGAAAGTTGGAGTGTTAATCATTGTTACAGAAATGAATAATTTTGTATCTTTTTCTGTCTAACAGATATGTGCATTTATGGACTGAGGTACAGACAAGAAGGTGTGGACCTATTACTGCAAGTAATGGCCACAGCTGAGTCCACAGATATCAAGGTAAGTTTCCGATGAATCAGTTTAATGAAAGGTGACGAGATATACTCTGTACTCGCTTTGTTTGCATCATGATGTGTAACTTTAACACAAAGGTGTGAATGCAAAGGTTTGAACAACAATGTGTGAACAAAAAGTGAGTTTCTTTGCAGAGCAAATGATATAACCTATTGAGGAACTTCCTCTTTGTATTGGCTGAACATCTGTCACAATCTTTCAAGGTCAATCACCAATCCCCTGCTTGTGAAATTGACCATCTCCATCCTCAAAACTTTCGAACTAAGGAAAACTTGACCATCGGGTTCTCTTGAAAAATTGACACTTTGATTATCTCCTGCTTGGAAAGTTTACCACCTGTTCCATTCTTACAACATTGATCACGTGCTTCGTTCTTCGTTCCAATTTTTTACGCTATCATGTAAAGTAGACTCTTTGACCTGTCCTTGTGTCCAGTTGACCTCTGTCCCCCCCAACCCCTTACCTAGATCAAATTAATCACCTTTACCCTCCTTTGACCATATGTTTCCTACTAAGAAACTTAACCTCCTGTCTGCTTGGAACTAGAGCACTTTTGAAGATAATGCAAATGTACTATCTGTGAACAAATCGTTTGAAGCCATAATCATTATCAACACACACAAGAGTCTGTTGCAATCTGGGTTCATTGTTGTGACACAGGAAGTTGTGAAAATAAATACTTGCATTAATATATGAATATTTATGTAGTGTGCATTTTATTATCTGCATATTCATGAGAGTTCCAATGGTTTGTACTTTGTTCGCCAGGTATTGAAAGAGCTTGCAGCTTTAGCTGACGATATCCAGAAGGCCTTCTTGGAATCACAGAACAGAAGGGATCAAATGAAGTACGTTGTTTATATCAATTTCTTAATCCGAGTAATCCAATGTAGAATACATTTTGTATTTATTGTAACATTAGCGCAAACCTCACCGACATTGCTAGGACTTTTCAAGGAATATTCCGGTGTCTGTGGTTAATTTTCTGCATGGTTAGGCCTAAACCACATCCTCATAATATTTCGTACAGCAAAGATACAAAGTTTTCAAATGTGGTGATATTTTGTAAATTCTGTTAAATGGCTCCATACTTTCTTCCTAATAAATTAAATCATCTGTTCAAAGAGGAAACTAATATTCCTAAAAAAAAAAGTTGCATTTTGATGATTTTCTAAGCAAACATCTGACACATGTAATCACAATTCAAAGACCAATCCATAATAATTTGGGACTGTAAACCTTTTGAAGAACATCTGCCCGGATGATTGCATCACGAACCATCAATTGTGATTCACTTTCTGCAGTAAGGGAATGTTTGCCAGTCAATAAAGGTCCATGTAATCAACCATAACTCATGTGAGGGACACAGTATCGATAAATTGATTTTTGGGTAACATTTTGGAACATTTCTCTCTTTAAAATAAATGTTACATCGTCTGGAATATCCCTTTAATAGCTGTCTGACTTTCAAGGATAACTTAAGGCAGAATTTATGTCTTGATAATATGCCAGCCCCCCCCCCCCTCAAAAAACATTAAAGCAGTGCTATTTTCTTGTTTAAGATATTCACCTTTTATAATATGTTAAATCTCTGGAATGCTCCTTTAAGGCTATATTGATGATGATGTCATCTCCTTGGTGTAGGTCTTAATATTATTGTTAACTGTTTTATAAATACTACCACCAAACAAACCAGGTTCATTTAACTTCATAAAATCAACGGAGCACACTCGGATGACATTCAACACCATTTGTCTTTGACAAGTTAGTAATAAATTGGAAACAAGTTTTATATTTGAGGCCATAAAATTTGATTTTTGACCTAAATTTGACCTAAGGGTCTGTGTTTTTATACTACCTGTGAGTGGTCGAGCCACTTTAATGATTGTCTTTCCAATAAAAAAAATTCGGAGGGAAATGGAAATATAGCTTTTTTCCCCGCCCATATACAAAACGCAAGAACAGCATTGGTGTTGTTGAAGCAGTATCAGGCCACAAACTTATCATACGTTAATACTCACTTAATTATTTATTTGTTTGTTTTTAGAAGCCTGAAAGTCTCCATAACTTTGATCTTTTGCCGCCACTGTACTGTTATCAAAATTATGTCGCTATGGCAACTGCATAAACTAAGCATACAATTTTTGACCCCAATCTGTGATTTCTAATCTCTGTTCGTATGTTCGTCAGTTGAATTTATCTACTTTAACAAATTGCGTGTCCAAACGCTCATTCCCACGTTAATTGTATACAGGTTTTTACACTCACTTTAAAAGGATGAACAGCTTGACAGATTATCTCTGTTATTTAAGACACAAACCGAGCCGCCATCTTTGGTTTGTCGACACAGAGATCTGTATTGTAAAAACTTACCCCTGGATAGTGAAGAAAAACCTCTCTGTTTGGGAGAAATCCTAGTTTAAATGTCGTGTGTGGGATCTGTCAGTTTCTTAATCTGTTATGTCATAGTGCCACTAAGATCTGAAACTAATTTCATTTCATATCTTCAAGTTAGAATGTTAACAATGTTGACACTGAACAAATACCATCATTAGGTTAAATGTTTAATGATGCAGTATTTGTATAACCCCACTCCATTACAGAAAACACTCATTGAAGTCAAGTGAAACATAACAATGGAAACACACGTGGCCTAATCATGTCATATTTATACTTGATCAAGTCTTCAGCCATGTGTGTGTGTGCGTGTGCGTTTGTTTTTCTATCTGACTGAGGACTTGAACAAAAGAATTCCAGGTCCTCTGTTGTAATTTCTAAAGAATCACCACGTCCTCGGAAGAATTCTATTGTTTGGGGTATTGTTAAGGTTAGGGTAAGTGGATTTGAACAATGGAAAATACAATGGGGTCCTCGGTCTGAATGTAATACAAACATGCGTGTGTGTGTGTGTGTATGTGTGGAGGAACATTAAATCTTTCATATCTCCAAAAGGAATATGATTTTATTAGCGGTTTAGGGAAGTTGTTCATTGTGGATTTAAATGGGAATAAGATTGGATTAGAACTTAATTTAATTTTATAGACTGAGGTTAGCATTATTTGTCTAGATAATGTGTGGGTTGTGGGTGGGGTGGTGATATCAATACGAAACCTTCCTCAGGTCCCAACAATGCATCTTTTGTGTTGATCAAATTCCCACATATCATTCCCTTATCAACCATCATAATTTTTCTCTTTTTAAAATAATTTTGCAAAATTTGCTGCAAAAGCATCGTTATGACACCTCCATTGCCAAGGGATAAAACATCTTAGTGGCGTTTGCTATCCTTAATTGATCGAACAAACTTTGAGGGGTCGGGGGGGGGCGGGGCAGGAAACATTGACTTACTGCCTATGTTTGTCATGTTATTCAAAATTATTATTAAATTTAAATATAAAATGCAGTATTAAAATATAATGCAGCAGGTTAATAGAACAAAACAAATGGAGGAAATATAGTGCTGACATGTCATAGTATACAAAAAAACAAAATATTTTGAGACGAGGTTTGTGTAAATATACCGAGGGCAAAGTTCTATACGTCATCCGATCTTCTGAGACAACAAGGAACAACCAGTTCCTGTTCGGACAACCAAAATCAACTTATTGCGTTGTCTGGCAGACTAGTCAGTTACCACAAATTCAGATTACATTGTAACTAAATAAGCCTACACTCACGTAGGTAAATAGGCCTACCCGCACTTCGGTAAATAGGCTACCCGCACATAGGTAAATAGGCCTACCCTCACATAGGTAAATAGGCCTACCCTCACTTAGGTAAATTGGCCTACCCTCACATAGGAAAATAGGCCTACCCTCACATAGTAAATGATATAAAATTGGTATCACACTTGATCACTTTGGAAAAATAGAAATATTGGTATGCCGATGGTCCACTGGAAGGGGAGTTTTGCTGGCCCAAAGCTGGTGTTCTATGCACCAGCCATTACACATCCATCACTCCTACAGTGTACATATTGTTCATTCTTTGTTATTTTGGAAAATTTATTTGGACAACCAAAATTCATGGACAACCCAAAAATTATACCTGGTTTGTCCAACTGACTTCCAGAATAAAATCCTTAATTATTTGCCAGGATGGCTTTCTGTGGTATTCATCTTTAAAATATCTTTGATGTCTGGAAATGCTTCTTTAATGACAAAAAAATCAATGATTCTTTTTGTCTTGGAGTCCAGGCCTAATTATTAATGTTAAACTATTGTTGCACAAAGCTTGTATAATTCTACCAATAGCTTCATAATACCAACACATTACTCTGGGATGAAATCAAACAAAAAATCCCTATTTATTTTTGTCTTAAGAACTGACCTTACATAATGTTTGGTAGACTGTATCATTCAGCCAATTTGATTGATGTGCCTACTGTGATGAAATGGTGGTTTTTATTTAAAAAACCAAGAGGTATAGTGTAGACGAGTTATTTGTGCTGATGTGGGTTATTTGTAATATAAAGTTATTCTTCATTTATAGTGTTTCCATGTAAAGACTTATTCTCAGTTAATTTTGAGAGACTTTAACCTTACACTGTGAAGCTCAGCATGAACCTATTCTTATCTGTATAATTGCATTGTCCCTGATGTATGGGGTCTGTGGAACAGTCTTACTGTGTGGGTATTTTGCAAGGTACTGGTCAAAGGTCATTTTTAAATGACTTTTATTAATTGGTGTGTATAATGACAGTGAAAATTCCATAGTCATTCTATTTTCTTTTCCATGTATCTGACAATCATGGACAGACTGATGCCAACAGTGCTTTCAAAACTCCACATGGTACTATTAAACTGATGGCATCAGTCAAAGAAAGTACTGTCTTCAATATTGTCAGATTTAAAGGTGGTTAATTCTTATTTTTCATGGTTTTATCGCACTCAGATGGAATATTCTTGGGTTGACCAACCTTGCGATGGTTTACATCCGAGCTCAAGATATTGGCAAAGCCTGGTACGTCATTGTATTGTTTTAATTTTCTGATATTTTTATTTTCATTCTTAAAGCAATGCCTTAACTTACTCTACCCTCTTGTTTTCCAAAATGAAAAAGATTGGATTAAATTGGTAAAGTTGTTTATAGAGATAGTACAGTGATCTCGGTCATGAAAAGGAAACGTAACCCACATGACTTGAATGGAAAAGCTCTTAACTATTCAAAACTCTTAATTTCAATTTATGTACTCCAGTATAAATATAGAAATATTTATAAAAATGGGTAATAAAATAATAAAAGTCTTAAAACAATATAGTTAATGCAAATGTTAGTTCATGCAAAATATATAAAATCTATACCAATTCTATGCTTTTTCTTCTCATAGCACTAGAAACTTCATAATTAATATTTAAGTTGTGCTTATTGTTGAAGCATGCTCTAAGGTATGTTCATGATGGTAGAATGGTATATGGTAACTTTGCGATGCTGAGAGAACAAATATTCTTTTGAGTTCAAGGCTAAAGATGATCTCTTTGATCTTTCTCTGTGCTTATAGTTTTATCCTTCAACTACTTTTATTTTACTGATGTTTTGACCAGACTCCACCTGGTTGAGATGGATTTGTACCTGTGTAAAAAAGTCAAAGCAAGGAAAAATTTCCGTAACTTTGCACATGCGTTAGATTTTACAGAAATACTTCATGCAAATGGTTGAAATATGCTTACTTGATGTTTCCTTCTTCTGCTGTATAAAGTTTAGCCATTTCGTTCAAACCGTGTGGATTAAAATTTTGTCAGACAAGTGGTTACAAATTTGACAAAGAAAGAAACATAGCAGTAACATTGTCGGTTAGTGCAACTACATATAACATGCAGTAACCATATAAACTGAACATGCTCCATGTAATTTTTATGGTATAAGTTAGTACAACTACATATGTAGAACGTTCAGTTACCATATATACTTAACATGTTAAATGTAAATTCTTATGGTAAAAGTTAGTGCAACTACATATGTAGGACATTCAGTTACCTTATATACTGAACATGCTCAATGTAATTCTTATGGTACAAGTTGATATAAAAATGCTTGTAATAGTTCTTGCTCATAAACTAAATTGGTGTTGTCATATCTTGCCTTTTCCACTGCAGGGCAACACTGAATATGCACGAGAAGCTAAAAAAGACTCCGGGGTAAGTTTAAAAAGTCCTGTTTGATTTCCCTCTTGATGATGTTACAACACATGTTTGTCACCCACCACATGTTTATTTTCACTTATCTTCCAAAAATTCACTGCAAATTAAAGCCTCTGTTTGTCATGTGTAACATATAATATAATATTTGATGTGGAAAATCAAATAGTTTTATGGATCTTTATGAGTAAATTGTATCTGAAATAGCAGTTCTTTTTGAAAAACCAAGTTAACTAAAACACACCCCTTGCTTCACAAACAAAATCATTTGATACATTTATATGTTTACCTGTGCAAGTTACTGCTTGACATTGGATCTTCTGCTGACTATGATTCTAATTTCTATATGATTTATATTTCTATATGATTTTTATTTCTATATGATTTCTATATCATATTTTCTATATGATTCTGATTCTATTTTTAGTTTTATTCTATTTTATTTTATTTTCATTTTTATTATGTATGATTCTAATCCACTTGCTGACATTTTTTAAGAATCTTATGATTTCTGTTTCTATCGTTGCTAGGCAAGCAGTCTTGGAAGATTTCATCACCCTATGTTGTGATACAAAGAACTTGGAGAAAGCCCTGGTAGGTGGAAAACTACCCACTGTGAAAGTAATCTACAATTTTCTACATTTCGCTAAAATAACTAAACTTCTCATTCGATACCAAACAGAACGAGGCATGGGAGATACTTTAGATTAAACTGTTTGATTTAACATTTAACAAAGTACTTTACAAGGAAATGATAGTATGGAAGATAGATAAGAATTAATTCATCAATCTGTAACATTTAATTATTTAGGGTTACGTCGCTGACTCCAGAATTGATCTGTGCCACCATTACATTGAGCCTAGACTTTAACCATATAACATTTCTCTCTGTTTAGGAATGTTTAGATCTGTGCCACCATTACATTGAGCCTAGACTGTAACCGTATAATATTTCTCTCTGTTTAGGAATGTCTAGAAATGGCAGTTCGAAAGAGTCTTGCCTTTGCACCAGCTTTAGCCGAGAAGATTCGCCAGGACCCTGAACTTACAGTCGAGCAGAGGTATTTACGTGTCTAGTCTCTTACAGTACCAGGAAGATTAATTTTCATTACTCTCAGAATCAGTTCCATCTCATGTTTTCTTTGAAAGGTGGAGGGTGGGTTTGAGGGCGGGAGGAGGGGGGGAGAGGGGGCAAGTCTTTGGGTGGTACTAATTGCCAACATCCACCATTATTATATTCTTCCAGGAAAGAAACGATTTGTATTCCTGAGATAGCTGTGGTTCAAATACCACTCTGGACAAATAATTTTTTATGTTTATTTGCATTGTTAAGATCTAATAACCTTGTCAGGCTTGTCTTTTTATGACCTGTTCATATGCTGTTTCAAAGTATGAATGAAAAACCCTATTTCTCCCCAATTAGTGTTTACACCTGGTTGTAAATTCAGAATTCATGTTTTTAGATTTAGTTTGTCACCCAAAGTACTTTTATATTTTCCTTATACATCAGTGATCATTCCATGGTCTTCTTTACATTCCGTCATGAGTTTTTCTATGTCACTTACGCTATGAAGTTTCTTGTTTGTATAAAGTTCTTCCCTTCTTCATATTTTGTTTTGTTTTCTTGCATTAATCTGCTCCTTTTTAACTTTTCTCGTTATAGCAAAAAGATAACAGAGATTCTGAGGACGGAAGATAGCAACCTGAACTAAACTCGAAGCAAAAAGTGTGAGAAAAAGGTAAAATTTGATTCTTGTTCCCAAATTAGATATTTGCATATTCTTTTCTTCTTTAATTACATGATCGTACAAGCAGTTGAAGGGTCATCACTATTGACAACATATATGCTAGAAATTCTGATAATGGTCCCTCACATTCAAACTTCAAGGAGTAGCATATTGCTGCCTTCACAACCATTTTGTTTTTTGTTTCTCACTGAGACATTTAATGGTTTGTTTTTTTGTCTCACTGAGACATTTAATGCTTTGTTTTTGTGTCTCACTGAGACATTTAATGGTTTGTTTTTGTGTATCACTGAGACATTTAATGGTTTGTTTTTGTTTCCCACTGAGAGGTTTGTGTCCCACTGAGACATTTAATGGTTTGTGTTTGTTTCCCACTGAGAGGTTTGTGTCCCACTGAGACATTTAATGGTTTGTGTTTGTTTCCCACTGAGAGGTTTGTGTCCCACTGAGACATTTAATGGTTTGTGTTTGTGTCCCACTGAGAGGTTTGTGTCCCACTGAGACATTTAATGGTTTGATTTAACACTCATTGACATCCTGACACAAATCTGAGAGTCAGAAACTTTCAGAGAATACTTTGAAAACTTTTCAATGTTGAGACATTTCTGATGACTAGTTAATGCCAGCTTTCCGAACATGGAGTTTGTGTACCCCTAGATGGTCTGTGAAAATTGGTGGGGGGGGAGGGCGGGGTTCCATTCTGTGGGGTATCCATAAAGCAATTGGGTCAGTAAAGCCATGGTGGGGGGGTGCATTGTTGAACATTTCTTATCATCCATTGGTGGTATGAAAAACTTGAGAACAAAATCTTTCAGCTTTAATTTGAGTTCAACCACAATATCTCTCAGTGGCTATCATTTATTTCATGAACTGTGTGTTTTGGATTATCTAGTGATATAAATCTATTGTAACCATAATTTAACCACAATTAAGATTTTTATTGATAATTTTTTTTCCCCCATCTCTTTTTATATAAGAGTAATTTGAAAATCACCTTATGTAAAAATAAATTTGCTCACTTCTGAGAGATACCATGTCACGTCAGTTTCTGGTTTGTATTTTGTTTACCCCCTGCAAAGTTACCTCCTGCAAAGTTGCCCCCTGCTGAGCTTCCTAATTTGTAATTAACCTATTCCAAATTAATTTGTTGTGGCTTATCCAGGGTACTGCTTGGTCAGGGTTCATCCTTACCCATTTTTTCTTGTATTAAAGTTCAAGCTAAGGCAGCTTGAAGAGTTGTCAAGAGGGGCTGGAAGGGGAGAGGAAGGTACCGGGGGAGGAGTCTCATGTTATGCAACTTCCTTCCAAATTAATTCTTCATGCTGTAAAAGTCTCACTAAAGATGTTTACCATTTACATGGTATTTTACCGATATCTGCGTCCTATGTGTATCAGTCCTAGTTAGCTAAACTTGGAGTTAACATTACTGTAACATTAATGTTAACTGGAAGACAACGGTACACAACCTTAGGGTCACAGCCCTATGTTTGGGTCAAAAATCCCAGCGTTTGGGTTGCGAAAGATTTTTGATGGGACGCAATATCGTTTCAGAAATTGCGGAAGATATTGAACTTTTAGTTTAGGCTTTACCAACCACCGACAAAGATCTAACAAAGTAAACTGGTTGTTTATAAATATTGAGCTTCTGTTTGCACTTCAGAGTTTATAAATGTCAGGACGGCATCGTCTCATCTCCAAGGACAAGAAAGCAGAGACAACTATCGCATTGACAACAATATTACACCAGTGGCATGATAAACTTGTTGGGGTTTGGGGGGGGGGGCTGTGATGATGATTCGATGGGTTGCTGCTGCTGCGGAATGCTAAAAACTTAGGTTGGGTCGTGGCCTAAAAATGTAGTGAACAGCTGTTCTAAGACACAAAACATCCACATGTTGCACGTGGCGAAGGCCGCCAGATGGCTTGTAACTTTCTACCCATCATTGATGGATGTCCATCCAGACCACGTGACTGAACTAACCACACAAATGCATAATCAGTAATCCTGTGTGGACAGTAAACTTTGTCGTACCAAATGAAACTGTTCCCGATTGTTGGGTTTGAAAGGCACCAGCCAGTTCTGCTTGTTACCCGTCCACAAAGTCAGTGAGTTTCGTTAATCATTTGTGATGGAAACCATCCTTGACGATTGACTGACAGCCACTTGACTCAAACAGTATTGTATATTTTTTGTTTGTGCAAGATTGAATTCTCTTTAGGTCAACCAGATTCATTGTTGGGAGATAATAATATCAGTTGTTATCGAGTCCAATGTCGCCCCCGGTCTTGTCATACCGTTTTGGGACAATGTCACTTACAAGGAGGAGAACAATACATAGAAACGCTACAGGATTACAAAGTCCAAAAACACAGGTTGTTTGTCAGCCTATTGTTGTTCAGTGTGTCATTGTTTACCAGAGAATGTTTTCTTTTGTCTTTTAGCTCATATCGAATGATTGGGGTCTGATAACTGTGTCATGTTTTTCTCTATCAAGTTTGCAATCAACTGTTAATTTGACTTATTTCTGTAGCAGCCAGCATATGTATATGAACTTAATAAGAGTCAATACTATGAAAAGAAAATGTCTGGCTCCTGAAAGATGATCAATTTATTGCATTTCTTTGAAAATGAATGACTAAGCTTGTTTAGATGGCCACCAAAAGTGTCTATGCAATTAATTACAAATCAAAGCTATTTGAAAGGGGGGAGGGGGGGGAGGGTGTTGTTCGGTAACTTGGTGTGGCATAAGTAACTGTTTCTTAATAGGTTTTTTTCAGTTAAGATGTACTAACCAGCTGGAGGTTATTTACTTACTTGGGATCTTTCTAGGAGATTCTCACCACATAGTAGGTTTGAAAAAGATGTTCTTGTTTTGTTTTTTGCCAAACATCACAATAGTGGCATTAATTTTGTGCAAAATTTTGGTACTTTTCAAACCAAAGTGTTCAACACTAAATCTAGTCCTATTGAAATTTCGTAGATGTGGCCATTAAAGCCTAGCCTACTTTGCATATTAGAATGGCTGAAGATTCATTTATATAATACTGAGGTTGACTACAGGCAAAATGAATTTGTACATTGCTTAAGCAAATAGGAATTATTTCAAGTTTAAAAAGTTTTTTATATAATGCTGTAAGTTCATATATGACTTCTGATATGATATCAATTCTGGGAGTATTACTTCACTTTGTTGTTGTCCATGGATACACAGATTAGGATGTTTCTTTGTTTGCTAAGAAGTTTAGTAAGACAAAAAAAAACAATTCTGTTCATCTTTAAAGAAAATCAAGTAGTGGAACAAACACCTTCAATTATTTGCTGTAAATTTGTATAAATGTGTAGATGTTAATATCTCACATTTGTGCAGCACGGTGTAGGTTTATGAATCTTATTTCTAATAAAGCACTGAAAATAAGATAACTTCTGTACTTTCGTGGTGTATTTTATCATATATTTAAATCATCACATGATTATCTCATGACAGTTATGATCACCTCATGATCCCCTCATGATCTTATCAGCAGTATGAATAGGTTCATTAACTAATTAGAGGGATGCTGCAAGTTAGTTTTTAATCAGGTTTATCCAGTCAGGGTTCAGTACTATATTATACACTCTATAATTTAGTTGCAAAGTTTAAGAGTTCAATTTACACTGTCATTTGGGGTTGGCTGTAAACTAATGTCACTTTGTTCACAAATATTTGGATAACATTGAAATTACACTTAAAGATTGTTTTGTTTAAGACCAGTTTAATGATCTCATGACATATGTAATGATCACATGATGATCACTTCATGAAGTTATCAGCAGTGTTTAGGTTCTCTTTAGGCCTTGTTCACATTTGAGAACCCAAGGAGGAGCCTAACTCTGCAAGGTCGTAGCTTGGAGGTCCGCATACTCAGCATCGAGTACTATAACTAGCTACTGCAGACATTAATACTACGACTACATCTCACATTGCGACATCAAATTTTAAAAGATTGGTAAAATTTCACTTGTATCGAAGCAGAGGAAGTTTTGTTTGATTTGAGGAAACCAACACTTCGTAGGCCATGTCGCATGTGCTCCTTAGACATTAAAAGGTAGACATAAGTGAATTATTCTTTAGTTACTAATGTTAGTTTGGTAAATGCTAAATAAGGCACATTGTCCATCTGTGCTACAACTTCGGGGAACTGGAGATACTCGTGTTTGAAAATATTGTATATGGCTATGGCAACATCATGTGTTAGTTTTATTATTATTATTACACCGGTGCTTATATAGCGCAAAATCCCAGGGTTCAATGCGCTTATCAAAACATACAGAAAATACAATTGAATACACTTAACCATAGGTTTTACAGGCAGTTGATCTGCCCACTCCAAGTAATTTCGGTATGGTTCTAATGTCAGTGTTCTTTGCCATCCTCCATAGGGTAACAGGATACTCACTTCTCTACCGAGATAGAACTGGGAACTCTCTTACACTCCATTCCGTGTACTGCACACACAGTATCACAACGTGAGTTTGCAGTTTGACAACGCATATAAGAACAAAACCCTCACCATGACCTGAAAACATTCATGGTGACCTTTTCGTCATTGCATTATCCTCTTTCGTTCTCCGTCGATCCACCTCCCAGTTTCAAATGTGGACGCGTCCGGGGCAACATTATGAAAGGAGGGGGGGGGAGGGGGGGCAATACTTGATTGTCAAAGAAACAATTAATGGCATCTCTGGTTTCCATTTAGGAAGAGAAGATAAAACATAAATGCGAGAAGGAAAAGTAATTAAAGACAATGATCTATAAAGTTGTTATTTATTTGCAATTTAATTCCACAAATGTTGTTTAATATAATATTCTCTCCTTCAATATCTGGCAAATAAAATATTTTGGTGAAAAACAATAGAGAAATTTTGAATACAGGTTGTGTAAAAAAGAACTGTCATAACATCAAATGTGTTGACTGTTCCATAGTGATACTCATTTAATAACTAATTCAATCATTCTGTCATGTGAAGTTCTCCTTCCGTTGTGGGTGATATTTCGTTATTCACCGCTATAAAGCCAACGATTCCTGAGTTCATTACAATTTACTTTAAATTAAAAATTTGAAAAAAAATGCAGGTAAAAGTTTGAATAATTATCAAATTGTTCCAAGTTATATTAAATAATATCAGCCTTGTTCTAACACAGTGTGTAATTAAACAATTTTTAATTAATATATAATTTATAATTTTATAATATATAATTTAATTAATATAAATGTAATACATTTGTGATAATTCTATGTAATCAAGCTTTTTCCAGTAAATGACAGAGAAGGAAAGAGGAGAATAACAAATTTTATTCAAGAAGCTCAGCAGTATTTAAAAAACTGTTCCATATCAGTTGCTTCCATCACCCATTGGTACCTTTCCATAGTACTATGGTCTGCTTCCAGCAAATATCCCAGAGTAAGTGAAATCGTAAGGAAAAAGTTCATTTTGACATTGTATGTGTTATAGAAAACATTCACCATCCCTTTAAAAGTCACCAGTTTTGCCCCCAGATATGCTAAACAGTCAAATAATTGTTACTGATGTATAAACTTGTATATGCAAACAATTTACATGGTATATCAATCTATACAATTTTATACAATTTTATACAATTTATACAATTTACATATATTCAAACAATTTACTGTCACCCAGGGTTGTCAGTTTGGCGTTTCAAATGCCAGAATTTTTTTTTTTTGTGTTTTTTCGTGGCAAGTTTTCTTTGGCTTGAGGAAATGGAAGGTCTAGCCAAAACAATATTTTGGCATGTTTTGTTGAAATTGCTGAACAATAATAAGAGAAATAGCTGAAATTGTTAAATTTCCCCCAAAGAACATTGATTTCAAACATTTAATGTTGTTCAGTCCGACTCAAGATTACGTATAGGCCCTACACGTTGGTAAAACCATATGAATTTTTTTAATACCTCATTTCTATCCCAGCGTTCAGATGCTCCAATTGCAGTTGAATTACCAATCCACACAATTCCTTCCCATAAATAGTGGTCAATTATCATAAAATAGCAGCAAATCCATATTTGGTATTTTTTGTACCAGATTTGGCAACTAACTTAGCCGGTTGAATGACTGAGAAACTGGCAACCCTGCTGTCAACCACAAAACATTTTCACTCTATGAGACACATATACCTATCAACTTATTGAAACTCCTCATTGCAAAGGAATAATTTGTCAAAAGTCAAAACCTCCAGGATAAATACTTTTAAAATCTTTAGCAAAGTTTTATCACACTAAATTTAATAGATGTTTTATTGCTACCACTTAGATGTATAGCAGACAGTATTACATTTTTTATAAATCCCATATTTGCTCAAAAAGTTCTTCAAAAGGGTAATAGTAGTATTCCTACAGACATCAATCAAACCTGTAATTTATTTCTGGATAGTTACTGAGTCTTCATCGACGCCCTCTGATATTACAAAAAGCAGATAATCTAGGTATCTGTATTTGTATTTATTTGAGGTTAATAAGGTTGCACCTTATCTGCTCACACTAGTTTTATCTAAGTTGTAGGCAGACTTGCTTTGTTTCATCTCCTAGGCATTGGAATAATGTGTATCTACATTGCTTGTAGGAGGCCTAGCTTCACTGCATTTGGTTTAAAACCCCTCCTCACTGCAGTTAACATATTTAAACCATGCATGTTTCTCCTGGGATTTAGAAATGAAGTTTCCCCATTTTTGTGATTGAAAAGGCACCTTATAGTTTTGTCATGTCAGTGTCAATGCTCTCCATCTGATAAGAATAATAATAATACCACTGTTCATTTGACTATAAATATACCTCAAAGAAGGCACAGAATACCCTTTTTTTGTGCCCATGGTGTTGGTGCGATTAATAATATTTATACGATCATAGTGTTAATTTACATGTTTGTTGAGTGACTGTATAAAGTTATTTGTGTTTGAACAAATCTATGATTTCACACTTATATTTGACAGAGATGCTTATGTATTTGACACAAATACTAATTAACTTGTTGACTAATTTTGGTGAAAATACTATTTGTTACAAATGCTATTGGTATTTCTTCATAGTGCTTTGAACACTTTAAGCAAAACACAGGGACAGCATCATCAGTACTTTATGGAAATTGAATACTGCGCTGTTGTGCCCTTTAAGTTTCTTTATATGTGACATGGTGCCCCCCTCAAAAAAGTGGTAGACCACCCATGGTTAATTACTAACAGCCTTTGACAAACAAAAGCTCTTTGTTTGTGTGAACTTTGTGCTCGACAGTCCTTTAATGTGGATAAGATTACCCAATATTTTACATTTCACACACAAAAAAAATTGGAGCATATATACATAAATATTGTTGTGGAAAATACATAAATGTTGTCAGCTGTCTGCAACTAGTCTAAAATTGTGCTGAAAACAGAACTCTCAGCTGATATATGTACAGTTTAATCTACAGTTCATTCATACTTAGTAAAGATTCCTAAATCCTATTGGTCCATTCAGGTCAGCTGACCGTGGTTAATCCTGTGAGTAACGCACGGTAAAATTACGGGACATCACTTTAATAAATCTTTGGTTATATGTAACCAAAAATGTTTTGTCTTATGATTTTTCCCCCACACAAATGGTAGTGTATGAATGAACGGGGTTAATCAACGGTCTAGCGTGCGTTACTCACATGATTAATGCACTCCGGGTGTTAATGCTATTGCATTATCCCCCGATCGTGCATTAATCCTGTGAGTAACGCACGCTAGACCGTTGATTAACCCCTTATTTATGTACAATGAATGGTGTGAGTGATGTTAACAACAGTTCTTACCATTGTTTACTGTGTGCCTTCAATTTGGTAGAGCTTTGTGGTCAAATGGAAACACAATGGACTTTGTGATCTAAGGATTGTTGGTGTTGAGTCCTGACCAGATCATTACATCATGAGCTTAGGCAAGGCACTATATTGACTCTCTCTTTACCCAGATGTATATCTATGTGGACCTGTGAAGGTAACATGTAAATAAAGTTGTGGCTGCCTGGCAGTAGTTGTACCCTATGGAAGTCCCCAGCAGACACATAGATATGCCTCACTGTTTATTGTTCTGGCAAGCGGCTGGTTGAATTGTGCACACGTGGGTGTGTGGGTACGCCAAGTTACCAATGACCAGGGTTGAACTGTTGTAAAGTTATGTGAGGCTTTGACTTGATACAAGACTAAATCTTCAATGTTTAACATTTTACTGAATAGATCTAGAACAATCTTTTTGCTCCTGGTGCCATTGAGTAACTACCGGTGTAGCTCCGAACACTCCATGTTAGCTCCGAACACCCCATGTTAGCTCCAAGTGCTCCATGTTAGCTCCAAATTCTCCGTGGAGCTCCAGATTCCATGTAAAGTTCCAAACTTTATTCACAGATTCAGACCCCCTTTAACAGCTAGCTGGAAGCTCCTCATGTAGCTGCCTGCAGGCCACTCTGCTACTGGATAGATATGTGTTCAAGGTACTTCTGAAGAGCCTGATGTTGTATATTCCGACAATAACTCAGAGCTGGTGAGGGATTTCTCGTTGGTGGGGATTTCTCCGGGTGTCTTTAATCCACCATTCAAATCTTTGAGGCGTCCTTGAACTGTAGATGAAAAGATGAAAGAAAAGTTTGAAATTAATTTTGGATGTCTGGTCGGTTGAATCCATCTCGTGGAATCCAAGGTGTTGCATGATGGGAGGTAAAATTTATCACAGCGGGAAGAGAGCAGTCAAAGACAACTTCTTCACCGCATCTGTCTCAAAATCTGGAAGTACCGTAAGCTGAAATGATATTCAGAGGAAGACTAACATTAATAATTCAATTTGTCCTCTCCTACCTCCCTCAGTTGTGGGGGGGGGGGGTAGGAATACTCACTTCTTCCATTAATCCACTCCCAGTTAAGTTGTGGACCGGTGCTGCAGGCTGTCCCATGGCAAGTGGCTCTCCCATCACATGGTCCTCTGTAGGCCATATTTATAGGAATAGAGGTTGTCCTGTTTGCAATGATGAGTCTGCAGATATTAGTGAAAGTAATACCATTGGTTCCGCATACCGGTAGGTGACTGCGTTTTTGGAGGCATCTAGACCGCTGGCAGGTAAATAGTGACTCGTTCATGGAGATGAAACTATGAAGCTGGGTGAAATTTACACAACTTGCTGGAAAATAAGAAGAAATTAATTTTAAATTTAATATATTTGTTAGTAAGCTGTAATCACTGTAAAGATGTGGCTCTGAAATTTTTGCTGGTAGCAGTAGTGGTGGTAAAGTGGTGGTGGCAGCAGTGGGCCGAGGTGATGGCAGTTGGTATTGCGTGTATAAGAGTCAATAGATGTTGAGGATGTCGTGCATGGATTTGCAAAGAAGTATGTTGCTACAGAGGAAAAGGTTACCAATGGTTTCCAATGATTAATTTATTTTGTGGTTTAGCCTTGAATGTCATACCTATTTGTGGGGTGGATAGTCTGCTTGTTTCCGTGGTTACCGATACAGTTGTTTGCAGGTCGTTCACAGCCCTTTGACACTTTTTGCCTGAACACAATGTTGGGCAGCACTTTTCATGTTTCTCACAGTGTTGGTCGTACTCACATTCATGTCTTCGGCAAGGGAACAGGTGGGCACTGACTTGTGGGCATTGGCCTTCATGAACTGAGGAAAGGTTGTATGTATATTCCCATTGTTAATTTGAAGCCATTAGAATTAGCATTAGTTCAATCCAATGTAACAGAATTGACTGAGTTGTCTGAGTAACAACTACTAGTGTTTCACTAGTCTCATGTGTATATATGTATATATTTGTATATATATATATATTATATTATGATTGTCCAAAGCTAAAACTACCTAATGCAAATGTTGTAGGTTAAGGGGACAATTTGATTGTTACTTTGAAGGGAAGAAAATAATAAGGGAATTTTGAAAAATCTCTGACCTGGGGGTATTGTTTTCCTTGTCATGCATTTAGCTCCACACAATTCGTGGCATTGACACTCTTGTTGACCTGGGCAGTCTGAGTTGCTGGAACAGCTCGGGAAGTTGTCACAGGAGAAAGGAATACCAAAAAGACGATAGGTTCTCTGCTTGAGAGCAAACTCCTGGCTGTCATCTGTGAAAAGAAAAACAGATGGACTATAGAATTACTTCAAAGTCTTTATTTCCTTATCAAAAACAACAAGAACATCAGCACACTCACAAACACACACACACAGACACACACAAAAAAAGAAGACAATTCTCCCATTGAATTTCTTTCTCAAAAAATTGCATCATATTTTTTTCTTTACAGACAGATAAAACCTTCAAGCCAAGCACGATTTGAAATTTGCATAATATTCAACACACAAAGCCGTAAGCAATACGCATAAGACATTTTATGTTTAGCACTCTGCTCGAGCCGAATCTTTTCACAATCAGTGGAGAAACACGAAGACAGACAGTCTCTTTAGTTGCTGTTTCTTGGAGGCATCCATAAATTATTTCGTTAATGAGGATGTAAAATTCGAAGAGATTTTTCTCTTCTACGGAAGATTAATTATCGATGGGAATCTCGCAGATGTCGGTCATGTGTCATTATGATAATATTTTATCAAAATTTTTACATTTTTCATCAGTTTGCCATTCTAGAGATTTCAAGAGACTCACATTTATTTCATGATTGTAAAGCATTTAATGATTACCATCTCAGCTTCTCATCTTGTTTTTGCTGCTTTTGATAGATGTCTGTCAAATGTTAAATGTTTCATTGAACATACTCTTTGACAGGTAGCTCTTAGAGTCACTTTATTCATGTAGCATAACTCTCATCTTGAGCATAACAGATTGTGAACTGGCTGAAAGTGTAGGGGGGGGGGGGTAGAGAGGGGGAGGCAGGTAATGAAAGACAATACCTACGATTTTCAGTTTGAACTTTGTTCAGTAACATTTTTTCTTTGATAGTTCATACCTATGCTATTTGTATGCATGAAATTAGAAATGTGACACTGTCAGAGGTTTGGGCATGCTTTCACAAGGTTTTAGGAATTTCTTTCCACAACATGGATCCCATTTCTTCTCAAAGTAAACAAACACAACTGTCACAATTGCCCTTCTGATTAACATCTGCTCCAAACAGCAAAAAGCATATTAGTGCATATAGTGGTATCATGATTTCCATGTTCTATTTTTTTTTTTTTTTTTTTTTTTTTTGGTAAGACAAAACAAAAACCAATATAGAGCACACAACTCATTTTCTTCATATATACGAATGAAGACTTATGAAAGTCTGAATTTCATTCAATGAGCCCCTGGTGCATTACTTGTAAGTATCTCCATCAAATACGATGGCTGGCTGTGCTGCCCTTTAAAGGGATACTCTGTTAGCTGAAGTTCACAGGTTTAGCCAAGCGTTTTGTGTCATGGAGATCTTATTAATACATCCAATAGCAGCAGAGTTAGTGATGTCATCATGGGCCGGCAATTAAAGTGAAACAGTTCTTTAAATGTATAAATCATTTATACGCTGAAAAAATGATATTCTTTACAAGCGAGATGCTTGTTAATTGAATTTGAAATGTAGAGGACAATGGTCTCTAAACAAATGAAGGGACATTTAAAGTATAAGTCAGCACAGTATTTTATAGGAGCACCATGATGACATCACAGACCTCCTACTAAGATCCATTTCATGGATTAAGGAAGGGATTATCTGGTAAACATAGTTTAAATCCCAACAACGATCTGTTGAGGTATGGACATTGAAGAATGTATTTCCATATAAAGTGTCACATTGTCAAAGTCAAATTGTCAAAGTGGAATTGTTTGACCTACCTTCACCTCTTGATTTGCAGACTCTCTCGCAGTTGGCAGAGCAACTGCAGATGAGATCATCCTGGCAGTCTGAGTCCTGTTGGCAGGTCTGATATTGAAGACAGATGCTCCTGCCAAGCAGAGATATGCTACCTGTTGAGAGATAGGAGACAAAGCGGTGTCAGAAGTGGGACGAGAGAATCCTCAAGGAACTGACTTCGCTGCTGTTGGTGACAGCGAATACACTTTTGTATTATAGAGTCTCATCAAGTTAGAGGAAGAGCAGAGGCAGAAGTTGCTGGACTATTTTTATGTTTTGTTTTTTTATTCAGGAATCAAGAACCAAGTACATTTGCTTGATTAAAGGATAACTGGATAACAAATAACTATTATCATTCAAATGTGGGGGTAAATAAAAAAGATTCGTTTAGGGTATTAGGGTATCAAGTGCTGACTCATTTTGATTTCATCCCTCCACCCCCCTCTCCCACCTAAGCAACAAAAAGAGAATTATCCCAAAAGATGTTAAATGTCTACATTGATTCTGTACATGATCTTTCTAGCTTTATCTAGAAATACCTTTCATGTTTTAAAGTTGATTGTGTGAGTTCCTTATTGCATGTCTGATGTAAATGAAGTTTATAAAAAATGTATATCTTCTTCAGTTTTGGAAAGAATTCTGTTGAAGCTAAGTATTATCTGATTACGTAATGTTAACAGAGGGTTGGGTAAGGGGATTTGGAGAGGGGCAGGGGAGGGGGCGATTAAGAAGGAATACTTCAGCGCAGTTATCTGAAGCATTCCACTAAAATTCAAGTGTAATTCTGGTGAGGAGTGGAATAAGGTAGGGTAAGTACAGGAATGAAATATGTCCAGCTCCTTATTGAGTTCAAAGAGGTCTTCTGTTTCTTTGTCAAATATATATATATGTATATAGTACAAAACCACAAGTACAAATAGAATTGCCCTTGGTATGAGTACCATGCTCTGCATGAGTACAAGTATTTAATCTTGAACTAGTAGTGTATCTATACTAGATTTCCTAGATGCCCATAATATGATCCATGAGTACGAGTACAAAACCATGAGTACAAATATGAGTACAAATAGAATTCCCCTTGGTATGAGTACCATGCTATGAGTACCATGCTCTGCATGAGTACAAGTATTTAATCTTGCATAATGCAATATTCGCTCTTCGTTACTCATTATTCTTTCTGGTTTTATTCTTTCTCGTCATCATCACATAATGTTCATTACAGTAATTTACTGATAAACATGTTACGATCAATAAAGTGGAAATCAATCATTTTTTACAGTTCCCATCTCATTTCTGATTTGTCTGTACAAATTCTTTCAGTGAAGGCTACAACCATACTACTTTTATTAAATGGAATTTAACGGCTGTACAATTAATTTGGCTTGAAAGTTTATTAAGAAAAATCCAGTATAAATACATGAAAGTACATGTTATAAATATGATATATATATATAGCGAAGGATAGGGTGCGGGTTGGCGCAAGTAGGATTGAGAGTAAGACTAAGACCATTTTAATGTATTGTTGCAGCATAATTTCCTGGTTTGGGGGTTTCCTCTGTTTCACAAGATCACTTGGTGCTTTTGGTCTGCGGTATACCATACCCTGTACTTCACACCCCCATATCAACTAATATACCCCCCGCTGAGAAGTTATATAATGGTTAGTTAGTAACCAAGATTTTCCGTAAAGTTGTTGCCGATAAAAAAAAGTCAAAACCAAAGACACTGGGTTCCAATCCGTACCGGTCATAAACAGATAAGTTATCTAACCAATCCTGATATTGCGGTTTAATGGCCTTGTTATGCAGTTGTTGGATCCTGGTGTTTTCGAAGACGTAAGAGGAAGTCGTTACAATTTAAACAAAAAACATATTATTATTTTTTACAAAGGAGCTGATCAGTATTTTATGGATCAATGACGAATAAGAAGAAAAAGAGGGGGCGGGGGAAGGGAGGGGCTGAGACAGGTCTGCATACAGTGTGTCCAAAGGGATAGCGGACCACTCAGTAACCCGAACCCACCCCTCCAGAACCTGCTCGGTATTGGTAGTGAAGAAAATAATGTGCGTTACTAATCTCTTCAAGGGAAGAACAACGTCACAAATATCACAACAGTAAATCCGAATGATTTTCGTGCACAGGCGATTCTCACTGTTTCGATCTGAGTCGATGTTACGTATGAAAGGGTACTGTTTTTTTTTTAATTGGAAATATCAGCTCACGGCTAGAGAACAGTATGATGCAGAAACGTGCTTACGTCATGAATGTAAAAATTGTCTTTGATTGAGAGTTCCACATCGGATATAATTATTGGGGAAGTCGTTACAACAATAATGATAATAATAATAATATAAGTTTAAGCATTGAAAAACACATTGCAAAATTATTTTTCTTTCAGTAGGTGCCCGAAAAATTCTCAGCATATTGCCCGAATTTTCACCCAAAAAATTGAAAAACACACTGCAAAATATTCTTCTTTCAGTATAAGAGCCTGAAAAATTCTCAGCATATTGCCGAATTTTCACCCAAAAAATTGAAAAACACACTGCAAAATATTCTTCTTTCAGTAGGTGCCCGAAAAATTCTCAGCATATTGCCGAATTTTCACCCAAAAAATTGAAAAACACACTGCAAATTCTTCTTCTTTCAGTATAAGAGCCTGAAAAATTCTCAGCATATTGCCGAATTTTCACCCAAAAAATTGAAAAACACACTGCAAAATATTCTTCTTTCAGTATAGGTGCCCGAAAAATTCTCAGCATATTGCTCGAATTTTCACCAAAAAGTTTGGTTGGGGGGCTGCATCCCCCCAGCCCCCCTGCCCCTACGCCTATGCTCTCTCTCTCTCTTCCTCTCTTATGATGATTTCAAACACATGAGATGTGTTTTTTCTTTGTAAAACAGTAAATTTTGCGCTGTACGATTCACTGTTTTGTCAATAGAAAAAAATGTCGTATTTCAAAACTTAGTAAAGAACACCATATATCTTTCAAAGTTTTCCATAGTGTTTAATTATTGCCAGATGAATTAACTATTAGCAATGAACAGCTTATCAAAGAAGAGCTATACTTAACTGACTGACAGGAAAAGAATTTATTCCAGGATACAGCCTTCGTTCTTTATGAAAGAATTTACTTAAGTGGGAATCGAGCTTAAATTATCTGTTCTTTTTTTTATCGGCGAATTTGCATCTCTTTAAACTTTTATAGTCATGATTTCGACATATTATGTAGGTCTGACATTTACTCTGTTGTTATTATTCGTAGACATACAGTATTGCTTGGCTTGATTTTTCTAGTCCAATTGTGTAGTAATGCCGCCCTCCCCACTACTCCTACCCTATGGCGGGCCATCAAATCGTGGGAATCGACTTATACCGATTTAAGTCGACATATATCTATTTCCTTCGACTTATACCAGTTTCCAGCAGCTTAAATTGACTTCTACCGATTTAAATCGACATATACCATTTTAATTCGACATATCATCGATTTAAATCGACATATACCAATTTAAATCGACATATACCAGTGTAAATCGACGATATGTCAAATTAAATCGGTATATGTCATTTTAAATCGACATATACCAATTTAATTCGACCTACACCAGTTTAAATCGACATATACCAATTTAAATCGACATATACCAATTTCAATCGAAACATACCAGTTTAAATCGATGATATGTCAATTTAAATCGGTATATGTCAATTTAAATCGACACATACCAATTTAATTCGACCTATACAAGTTTAAATCGACATTTACCGATTTAAATCGACATATACCAATTGAAATCGATGATATGTAAAATGAATCGGTATATGTCAATTTAAATCGACATCTACCGGTTTAAATCGATGATATGTCGAATAAAATCGGTAGAAGTCAATTTCCTTGGACATATATACCATGCAGTTTCTAGCAACTCAAATTTATATATACCTATTTAAATCGACATATCATCGATTTAGCTAATTAACATATTCCAAATCCCGATTTCGGTGATGATTGACATGTGAAGATACATTACGTGCAGATACATCGATTTAATTCGATGATATGTCGAATTAAACTGGTATATGTCGAATTAAACTGGTATATGTCGATTTAAATCGGTATAAGTCGATTCCCCACGATTTGAGACTGCTGGCCCGCCATACTACCCCGCCAGTCATACGATCTTTCCAAACTTGAAAAATATCGTTAATGTTACAAGCAAATAAAACGGGCCGAAAATCGTCATCGCTACAATTTTCAAAATATTTTATTATTATTTTTATTAATCAGTTATTTATGGATAATTATTCGATTATTTCTCGTATTAGTCGAACCCAATAACTTCTGTTCAACCATTCAATTTTGTTTAATTTCTTCGATGTCAAATCCGCTCTTAATTTCTGTCGTTCAAAGTCTTCCTGTAAAAATAATTATTATATGCATGTAATATTTCCGTAATTATAACTTTAATGATATCATATAATAATTACGTTGTTCGTGTGGTCAGTATTACATCGATATATATTTTGTTTACGTTGGAAAACAGTAAACTTATATTTGTTCTTTATCAGTAACTTACTGCTACTTACTGCTACCTTATAAATTCAACTTATATGGTCCATTGTGAATACTACATCTTTGAAATGTATTGTAACCTTATATAGGTGTCTGGTGGCCACCGAATAAGTTTTCAGATTTGTGGACAGGGCAGAACACTCAGGGATTCAGGGCGGTGGTTTGGAAGGGGGCCATATGACACGTTAGCGACCCCTCTTGATTGGGGTCTAACGAAAGATGCATGGTTACCACCGGACCGGCCCCTCCCCCCCCCCTTTTTTTTTTTGGAGAAATTTTGGTTTGAAAAAGTGTAATTAGATGTAAAGTGGGGCCGCGTTTCGAGATATTTAAAGTAACTTTAGATTCAAGAATTTCCCCGGTTTGGTTAGTATGCTCAATAACTGTGAACTGGATGGTATACGGGGGCATATAACAGAACAATAATCGATCACTAGCTCCACCTGTCCCACCAGCCCACTGGTTCCCGAGCACTTGAACTAATACGAAACTTAAACCTTAAACAAAACATGCAATCAACATAATTAACAGTTATAAATCATTGTATGAGAAACTCTTAGAAGAAAGTTTGTCGTCCAAACCTGTTCCTGAGAGGTGTAATAGGATGAACGCGGTCTCGAGATAATATATCTTCATTTCTCCAAATTTGGTCAAATTTTAATTCTTGTTCTCAAGAGGCGCCGACCGGCATTGATTTAAATTTCCAGGCTGTGTCCGTCCACTTCGCATTGGAATATCGAATAAGTCAAGAAGCTATTTACAACATTTGAAATTAATTCACGATAACGATGGGCCTAGCTCCGCAATCATTCCCAGGAAGGAATTTAACTTTCGATGAGTGTAGCTAAATATACTTTGTTTTTTTTATAATTTTTTTTTATTAATATTCAAAATACAGGTTTTTATAGATAAGAATAGAATGAAATTTCTCCAATAAACAATCATTGACTGATGTTGTTATGACATTATCTAAAGGCTTGATGAAATATTGTTCTGCCCATTCCAAGTCTTCAGCTTCCCTTTTGTAGTCGACTTGAAACAACGACAACAAAATAGCGAGTAAAATTATAAACAACTCTTCAATTGTCCTTGTTGTGACCTAAAGATTATTATTATTATTATTATGTTTTTGTATTCCGTTGAGTTTACATCTGATTAATACAACCCCTTCAACTTCAAGTGATTGCCTCGGATCACCTCACATCGCAATTCACCTTAGACGGGTAAAATCTTACTATATAGTTATCAAATTCACTTTGTTGTCAAAACCAATAAACCCTTTAATGAACTTATTACTGCATATCACCTACTGTAGGTATGGTAGACGAAGATACCACACGCGGCGCCAACCCGTAATCTGTTCAACAGAAAAAAGGAAAATTGAACTTCGCTCATAAAACTAATATAATATATATATGTATACATATGATAAGATTCGGTATAATTGACACTTGGTATATGGATGTTTGTAAATATGAGAATAATAACCCATTGTTCATAAGAAATAGAAGTTCAATAAACAAATACACTCATTCAGGGATTTTTAAGGTATACTGATGACAATGAGATGCAAATCTGCGGCCTTCCGAAAAGATAAATATATAAATGGGAAACATGCCACTGTGTTTGCTTTGTCGATGGAAGGTTTGAGAATATTTCCAGTGACTTTACCAGTGACATTCATCGTCTACTAATACTAATACTTAAACTACTACTACTTATACTGCTACTACTGCTACTACTGCTGCTACTTATACTGCTACTACTGCTACTACTACTACTACTACTACTTCTACTACTACTACTGCTACTACTGCTACTACTGCTACTACTACTACTGCTACAACTGCTACTGCTACTACTACTATACTACTACTACTGCTACTACTGCTACTACTACTACTACTTATACTGCTACTACTGCTACTACTACTGCTACTACTACTACTACTTCTACTACTACTACTACTACTGATACTACTGCTACTACTGCTACTACTGCTACTACTACTACTTATACTGCTACTACTGCTACTACTACTACTACTGCTACTACTACTAATACTGCTACTACTACTACTTATACTGCTACTACTGCTACTACTACTACTACTGCTACAACTGCTACTGCTACTACTACTACTACTACTACTGCTACTACTACTACTACTTATACTGCTACTACTACTACTAATATTACTACTACTGCTACTACTACTACTTAAACTACTACTTCTACTTTACTACTACAGCTACTACTACTACTGCTACTACTACTACTACTTATACTGCTACTACTACTACTAATATTACTACTACTGCTACTACTACTACTTAAACTACTACTTCTACTTTACTACTACAGCTACTACTACTACTGCTACTACTACTACTACTTATACTGCTACTACTACTACTACTACTAATTAAACTACTACGTCTACTACTACTACTACCGATACTACTACTACTACTTAAACTACTACTTCTACTTCTACTACAACTACTACTACTACTTCTACTACTACTACTATTTCTACTACTACTACTACTACTATTTTCAAAGGAAACCAAGAGCCGTTTCGGTTTAGTACGTGTATGACGTCACAGATCATTACGGTGGATATACTTCAATATTTTGTTTCTCGGAAATTGAATAAGATAGGATACTGGTTGTCAGAGTCAACTATATTTCCTACTACAAAGTCTGCAATACTTCATTACATATCATCTCTAATTATACCCGGAGGTGCATAAGGGCGGGCACCATGCATACTTACAAACAAACACGACCTGGCAAGATCCCCTAAAATGTTTCATTCGCCTCTGATCAGGCTCTGGTTTACTATATTTTATACTTTATTGACACTTAACTTTACGAAACCGGGGACCGGATGTGGCATAGGAGCACGTGCCCACATGTTGTGTAGTATCTGAAAAGAAGTTACGTAAGGGCATTTTTGCGGTAAAGAGCGAACATGGTTACTTTTCATTATCAAAACCAAAAGATGACGATTTTTTTATGTGAAGTGGGCAGTTATTTTGTTTTCTAACAGCATTCGGGACCCCTCCCCCTCCCCCTCCCCCATGCACACCACTGTATGAAGAGAAGCATGCTAAGAAAGTTATGGTCTGACTCGAGCACGGTTTCACCAGGAGAACGAGTAATATATTGTCCTATGCCAGTGTACTACCACACTAAATACGTATACGCCTTAGGATATATCCCTACTAGCCTTCTCAATGCTGTATTCATCAGCCTATATACAGCCTTTATCAAACTATATCAGAATCATATATGAGCTTGTACACAATGTAAATTGATGATAATTACATACTGAAACATGTTTACATCATTTATCCATTGACAGTGGAGTACATAGTTCAAAGAGTTGAGAAGGATATCGATTCCATTTCATGATATAGTAGAGGGGTGTGTAGTCGCTCGTATATCATTTCTCGATATGACGTTGTTTGTATAAGTTATGATGATCATACCATTATCAGCAAATATATTTGTTTATGTGGTTTTTACTTATTTACCTACCGTATAATGTCTACGTATGTATCCAAGCAAATTTTGGATGAAGTTTAGCGCCCCCCCCCCCCCCCCTAAGTCAAATGCAGACAACTTTGACAATTTTGCAATTGTTGGTTAACCTGTATGCCATAATTAGGAAAAAATTATCACAAGTTTTATCCTGAGTGGTACCGGACAAGTTTTTCTCAGATGAAATACTCTCAAAAAATTCCGAGTTCAACAACTATATATATTATATATATGTATGTATGTATAATTGAAATTGTGGTGAGTTGGAAAATCCAGAACAGTGACAAACCTTCCAGCCTCCACCGGGATTCGAACCCGGGCCTCCCGCTTTATATGCGGACACCCTAATCACTAGGCTATGGACGTTGATTGTATCGTGAGAGGTTCGAAACCGGTAAGGAATTGTCGTTATTCCACTGAAGGCGTTTGTCACCTGTATCGAACGATACTAGTTCTTTTTTGGTGACATATTTGCCTTACTCTAGAGATCGAACATAATGCTATATATATATATATATACATCCCGGTGGAGGCTGGAAGTTTTTTCACTGTTCTTGATTTTCCAACTTTTTTCACTGTTTGGGATTCGAAAACCGGGCCTCCCGCTTTGTACGCGGACACCCTAACCAACTAGGCCATGGACGCTGATTGTATGTCCAGAGGTTCTAAACCGGTAAGGAAGGTCGTAATTCCACTGTAGGCGTTTGTCACCTGTATCGAACAATACTAGTTCTGTTTTTGGTGACATATTTTGCCTTACTCTAGAGATCAAACATGATGCTAACCAACTCGAAAATCATTTGTGATTCCTAAAGCCATGAAGTACTATCTATCCCTAACCATGGCGGAGTCTGTGGTTTGCCATTTTAAACACAGGGAAGCGTTGGGATTCAAGAAAACAATTATTTACACAATCCGCCTGCCAAAGCGTCAGTCAATTTCTCGTGAAAATACGGCGGGCTGTAAATTTCTCTAAGTCCATCTACAAACATTTCGGATGACTAAGGAGTAAACAACTTGATGGTTTCACTCTTTGCTGAATCTTTTATTTTGTCGTATCGACTAAATGCCAAATCAACAGAGAAAAAGTACTTTAGATTTATTATATGGTATATAGGGCCATAGATAGGTCAATGTGTGTACTTTACATACAAGGACATCAATGACCTAACCAATCAATAAACCACTGCAAAACAACACTTTGGGATTAGTGTGGAATGGGTAAGGCAGAGGTAGTACAACAATAGTTTGTAATGATTTTTCGAGGAGGAAACTTGCCCACTTTTGTCTTGCCAGGAATGTTTACGATATAAACTGACGAAGGACATTGAGTTTATACATACATACGTTATGTCGTACTGAAGATTGTCATATAAAGACTGTGTGATTTATTGTATAATTGGACCTATGTGATTCGGGAGATATCATTATTGAATGTGTAACGTCCAGTGACAGTTTCGGGCCATGAATCGAGAACTTATGATATCACTTTGTTTGCGTTGGCACAGGAATACAATTTAAACCGTCTGGGAGTGTACACCAGAAATTATCGATATTTTGGAAACTAACTGACTTGTGCAGTCTGGATCGGCATCGAATCTTGGACCATGTATAACACGATCTGTCGCCAACGTTTTTTCATGGTTTAACACTGTTTATGAAAACAAAATAGCAAATTAAACAGAATATTAAGAACAGATCATCAAGTTGGAAACAGACGATATCAGGCTCGCGCGCTTGAACAGTTTCTTCAACATGGTATTATTCCCTGCTCCAGTTACTTCTTCACAGAATCCACCGCCGGGTCCAGCTTCGTCGGTTTATACTGCTAAGCTGGACACCGCGGTAGTTGAAACAACCGGTAGTTACGCAACGGAGATAGGAACGCTGTTTTACACCGATTTCATTACTGATGTGGACGACGAAATATTGAATACGTTTCCTACTGACATAAGCTCAGGTATTCAAGAGACTGGTACGATAAACCCCTTATCAAGTGAGCCGGCAGCTTTCTTTATTTCAGATTCTGCCAATATTAGTATCTCACCGTCGAATGGAACATCTTTGGGTACAACGAGTACGGTAGTCAGCACTGTTTATATCGACACGGTAACAGCCGAAATTGTATCGCGTGTAGCCACCGCTTGTTTGATGTCACTTTTCCTGTTTGTAACGTTGGTCGGAAATGTCATAGTCTTGTTTGTATTTAAGCACCGATATCGTAAATTTACAGCCCGCGTTATCTTTATGTACAATTTCATAGTCATTCTATTTGGTGATGGATTATGTAACATGTCTATAGCATGGGGCGCCGTTTTAGCGGGCGTGTGGCCGTATGGACAAGTTATATGCCAGTTTAGTTCATTCCTCTTAAACACATTCAACACACTGACGCTATTTGCCCTGTTGCATCTAACATTTGATCGTTTTCTGGCGATGAAGAAACCAGATTGGTACCACAAAAATGTCCAAATTGTTGCATCTTTAGTGGTTATTTTAATCACGTGGTTATACACGATCGCGTTCAATTTAGCCATTTTCGCAGGAGCGGTACCAAGCAATTACTATATAAACCGCTTCATTTGCGGTATTTCATCTGGAGTAGACCTCATCTTCACCGTCCTCCGGCTCGTCCTAAATTTACTGGTTCCTCTCTCCGCTGTTTCATTTTTCTTCATCGTCATAGCTAAGATGGCGACTGTCTCGAAAGGAAGCGTACAAGAACTTCCAGAAGACGAAGTATTCCTCCGCAAACCAAAATTAGTTTCGGTCGTGAAACACACCAAACTGATCGCTATTTTGATTATATTTTGGTGTATTCTCGAAGGTCCATACCAAGTAGTACATACAGTTTATCTATTTAGTAAAGGAGAACCAGACGTTCTGATTTCTTTCAGTGTCGAAACAATCACAACTTGGATGAAATTCCTTTATCCGGCAATCGTACCAATTTTTATCCTTGTTGGTATGATAGGCAATAGAAAAGTTCAAAAGTTGGCGCCAGAACATTTGGACATGGTCACTCCAGACGAGAGTGCATCTAGGTCCCCCCGTAATGAACCCGGTGTCCGGACATCATGGGCTAGCGAAGCCTCGGAGCGGACACTCACATCTCCCACAACTAGTCCCAGACGACATTTTCAAGTTCCCGTACTCTTTCCGACCGCAGAGGGTTTACGCATGCGTGTTGGAAATGACTCAGGGGAGATACCGCCGCGCCAGAGACATTTATCATTCACGACAGGAGGAGAAAAGTTTGTCAAAAATAAACCAAGGCAGGATGACAAGAGAATTTTAAGGTCCTCCTCATTCCCGATTCCAAATGGAGGGACATCGCTTCCAGATTTGAGAACTTTAACTGAAACTGAAGCGACGAGAAATGCTAACAGAGGAGACAACTATGAATTAGGAGAGAGCGTTTACGGATCGACCGAGACACTGTCCTCTTATGAATATGACAACAAGGAGCAAATATTAATGTTTAGCGGTAATGAACATTCTCTCTTCGGACTATCACTCAGCAAAAATACGGAGACCTTTGTTGAAATGGAGTTTCAGTTGCCCGCCACCCCTATTTCATGAGATTGAGCTTCTCTCAGCGTTTATCGTTGTAGCCATTAAATTTACACACACATATTTTCACAGGGGCGGGGGAGGGGAGGGGTCCATGAAAATAGGGGGATGTACACCGTAATACTCGCATGGATCGGCGTTTGATGATCGTATTTATAGATTGATTATATGGTTGGTGAATGAAACTGCAAGCAATGGCGAGTTTGAAACTATAATAGCAATCTTATAGTAACTTCATTAGGATCCATATTTTGTATAAATCAAGGACAGTTTTTTTTAACCAACATTTATACACATGTAAGTTGTGATGTATGATTTCTGTAAATACATTTGTACATTATTAACATATTAGACAGCAGCTCCTCTTAAATGTAGAAGCTATCAGATATATGTACATGTTTTATTTCCATGTTTTATGCCTGCTTTTATACATGTTGTATGCATTTTCGTTTCCCTGTTTGATTTGATTAACTTTAACAAGATAAGTCATCCTTCTTTTAAATCCACTTTTAATATTTTATCGAAGTTTCGTGAAATTCTTCTAAAGTATTTTCGTTTGAATAGTTTGTACTAATCACAATATACTTACAATTCTACCGTTCGCCCGAACCTTGTATGCAGATTACAATAGGCTATGTACTTCATTTGCTGTAACAAGTGTTGCTGCTTCTAGCTTAAAACTATGAACCAGTGGCGTGCACATGATTTTCTTAGATTCTAAATTTCCCCAACTGACAAGATACGAGCTGAATATTTTATGGAAGAGCCCGAGGCGTATCAAGATTCAAGAGGTTTATTAAGGAGGGTGTTTGGCCCCCGGGGGTCGTTTGAAGCCGACTTTTGTGTAGACGGATGTGGGGTGCTATTACAGAAAAGAAAATCAGAGTTCGAATGGTGCATTCTGGGGCATATTTAGACTATAAAATTGGTATATAGTAAACTCTAAACGCATGGTTGCGTGCTAATAAATAATATTGCTCTTGTACAGGTATGTGAGTTTGAAAAGGAGATATACTCCCGTAGCAGTGGTCTAATTCTTACCAGGATGAATGTAGAAAAATCCCCCCCCCCCTCGAGTAAACCATTTCCACCGATTGACGATGAAAGGTGGGGGTACACCCCCTCTCCCCTGCACGAAATTCACTGGTGTCACCTGTCTTGACATTAATCCTCGAAGTATATTTTCTAAGAAATTTCTTGTCATTCTGCTGAAAAGGATGATATTTTTTTTTATAATCCCCAAGACAGAGGAAAAGCTTCGTGTGCTTCAAGTTATGTACATTCCTTTATTTAACTGCCGGCCAATGAAACCTGAAAATGTCCAGCATATCAAAATAGACATATTGTTGCTATTATATCATCAACGGCTGTTAAAAATAGAGTAGAGAATAATTTTATTTCTTTGGGGTATCTCAATCTTTCAGTAAACTTGATAAACTTTACAATAAATGTCAGCACGAAGTGCAGCTGTTCATTGTTCATTTTTGGAAGGATGTTCTGATGGTTAGTGGGGTTTTCACCTCAGCTTTATCAGACCATGCCAGTATATGTTTTGCATTGTGTTTGGTTTCCAAATTGCTTTCTCGTGATGAAACATGGAAACATGGTACTTTCGGGTAACCGTTTTGATCAAAATAAATACATGTGTATAAAGTAATGTTGTGACAAAGAGTTCTATAGCGGAAGAAGAATATCCTTCCGCAATTAAAACGTAAACACATAACAAAGTTAAGGGATAACAAAGTTTCGAAACTGAACAGAAGGAAAGAAAGGAAACCAAAACAGGAATGGACAATTTATAATATATCACTTCTTCATATAAAATAAAAACTAGATCAATACAATCAAGTTGTTGATTAATCTGAAACTGAAAATGATCTGCAAGTCTTTAAAACTGCACGAGTTGCTTTCTTTAGGTTTCAATTCACATTTCTCGGCAACATTATCTGATATACATATAGAACAATGGAAATATATTCAAGTGAATATCTATGTCTTCGTGGAAAGTATTTGTGCTTCCAATGTGTAATAATATACACGAAGATATATTTTCCAGCCTCTATCTCCTCTTCACTATCCGTCCACTCCCCAACTTATAAACATTCATTCTTATCTTTCATTGGTTTGTTAATGGATTAGCTTTTCATTACATTGTTCACGTGTGTCTATCTTTCTATGGGATGGTGGAGAGGGGAGAGGGGAGAGGGGCATGGGTGGGTTTAAATAGTAATGAGGGTGCTATTTGGCAAGGGACAATGGAGACGAATGATGACAACAATAAAGCTCGGAGAATGTTCGACGAAAGATCCTAGCCGAAAGGTTAGTGACCTCTGATTACCATGGGAACGGAGGATTGGCGCCAGATTGGTAATTACTGCATGGTGGTTGCAATGTTTGTAGTCTGCGAGAGAGACACTCAAGAAGAATACGTTACCATAAATGCAGACTAATTTCCATCAATAAGGTGATGCGAATAGGATCAGGTGTCAATATTTGAAGAAAAACATAAACTTCCGAGAAATATCAGCCCCTTCTTCATTTTGAATTCGGAATCATTCTCTATGAACCTGAACCTTCCACTGAGAAATAAGTGTTTGAAGATAATGTATAAATGTTTATCGAATGCAGCTTGTTGGATTCAATTATCATCATGGCTCCAATTTGGCTAGATATTTGGCTTCATTGATGACACTGGATGGCGTTATGTCACTCAGGGTAGCACATCCTTTAAAAAAAGAAAAAAAAAAGAATATGAAATGAAGATAAGCATGGCATGTCTTCAGTATCGGTGAGATAATTTGTACGCTACCGGTATGTACTTACAGTTGGTTGGATTAAAGGGAAATAACAGATTTTTTATATTTAACTCACTTGTGAACCTTACAACAGGCTAAAATGACCGAACCTGTTCTTTCTGTGACGTCAGACAATATAAACTCGTATCACAACCCCTATTTTAAATCAGTCGAAGTATTGTTGCTTTCAAAGCGCGTGGTATCGGCATGATGATAAGGAACTGAATAAGGGGAGTTGCTTTAGAAGTGGGGGAGAGGGGGGTGAGTGATAGGGGTGGGGATTGCTTGGAATATGACATTGAATAGATTACAGTTTTATAATTTCATGCTGAACCTCGTGTGGCCAGTCTGCTATACATATTCTAACTAATCACTTTTAATAAAACAGATGGCTCACGAGGAACAGTAAGGAAAAATAAAACTCACCGCACTGCGCCATCACGTCACTGAGTTCTTCACGGAACAGTTCTAGTACGTGGGATACGCCTTCTGTTCCCTAAAAAAAAAAAACATTCGTCTTCTTACCTAGTCAGAGTAGATTTTAAAGTCATAGTGTGCACCCCATCTGGTACCCAACTCTTCCTCGTTCCCAACCTCTCTTAAGCCTCCCTACTTACCACTCTTTCCAAGATATAAGTATCTTATCGAATGCATTACTGAACAATGAAGGTATCCCTATGCAGTATGAGTGCAAGAAAAGGGGGAGGGGTGGGCATGGTCTCGCACTTCCGACCTTAAGTCAAGGGAAACTGGCTTAGTTTGACTCTTCCCAGAGCCGTATATCGAAACAAAAGGTCTGCCCTCTACCTTCATATGTCAGGGGAATTTTGACTTTTTCCGCCTCTCGCCCCTCCCCCACCTTTGAAATCCAGTGCAGGCCATTGTCCCTATGTATTAGAGTATGATCCAGTGACAGCCACTAGACTGTCAATGTTAATGTTGTTTAGCTAGTGAGTTTCGCTTTCTTATAAGCTGGCATCTTAATGATTTTAACAGAACATTTAAAGGTATTTCCAGAGAGCCTGTATCGAGATAACAACTCCCTTGCAATGCATTGCAAGAAGTCCGAAAATAGTCTCAGCGCAAGATACTCTTTTGTTAAAGTTTTTGTTATGCACAGAAAGGCAGGAGGGATTTGATGTATCGCAAATTACTGAAGTTAAAGGGGAAGGGGTTGGGGGGTGGTATCGAAGTCGTTTATCTGACTGGCAAGGAGTATGAAATGAGGAAAGCTACGATTTCGTGACGAATTATTTAGTTGCAGCCGTTTTGTTTAAATACTGATTTATGGATGTCTTATACATAAGAGAAGCACCCGATCGTCTGAGGACTAGAACATTTACCCTTCGTTCCCGCCCCTGCTTTCCATCCCTTGTTTTTTAATTCTTACAGCATTGAGGCCTAGATGATAAGTAAAGACCTAGGTTTAATGTTTATTCTAAAGTTCATGGTATAGCAATGACATTCTCTCGTGAATAAATCGATAGAAAGGAGGAACAGTTTGGTCAAATTCAAATCACGCGTTCCGCCATTAAAGTTATTATTCGGCCTTCCGTTCTAGTTGTGGTTTCAGCAGCAATGTCTTGATGGCGTTAAACAAACCATCCTAATCAGGCGCCATCGTAAATGTACTCGTCTGTGTTTTTCGAATGATACAACGTAAAACAAAACGTTACGCGTCTTTTAACTTGATTACTTGGGGTTTAATTATCAAATGAACCTGCGAGAGACACATAGTACATTGAGTACATCTTAAAGGGGCCTACTGTGCTCACAGGGTGTATTTCAGAATCGAATTAAGAAAATACTTTGGTGGCAGTAACGTCATAACAACTATTGAATATACCACCACGCAGTGCCAGCTAAACACTCTCTTGGGTCTTAAGGCACCATAAGCTTATCACCCCCCCCCCCCAACTCCTTCACTATGAAATGAAAGTTGAAACATCTTGCCTGGAAGTATTCGTGGATTCCCCTTGACCTTGGGTGGCGCTATAGGCACTTGCCTTATCTGCCTAACCTGGCAATGATACCACTGAGTTGCCTAATTCAAATATCAATGATTTGCATATAAGATTCTGGATTGACGTTGTCACTGTTGAGTCCCGGCATTAACAGTATTCCGTAAAGTAATAACTACCGGTGTCTGCAATTTAATCTTTCGATCCATGGTGTTCACTTTGCCATGACTTGGGTGCCACCTCACATGCAGACGTGTCTGTATGGAGGGAGGAACATTATACCGGAGTGTGAAAAGTTTGAAGAAATGAAAGGAAATGAAACCGTTCTTCTTTTAGTCCCACAAACTATTTGTGCCATGTTTCACCAGGGAGTTACTATTTACATGGCAACTCCATGGTTTCACCAAAGTGCTTCATGTTTTATATATACTGTAGTACTATAATGGCTGTTCATAGCGTAGTATGTATCGTTAACTTTCGTTTCCATATAAATCTGAAAAGTTTCACCAGACTCATTAAAACGTATCTCTGTATAGTTCCATATTTATCGTTGTTTAAAAGTGTTCAGTATTTCAAGCATGGAGGAATTACCCTGACAGGGTAACGTTGTTATGTTTCAAGCCTTTCGTGGATATAAATCACACATTTGGGATAAAACCTAAATTAAACAAAAAAGAAAGGACAAAATTGTCTTAACTCAAGCGTATATGAATATCGAGGGATTAACGATATTCATGTTTAATTGCGTGAAAGTAATTTCTTTCTGCATAGATGAGATTTATACCGCCTTGGGAAGAGGCAGAGAATAATATATCTCTCTGTTTTAATAGTCACGCGTAAGCTCAAATAACAGTAATGCACAAACGGACAGATTTATAAACCATGATCCCTTTTAAATTTATTTCTTTTAGGTACATTACTTTAAGTAGTTCGAGTCCATCTCACGGTATATACATGACTTCAAAATATCGATGTCAACCTTAGCTTAGGCTTTCAAGATGTGATTATTCTTCTCGACTCGAGGGGCCGGTCAACTGGGGGGGGGGGGAAATGTTTACTTATCATCTAAATATAAACACTGTGACGTCAATAAAACATTACTATAAAGTGAGTTCTGAATACAATACATGAAGAGGACATTCTGTTTGGTTTGGGGAGGGCAATCATTGAGAGATGCTTCTGTCATGATGTTTTATAGACTCTTGTACGGTTTGTTGTCATGTTCTCATAGCGTTTAACATTTTGTTTGATAGCCTATGGCTTTGTCGGTTTGTCAAAGTGATTGTCAATTTCTTGTTTGTTCTCTTGAAATATTTGTTTTGTTTTTATTCCGGTTCACTTCAGATATATATTTCTTTATGTGTGCTAGTCGGCTGGTTCGTCCACCAGGCAACGTTTTTATCTTCTTTCTGTCAATATCTCTATGTAATCAGTCATTGGATATATCGATCCTGATTATTCTGTGATCAAAGCGCAAGGAGTATAGCAATAGAATGAACGTCATGTTAAAAAAAGAGATATTATTTATAGCCTATACCTCCTTCTATTGTGGGATATTAACAGCAAATGGCTTGGGGACGAACCTATGCCAATCGTCCCAAAAAACGATCATCATTTGCTCTTAAAGTGTGGATATGTTGCTTGACTGCATATAAATCAATCATCTGTTTGGGTAAGCAACAGACCCAGTCCCATAGTCAGGCTGGGGGAGGGGGGGGGGGTAGCCCACCCCCTCCACGTGTAGACTACTGTTCCCCTCTTTATTTGTGCCACCATCATGTGAACAACTTTTTAAGTTACAGGACACAACCCGTTTTGTGCCCCTCCTTTAATTAAAAGAACTCCTGACTTCGAGCCTGCGTAGACCCGCCCTCCCCATTAATATGACACACCTACATAAAGCTGACTGTAGGGCTGGGGGAGGGAGGGAGAGGGGTATATGGGATGCGGATGGCTAGACTCCTTACTCTTGTACCGTTGGTATACCACGGCTGAGATATTCCCGTCTCCATTGTTATGTTGAACAACTTTAAAATAATTGAATCCAAACTTTCACCCATATACATAGAAAGCCAATGTTTTCACCAGGATGCGTACTTTATGTTACTCTGTCGCATTTCAAAAACGAAACACCTCTGAATTAGTCTTTTATAAGCCTTAAATGGTTTACAAGCAAGTTATAAGTAGGCTGGTTACTTGATATGGCTAGAACTTACGTTTGCAGCAAGTCCCCACAAGGCAGGTCGGCCTACAAACACCGCCTTCGCTCCAACCGCCAGAGCCTTAAAAACGTCACTTCCGGATCTTATACCACCATCCATGTACACTTCAGTATTTGAACCGGTTTCGCGAACGGCCTCCAAGATCTCACCCAAGGCATCAATCTATAGGAGAATATCGATTCCATTAACCTGGCTTTACCGTATATTTGACAAAGCAATTAGGATCGACATTTCAACGAGAAGCAAGAACTTTTCTCACCTCTAAAGCTTTAATTAAACGTAAAGCTTTCAGTTGAATGGTTCTCTATGAAGGGTGAATGACCTTATTTTAATGTAGGTCATTCTAGGAAAGATTTGAACAACATTTCATATCACATGAGAAAATGGTCGTTATTGATTGAAGTCACAGTGCTTGACTTCAGTCGAAATTAAATCTTTAGTGAATTGAATCGGATGAAGTGATGAGATTACTGCGTACGTATCTTAGTATTGATATCGGTCGCTCTTTTTAAAGGGACTGGCCATTGGGCAAACTGGAACTAATTCAAACAATAGCACTACTACTTTTAACATTAAAATAATATATGTATGCCCCCGCCCCTACCTCTTTCCCTCCGATTGTTTCCTTTTAAAGTCTCAATACCAGTTTGCTGATGAATTTCGGAAAACAATCTTCCGAAGTAGATTCAATGTTTCTTATTCTAAATGCACTCTGACCAGGTGGGTTTAATGTTGCCCTAATTGTGGCGCGAACGATTTACCGTAAAATCACTGCGACTGCCAATATCAACTTCTTTCGGATGCCCCCTTCTCCCCCCCCCCCCCTGACGGACTCAAATGGATTGCTGGCGCCCTTTTCAGCTTTTTACCAATTTTTACTTATTCGCGATTAATGACTTTTTTATTGCGCTCTCATCTACCTATTGACATTTGTCACATTTTGTTAGTGTAATTTTCTGACAAAATGCTCTAACAGCTATTTATTCTTCGTTTATCTGCAAATTAGCAAGGCCCGGAAAGGATTATTTTCGGCGATCTAGGGAGTATCTTTACTCAAAAAATTTCTGTACGCTCCGCGCCATCCTGTGGTGGCGCTCCGCTTAGATAGTTACGAAAGCGCCCCTACAGACCATTCTCGCCCCCCCCCCCTGACCAATACCCATAGCTCCGCCACTGTACCAAAGGGGGAATGCTACTTGTATTCATACTCATGTTGGTGTACTAGCACTACTGGTATTGTCTGATAATTATTGGTTCCTTTTGTCGCTCATACTGTCCACATTAGTATATGTAATAGGTCTGGGCATATAAGTAAAATTGGAAACTTCTCAACTTAAACTTCATTCTTTTAAAATTACCTGACAAATTTACTAAAACTACACGATTTGATTTGATTAGCCTATCGATTAGAATGAACAATATATCAAAATCTCAACTTTGAAATCCGCAATTAATATCAAGTGACGACAAGGCTGTGTCCAGTATTTATTACACATTGGCCTTGCAAGGAAATATTGTTCAAACTGCAACGTTATACACGCCATATTGTCATAAAATGATTACACTTTTATGTATCTGTAAACTGAACCGTTGCTTCCGACAGCAAAGCTAAACAAAGTATTGGTGCGACTATATATAACTGCACGTTTTATAGCCTTATCATTTCGAGTGTTTCGTTCAAAGCTATAGATTAAAATAACCTGTGAAATATATACTCCTAATATAAATATGGCACATTATTTCAAGAAGTAACTTTCTTACGACCGGCTTGCTTACTTCGGACGTCGGTACTAATTATCAATCGCAAAATTGGACGGGAAACAGATCAGAATAATAGCAGGAAATTAAAAGCAGGGTGAGGATGCATGTTTATGTTATAATGGCTGTGATCTATGTATATGAATACAAGATCGTGTAACATGTCACAAGAGCTGTATGTTATGTGCTTAGCAGTATAAGACTCTTGGCTTAGATTGCAATTATTATGCATTACCGGCACAATACAGATATATGCACATCTCCATACATTTATGTTAAATATAGATTGAAACAAAAAGTTACTAGTCAATCTGTATAAAGGGTATCCTAACTGAATCGAAATGCAAACAATTAAACCAGGTTGGGGTAAGTGACCAATCTAGCCGATTGGAACTGTGACTCTTTTAGCTAGATCAGAAAATATAGTGACAGACTATAGTCTACTTAGATTGAGACTTGTCACAAATCCAACATATTAGAGATCAGTGGTTAATCTAACCAATTGGAAATCATGTCCAAACCAACGGATTGAAATTAGCGACCATAGCAACCGATTGAAGTTAGCGACAAATATAACCGATTGGAAATATGAATGAATGACCAATTTAACTCGATTGACAGGGTAATAATTTGTAGGATATACACATATCGCCCACCCCCACCCACTCACTCTGACGCTGTATACACCATTACCATTTATCAGATATCATATCTCAGTTCCCCATCCTCCTCCCCAACACCGTCAACCGTATCTCCCGATATTAGGAATCTATTAATTGTTGTTACGTACCGGTGCAGGGATGCCGTCAAGTTGCCTTCCACCGTGAGCTGATACAATGATCGCGGATGCAATTCCTTCTTCGATGACCTTTTTTGCATCGGAGCCTTAATTATATAAAGAAAACAATCAACGTTTATTAAGGAGGGCAACAGCCAGTGCATTGTAGCACAGTTCTAGTTAGATCTCAACAAATAATAATAATATTTACAATAGTAATAATAAAAACACTTCTTTACAATCGGTGATATAATTGTGAAAATTAAAGAAAAGATATTCTAAAAAACATTTGATAATTTAATCCACTAAATTCGCATCAGGAACGACGGAAATAAGTATAAAATTCATAGGTTTGCACTTGAAAACAAATAGAAAAAAACATTTCTTAAACTATTGTGATGGGACACACACTTTTCTGGATTGGATTCAACATTGATTAAACAATTGGTAAGTTGATAAGTGCATGGGAGCTGCCAATTGGTTGTAATCACTAATATAGATATGAGTTGAAGATTAAGTGCATTGTATCCCATTAGTTGTGCACGAGTAAGAAGAGACAGAACTGAAGTATAAGTTAGACCCTAACCCAAAATACAACTTCAGTGTAGCCTTGCGACTTTCGCTTCATTCCTGTACATGAGGGATTTCAGCTCTGTGATCATATGGATGTGTTTTATGATCATTCCCAAAACGTCCCAGAAAAGACGCTATTCGGAATATGCGGAGAGCGGGGAAAACACATAAAGGACGCACTGGCGCCACTCTCAGCCCCAGCCCCCAGCCCCAGCCCCCAGCCCCAGCCCCCAGCCCCAGCCCCCAGGCCCAGCCCCCAGCCCCAGTCCCCAGACCCCGGACACTAGGAGACTGATATTTTCGATTCACTCATATTGAAGAATTGTCTCAGTGGGGTAGTATTGAAATACGATGTAAAGTGACCAAGTGATATTTATGCTCATAAATATTTCACTGATAAGCCTATGGTATTTTGCACATCAGATTTGATTTGATTTGATTGTAGAGTAAACTAAATTTGACCGTGTGACGACATGTCGCTTACCTTTAATGATTCCCTTTACAACAATCGGCAGAGATGTAATGGTTTGAACCCACCGTAAATCTTCTAGACTGTTTGACGATTCCTGGCATTGAAAGGCACAATACGCCCATAGGTTCTGGTCCCCCATCTTTTGGTATCCTAGACAATCTGGTGTTGATATCTCGAAATTAGGAAGTCTTCATGAAGGACAAAATTGAGAAGGTATACGAGATTGCCATTAAATTCTTATAAGAAGAAAAACAAACAACCCCCTCTTCTTTGGCCCTCTTTAAGTCCGCCACAGACTGCCCGACTAATCACGACCCGACGCAACTTGACCGTCGTTAAGTGGAAAATCTTGGAAAAGTGTGCGTGTACTTCGGACTTTGACTAATCAATTTAATTAAGTCGCGTCGGTTTCAGCCGGCAACTGACTGAACATCCTTTATGTGTTTTTTGTCGACTGGAAGTCGGTAGTGTGCGACGGTTCACGACTAAAACTGCCCAGTCTTAGCAAATTTATCCAATCACGGGATAATAATTTGCATGTGACCGAAACGAGCAAAAGTTGTTTACAGAAAGCAGTCGTCGTGTGTGTTTATCAGCTGTCGGTGTACTGGGGTCCATTTTAAGACTATGGGGAGTAGGAGTGGGAGTAGGGGGAGGGGTAGGGGTCTTAACGACTATCGAAAACTATGTCACCACCGGCGACTTGAGTCGGTTCATGACCAATATAGGGTAGTGTGATTTGGGCTTTACGTTTCGAATTACTTTTACTTATCACTTGAAATATTCTTTCTGGTCACAACATATAAAATAACGTCCCCCCCCAAAAAAAACCCCAACCATACCTGAACTCCGTGTTGCAGGCATGTTCACGTGACCCTTCCGTGTACGGGCTGATACGACGGTTACAACCTCCGGCCGCGTCGACTGTCACCACCAGAGCTTTGACGCCCGAAGCCTCTGCTTCTTTGATTAGCTGTTGTGTCAGGAGTTTGTTTTTAAATAAGTAAAGTTGCTGCCAGACTAGCGCATTGGGAGCAGCCTCCATCAATTCCGACACTTTCGTGGTCGATGCACAACTATGTATCATTACTGTTCCCTGCTTCACGGAAGCTGACGAAACAAGAACATACATGATCTTTTTGGTCATCTTGTTTTATCATTTGTATAGATATCGTTTTATAAGGGTTGGGTATAGGGGTACACGCCCAGCGTTGCGGTATGGCTCACTCTGCACTCGTAAATATACACGGAGGGTTGCGTTATACTTATTTTGGTAATTCTTATTGTTATCATTCTTGCATTATAACAATCAATTTGGTTTTTGTATTTTTGAAGGGTTATAAATTAACTCTCTTGCATGCTGTTATTTTCTACTCATCATCGCGTCACACGTGGAAAACATATATCTACAAAATGGAATACGCTTTATGTACACTATTTGAATATAACATATGAAGTATATACGAAAAGCACGAAATGCTGCATATATTGGCAGACTTATGCTGATATAGTACTGGTAAATGCTCACCTATGCATGTTCCGATCTCTTTTTCTGAATGAGCAAACCTACAACACGCAGTGGGTGCTAGGCCGATTGGAAAATTGATTTCACGTCCAAGTAGGGAACAGGACATATCTATATTGTTTATGCCACGTAAAATTCTTGGTCGAAGTCGATACCTTTGATAAGAAGTGGGGAAAAAGGTGTAGAAAAAGAGAAACAAGGATAAATGCAAAATGTAATATATAGTTGAGGGGAATATCAATCATAGATAACTTTTTTAAGGGTCGCAAAACAAATTTGAAAGAAACAGTGGAATATTCTCGAATAATAAATTACTTGCCCTACAAAAACTATAAAAACATTTTGCAACTTTATCAAATTAACATTTCTCAAACAGGAAGGAAAAGGATCCCCCTCCCCGTAACCCCTTTCCCAAGCCACAAAATCCTCCTCTGGGCGGTCGCCAAGGTGATGAAGGTAAACATTAGGGTCACTAAGCCAAAAAGTTTGAAAACAGGCTCATAAAGTATCCGTTGTTAACGCATTCTCGTAAATTAAAAGCTGCATGCCTTATTCATCATAACCACCGATTTCTCGCCCAGTCTTTTCTTTACAAACATGTGACCGTAGTCAGGGCAGACATGACGAGATGAGAGGGAGGGGTGGGGTGGGGGGTCGTTGGGGCCATGTGTCAGTTAAGAGCGACCAGAGAAATATGGGATGAAAAACAATGTATTCTCTCCTTTAGAGAAAAAGTTTCATATTACGCGTAGGAGTGTGCCGTGACTTTATGGAAACTTCAAACATAAATCGAGGCTGAATGTATTGCTCTGCTACTTAACTACGGCGGTACCAGGCTGCTTAGTCCTTTGGTGGTGGGCATAATATACTCCAGGGTTCCTCAGAAGACAATTATCCATGGATTTATAACTCGTCAATACAAAACGTGTTCGAGATCGAGAATATTGTACGTAAACACTGCATAATATAAATAAATAATACATGTCCTATATAGAGTCAATGGTCATCTTTTTCGTTGAAGTATTAATTCATAGGTCAAGTTTGATAACCTCAGCGATACATGTACAAAAACGCGCACGATTCAATACCAGCATATCATAGGAGGGGGTGGGGTGGGGGATGGGGGGGGGTGAAGGGCAGAGTTTTAAGAGTCGTAAGGTGTATTTATGCGTGGGCGCATTGTATCTTTCACTCCCATCCTAAGTGGATATTGCTTTTAAGCTTAGTTTGTCTTCTGTTTTCACTTTCAAGTAAATCAGTCTTTTTTATTATTCATTTTTGTTGTTGTTGGTAGTTTGCAGTAAACATTCTTTCTTTATTAGCAATTTTGATAAAGCCTTTGTCCGAGTTCAAATTTCTATAGTGTTTGTCACGTAGTACGCGGGTATTTCATAACTTCAGGGTCTGTACGTTTGCAGCACATCTACAAGAGCATTACGCGGGACATTATATACCTCCACCTTGCAATACTTATCTACGTACTCAGAAATACCCTTAGTCAACTCACTAACAAGTATACATTGGGGAACTTGTTGGTTTCATTAAGAATGTTGCCTATAAGATCCGGTACAGTCACCGCAATGCTGGATCTTTCTAGTTTCAAAGAAGTGTAAATGTACACATCCCTTTCCCATTCGCGACCACGCCCCCTATACGACAATGCGTATTGATAATACGTGGAAAATATCGTGCAATATGTGGTGGAATCTCGTATTGTCAACAAATAATTTGGTTATTTCTAACATTCTGCTTAAAAAAAAGCACGCGTGGCGTGAATGGCTACAGAGACAACCTGTAACAATATAGATGCGGTGTCCAAATTATTATCGACATAAAGCGGTACAGACCAAAAACATCGGGTAAAGGATAAGCATCCTATATATAGTTTATCACTACATGTGCGGTATCATGTTTAAAAAAAAATAAAAAAAATAAAATAAAAAAATCAATACAGATAATTTCGTGTTGAGAAAGGATGGTCATCCTTTCATAAACCTGTACTTACATACTTCCAATCGTACCTGAGTTAAAAAGTGGAATTGGCAAGGAACAATTTCGTTGGTCGAACTTAAACACTCAGCTTTTAAGCAAAGCTTGCTTGCCGAGGGTGAATCTTATAGAGCACGTGTTTCGTGTAAGGAAATTCTTACATGATTGGATTGACAATAACTATACCCCTAAGTCTTTGATTATTTTAAATGACCGTTCTTTTACCGTGAATACAATGTAAATATCAAATTTCCACTGCAGGGAGAAACAAAAGATCGTCAATAAAATATTCATGGTCGGTTTTAATATGACTTCCTTGCTTTTACTACCATTTCTACACCATTTTAATTACATCCCGTAATTTACGACTTTAACGAGTTTGGAGTGTCAGTGAAAGGTACAACAGATATATGAGAGTTTGACCGTCATAAGAGATACCGTTCAATTCATCACACTGTATCGTACGATGTCCTGTCATAGAAATAATCCTTTCAAGAACATATACGCTATCTCTCGTAATCATGACAACCTATTATTACACACCACTTGAACCGACTTGAGTAAATTCCGTTGCATCACTGAGTATCTCCTCCCTGGCTATATTATAACGTAACCGCTGTACGTGGTATTTACACCAATATCCTTATCCTTGTATGGTGGCATTTACACCTACTACTGGCTATATAATATCCTAACCTCTGTATGTACGTGGCACTACACCTATTACTAATTTACTTGCTATATAATATCCTTACCTTTGTATGGTGGCATTTACACCTACTGCCTATATAATATCCTTACCTTTGTATGGTGGCATTTACACCTATTACTAATTTACTTGCTATATACTATCCTTACCTTTGTATGGTGGTATTTACACCTATTACTTGCTATACAATATCCTTACCTTTGTATGGTGGCATTTACACTTATTACTTGCAATACAATACCCTTACCTTTTTATGGTGGCATTTACACCTATTACTGGCTATATAATATCCTTACCTGTGTATGGTGGCATTTACACCTATATTACTGGTTTAATATATATAATACCCTTACCTTTGTATGGTGGCACTTACACCTATTACTTGCTATATAATATCCTTACCTTTGTATGTACGTGGCATTTCGTTCGTTCGTTCGATCGTTCGTTCGATCGTTCGTTCGTTCGTTCGATCGATCGATCGTTCATCCAATCGTTCATTCACTCACTCATTCATTCATTCATTCATTCATTTACCTCAGAAAAGCTTTTTCGCTGTCTGCGAACGTTTGCTGGTCGTCTGACCCACGCATATAATATAAAGTTGGAAAATTCCATAATCTTGAAAGACCGAGCTCTTCGTACTCGCGAACCGTCTGTGGTAAAGCCATAATGTATTCTGAAAAGAAGGAGAAGGTAAACACTGAGGAGAGATGACGACAATAAACACAATAATACTTCTCTAATCAGATGACGGGTGATGCCCAGATCGGGGTATACTTCACCCCTGGTCTTGTGCAAGGTGTGCATTGATCAACACCGTAAACAGCGAAACTCGCCATGAATTTACCTAGCAATTGCATACAAGATATTTATTAATTATTATTATGATTAAATTAAGACATGTGATATTAAGACATCAACAGTCGTATGGTTTCGTAACAGCCCCCCCCCCCCTTCCTCACCCCACCTTTGGAATTTCACACAATTCAAGAGTACCTCATTATAGACCTAATTTATAGTCCCCCCCCACTTCGTTATATAATCCTTGATTCACCATCGGTCCTTCTAACTTTGTGTGTTAGGCTGATCACGCTGACATGCGTACGGATGCTGTACCGGATGGCAGCAAAACCGCGTATTATAGGCTTAGTGTTACCACCGACCCCTTCCCCTGATGTGACTATACGCGGCGGATGGCAGTAAATCCCTCGGAAGAAATCGGCGGCATGTAGCGTATACGTGTGAATACGCAGTTTGCATAATTAAACTTCAAGGGTCAGCATAGTTCTACATGTCTTCCCCTATAATTAATAAAGATCAGTGTTTCAAATGCAAATATATCTTCATGAAGGCTAAACAACTATTAAAAAAATTTAATCTATTTTTTAACTAAAAGAATATACAAGATGCAAATATACAATACCTACGTGGAGATATTTCGAATGAACACGATGTCCAGAAGGTAGAAATGAAACTGACACGAGTTTATATGCGGTGTATTCTTCGGAAATTCAATCAATTGGTATAAAATTGGTTTAACAACTCAATAAACTAAACCAAAAGTAGAACAGTCGACTGGAAAATTATAAACAATGTCTGAAAGAGCAGAGAAAAGCAAAACATGTAAATTCTTTACACATGAGGCTATAAAACACTATTTTTATTGGGTGAACTATGAACTTGAAAGACTTCGACAGGGTCCAATAAATCACCAATTTGTTGTTCTCGGTAGTCTTGTTAGGTTTGTTAACTGGTTGCACAGTGTAACCACCGAACCAAATAAACTTGTTGAGGCCTATAATCAGTTTTCCGGGTATACTTTATATACAGACAGGCGTTTACCATATAGGCAGTCATATTTCAGTCCAACTGAAAAGACACTCTCACGAAGATTGAAAACCAAAGCGGACTTGTGATTATTTATGTTGGTAATATTAATATCTGTTGAGGGTAGTTGGGTACACATATTCCGTTTCTCTCTCGTCATCTGGTCAATTATCTCACGTATTCGGCTACAACAGTACGGAAGCCATAAGGGGACATTGTAAGTCTGTAACTTGGCCAAAAACACCTATTTATGTCGAGATATCATGGTAATCTAAGGAGTTTATCTCGACATCTCGCATGTCCCCTTATGGCTCCCGTAGGATGATCTATGATACAGGGCTTTACCAACGTTCACGCATGGCCACAAGCAATACACCTTAATATCATTCAAACCATCTTGTATATATACGCAAAGCATGTCATGATCCCGGGAAACAAGATGTTGGAAGGAACATTACTGGTAAATGGAGTCACGTGAGCCATAATAAAATGATTTATATCAATATGACAGGCATCAATCTGTTCACGTTACATTACTATCGGTCGCCGTCTTTGAAGTTTTGGCAAATTTCACAAGTTACGTTTGACTGAACTTTGAAATGTCAAACGTGTAACAGATAAAATCAACATAACCATACTTTGTCGATGGCTCTACTTGCTTTTCAAATCTGACGGGAATTGTGAAGAAGAAGGAAAACAAATGTTTCAATTCAAATATATATTGCATGCATGTTATCGGTCAAACTGTAATTTGATAGGCAATCATGTACGGTATGTAGCTCGGTCTGCAGAAAGAGTAAAGTAAATCGTATAATTGAGGCCGATTGTCACCGGGCTTCAATATATAAGAAACATATACCACCTTTACCGAGACGTCAATATAAAGAGTGATATTTTTGCCCAAGTGGGTACAAAATCAGTGTAAAGGGTGCTGATAATTTCACAACACGCCGCGCAATTTATCAGTGGTTCAAATTTTGCTCTATTGCTAGCTGCTAAGTCATGTTCCGGACGGATCTGCCGATTTATTTCTCGAGATTACATCCTTTACCCCTCAGTAGAACCATCTGTTTTTACCTCCATGGTAGAACGATGTTGACAAACCTTTCGACGCTGCAACAACGAAGAAGGGTCTGTTGCCAGGTATAAAGCCGACTTGCAAGCTATAAATGACGTGTTGGCGAAAACTTGGTCGCCTCTGGCTTACGTATACCCCCATTCAATACGTCTCATTAATATATCCGCCTAATCCTCACACACCTTTACTTCTTGGAGCTAATTTGTGCTGCCGTTTTCACGGGGTTTTAATCGGTCACTCCTGGTCAAACAATTCCTTTCTTTCGACGTGGTCATCTGACGCCCCCATGTTCGTCTCCAATCGCCCACCAAACTAACACATTTCATATTAGAAAATCGATTCGCATTTTCCTAACGATCTGTCGATTTATATCTCAAGCTTACATCACTGCACTTCAGTAAACCTTTCGACGATGCAGCAACGAAGAAGCTTGTATAAGGTGACTTGTAAGCTATAACTGTTGGAGACGAATTTGTCGCCTGGCATGACTTACTTATACCTAGGCAAGACCCATGAACATCTTAACGGAGTGAATACATTCTAACACTATATTCTATTCTTCCCTCTCAGGACCCCCCCCCCTCCCTCGGCCCTCCACCTTTCCTTCGCGGAGCTAATTTGAGCTGTAGTTACAAGACGTGTTTCATCGGTCAGCCAGGTCAAATGTACAGGGTTTTTTTTCGACGTGGCCCATCCGACACCCCTTTTTCGTCTCCCACCAAACACGCACATTGATACTACCAAACTTCACATACATAATGTATGAGCCATGGAAGCCGCATAACGAATCTTTTTAAGTAATCAGTAATCAATTCGCGTTCTATGGTAAAAAACCATAACAATATAGAAGATTTACTTTATATACAGTACTTAATGAATACTCACGTTATATCTAACGTCGCTTTACTGTTGCTGTGACAAAGCACCTTGTATAGCCTTCCCAGTGTTCCTTTAATGAATGGAGTATTGGTAACCATACACTATATAGTCTGCTGGTATAAGTTACCATGTAAACACAGTGAGAGACATATATAGAAATCCTTACTTCCTACTTACTGTTTGCACTACACCGGAAATTGCTAAAGGTCATTTCCTGAATTGAATTTTATTTCTCTGAAAAACACAAACAACAAATAAAGCTACGGAAATTATATGGGTCCTTATCATAGTAGAATCACCTTTTATCTTATGATGTCACGATTATACGTCTTATATAGTGAGTGTATAAATGAGTTATCATGAGGTCCATTCCACACACCATCAACACAAAAACCCATCTAAAATAAATCATGGTTGAGACAGTTTACTGTGTAAGCCTTTCCATCTCTCTTTGTCTATTCATTTATACCTAGGCCCACTCGCTACCCTTCACCAATTCTCCTCTTCACCCATGCCTTGACACTCAAAGACACTCACAAAAATGTAAATAATTGAAATACATACATATATATATATATATATATATGCCCGTGGTTCGAATCCCGGTGGAGGCTGAAAGTTTTTTCACTGTTCTTGATTTTCCAACTCATTACGATTTTCATTTATATATATATATATATATATATATATATATATATATATATATATATATATATATATATATATATATATATATATAAGAATTGGATGTGTAACAAGTGGTATGACAGATATATAGTATATCAATGGTTATTCTGTGTAAAATTGTGTAAAGATCGTCAGATTCAAAGCGCCAGGGGTGCACTCTGTACGATCTTAATACTTGGGTAATACGCCCTTAATGACAGTTATTCAAAGCCAATTTATACGCTTTAACACACCAGTAGAATCACTGTGGTCGAGTGGTACGGGCTTAGGTTCGTGACACGAAGATCCGGGGTTCGATTCCTACTTTCGCCTGATGAGTCCCAAAAAGGACGAAACCGGTCGTGGAGTGGAATTTTTCTGGTGTGTTATTCTTTATTGATATATATATATATATATATATATATATATATATATATATATATATATATCAGATTCAACTCTGTTGTGATGTATCACTTCTTACACCAAGAAGCGCCTTGCACACTTGAACAATCTTAAATCATGCACTGCCAACTCGCACCGTCCCTCTGTGTTTATTTAAGATTAAAATAGTGTATCGCAGGTGGCGTAACAATCTTACACCATGATATATAGAACCTTACACCAAGGAACACCATGCATCACAATCTTCTAACAACGCACTGTCAACATTCACAGAGTATCTGTTTCAGCTCCTAGATATTCAAAAATTAAAACGTACACCATGCAGCACCATGCATCGCCCAGCCTAAGTTATAACTTGCATCAAACCAGCAGACTTGAATATATCAGTTTAACTTACCTTAATCGTCGTTCGGTAACCTGCAAATAAATATCAGATCAACATAACGTTGTAAAACGCATATGAAGAGCACCAATACACGATCATATAGCTAAGTTAACCTCATCGCCTAACGAGCCATACATTACTAAGCATGGGTTGCCCCATTCTAGCCTATAGCACACAGTATACGTTTGTCAGACGACACGAAGTCTTCTTAATGATGGAAGAAAAAAAACGACACCGAAACAGTAGTGCTTCACCGAATATGAGGGGGAATGTTCAGGCGGTACAAATTTATGATAACTGCAAACCACACAGATCGTTCTTTACCACTTACATGGAGCATTAAGTTATGCTAAAAATGGTTGCGACTCGATTTTCGTCGTTAAGTGCATACCGACATCTTTAATTACTGACCAGCGGCAAAACTATATCCTTGAACCCATCAGTTTCTTTCTCGTCAGTGGAGGAATTGTGTAAAAGGGAGGGCCATTCTCAACATATTTTACGAATCGCATTTTGTTGGAATAATCGTGTTTTTGTTATCAATAGGGTTTGTCCATTTTGGTTACTTTTTTAAAGCGGTAACCAGATTTTTTCAGCGACAGTACGATACACGTTGGAATTTCTATGTTAAAAACAAACAAAATGCATTTGAATCTTTAAGATCCACACCGTAGGCCTATATAGTGTCCTCCGTTCAAAAATGTGTAGATATATATATTTCGATATCGGCGTCACACTTTAATAATCCGATGATATCCTCAAAGGCCAACTGTGTATCGCACTATATATACATGGCGCTGGATGCACTTGTCGTCGCCACGTCACGTCCGTGAGGAAATGTAAGCCATGACCTTGTCCTAAGGTCAAACTTAACAGCTCCGTTACAATCTTCAAAGCTTGTCCGTCGTAAGGCTATTTTGCTGTCAGTGTGAAAATGGGATTTAACAAGCCATATGGTTAAGCAATAAGAAAGGTATGCTTGAAGTTTTAAGAAGAAGAAGAAGTATAAATGTTAAATATTAATATGTATTTGTGTTGCTGTATTTTGGCATGGGCGATTTTTTTAGACGTATAGTGTAACCTTTCGGGGCGCTTCTTATATATGATTTTAAGCACGGATGGATATTTAAGACGTTTGGGATGTAGCCGATGGATATGGCGTTCCTTTTCCTGGGGTAGGTTGGGAGGGGGGGGGGTATTTTGAGAGGTGTAGGGATTCCACACTGAGAAATGATAAGTGTAAAGTACACGTACTAGGGAGCAATTTGTTGATTTACACACGTCACTCAATTCTATAAAGGAGACACCTGTGGTGTCCAAACGCTAAAACCTTGAGTTTTCACTATATGTTTCGAGCAAGGGCCACGTTTAGCACAGTATATTATTATTATTATAATTTCATAATCCGTTACACCCCCCCCCCATCACGTCCCCTCCTCCTTGTGTACAAAAGTGGTACAAACAGGTTTATCGCGTTAGGAGGATGGTTAGATATGATTACTTGAATCTACAGGTGTATTTAAGGAATCAAATGTCACGTGATGTAGAGGGATGAACGTTTGGCAGTTCAATCACATTTCTACTAATTTTTTTAACAATCTCACTGTCGTATTTTGGCCTCTTTCCTTTCAGTGTCTTCTTCTGATTTCTTAGAGGAAGTTGCTTCGAGGTGAAGTTCAGGTTGGTTGGTTGGTTGGTCACCCTACCCTAACACCATCCGGTCTAGCTGCAAGTTGGGGCCTAAGTTAATCGGCGGGCCAATAGTTTGTGATCCAGGTAATAATCTTTTGAGAAGTCTTATTCGCGGTAAGAGTATACTAGCTTGATATCACACGAGCGATCTGCCTTTCCAATGAATGTAAGAATATGACGCTTAACGAGAAAGATGTTTGTCTCCCTCTCTTAATGTTCTCCTATCTTTTTTTTTACAAGGTCATCTGTTTGAAGCGTGAATGAAGAAATACTATAACAACTGTACATAGATGTGTTACATTTAATATTTATATTAGAAACAGAAAATACTAAACACACAATCCTATGCATAATGATTGACTGGACTAACCAGAATACTCTAAAGGTTCGCCAATAATTTCGTCGACACTTTAACAGAAAGTGGGTATTGACATGACTTTACTGCAAAACGCGTAAAATCTACAAAATTTACAAGGTTTACTTACTAGACAAACATAGGGACAGTTGTTTAGACTCCTAACCAGTAATTAGTTGAAACAGCCTTTGAGTTATGAATTCGTCTGTTAGTAATTTTTCCACAGTAGCATCTGCTGACAGGTCTAACATGCGTTACGGTGTTATAACACACTTCAGTTTATACTGATTAACGGTTGTCTGATACTCACAGTACAAACTGATCAAGCCATGTACATTGGGTGCACAGTACCATCTGCTGACATGTCTAACACGTGTTACGGTGATTTAACACACTTCGTATGTATACTGAATAACGGTTGTCTCTATTTCACAGTACAAATTGGTCAAACCATGTACATTGACCTTCTGATTTTCACACCTGGACCTAGAAATGGTGGACGAGATAATGTCATCGCAAATTGCGTGCAGGAACCACACCACAATGAGTTTCATATATCATATAGGCTATAGTTAGTTCTTCTATGTAGATTTCACTCTCACAGAAGCCTACACTTGGCAATTATTGTACTTGCTTCGCGGTTCTATATTCATATTCATTTTGTTCACAGAAGCATGATGTAATTGTATTCAGCTGATTGTGTTAGTTTGATTCGATGAAAACTTTTCAAGGATAAACAAATCATTCTATTGGTTGAATATGATTACCGTTTGCTGAACTGTGTTTCTTTCTTATCAAATTCGTTATGACGTCATAAATTTAATATTTTTTGTTGAGTTTGCTTCTGTTTTGCTTTTATAATTAACAATACGACACGAAATCGTTAAATTCTAAAATTTTACGAAAACAATCATTGTTTAGCTAAGTAAGTTCCTATAGATTCTAGAATACCATATTTTACCTTTGAATAGATTTTCTAGTTTTTTTATTTTGCAATTCACTTGTGGACATTTTTTTTCTGCATTTTTGCCGAAACCTATCGAGCTATATATATATTGTGTTCTAATTTTGATATCAAAAGTAAAATTAAGTAAACAGGTGCAATATCAATGAAGTAAGATGACAAACATGTTTTCGTTTAACTCTATTTTTCACTTTCAGTGTGAAAACGTAAGCCTATATTTTGGTCTCAAATAACATGTTACAGTTACAGTAGTGTATGACACATTATCAAGGGGTTGTTGGGGGGGGGGGGGGGGAGTATGATATTGAATGTCGTCCAAAGGTGCTCAAAACAAAATAATATATGTTAGGTTGAGTTATTATAATTTGTAAAACAATGGATTTAACAATAACAATTTTGACCTTCACCAGGAGCTAACGTCATCATCAATTTACAGCCTTAAAGGAGCGTTCCAGATATTTAATATATTTTAAGAATGGATTTTCTTGAATATCAGTATATTGTATGTAGAAACATTGCTAGCAATCAAAGTTATCATCTGAAGAATCAAGAACTATAAAATATATCAAGGCGAAAATTCTGCTTTACGTCACCCTTGAAATTGTTGCGAAATGTTGATAGATGTTGAAGTTGATAGCCTATACCATTTTGTTCTCCTTCTAGATGGTCATTACCAAGTCAAGGCCTACTCATACTTGCCTAAAGACACACACGCACCAATACACACACATTAATCAATTTCACATGGTGACAGAGTTAGATTTGTTTTAATTTATCCCAAGTTTTACGTTATATAAAGTATATGCTCAAAGTTACATCTAGTAGAAATTATTGTAACGATTGCTCACTTTAAATGAAAAATATTTTATATTTGAATGTTTCTACATTCACTTTTTTTTACAGACACCTAAAGTAATTTAATCCATCTTCATTATTCATTTACTCAAGAAGTAATTCAATCTATCTTTTTTATTCATTTACTCAAGTTGAAAAGCTAAGCATTTAATCACGTAATTTAATTTGTAAAATAAATCTAATTTAAGTGGGCATATTGCAATTTTATGAGAATTGAACTCGAACGCCAAGAGAGTATAATCCTAATGACTTCAGCCCTATTATCTAATAATTATACGCTCCCTGAATCCTCTAAATGTACTTATCATTACCCCTTCAGACTCAAGTGGTCCTTAGCTGTACCTTTATATCTTCAAGACACGGTGTTGTATTGACGAATTATACGCTATACCCTGTACGAGAAAATTAAATCGCACAAATTTACGATAGAACAAAATTTGAAAGGAAAAGCGAATCATCAATATCTGTCCCAACTAAGACGCTGATAAAAAAAAGAGAGAGAGAAAAAACTGCCCTTTAAGGGAGTGGGCGTTAGAGACGGAGAAATAACACGTTATCACCATTGGCCTATATGTTTATGTTGTACGCTGAGTGACACACTGTTCGCCATTGTTTTGTTTATTCACCAGCATCCATTACATCAAATATTAGAACATTACAGGAACACCCGTCGAATTATGAAGTTTCTTTATTCGAAACATTCACCTCTGGTTGAGGTCACGTTTTTTTCCCTCGTTTACAATAGTATAAAGATTTGACTATATACATACAATTCCACAATGTGTTTGGCAACCGTCAATCTCTGTGGCGAATAGAATAGCGAGTCTTTGTTCAAAAATCTGAAAAATTATCTTCACTGAGAGATCATATTGCCACTACTTCAAGAATACGAGTTACGCGGGGACTATCGGGTTAAATTCAAGCCAGTGTTCTCTGTGATACATAACACCAAATTTCGGTGGGAGACATTTTGGGGAGTTGTAAGATTATATCTTTGACCAAAAAGAAATTGATTGAGGTGAACCGGTTCCACGACACATGGTCGGTTCGGTATAGAAAGGAAAAACGCCGAATTAAAAAGAAAAGAAAAAAGGACAATTTCTTTTTGTCATACGATTTCTTTATTTTGGTATATAGGTAACGACTGCTATCAAAATGAGTTGTCAAGTCGGTCACCATGGTTACTGGAGTGAAGCAGTTCCGCAAGAGTGATCAAGTGCGGCAGGTAGTGCGCCTATATGCAGTTTGAGAGCTGATACCGTGTATATAATACATAGGGGTATATATCAACCTGCATGAGATGATTAAAAGTGTGTCTGACTTTTTATCAAATGTGATCAATATACCTTGAAATTAGAAGACGGAAAAGAAGAAGAAAGAGAAGAAGAAGTAAGGTATTTACCGTCAAGAAGAAAGGAAATGCCAAACACGTTTTGAATGTTGGAGCCAGAGCAACACAGATGATGCAGTAAAAAGGAAAACTCTAAATTCTTCAAAAAGTCTGTCTCAAATCAATGCAGTGTCGAGACGCTGTCGAAGTCACGGTTGAGTGGATTAGAAATCAAGTAAGTAGTCAAGATACTGCGTGAAAATGCTTTGAAATGAGTTTATTTTTTAGTATAGGTAGGTTATTGTGATTGCTTTGAATTCTAGCATGCTTACATTGATAAATATATCTGTATATAGGAATATAGGGCATGAAGGAGTGTATAGGCTGATATGCAATGTATAGTGTGTGTATTCTGCAGATTTAATGATATTAATTTTGTACAATCTACCGGCTTGAAATATTAGACACTGACATCAAATTAAATTATACGTTTGTAGAAATATAACCCTTATCCACTTTCCACCGTAGTATGCCCCCCCCCCCTCCCCCAAGTGGCATGGTGAAATTTCACTTACAACGGAGTGAAAACCTAAGTGTTCGACCCTTTGCCCAACAGAGCTACTTGAGTTTTATAGCCTTGATTTACCTCCGTTTCTTTTACGATTTGCCTCTAACGTTTACATTTGATCTCAGTTAACTAGTTAAGAAATATATATATATATATATATATATATATATATATAAATATATATATATATATATATATATATATATATATATATATATACATATATATATATATATATATATATATACATATATATATATATATATCAGTATACTGAGAGGTGTTTGTATTTACTTCTATGACTTCGTTTTTACAGTAAATTAAAGCTACATGCGGAGGTTACTTTGGAGTCCCTCTTTGAAATGGTCGTAACCTCTGGTAAGAGAATCCTGGCTGCGGTACTAGGTACCCTCGCCCCTCAAACTCCACCATGAGTATTCTAACAATCTGCCATACTTACTGCAGCCATGACACATGTATCCAATAAATTGCCCATGTCTATACAGATACACCTGAACCACATGCACACTAAATTTATTGCCACCGTGGATCATATCAAACTGTGTTACAAATAATTGTATTGCATATACCAGCACTTTTAAAATTAATTCCAGATAGTTGTAACATTATATATGCATAACTTGATATTTTGGAAGAAAACGCAACGTAGGCCTACATCAAACAACAACTTACCTGTACATAGGTCAGTTGTCGTTGCCGTGTGTTACCGTATATACATATACCATGATAAACACAGTGGTAAAGTATAGTAACATTAGTTCTAATCAGTTTATCACTAGGTAACGAGATAATGGCTAATAAAATATACTGAAGAACGTTGCGTTTTCGTCGAAAAGATCTGGTTATGCATACATAAACTACTATATATATATATATATATATATATATATATATATATATATATATATATATATATATATATATATATATATATATATATATATATATATATATACATATACATATATATATATATATATATATATATATATATATATATATATATATATATATAAACCTATATATTGACCATTAAATTCACAAAAAAGTGACCCATGCCATTGCTTAAAACTGCACTAACAGCGCTAAACTATACCGATGTACGTGTCTACCGCGTGATGGTTTACTTTCATATAACCGATACTGGTTTTCTTTTCAATTTCCCATTATGTCTTCCATCTTCCTCTGTCTTTTATTTATCGGTCTTTTTTAGCTCTCTGCATCTCCTATCGCACGTCCAATATCATAACCCAGAGGGGTTAAATTACGCAAGGAAGGCTATCCGTTTTAATCACTCTTAGTCAACTCCGTAGAGACATGTGTAGCTCGGAGAAGGTAAGGGGTTTTTTGCGCTCGACTTGTGAACCGCGCGAGTCAGAGTTTATAGAGAGAAACAATTTTCATTCTCATCTTCCAATCCGCCTAGCCGATCCTTTTCATTAATCAACTCGACATGTATCGAGACAGTGTAGGCTATAGTTGCTCAGTCAACGATGAAAACGAAAAAGCTACATCTTGGGTAGATGGATCATGTTACTGTAGAGTATCTTGTATAGGGAAGTACAGTATAGTGCACGATGTTGCCGGGAGTAAGTGACGTTTCTCGTTAGCTGATTGGAACACGTAGTTTATATACGAACGTACCAGATGCTGGTGGTAAGAACACTGGACAAAATTACTCGACAGAAACATTCACGAAGACTCATCAAACTCATACACGCACGTACACTCACACACGTATATAACCCAAACACATTAATATACAAATACAGATGTGCGTTAAGAACATTTGAAATTTACGGCGCGGGACAGTTCGAATGTAGAGGAATCGATTCTTCTAGGAACGATTAATCACATGGAACAAGCTTCAAGTATACTCTGGGGTTAATTTCTAGTAGGAAGATCAAATTATTCGTTATAAGGACATCAAGTCAAGTAGACGAATGCGGGCAGTATGGTAAATTGATTCGTCGAGTGCCGTGGAGGTATGTTATACACGCGTTTATTAATACACCTGGGCATATCTGTAAGTGTATATATATATATATATGTATATAAATATATATGACTATTTATATATATATATATATATAAAATAACATATAAGAGTAATAATATGCGTTGTTCCTTTAATCAAGGGAGTATTACCTTCGTGCTTTGGTAATGGAAATTGAGCGCTGTTCTCGGTCAAATGTTGATTTTGTCGTGACTGTATCGATATCTGTGAAGGAAATGGAATATTGAAGGTGACCTTGGCAATCTTCATTTTCTTCGTCTGTCGATGTTTTTTTTTCTTCTTTAATCATCATGTCTCCATGCACCTTTGCTTATTTATTTAATTTTATTTTTGGATCGGTTGGGATGTCTGAAGTATGATTTTTTTTCGAAGGTTCTTGAAATAATAATAACAAGAAGAAGAGGAAGAGAAAGAGAAAGAGGAAGAAGACAAACTAGAAAGTTGACGGGAGACCTTGATGTGTGTACTTGTTGATGTAATCAATATTTTTTCAAGGACAAAATCAAACCTTTATTGATTAGGAAAACATGAGAAAATTGATAGCAATTCTCTATGAACTGAAAAATATATATATAATTGGAAAATTTTGAGCACGCCATTTGGGTTGAAGGAATGTTTGAAGCATTTTTCTCTTTCTCTGTTAAGCTGCATCCAAGTGCATACTTTCTTTAATAGAATTAATTTCATTAGCGGCTTTGTTTTATGCTTCATTGGGATCGAGTTTGGTCAAATTTGGAGTAAGCAAAAGGGAAACTTGGTAGAGAACATTCTTGGGTTATAACAATATGACAACAGTTTAAAATCGATTTAAAAAAAAAGAAAAAAAGTCATGTTGCAAGCTTCTGTAGCCAAAACCTTTTCTCATGTATGATGTAAAACTGTTAAATAACAAAAATGATAATTACATTGCCCTATTGATAATACTATATTTTAAAATTGATTTTTCCAAACTTTGATTATTAATTTCATTTTCATATTCCCTTTTTTTTTTGTTTTTTTTGTTGTTGCAGAAACTATTCAACGGATCTCTACTTTGCGTCACAAATACGACCTTGTGGATTGCTGCATAGACATATAACCACATGCATGGTAAATGATATGTAGACAAGGAGAAAACATACCCACCGCCTGGATAAATCTGATAGCGAGACTTTATACTATATCTATATATATATATATATGTGTATGTGTATATGAATATATTTATCAATAGAGCCTGAGATGAATGCGCGAAGGACACAGCCTGCGGTATGAAAGACATCTATGATAATAAATAAGATCGTTATCTCGGAGTCGGACGAGGAGAACGAGAAGAACGTTATAACCTTGTCTCTGCAATCTGTTTGTTTATACTTGCTAGTCTTACATTTATTTGTGTGTGGATAACGATGGAGTGTTATTCGAGGAGCTGCTATCATCTGTTCTTGATGTTTGGATTTCTACTGATACAGATGATTCAATATCGGATAAATGCAAAAGAAATGGAGATATGTAAGTATACTTTATAATATTACTGCTACTACTCTAAGTATATAATATTTCGAATGCGTTGTATATGCCTGCTATAGTTGATATGGGTAATTGATTTAAGCAGTTTACCACGCTTGCCTGTGTTGTGACCATGCAATATACACCTTTAACTATCGGCTTTATATAACAGAGCAGGCAGCTGCCTTCTTTGTTCTTTATAACAATTCGGCTTAAACAATGTAGTTGTTATTACCATCCAGGGGCGTTGAGAGACAGTTCTGGTCCCGGGAAGAACAATTTCCGGTATATGGTACGTCAAAGAGTCCCAGTTTTGAAAACTTTATATTTCCTTAATTATATATTATGGAAATTCGAATACGGTTACCGTATATAGCCTTTGTATCCCATGTTCTCCCGGGCCTCTATGACTCTGGGCCCGGGGCTACATCGCTACAGGATCTCTGCCTTACCGAGGCTAAGATGATCAGAAGGGGGCAGTATAAGGGGTGTTGGTTAAATATCTGCATTATTGGCTCCAATTATAGCACGATATAGCTGTGGAAGTTTTTTGATTTACATGATCGACCTACCATGGTCGTAAATTGACCTCAGGCTCTACAGTGAGCCTGCATAGCTTCATAAAACCAGTATAGGCTCTTCGTGTAAACACGGGGTGGAAATGTATTCATATCTACAGTGAAGTTAATCATACAGCGTTCACACAAAGACACAAGAAAAAATATGTGGCAGGCGTTGCAGACTAATTGGTAAAAAAAGAGGTCATTTTACGATTATGTTATCTCAAGAAACTTTTGCATAATAGCGTGCTATAGTTGGGGTCTATACAGCAGACCTTTAAGGTTTGACTATTGCTAACATATATTCTAGCATCTATTAGAGAACATATAGATAACCTTCAAACGAAGCCCACAGCCTTTAAGGTTAACTGGGCTCTCCTTCAGCAACGATTTGCTATGTCTATAGTGTACCGTATTTATTATACATGTTCTATATACAATATCATTGTTCTATATACAATATCACATGGTATAGGCATTGTTTCACTCCCTTTAATCGGACACTTATTATGTGTTCATTCGTCTGTATTCATGTTAGATCATGTTGCAAGCTATCATCATACTTACTGCAGGAAATCATCCATAATTCGTACAACCACACAACTTCCTGTGTTTGTAACTCTTCCAAACATTTCAGTGTAGGCTGTAAGAACACGTGACCTTTGGCATACACAGAAACCAAACAACTATGGCAAGCCAATTGTCCAATAAATCGCACAACCCGCGGGTTTATCAACACATGACTCTCCAACCTGCAAAGCATGTTATGTGCATCAGCAGTTAGGAATATATATTGCATCCAGAGTTCAGGTTTGATAAGAGGAGGGGGACTAGGAGGGACAGTCCGTAATGGGCCCGTGGTTTACTTATCGGGCCCGGGGAACTGTGGGATGGAGAATAATGTATTTACATGTTCATAATATAGTTGAGGAAAAATAAAGACTTCAAAAGGGGTCCGTTGCGCCAGGGCCCGAGCTGGACCAGGACACCCGTCCTGTAAGATTTACATGGGCGTCAACAACAAAATTCTCCAGGTTCTCCCCCTTGTTTTCTCCCCCTTGTTTCCGCTATGTTTTTTTAGTCCCCTCGCCTCCTTCTCCGCCATGCAGATTATGTTGCGAGTAATCTCATCACTCCAATTATTCCGATATCCCTGAAAACAATATGCTCTATCGTTTAACATTTGCACGTGTTATTTATTAATGCATTACAATCTTCACCAGCTCCAAGATGTTATATATGCAACGAGTGACTAACATTTGCCCATGCATGGTGTCTGGTTATCCCTGCATCCAGAACGGCCCTCTGTAATCTAACTTTTACTAACTATTACTCTTACCAAATTGTGTTATATGTGTTTGACTCCTCTCATCACAACTCATGTAAGCATTCGTATGCATCACCAACATATACATGTGTATAGATACAAGCTAATTGTAGTTTCGCATAGTGTTTTGTATTGTTTGAGAGCAGCTAAGGTATAAGAACACTGTTTTCGGACAACACTGAAAAGCGTTAGTAATCATCGTAACCAGGTCAAATGTAGCCTATACATCGCCATGGAAGCATTAACCTGGTCATAGTTTTGTTAGTGTTTGTAGTGTTTGACTGTATAGCTATACAGAAGGTATAAGAACACTTGTATTTCTGGGAACACTGAAAAGAGTAAGTAAACAATATAACCAGAATAAATTTATCAATAACATGGAACATTACCCTGATCGTATGTTCTGTTATTGTTTGAGAGTAGCTATGCAGGAGGTATAGAAGAACATCTTTTTCTGAGAACATTGAGATTTTGCTTCACATTCAGCACATTCTTTGTTACAATGTTCTATAACATCCTTGTAATCAATAAGTTATAACAACTGAATGGACCTTTGTATTCAACAGTAAACCATATATATTGGAGAGCCTATACTTCCCAATCCAGTCTTTCACAGCATTTTGGTAACATTTTTTTTTCCGTCAATATACAACTAGTTGAATGAGATCACTTGTGGTTTCCTGATTTTCCAGACCCAATTCCCGGGGAAGCTTGTGGGGGAGGATACATCATCGGTACAGGGGACCAGTATGAAGTACACGCAGCAGTCGAAGAAACCACGGGCCATTATCTACCCAATGTCTCCTGCTCTTTACAATTCCGAACTGAAAACTATGAAGCATTCTTCATCAGAATCATCAAATTTAACGTGGAATCTTCTCGGTAAGTAGTAAATTAAATAAGTAAGTAGTAAATTACTATAAGTAGTAAATTACTATATTGTACTTTTCATTAAAAAAAAAAAACCGAAAAGGAAATACCATGAATATATTTATTTGTGAGTGGTGAAAGAGAACAGTATACTGACCCGAAATATGCTAGAAAGTCGAAAAATCCTCTCCCCTCTCCCCTCTCCCCTCTCCCCTCTCCCCTCTCCCCTCTCCCCTCTCCCTTCTCCCCTCTCCCCTCTCCCCTCTCCCCTCTCCCCTCTCCCCTCTCCCCTCTCCCCTCTCCCCTCTCCCCTCTCCCCTCTCCCCTCTCCCCTCTCCCCTCTCCCCTCTCCCCTCTCCCCTCTCCCCTCTCCCCTCTCCCCTCTCCCCTCTCCCCTCTCCCCTCTCCCCTCTCCCCTCTCCCCTCTCCCCTCTCCCCTCTCCCCTCTCCCCTCTCCCCTCTCCCCTCTCCCCTCTCCCCTCTCCCCTCTCCCCTCTCCCCTCTCCCCTCTCCCCTCTCCCCTCTCCCCTCTCCCCTCTCCCCTCTCCCCTCCTCCCCTCCTCCACTCTCCCCTCTCCCCTCTCCCCTTTCCCCTCTCCCCTTCCCCCTTTTCCCTCTCCCCCTCTCCAATCAACCCCTCTCCCTCTTCATTAGGTTTGAAGAGGTTTCGAATAAGAATAGAAACTTCGAATTGCTTACAAAATTGTCGACTTTGCCCTTCACTGTGATTAATATGCTATTAAGGTTGTAAAAAAAATATTTTGGTGACGAAGAATCTTTAAGATTCAACAGGAATCAATATCAATATCTCTCTCATTAACATAGAGTTGATGAAGATCTGTAATATGAAGCTCGGCGGGTTTGATAAAATTGCCAAAAAAATGGAAACCCAAAACGCAAGAAATCTGCTTAATGAGTTTAGCGGACCTTCAAGCGTGACAGCAATATCGGTAAAATTACTATAGCAGGGAAATAATGAAAAGAGTTGGATACAACATTGTTATTTGCTCCTTGCATGCAAAACAAAAAAATAGAATAAAAAGAAATCGAAAACGCGACAACGTTCTAGTTTTGTGTCATCCCTCTAGCGATATAGGTATAAATTTCCGACTTTGATCGATTTTATTCAGTCATATACTTCGTATTTCTTCGACCATTTTATTTTAATTTCTTGCTGTGTCTCAAACACGAAGATAGAAGTACTTTTGTCGAAAGTCATGTGCTTCCATCAATTTAAAAGCTGTCCAGAGCAAGGGAAAGGAAATGTGGAAGGCAAGGGAAAATGAGGCAAGGGAAAAGAGGAGCGAAGATGAACGTTTTGAAGAGGTTGCTACATGAGAATAACATTTAGATAAATAACAATAGGCAGCAAGAATGATGTCTGAAATTTCTATAGTCCATACATTACTCTTGAATGTCGTGCTCGCGCGCAGTCAGGCTCTTTTCATCACTCTGCAATGTTATGAAAGCTTCCTCATTTTGATGATATTTTCTCTGTTCCTCGAGGATTTTGTTTGTTATTACATTGACACGTTTCCGCATAGAGATGGGCTTGCTTTGGATAACCTGTTGTCAGCAATAAATTACAAGATTCTCTATCAGTTCCTAGATCTATAATTGAATTTCTCGTCGATCGTCTGGTGACTAGTTAATTGTTCGCCAAATTCCCGTGCAGCGCTTCATATGTTTGTAGAATTTTCTCCCACGCAAAGAGAAGGGCAACCGAAAATGAGATACGAGTGGGTGAAGAGCAACCTGGTTGAATATATGCGCACAACAACATGAGTGTTTGTACCAGTAATATTTCCCTTTTGTATGAGTACAAGTAAAATGTAAAAGGTCAAGATTCGAGTGCGGCACTTAATATTAGCCTATACTATAGGATATATACCAGATATTCAAAGCGCACCGCGTACGAATATACGTTTACAAAATTCATAGCGTGACTGCTGAGTTCAGGCAACAGACTATTCAAGAAAAACGGGTGCGCGTACTAAGTCAGCATAAACCTGGGTTAATTGGGAGACATGGCATGTATGAACGCTGACTGATAGCCTATACAATAGTAAACCAATAAACACAATATATGATGAGGGTGTATATCATAATGTTCCCGTAATAAACTAGAGGGGGTGGAGGAAGATAACAAATGGGAGAGAGAGAGAGGTAGAGGTGGGTGGAGAGAGAAATAACATACATACATGCTATTCGATACCATTAAGCACATATCTTACTGAACAGAAAATATACGGTTACGCTAATTGCATCATGACATAGTTCATGTTGGTGAATAGAGCCTGAGAGCAAGTGGATGGACAGACGTAGCGTGCATGTATTCTAAACATAGGCGTAAGAGGCGGTGGGCGGGGTGGGGAGGGGCTGCAGCCCCCAACCGAATATTTTTGTGCAAATTCGGGCAATATGCTGAGAATTTTTTCGGGCAACTACTGCAAGAAAGATAATTTGTAATGATGTAGCTAAAGGAAATCAATAGTTTAAAAAACAATTCTCTTGGTAATTAAAATAAAGTTCTAAGCTTGCCCGACTAATTCGCCATTACTAATGTAAAAGCCAATATGATATGTACATTAACATGTTGAAAGCGCGGGGAGCGCGCGAAAAAATGTGGTTATATTTTTCAGGCAAGTCGTTACAGCCCCCCCCCCCCCAAATCAAATTTGGCTCCTACGCCTATGATTCTAAATAATACAAGGAAGCACTAAAACACAAAATATGAAAACGATTAGCCTATACTTAAGCATCATGTCAGCGTATATTACTATAGTAATCGTAACCGTTGTTTCGAGTCAACAGAAATCACCAGATTTGTGACTTTACTTTATTAAATCATGATATGACAACAGGATCCAATTATGGCATCTTATATTACAAACACTTAACAGCCTTAAGCACTCGTTTGTCTAAAATTTCTTCTGCAGTGGGTGTCTCGTGTACCGCATACATGCATATCATACATGCTCTAATGTTTTAGAAGAAGTACATGATATCAACGATATTACAAGCTGTGATCATGCAATTAAAATCAATGACAGCAAAACCCTGGATGAATAAACAGACTGACCTATTGACCAATCACGTTGCAGAAGACGGAGATTTAAGGCGCGTAATGAAGCGCCGATTTCATTTTGTGTGACTGTGTATATAGAGACAAATGTGGACGTGAACCCATGATCGAAATATGTAACATGAGAATGACTCATTGGCTTTGGTTTTGAAGATTTTTGAAAGGAAAAGCTAATAAGTATCATGTGAAGCGCCATATTGAAAGTCAAGTGGATTGAATGACATAATCTGATTTGTTTTTGTATATGCTGTGCATTTTAATCAATAACAGCTGTATTTGCAAAAGATTTGTTTTCTCTTCAGTACGGATAAAAAGAACTATGTTTAATCAATATGGCCAAAACAATATATATATCTTGAACAGTTGCGCTTTGCTTCAATCAAAGCTCTGCTGCATGTATGGTTGTTCAGTTTGTTTCATGGCACTAAACAGCTGTGTTCGCGAAAAAAAAGGTTTCGCTCTACAACTACACACTGGAGAAACTGTCTGGGCAAGTTAAGGGTTTTGTGTGACTGATATGTCTCTGTGTGCAGCCTGCATGGGTTGTGACTAATTGCTTAACCCAGTTTAGTGGTTATATTTTCTAGATTAATATCCATTTTTTATTCTTTAAACCTGTTTTCATTAGACCTTTTGTCTAACCTAATTTGCATACATGGCTTACTTGTCATCACGTGATCGAGCATAGTAAAGAAGTGATGAGATTACACGACGGAGCCCTTTGATGATACATTTATAATATACTACATTTATATATTGGCATATTACATTGATCCATGGGTTCCCTGCAATCTGTCTGTCGTCTGATATCGTCACGTTATATGATTTCTGTTATTCTTCAATACCCTAGTTTATTTACGATATATCATATATCCACTGAAAAAAACATTAGTGTTTATAAAATATAACGAAACAAAATATGTGATATTAGTTACAAGTGACGTGATTGCGAATTCTCGAGTCACGGATAACCTTTTCGTTAATATTATATAGACACATTAGCAACCATCTGTTATACACGCTGTGATATTGTTATCATCCTCTATAACATTTCGTTCGGTGATTTCTAACATTCTGTATTCAAATGAGTACCGATAGTATGTGTTTCAGCATCTCGCGATGAGTGAACACTGCCTTTAAGGTACAAATGAATCAGCTATAGGCATGTATAAATTATGTTACACAGGCTATATAGTTTACAACTTCACGCACTGTAATATTTCTGACAATAATAATTGTCCCTTGGCATATCTATTCCAAACCTGACAAATTTATATTCGAACGGTACATGAGGTTGTTCAATGAGTCTCTCGAAAGCCTATAAATATTTTAGAGTTCGACTTAAGATGCGTTTGGTATTTTGGGAATGTTTTTTTGAGGACGGTATGACGTTATCCTACAAGAACATTAAACCGTGTTGTGTTACTATTCCAATTTCCAACCAGCTTCACTTAAAAATCTAGTGGAATGGCTCTGGTTTGGAATGTTCTAGGTTTAAAAGTATATAAGAAAAGAACATGAAACTTGAGTATTGAATATGAAACCTCCATCCCAGATTCGTTTTTGTAAAGTTATAGTCTAGGTTATGGGTACTTCTGCATATTAATGTGTGCTTAGTCTATATATGCTGATGATTGTGAGGTGTGGGTGACTGTGTTTAGGAAGTAACATACACTTTCTCTAGACAAATTACTGCTTCTGTTCAGTGTCAGATGGCGACAGAGGATATGCTACTAAAATACATTGCTTCAATATAGAAAAAGGAAAATAACACAGAAGAACAGTATATAGTATTCTGATGTCAGACGATACTTCGAAAGGTCTTTAATCCAACAGTTCACTTTTTTTCTGACTAAATTAGCAGTAGAGCGCATAACGCACCACCTGCCTTCGTATCGAATCCACAGTAACTAATATAGTTCAGTATTCCCATAACATATATAACTATGAAGTATTTTGGTTTGTCCAACAATTTCATATGTATCATATCTTGTATGAATATTGCAAGCACTGCCTTTACAGTGTCCTTTATATCTATATCTATATCTGTATATAATAAATATATATGAGTTTTAAGAAACGATTAAAAAATTTGGCTAGATATGTGCGTAATATAATGCACAACGTGAGGCATATCGTCCTAAGTGTTATCAGTATTGGTTCCAATGTTTATTACGCTGAGACTGCTAGAAGTTTTCAAAAGCATGTTTTTTCGGAGTCTCTGACAATCCAAACTGTTTCCCCAGACATTCATTATAGGAATAATACTCTATAATCAAGTCTATATTGAGAGAAAGCGGTTGCTGAGGATTGCAAATAAATATTAATCATTATTTCACTGCTAAGCATATTTGCATGGAGACAGTACTGATGTTCGTTTAACTGTAACTTTAGGGGGGAGTAGGGGGAGTAGGGGGAGAGGTGCCGGCGGGTGGGGGCCGGGGGGACGGTGCTGGAAGCAGCAGAGTAGTGTAGGTAACGCGTACACTGCACTTGTATCATTGTATGGGAACAAAGTCTCGTCCACGAGGACAGCATCCAATCGTTTGACCAGACACAAATAACCCGTTTCAAACTGTTCAAGATTCCAATTGCGCACATGTCGGCGCGCATGCGTGTTGTATAGTTCTTGATAAGGTGAAGTGATATGTATAAAAGAAGCACACGCTTTAAGATTTGTAGCTTGTACACAGTGCCGCATACATAGGGAAGTGTAACCTGGGCAGTTGAAGCAACAGTTTGCGTTTGGTTGGAAAGTTTTTAACAAAACCTATCGAGTATTAGCCTACTCAAATTATAAGGTGATAATTTGCAACAAAGTGAGATTAAAGAGAAAATAATGCCTAAATACGTTTGGTTATCGATTGTTGACGCCCAGACTATCTTCCATACGTATAGGCCTTATTTAATCGCATATGAAAAGCCTAGTATTCACTTAGTTGAAATGAACGTATCGTTGACTGTTGAAGTTTATATAGTATCGTTGAGATTACGTTGTTTGGGATTTTAATATCAAATAGCATCAAAGACCAATTCAACTCAAAAAGCTGTTTCTCAGTATTTTCTCGATACCGTAAACGAGTTACCCAACTGCATAGTCCACTTTACACCGTGAAGAGTGTGTGTTAGTTGATCTGTACAAGTAACGTACTCCATATCTGCATAATTTATGAATCAGGAGAGATTTAATCAACCGCGTATAAACTGAAGGTTAACACAGGAGTTTATTTACTTTGCGTATACTATATAAATACTATTAATTCTAAAGAATAAATCGTCACACTGTGGGAGTTTTCAGGATGGTAGCTCTCCCCCCCCCCCCTTTTTTGGTTGGATTGCATGATTTTCCTGCTTCCTTGGAGTGGAATCCTATCAATTTAGCTCCAAAATAGAGGTTTAGAGCTACTTTTTAACGAGACGAAATTCTAATTCCGTAAATTGAAATCCAAGACTCCTGAAAAGAGTGATCATTCTGAATACTTTCAAATTCTGAATTCTGCACTCAGTGAAATTAATACTTGGCATACTGGTGTGACATACAGCTGAAGCCTTGGAACGCGGAAGCTTAATTATTATGTCGAGCTTATACGAATATATAGTCTTTGGACGCCTGCACAGATCTTAAAGCCTTGCGTGTGTGTGTATGTGTGTGCTTTGTTTGAACTGTATGGAATTCTGTTCTACTTGAACTAAATGAATCTCTGACGTCATAGAGCATGTATTTTGCAATGCCATCCAAGGGAAAGCCACTCCAAATGCACATTTTGCCAGCAGCTAGTAGGTTTCTAAGAAAAATAACCCAAGATAGAGATGCTGGGCACGTAAACCAAACCACTTGATCCACTCTTGAACCCAGTTTTTGCATGGATACAACATGTATAACCGCGTGATTATTACGTTAAGTGGGTATCTCGAGGTCTCTTCAAACAGAACAGATGCTAGACATGATCTTAGCCATTAGCTTAGCCGAGAAGCTAGCAGCCATCATGACACATCTCGAGTGATTCGTGCGTTTGAGCATCAGAGCTCACTGCCATACAATTTAGTGAAGTGTGCACAGGGAGGGGGAGCGGAGATAGGAATCTCTCCCATCTCCCATTGTCAGGTCGAGGGACAATGATTCAGTCGGTGGATTGTTTTCGCATTCAGCGGATAAAGAATACGACTACTACTACTACAGGTGTACCCCCCCCCCCCCCCTCTTTGTCAGTCGCAAACAAATTCCTTGTTAGGAAATCGCCTCAGAATGCACCATTTGACCCCCTTCAATACGAAATGGCTTCGGTGATCCCCAGGGCAGCACCCCTCCCAATTATTTAATATCTTTAATTGCCACCTACCCTCCGACAAAAAGGTTCAGCCTATATGCCTCAAGATTCGAGGGAAATTCTGAACTTATTATTATTTATTAGCTCAACCTCAGAATGCATAATTTGATTTCTGAATTTTAATTTTCCGTGTAATTACCGCTACCCCCCCCCCCCCGTTCATATAAACTTGCTTAAATGTACTCAGGGCGGGAGCCCTCCTTATAAGCCCTAAGTACAGCCCCTTACCTAACTCAATCGGGAGGAAATTTTCATCCCACCCTCAAGCTTGCCCACCCTTCCCCCCCCAATATCCTGTCCCTCATCACGCCACTGAGACATTTATTTCAGGCTAATTCAGTGTTGATTGTTCTTCTTCTCCATGATATTATTAAGCTATAATGGATAATATTAATATTGTGTGTATGCTATCGAAACACGTGCCCCTCTGATTCTATATATCATACAGTTAACATCACGTGCAATTTACAGACTGACGTGAATCTCAATATAGGGAGAGACAAGTAGCGACAGTGTACATTAAGTTAATGCAAAATATTTTCGTCGATTTTACTAACATTTGACAGGGTTTTTGTTTTTTGTTTGCGGGAGGCCGATACTCACGTTTATTACAATGCAGCAGCACATAAGCAAATATTCTGAGATTTCCATTTCTGCAGTCTTTACATTGTGATCAGAATAACTGTACAGAGAAATTTGACTGAAAATGAATAACAATAAGAATATTTAGCATGTCAGTAATGAGCTTAAGATAATCTCTAGAGGCCAGGTTTTCGTTTTTTTTTTGGCTTCTCTCAAAAAAGAAGAAAAAGTAGCATACACAGTTTTAGTAAGTTGTGCGTACACAAAACAAATATAGCCCTACACTGTATCCTTCCGTAGAACATTTTACATATGTATTATACAGTGTTAAGTTGCATGTGTGAAAGTTTGAAACGAATGACACGCCCACATCTTTATTACACTCACTCATACGTGGCTTATTAATTACTTCTTTATATACAACTTGCAAAAGATCATGAAAAAAGATCAAAGAATCCTGGAGCAATACGATATATTAACGAGTGTTATTAAATATAATAATAATAATGCATGTCTCGATGTACATAAAGGAAGCAATATCCATACATTTGATCCATCTGTGGTATCGTTTACCCATGTGTTTTAGCTTTAAGCTGTGTGAAGGTTTGAAAACGAAATGTTTTATTACACTCACCCATGCGTGGCTTATTTTCTTGGGACTGTGTGGAACTGTGTGACATATTAACCAGAATTAGAACAACAAGTAATGTATCAATTTACTTAAAAATAATATTAAACAGAGATAAAGAACATGGTTTATCCAGGAGAGGAGTAATCTAATACCTTTCGAAAATACATTTTTTTTTTTTTTTTTTTTAATTATTGCAACATGTGATATCGATGATGTAAGGAACACACCTCGTTTTTTTTTCGACTGGTTATATTATGTGCGTGGGTAAATTTTCTCGTTATACGTGTGTGTATATATATATATATGAAATGATGGATGCTACATCTACTGAAGCTGCTCGCAGACGACCATGACCTTGCAAGGCCTGATGGATGTTTTTATCCCCGATAGCGGCTTGTGCATGGTTTTTACGATCATGCTCGATTTATCACCTGCACGCGTGGGAATTCCAATGTGACGTCGGCCAGTCCAAGCTGCAAGGGGACGAGTTTTGGGTGTAGGCCTATCTCAGATGACTAGTTTGCTAAAGGATGAGGAACCTTCAACCAATATGTTTAAGCAAATCATGATAGGCTAAATGAACATTCTGTTAGAGAACTGAACGATTGACAGCCCATTGCTTAGTTTCTGCTTTTTTCTTTTTAATTTCCTTTAAAGACAAAAATATATACAGGACTTTCATATAAGACTTAGATAGACTACCGTACTTGTTGTATGACATGTAGAATATAACGTGTCATGTAGGACCTATACCCTATACATGGCTTAACACATATATAGCTGCTTTAGTACAACCTACGCGTGTTATAAGATATAGGCTCTATAGCCTAATATCTTTATAAGATGCACAGCCTATACTATAGGTTACATATATTGATAGGATGTATAAACTATATGTTGTTAGGACAGACAAGATATAAACTCATCGTTATTCAAATATATACAAAAAAATCATGACAAGCACGAAAAGATATTTCTAGAATATGTTATAGGAAGTGTTAGCAAATCAGGGACGTAGCCAGGGGGGGGGAGCAGGGGGAGCGACCGCTCCCCCCCTTTCAGTGTCGGAAAAAATGTTTAAAAACTGTTGTTTTTTTAGCATGGTATTTTGTCAGTGCTCTTTTCATCTTGAATACTCGTCAGGTCAATTAACTCAATTATAATCGTAGTAACATTCACACCTACTGATTCAACTACTTACTTAGTTTGGCAGATGCAATTAGCTAAATTTAGCCTATAGCCTATTACAAGCCTACAGTTGGCCACTGCGTAATAAAATACATATTGCCTACCTAACCGCACTCTATGGAATGTCACAAACCGTATGCACAACAACGTTGACAGCGTTCGTTCTCATCCTTTCTATGATTCGTCCTAAGTTGTTGCACGAACAGCATGTTATGAAGCTAAGCTAGCAATCGTACGTGATACGCACTTCCTATAAATAATTATTACACTGCTAATACACTGCGATAACGATATTTGTTTTTAGGCCACTGCATATCTGGCTATATTCCAAAATATTATATTATATTGTCCATCAGTTAAGTTGGTCAAATGTATTAAAGTCCAGACATTGGACAATAAACAAGAATCATCCTACTTGAAAAATTGTAAAAGAGCACTATGTTTGTCTTTCTGATATATTATGGAAAAGAACATGTAAAAGAATTCAAAAAAGGAAACAAAATCTGCTGATAATATGATATCATATGATCAGGGGCGTAGCCAGTATGTAGCACTGTGGGCACGGGCCTACACTTTTTTTGGCCAACTTATCTTTTTTTAGAAACACCCATATTTCAAATCCATAAGCTTGCTGGACGAGTTTAAGAGTGTAGACAGGAATAACTATTGAAATGAACGTAGCAAGAATATGGCTTAATTAGGTGACCTAGTCTTCTAATTTAGGCTATCATTTCTATCGCGTGCCGTTTCATTCAACACTCTACCCGCCGAAAAAGACTATAGGATCCGATCTTGTCAGTGTTGTAACATCTAGTTAAGAACCTGTTTACGCAGATAAATTTCAGTTGAGAAAACAGTTGAGAAATTTGAATCAGATGGCAATCGTCGGATAGCTCTCGCCTTCTCTTATTAGGCTAACTTAAACATTGACAGTTGTATCAAAGACAATTACTGGCTATAGTTGTATCTAAGACATGTCTGGCCTATCTATATATGTAACTACAAGTATCAGCAGTTGAAAATTAAGACTACTCTGTACATGTACCTTGCTAATTTTAAATACATTATGTATTATTGAATTATGTAACTTGTTTGTTTTTTTGGTTGAAAAGTGATATTGAATGAGGTGTCTCAAGTTAACAAGAGGCCATGGAACCAGCATGAACACTCGGGAAGGGCCGTTTCCGGCCATCTGGGGGGTTTGTAAAACCAAAAATTTTCTTGTACGCTCCGCGCCAACCGATGGTGGCGCTCCGCTCAGATAGTCGTGCCTAAATTTTTGAAAATCGATATCAATCGCAAAAAGTGCCCCCCCCCCCTTTCAAATTCCTGGCTACGTCGCTGTAGCAAATGCAGCACGAAAAAATGTGACTAATATATGCGTCTATCTCATTTAATGCATAGCAGTCAGTTGAATGGCTTGTCGTCTAAAATGTCTTGATTGGTTGATGTAACTTCTCGTAAGATTACATTACATCAAAGAACGTGATATTGAAGCATTGTTAATGTAGCTGTCATAAGGCGTGATGTTGTGTATACATTCCGCGTAGAGTGATATAATATGTGGGCACTTCAATTGATACATGTAAAGCCCTACACCTGGTTCCACGAGAAATGATAATAAACCGGTCTTGCACTTGACTAAGATCCCGCCTGTAATTTATCGGCCGTGAATATAAAGTTATATACCCACGGGCAGGAAACTAGGTACATTAATGAGTTCATATTCATTTTACCTCCGGAAGACATGTCAGATGCTTGAATAAGAACACAAAGGGACGGATACGGGGATCTGGTACCTCCCTGGTGACAGGCAGTTGCATCAAACAAGGGTCAGATGGTATGATGATGGAGTAGAAAACAACGGGAATGGAAGAAGAGAGAGAGGGGGGAGGGTGATAGCCATCGTGATAAAAACTCTGCATTGAAAAATAACAGTTGATTAAGTGCTATGGTCGAGTGGAAAAAGGGAGTGTTATTGTAAATCAACAATTGAACCTTGCATCTGAGAGGTTGAGGGTTTGATTCTGGCCAGCTATAATAAGTCGGGGTTTTTCATCTGTGAGAATTCAACAATTTTCACCATCTAAAATAGTGGCTTTCGAATGCTTAAACTGGATTGCCACCCGTCATGAAGTGCAGATGTATGGGGCTGCTTATAGCGTCGCATATTAACTGCCTTAGACCAGTCCAGTTCATGCATACACTATAGCATTTCATTGACAGTATAGTTATATGTTCCCTTAAAACTTTGGACGATTCCATTTACCCATTTATTTATATCCTACCCAATATAGGTTAAATAAAACTCGAGAAAAGTTTCATTTAATTGTTTATGTTGGTAATACAGACCTACTTAGAATTGAATTTGTATCAATTTGAGTTCCTGAATAACAAATGTTCCCCTTTGAGGCGATTTGAGTCACCCATATATTTAAATCCTCTCAAAGAAGGTCAAAATGAAGTTCAATAAATGTTTCCTTTAATTGTTTACATTCGTAATACAGACGTACTTGGGAACGAATTTGTAGCAATTTGAGTACCTGAATAACTAAAGTGTTCCTCCTTTGAGGCGATTCGAGTCACCCATATATTTAAATCCTCTCAAAGAAGGTCAAAATGAAGTTCAATAAATGTTTCCTTTAATTGTTTTCTTTCGTAATACAGACGTCCCTAGGACTTAATTTCCAGGAACTTGAGTTTTAGAATATGAATGACATCAATCGATAGCTTGGAAAACATGAATTTAAAAAAAATACCCATTTTCATGATCACAATCACGGCTGTTTTTATTATCCAATCTTGGCAGGTATAATCTACACAAAGTCAACTTGGCTGTGCTATTGTAAATTGTATTCTGTCGACGTTTTATAGAATAGGTTACATGAATAACAAATAAAACAACTGGTGCTCGTGTACCAGCTAAGGTGGGAATTTATACAATTGCTGTACTGAGTAAGCATTTTTATAAGTGCACTGTACTTAATTGATACACGAAGTACTATGTACTATGTGCGAAAAGGTATATATACTGAGAGAGCACTTACTTAATATGAGTATGTGAATGATACACGATGTCATTGTATGTAGACATTTACTACACTGGGAGAGCATTTACTTTATGTGAGTATGTGAATGATACACGATGTCATTGTATGTAGACATTTACTATACTGAGAGAGCACTTACTTAATGTGAGTATGTGTATGATACACGATGTCATTGTATATTTAGACATTTACTATACTGAGAGAGAACTTATTTAATGTGAGTATGTAAATGATACACGATGTCATTGTATGTAGACATTTACTATACTGAGAGAGCACTTACTTTATGTGAGTATGTGTATGATACACGATGTCATTGTATGTAGACATTTACTATACTGAAAGAGCACTTACTTAATGTGAGTATGTGAATGATACACGATGTCATTGTATGTAGACATTTACTATACTGAAAGAGCACTTACTTTATGTGAGTATGTGAATGATACACGATGTCATTGTATATTTAGACATTTACTATACTGAGAGAGCACTTACTTAATGTGAGTATGTGAATGATACACGATGTCATTGTATGTAGACATTTACTATACTGAAAGAGCACTTACTTTATGTGAGTATGTGAATGATACACGATGTCATTGTTTATTTAGACATTTACTATACTGAGAGAGAACTTATTTAATGTGAGTATGTAAATGATACACGATGTCATTGTATGTAGACATTTACTACACTGAGAGAGCATTTACTTTATGTGAGTATGTGAATGATACACGATGTCATTGTATGTAGACATTTACTATACTGAGAGAGCACTTACTTAATGTGAGTATGTGTATGATACACGATGTCATTGTATATTTAGACATTTACTATAATGAGAGAGAACTTATTTAATGTGAGTATGTAAATGATACACGATGTCATTGTATGTAGACATTTACTATACTGAGAGAGCACTTACTTTATGTGAGTATGTGTATGATACACGATGTCATTGTATGTAGACATTTACTATACTGAAAGAGCACTTACTTAATGTGAGTATGTGAATGATACACGATGTCATTGTATGTAGACATTTACTATACTGAGAGAGCACTTACTTTATGTGAGTATGTGAATGATACACGATGTCATTGTATATTTAGACATTTACTATACTGAGAGAGCACTTACTTAATGTGAGTATGTGAATGATACACGATGTCATTGTATGTAGACATTTACTATACTGAAAGAGCACTTACTTTATGTGAGTATGTGAATGATACACGATGTCATTGTTTATTTAGACATTTACTATACTGAGAGAGAACTTATTTAATGTGAGTATGTAAATGATACACGATGTCATTGTATGTAGACATTTACTATACTGAGAGAGCACTTACTTTATGTGAGTATGTGTATGATACACGATGTCATTGTATGTAGACATTTACTCTACTGAAAGAGCACTTACTTTATGTGAGTATGTGAATGATACACGATGTCATTGTATGTAGACATTTACTATACTGAGAGAGCACTTACTTTATGTGAGTATGTGAATGATACACGATGTCATTGTATATTTAGACATTTACTATACTGAGAGAGCACTTACTTAATGTGAGTATGTGAATGATACACGATGTCATTGTATGTAGACATTTACTATACTGAGAGAGCACTTACTTTATATGAGTATGTGAATGCTACACGATGTCATTGTATATTTAGACATTTACTATACTGAGAGAGCACTTATACTTTATGTGAGTATGTGAATGATACACGATGTCATTGTATGTAGACATTTACTATACTGAGAGAGCACTTACTTTATATGAGTATGTGAATGCTACACGATGTCATTGTATATTTAGACATTTACTATACTGAGAGAGCACTTATACTTTATGTGAGTATGTGAATGATACACGATATCATTGTATGTAGACATTTACTATACTGAGAGAGCACTTACTTTATGTGAGTATGTGTATGATACACGATTTCATTGTATGTAGACATTTACTATACTGAGAGAGCACTTACTTAATGTGAGTATGTGAATGATACACGATGTCATTGTATGAAGGCACTTACTATATTGAGAAAGCACTTACTTTATGTGAGTATGTGTATGATACACGATGTCATTGTATGAAGACATTTACTATACTGAGAGAGCACTTACTTAATGTGAGTATGTGAATGATACACGATGTCATTGTATGTAGACATTTACTATACTGAGAGAGCACTTACTTTATGTGAGTATGTGAATGATACACGATGTCATTGTATGAACACACATTTACTATACTGAGAGAGCACTTATACTTTATGTGAGTATGTGAATGATACACGATGTCATTGTATGTAGACATTTACTATACTGAGAGAGCACTTATACTTTATGTGAGTATGTGTATGCTACACGATGTCATTGTATGTAGACATTTACTATACTGAAAGAGCACTTACTTTATGTGAGTATGTGAATGATACACGATGTCATTGTATGTAGACATTTACTATACTGAGAGAGCACTGATACTTTATGTGAGTATGTGTATGATACACGATGTCATTGTATATTTAGACATTTACTATACTGAAAGAGCACTTACTTTATGTGAGTATGTGAATGATACACGATGTCATTGTATAGACATTTACTATACTGAGAGAGCACTTACTTTATGTGAGTATGTGAATGATACACGATGTCATTGTATAGACATTTACTATACTGAGAGAGCACTTACTTTATTTGAGTATGTGTATGCTACACGATGTCATTGTATGTAGACATTTACTATACTGAGAGAGCACTTACTTAATGTGAGTAGGTGAATGATACACGATGTCATTGTATGTAGACATTTACTATACTGAGAGAGCACTTACTTTATGTGAGTATGTGTATGCTACACGATGTCATTGTATGTAGACATTTACTATACTGAAAGAGCACTTACTTTATGTGAGTATGTGAATGATACACGATGTCATTGTATATTTAGACATTTACTATACTGAGAGAGCACTTACTTAATGTGAGTATGTGAATGATACACGATGTCATTGTATATTTAGACATTTACTATACTGAGAGAGCACTTACTTTATGTGAGTATGTGTATGATACACGATGTCATTGTATGTAGACATTTACTATACTGAAAGGGCACTTACTTTATGTGAGTATGTGAATGATGCACGATGTCATTTTATGTAGACATTTACTATACTGAGAGAGCACTTACTTCATGTGAGTATGTGAATGATACACGACGTCATTGTATATTTAGACATTTACTATACTGAGAGAGCACTTACTTAATGTGAGTATTCGAATGATACACGATGTCATTGTATGTAGACATTTACTATACTGGGAGAGCATTTACTTTATATGAGTATGTGAATGCTACACGATGTCATTGTATATTTAGACATTTACTATACTGAGAGAGCACTTATACTTTATGTGAGTATGTGAATGATACACGATGTCATTGTATGTAGACATTTACTATACTGAGAGAGCACTTACTTTATGTGAGTATGTGTATGATACACGATGTCATTGTATGTAGACATTTACTATACTGAGAGAGCACTTACTTTATGTGAGTATGTGAATGATACACGATGTCATTGTATGTAGACATTTACTATACTGAGAGAGCACTAACTTTATGTGAGTATGTGAATGATACACGACGTCATTGCATACACAAAAGATCAACATAAGACTGGAGTACCCCTGACAGAGATACACCGTTGTAAGGCTGGAGTACCCCGGACAGAATTAAACATAAGACTGGAGTACCCCTGACAGATATAAACATAAGTTTGGAGTACCCCTGACAGAGATAAATATAAGACTGGAGTACCCCTGACAGAGACAATATTAGACTGGAGTATAAAGTATTTCCCTGATTAGATCTAAAAACATCAGAGGCGACTGGGCTCCGCTCAAATCCTCACGGTCGGTGGAAGTACTTTATAAGTCTTACCCTCCTCCAGCTACGATTCTGCCGACGATGAGAATGATGATGAAGATGAAGATAATGTTTACCGTCTGTTTCTTCGCGCCTATTCCAATCTGTCCTTCGCCAATATGGAAGCTTCATGTAATACATATAATGGACAAACCTTTACGTCACAATACACAAGGTGTCAATAATTTGATAAACATTTTCCAGTTGAGTCGAAAAAGGAAAACATAATTTAACGTTCAGATTGAAGGGTTGAAGAAATCTTTTAAGTTGATTTATAGTTGCCTCTTGCTCTAAATATACGTAAATAGACCTACGCAGCAGCGAGGAGAGCGGCTTTTCCGTATACACAGCATGTCGATCAGTGTATTATTATTATTATGCAGCGTCAAGTTCATGCTAGTATTTTATTATCATTATTTTAGAAAGGAACATTGGAATTTAGAGCGGTCTTGGTTTGCAACAGGAAGTCAGGGTGACAAGATAAACTGCAGTGTCAATTACAATTTAGGGACACCATACCCATACGTCATTCTACCTTTGTGCATGAAAATATTTCTGCTGCAATTATGTTGCTGTAGGGATGGAAGAATGTAACGAAACCTAAATTGCTCATGGGGATGGGGAAGGTTGTAAACGAAACCCTTTCTTATTCTAAGTGGGTAATCATATCTTTGGCAACAGGAACTTTAACATAGTGAGAATTTGGCAGTACATTTGTCAATTAAACATACTATTTACCACATATTGAATGTTTGATATTGATAAAATCATCGCCCGTTTAATTGTCTACATTTAATGGTGACAACATTAACATAACATTTATGTAACACTTACATTACACTTGCACTACATTTACATTCAATTTACTGTACACTACATTCATTACCATTGTATTTATAGAACTCTTAACCAACATGAAAACAATATTGACATTACATTTACAGTACTTTCGTTCCGTCGCTGTTGGTCATGATGTAACAAGCATACAACATAAAATCAACGGATCGTACATGAAATTAATATTAACATGAAATCAATATGATGTGAAGCATAACCTGACACGCTATATATACCGTTATAGTTGCAGTTGCGTTAAACGTACAATCGAAAACTATAGATTGGCAACAGCGGGAAATCAAAACCCGGACATAATATATACTCTCACAAGACTAGTGTAGTGTCTGAGCAAAGGGTGTTCAGTTATATAGAAGTAACGCAACCCTGTTCTAAGCCTCCTCTCGGCCATTAATCAACAAGTATTTCCTTCTCCAGGGTACAAATACTGTGCCGAGTCACCACGAATTAGCATCCATCCTCCCCCTCAAAATATGCTGAGATATACTTGTTGACATTTTCTTCTCAGTCGCTTTTAAAGGTTACTATATCATATAGTTATGAAATGTGTAATTAAACCGGTTTCATTTCTGAGACACAAGCAATTTTCTTTTGATTTCTGTAGTTAGTATCGGATCATTATTGAATTACACAAAAATGATTTGATTTAACTTGATAATTTCAATATGGTATAGATAAATGTAAATATCGAGTGGATTTGTTGTTGTATAATAATTTAACTTTTCATTAAAAAGTATTTTCGTTCTCTTTTTAAGTGCGTATACTTTGGATGTTTTCAATGATATTCTTAGTATACATGTACCCACATATTTACATATTTACAAATTCTCCATTTACTGAGAAGTATGTCGTATCATTTCTTCTTTCATATGAAGAATATCTCTTGAAACCTCCCTCCCCCCTCCCCCCTCCCCCCTCCCCCAAAAAAAGCAGCAATTGCTAATCCATGCTGGACATTGATACGTGTATAACTACATATAGGTTCTATACATTATGCAGTATGACATTGAAGAACGCGACAAATTAATGAGTTCACTTTCACCGAATCCCATCGCGCATAGATTTGATACAAACCTACCTCTTTCCTTATTCAACTAGACCCAAAATCAATCATCTTTTACACACCAAAAGAGAAGGGAAAAAAGGGAAATAGCTTAAATTTGACTCACCCGAACGTTGAGAAAATGTATACAAATTTAAATTAAAATTCGATAGAATATTACTTTCGCCCTAACCCCCGAGGACAAAATACATTGCTAATATAAAAACACCACAGAGTTATAATTACACATACATATTCAAAGAAATTAAATCACACCTTGTTTCATCTCGAAAACGGTATTTGAGGACTACGGAGTTTTTAAGGTGACTCTAAGATATTGAGATAAATGTATCAAAAACGTAATATCTTTGTAGCCAGAAATTAGGATAATAGGATGCCCATTATTTCATATTCGAATATTTGGACGTGAAGAAAATGAGATATTATAAATACGTTACATAAGTTGAAATTTAAATATCTCAAAATTAAGGAATTCAATTAGTAGTATGATACACTGCTAAGATGTTTTAAAGTGATTAAGATAGAAGAATACTTAATGTTTTAACATCTGAACATAAAAGATATTGACATTTCTCACTTCTCAATTCCTTAATGTCAAAACTTCTGTAATATATTAATATCTAGCCACAAAGATATCAAGATATTGAGATATTTAACTCACATCTCAATATCCCAATGTTACCTAAAAAGCTCTGTAGAGGAAAAAACAATAGAAAAGATGGAAGCGACATACGTAGCTTATGAAGCTAAGAAGCGTGTGATTTGGAACTTACGGTCATCATGGTATATAACTTATAATATTTGGTGATTTCTGTATGCCAGTCATGTAAGGATCAGCAGTATACTAGACAGTGGAATTGGGATATGACTTAGCTATGTTATGAAGAAATCGATGCCGATATAAAGGTAGTATATAGATGTAAACAAAATCCCCTCGAGATTCTTGTTGAGGAAATTTAAACCATATTGATAGCATAAGATATTGTGTCTCCTGTCTATCAACATTGGTTAATTAATTAAAGGGGAAAATATACAGCTGTAATATTGTGTAATTTTAGGTCATATCATAAGGTAATATTTTGCAATATTATGTAAATATGATATATCGGGTATAAAATATTCAGAAATATGGATGTGATAATAGTATATCAGTGTATACTTATGTTGCAGCTATTGATGTGATAATCTTTCCGTTGGCTGTTGTGACAGAAGATGTTGACAATGGTGATGATGGTGTTGTATGTTTTAGGACGTTATCGTCGGCGTTTATGGTGTGACGATGTTGGCAGTGTGGTATGACGGTGTTGGTATGACGGTGTCGTTGTTCTTTCTGTAACGATAATAACATCATTGGTTTTGAAGATGTTGTCGGTGTTGCTTTGAGGATGTTTTTATTCGTGGTGTTGCTGGTGGTGTCCCCTTTGGGTGATGATGATGATGTACATCATTGTCATCATCGATTGTCGAAAGAGAAATCATCGATTGAGGATTTCTGTTGATATAGTATTGTTTAATGTTGTTTTTGCAAAATGCTGCTGATAATTAAAATGGAGCTCGTGTTGCAGGGGCGCAACTAGCAACCCCTTTTTTTGTATTTGGGGAGAGGGAGATGAGATGTCATGTCCTCCAGGAAGGGATCGAAAGGGGACGCGTCCCCCCCCTCCCGTTTGTATATATGTCTATAATCCGGGAATTATTTATTGTGACACTTTGATGTTCCTCGTCGTTCCCAGACATAAAATACCCCAAAAACTAAATAAAAACACCTATGAAAAGCTAAAAGTTCAGTTTGATTTCATCCTTCTTTATGACAGATCTTGTGAAAACGATGCCCTTTTTTTGTACGATGGTGTCGAGGATCCGGAGAAACTAATGACCGAAACAATCCATGGACTCTGTGGTGAATCTCTCTCTTTACCGAATTATTTTACCACGACTGCCGGAGATCTCACCATTAAATTTAGGACCGATTACGCCAATGAAGCAGGAGGCTTTACGATGTTCGTCACGCCATTTTCTAAAAATGGTAAACGATTTTTCACTCTTTTTTATTTCCGTTTAAGAATGATGAAAGTATTTATAAATAAATTCTCCTTCTTATGAATTTATGATTGACATTTTTGACAACGTCATAGATTTTCCAACCGGCTTCTGGAATTGTCTGGAAGAAAATAGTTATGTATATACAACGGGGCTAAATATGAATTGCTTGAAAACGTTTCTATGGTTACGAATTACGCCACAATTAGTTTTCATTTTCTTTCTCAAAGGATAAAAGGTTGGCTGTTTGGATGTTCCTCCCCCCACCCCCTCCCCAACCATTTTGTTGTTGACTAAAATATATGTTAACCAAATATGACATCGCTACATAAAATTCATTATAATTATGTAATGTCTAATACGCATTCAATTATTCAGTTACATTCATATAGTCTTCTAGAAGCAATTCCGTAGATCTTAATCGTATAATATTTGAACTAATTATGCAGTTTCAATATTTGAGAGTCAAAATAACTCTGTTTCTTATAATTACTGCTGACATTTTTGGCAAGCTAAAGCTTCCGTAACATCCGACTTATACTGATGAGGTATAACGTACTCCATATAAATGCCCCAAATGAATTACATGCTCAATCGTCAACGTAATGTGGTCTCTCTATAAGTCCTTGTAGAAGTTCTAACTTGCTTAACCAAACCCTCATTGGATAGCTGACAAGCTGGGCCATTTTCATGGCCCCTTCAATTTTTCATATCATTGCCAAGTAGACTGTTCGCTATGAGCTAGGCACCAAAGCCCCCCCCCCCCCATCCCCCAACTTATACACAAGCGTCTTTACTCAGCGGTAAACACTTTTTGTGCGTTGGCTCATGAAGGCTTTAAGTATAGTCGGATGGTTTCTTCAACATGATCTTCAATTTTGACCAAGCGATCTCGTTTAGTTTCTGGTACACGTTCTGAAACTATCATTAATTGCACGTCAATGTTTATTCATGTAAAGTTAACTCAAGTTGTTATAATACTGCAGGATAATTTCCCAACTTTTGATTTGATTTTCCCTTAACCTTTACAGAGGAATGTGATGGCGGATTCCAGTGTTTGAAAGATAAAAAATGTATGACACCAGATGCAAAATGTAATGGAGCCAATCAATGCAAAGATGGATCTGATGAGCCTAAAAACTGTAGACTAGGTAATATCAAATTCATGATCATTTTTCTTGTTCATTATCATTTTTCTATATGCCAAGAGGAGAAAAAAAAATCGATTTCACAGTTACGTGTAGTATAAATAGATGTGCCATTATGATTTTTCTTTGTTCTCTACGATACATAAAGCCATAATTTGCCCAAGCACTTGCAAAAGCCTGTTTTCTAAGAGAATTAGGGTAATTTGCAGTTTTAGAGTGTTAAAAGTATGCGTCTATACATGACGAATGCTCGCGCAATTGTTCAATAAGTGACTAAATATGACAACCACTGACATTACTTTGTCAAAGTACTTTTGAGGTTATCAATCATAGTAACGATTCACACGATGCTAATCATTGAGACAAGCTTTATGCTTTAAAATATTATCCTTATATATTTCACTTCTAGAACACACTTGCCTATACATAATCTAAGACGCACTTCTATAGCTATTTGCATTGTCTCGTCACGTGACTGATCGCGTCCAATGGCAGTTAATACGGCCCACGCAAGACTTCAATCTGGCCCGCGAAATATAACGGCCCACAAGTTTGCACAAATAGGGTGTTTGTGCCCTTCAATGTGTTAGGCTTGAACATCATATACCGGCCTATCCAGCTGGATACTGCTCAATCTTGGTATGATATAAGGCTTCCATGTTTTCGGCTGGATGAAGAAAGTTTGCCTTTTACTAATACGAATGCATGGTGAGTGGAGTCACCTTGCCGAGTCGAGTCATTACCAGTGACTCGAGTAGAATCATTGACTAGAGTCACTGTTTTATCTAAATGGGGGTGAGTGGGGGGGGGCAGGGGGAGTTACCCAACTCCCTTTATTCAAAGGCTTGACGTGGCTCTAGTCATTGCTCTTTACAACACTGGTAAGTGTAAAGGCTGTATTCAAACAAGAAAGATCTTTTCTCGCAGAGAAGGAAAGATGTTTTTACTTTTATTTATGGATTTATGTACGTATTTATTGATTTGGTTTGATGAATAGAGAACTACCGAAGGATACGTCATCTTCATTAGTCTGATACTGGCGTCTTAGTCTGGTACAGTAGATGTGGGGAGTGGGTTAGAGGGGTGGGTGATGGGGATTAATTCCATTAATAATGTCAAACTTAAAACGTAAAAGAAAGAAAACGTTCCATTGTTGAATGACGCCTCGTAACGCCTCGTAACGCCTCACACCATAGGGAGAATGTGATGAGAGACTGAAACCTCTGGAAAGGTGCTTTGTTCACCCAAGCCTATTAGTGCTGCTCTATTTAAGGTGGGATTATTATCCTTAATCACAGTTTCATTATTAAAGCATTGGCCCCTCTAATCTGATAAAGATGGATAAAATAGGGACACCTAAGTGCCTAAGGTTTTGTTACAAACCTGTGCAGAGCCGGCAATCTGAGTTTTTTTCTTTCTTTGGTTCGATAATAATATGAGTCCTCCTGAGTATACTGCGTCACGGCTCAAATTTGGCCGCGGAGGAGGATGTTGGATAAAATTCTCTTATAAATACTGTAACTTTTGTACAAACGTACACTTACATGACACCCGATACACACATAGAACCCAGTATACTAGTACTGTAAATCTTTAAAAAAAAAGAGGTTTTGTACCTCATTTACAACTGGATCGTGCTATAAATCGGTAGCATGTGCTATTAGGATTACAGTAAGAACTGCGAATATGTGTCCAGTTCAAATCCAGTTTGATGCATTTCTTGGGATTACACATATCCTCAGTTCTTACTGTAAACCTAATTCCACATGTTACCGATTTATCAGATTTATCAGCACGATCTAGTCTTTACTGTGGTACAAAGCTTTTAAGTTTTACAGTATAGTTACTGTAATCAGTGGCGGAGCTAGGGGTTTGGTCAAGGGGGGGGGGAGGCGAGAATGGTCTGTAGGGGCGCTTTCGACACTATCTAAGCGAAGCGCCACCACAGGTTGGCGCGGAGCGTATATAAACAATTTTTGAGCAAAGATACTCCCTAGATCGCCGGAAATGACCCTTTCTTGGCCTTGCTAATTTGCAGATAAACGAAGAAAAATAGGTGTCATCGCCAACAAAATGTGACAAATGTCAATAGTTAGATGAGAGCGCAATATAAAAGTCAATAATCGCGAATAAGTAAAGAGTGGTAAAAAGCTGAAAAGGGCGCCAGCAGTCCATTTGAGTCCGTCAGGGGGGGGGGGGCATCCGCCCTCCTGACTGTATAGACGCTCCGCCACTGACTGTAATCTATATGTGAATCGGTTGCGTGATGAGAACTGTTCACATGGTTGAACCAGGGAGGTGTTTGATGGTCAGGAAGAAGTCTCTTACACCTCACTGGTCCAGTATAGGAGGAGGGAGACATTACTTATTGTACACAAAAAAATAGCTTAAACATAGCAAGAATGCTACAAACTAATTAGAGTCTTCAATTAACGTCATTGCTATTTGCATTGTTGCTGGATAACACAAAGTGTGCAAGTGCTTAAAGGCATTGAAGACTCGCCCCAAACCGCGTACCGCGCTCTGAAAAAGTTACATTTCCGTTGCTTGCAAATGACGTTTTCTTCTTGTCGCTACAAAATGCAGACAGTAATGAAACGTGATACCTTGTTATCTTTTATCTAGACATGAGATGTCCACGCTGCTATGTACACTGTGTTGTATGTATTGACCGTAGCTGTATGTATCGACTGTACACTAGTGTCTAATTAACGACGGTAGCAAGCTGTGTGTGTATTTTCTGGGATCGATGGTGGTGTCTAACACTTCTGTTACACCTCATTCGAAACTAGGTCAGATTACCGGCATGAGACGTTTCTTTGTGCGCGAGTCTTCACACCCTTTAATTGGAAAGACAGGAGGAGTGGGTGGTGTGGGGGGGGGGGGGGGTGGCACACGATAATCAGGTAAAAATATTCTTAATGACCCCTACCATCCGTTGCGTCGACACTGAAAACAAACTCCCTAGATTTTCGGGTTTGAACAACAACAAAAAAACTATTTCTAATGAAGCCGGAAGAGATTTAAATTCTAATCTCCTTTACAGCTGGATTTTCCTCGATGATAAATTGCGAGATGATAGATAAGCATATAAGGTAACAGTCTGAACCGAGTCTACGGGGCCAGAAAAGCAAACATAGCGAAGAAAGTCTGAAGAAAGAAAAGAAAAAAAAATAAGCGAGTATACATTACTTGCACTATCTCAGGCGCTGCAGGATGTGTGTACCCTCACAGTGATTTAATATTTTTGCTCATCCAATCAACTTGATTGGAAGACTCAGATGTCTTTCTGTCTCTCTGTCCTCTCTTGACGTACATTTATGCAGAAGGTAGTCGCTTAAGGACTTCTTTCCTTCTCGTCTTCAGTAATCAATTAAAGTTAACCCCATCTGTGACTGCCATGTTGGTCTTTTGTGGCTAATCCAATATGTGACTCTGAACAAATGGTAAAAACTATAAATTCATTTAACTGTTTACGTATTCCCTACGGTGTAGCTCTCTGACAATTAACCTACTTCGGCCGAACCACGAGACCGGACCAAAAAAAAAAAAAACGTTTGCTCGATTATAAGGAAGGTGAATATCTTTAAGTTAGGAAGAAGATTGAAATGTCAATTGCATTGTCGGTAACCCTATACCAACATCCATCAAACCTTTAGTTATGTTAATGTCTTCTTTGTATATTATACAAACTTAGTAAGAAGCTGCTGTGTTCAGCCAGTTGGGAGACAATTTCCTAATGCTAACACCTCTCTAAACTGTCTTCCCATATCATGCTTCAAAGCACTCTTATTGACAGTACAAACAGTTCCTAACCTTTATCTGATAGAAACATGATATTCATACTGCTCATACTGACACTACGAGTGCTCTAAAAGCGGGACATGACAGTACAGTGCAGAAAGAAATGTCCCAAGTGGGTGCTGTGTCCAGTCTGATGGTCATGCCGCTGCTGAGAACGGCCCGCAGTTTATAGCGTAAGCAGATGGGTAATCAATCCACGTTTAACATTGTAAAGTTTCAAGCCAACCCCTTACTCCAGTTTCCAGCAAAAGTAACTTGTATAGTGATTTCGCCCGATTCTAATACGCAAGACAGATTATAGTCCCCACATATATCGCTGTAACGACCGGATAGTTTCGTCCGGGCTCCAAATTAGACATTTGCTTTTGTAAACTCTTAATTCCAAAGATTGGAAATTCACTCGTTCAGACGTGTCCATGTTGACCATTACTACCGAGGAGTGAATTTTGGACTTGTCAAAGAGTGACTTCACCTAAAAGTGAATCTAAACGGAGGATGAGGGGAGGGGGGGGGGTCCGAGACTGATTTCACTTTTTAGAAGTAAGAATGTACTTGAAGGTAGGATATAACATACCTTAAAAAAAGTATTTATTTTGATCAACTTTTCTTTTTTGTACATCCATTGAGTCCGGTAGCAAGGAATTCTGAGTTGAGGGAGGTGGGGATGGGGGGGGGGGCGGGGGAGCACCAAGAAATTAAGGAAGGGCACTGTATTTGTGGCCTGAAACTTGTAAAGTTTGATGGTGGCACAAATAGGGGCATATTACTCTTCGTAGGGACACGCACCTCCTCTCGAAACGTTTTCATGTTTTCATGTCAGGCATTCTGTTTAACCGATTTACATATTCAGAGCTTCCAATTTAAATATTTAATTTAACTAGCGTATATAATTTTATGCACACCTGCATGCAGTACATTAAACAGAAGAAAGAGAATCTTCACTTTGTCAACAAATACATTTACAAAGAGACATTATCAAATGAACCATGGAAGAACAGACAATAATAAGATAATAATTCATATTGATCAATTACCAATGCATAATTGTAATATATAGGAGCGATACAAACTGTGTTACTATAAACATATAGACCCAAACAGGCGATAATTCACTTATTCTGAGACTTTACTCTCCAATGTGCTTCAACTCACTTGCGTTCAAGTTGTACTTTTCAGGACCTTTATTGAAACAACATTCCTGACAGATTTAGCCACACTTCCTCCTCCATGGAGTACCAAGGCCCCGCTAAAGGCATCTCTCTACATCTTAACTATATATACGCGTGCTTCTGTAGGAAAATTATCCTTGAAGGTTTTAATGCACACGAGCACAGACAGTCTGTAATCATAAAAAACCCATATGATCTGGGCGCTTTGACCTTTCAAGAAGCTCTCGTGATATTTCACAGATGGAATATACTCCTGTATAGTCAACCATGCCTCTTAAATTAATCAAAAGAGAAAGAAGGAGAAGAAGATGGAGTAGAAGATGAAGAAAAAAAGAAAGATCATCACCTCTAGGGTAACTAAAAGTTGTAACCATAACAATTGCAGGAAATGTTTATCATACCCCGATGACAGCCAATTTGCGATCGCACTCACAGAGAACTGACGACAGAGTGATAGGCTAATCAAGATGGCCGTGCGTTACTAGGCAACACTTTACCTCCGGATACATACATCTGAATTTTTCATGGAGCGTTGACGAGGTCAATTAAACAGACGATGATGACCTCCTTATAGTGATGTAGACACGTCGCCAACGAGTAAATAAGTACTTTGACTTATAGGGAAGATAACGATTTCACTGTTTGATGAAATTTCGATGCGCTAAAATGATGCTGGTAGCCCCCCCCCCCCCCACCTTCCCACCCCACCCACCACACCAATCTTGCATTTATACCGACACATTCCCATTCGCCTCTCTCCAATTGTTGGGTCAATGATCTCGTTTGTACTATTAATAAGGTGATATCGTCAGGTTCAGTGGTAATGAGCCTCACTATAATCAATATCTGGAACATATCCAGCTCCACTCTATATCAACAAAGAATATACGTACAGGTTTACTATGATCCTGTGGTACGTCTGTATAAGCTTAAGGTTTTTATGTACACTTTGAGAACTCGCAGACTAGGTTTCAAGTTTTCATGCATCGCTTGTCAAATATTGTAACACAATATATATAGTTTCTATTCAAGTCCAACTAATGAAGATAGATATATGACAAATGCAAACACTACCAGTTGGTTTATGCGGAAAACCGTAATTAATCCACTGTTCACTTTATCGAGGTCACTCTGTAAATCTCATCCTAAACGTGAAGAACTTTAACCTTCGGAGGATTAAGTTGACATTTTAACAAACATTTAAGACGAATTCTGCCTCCTTTTTAGAAACTGTTTAGAACGTCTCTCTTTCTCTTTCTGACGAGACTCTGTACACAAAATATTCAGAAAAGGATGTATGGCATATGCATTTACAAGGCTACACAAATATTGACTTAATGTCACTTGTCAGCTTTGACTGCAGATAGAGACCTTGGGAGTCCATAGTAAATTTGCACAGTTTACCTAACAAAAAGGGACATGAATAATGACTAGTTCAATCTCAACAACACGTTCTTCACAGGGTTAATTGAACTTATAGTCAGTTAGAACTTTCCCCTCTATATTTCTTTATATATATATATATATATATATATATATATATATATATATATATATATATGTAAAGTTGGTTGGTTGGCGTCTATCTTGGCGCAGAGTGCTCTTTGTCCAGTGGACAGAGCGGAATATATGTTGATACTAGTTGAGACTAGTGGAACACTAGTAGTTGTAACTCGGAGTTTCGCGCGTTTTAGCGATCGTCAGACAACTGATATATATATATATATATATATATATATATATATATATATATATATATATATATATATATATATATATATATATATATATATATATATATATATATATATACATGACATATACACATGACAAATGAATTTCTTAAATGTTTCAAAAAAAAATATATAAACCAAAAACAACAACAACAAATTCCCGATGCATCAGTAAAGCCAAAAGCAATACGGGTAACGTGAAAGTCTGATGTAATTTCAAGTAAATTGATTACCTCGGGGTTGCATAAATTAAATTATTTGCTAAACTGAATTCATACCTGGAAGACGTTTCTCTCTGGTTTAGTTGTCATGGAGATAGTTATAGCGCGTCACATGTTCTAAGCACTTTTACAGCTGCCGTTTACTACATTAATTGAAAACGTCGTTTATGATATATCTTACGTATACCAGAAGAATAAATATTTACAAGAGCTCATGAAAAATCAATAATTTCTCTTTCCAACTGGTTTACAATATCGACGTAAATACTGAATGTGATTATGTGGGTTTGACACGTGAATTAGTATGCATGTTTGAGGTATTACCTGTTAGCGTTGTCCGTACTTATGTTTTATTTTAATGTCCTGCAGAAATGAAATGCAGATATGACTGTTACACTCTTTTATAATTTAAGTCACGTGGGTTTCAAATGTGATCCAAATTAAAACTCACATAAGTCAACATTCACAGTGTCAGTTACAGAGGTATAGTTTTACGCTGAGTCACTGAAATAGCTTAAAGGCCTATATGTATTTGCGTTTGCTTCTTCCTTCCCCAATTTTTCTTCATACTAATACAAGGGTCAGAAAAGGAATGATTTTAGCCAATTAAGATCGACTAGATGAAGATATGTGTGTTTATTTCGGTAAATGTTATTTTTATGTAAATATATAGTTTTCGTCACAATTTTCAGATCTATATTTCGGACTCTTTTCATTTTCCCTTTTTCTTCCTCTTCTTCTTCGCAGCTGGGTCTGACGTGAGAGCAACAGTACACGTGATCATCTTAGGGCTATTATTGATGTTCTTTCTGAGATGAGATGAGTGGTCAGTTAGCTTGTAATAAAAAATAAAAATAAATGGTACAGTTTTGTGAGAAATAAAGGAGAAAAGGAAAAGAGATTTCACGCTCAATGGATACAAAATTTGTATAAACTATCTGCTGGAACTTGATAGATGACTTTCAATCAAGAACCAACTGGCTCGAAGAAGACAATTAAAGTGGATGTTCATATCAGCTGAAATCGAGAGGAGGTTATATTGAACCCAGTCTTAAGTATATTATGACAACAAAAAATGAGAGATATAAGTTACCACTTTTGTCATCTGTTTAATAAAGGAATTTGATATATTAACATATACACAGATAGTCACATGTAGAGTGATATACTTATATGCACGTAAATCGTATTTATATGAATTGTGAAAGTATTATCCTATAAGTAATATAACGAACGGAAAAACGGCAGAATGGCCCAAGCTGAAAGTTGAACCATTCGACATTTAGGGGAATAGGGATCTATGGAGTTATTTATAAAATTGGATTGCAGGAGTGTATTTTTGTTATAACTTTTAAATTGACATATAGGTGAGAAAATTGTGGTTTTCAACGTTTTTTGGTTTTATGATATTTTATGGTAATTATGAATGCAGATATGCTAATTAGGCCGCGATTTTTTTTGTCAGGGGCGGAGGCATGGTCTCCTCATAACAACAATAGAATCATTGTTTAACTAATATACATATAGGCTAAGTGGTCTGATTCGTCATGATTGTTATATTTTCAATTGATTCCAACTTCCTCCAAATTCTTGAAACTATCAAATAGTTCATTTAAGATGATAATGCTAACGACGGATTCAAAATTCAACAATACAGAATTGTTATTGTGAAGATGCTATAGCTAGTATACGAATCACATACTAACTCCAAACTATTTGTTATACATATAAACATGTCCAAGATACAAAGTTGACATTTGTCATCGTGTTATACACTTGCGTACCGTGTGCACACGATTTCACTGTTCGTAAATCTAATTAACGCGGGTTAACCGTGACAATGTAACGAAGCCATGTCGTTGACATTTCGTCTGTTATCGATTTATGACACCGAAGAGGATGACTTCAATATTCTCGCTTCGCCCTGTTCTTGGGCATGACATTCATGTCATTCTCTGAATCAGTTTCTCTTTGGAGACAGAGACTACATACACCAGTTCCACGAATTCAAGACTTCATCATTAGTGTGTGTGGGAACATTTAACCCGTGAGGTCATCCCGACTGCATGGAATAAGATTTTTTTCCAGATGTTATGAACAAGGTTTTCATCATAGTTTTCTGCGTCGAGTAAGCAATGCAATGTAATTTACTCTGTTGGGAAATTGTTTGTTGTCATTATTCAGGATAAAACGCGTTCAACTTATTTTAAAGAATTCATTACTCAACACGATGAAAAGTTTGCATAACAAAGTGTTGTTACTGGCAATCGTATGAGAATCGTACGAGATGATAACATGATAAGGTTAACACCATGAGAATTAATAAGATCGCTTCTCGGCCTTTTGGCTAAGATCATGTGTAGTATCTGTTCCCTTCGGGAATGGTGATACACACCTGACGATGATCACACAGTCACAGTCCCGATGCAAGTGGACTGGGGCTGAGAGCGGATCAGTCGTTTGGTAGTTTGGTTTTCGTGCCCAGGTTCTTTCCTGGGTGACATTTTCTTAAAAAGTATTAATAAGATCATGGGTAGTATCGCTTCTCGGCCTTTTGGCTAAGATCATGTGTAGTATCTGTTCCCTTCGGGAATGGTGATACACACCTGACGATGATCACACAGTCACAGTCCCGATGCAAGGGGACTGGGGCTGAGAGCGGATCAGTCGTTTGGTAGTTTGGTTTTCGTGCCCAGGTTCTTTCCTGGGTGACTTTTTCTTAAAAAGTATCTGTTCTTTTCCGGGAATGGTGATACACACCTGACGATGATCACACAGTCACAGTCCCGATGCAAGGGGACTGGGGTTAGAAGTGGATCAGTCGTTCAGTAGTTTGGTTTTCGTGCCCAGGTTCTTTCCTGGGCGACTTTCTCTTAAAAAGTATTAATAAATATTCTCGACTAAGATCAGGTGTAGTATCTGTTCTCTTTCGAGGGGAATGGTGATACACACCCGACGATGATCCCACAGTCACAGTCTCGATGCAAGAGGGCTGGGGTTGAGAGCAGATCAGTCGTTCGGTTGATTGGTTTTTCGTGCATAGGTTCTCTCCTGGTTGACTTTTCTTTTAAATATGAATATTCATTGTGAAATATCATGCTTTACCCAGTTGGACGATCGTTTCTATACTGTAGTGTTATGTCCCGCTTAATTCAGCGCACTCGTATTGTCAGTATGAGCAGTATGAATATCATGTTTCTATCAGATCAAGGTTAGGAACTGTTTGTACTGTCAATACCAGTGCTTTGAGAGCATGATATTGGAGTACAGTTAAGAGAGCTATATGTTAGCATTAGGAAATTGTCCCAACTGGCTGCATGCTTGCGTCCAACAATTATCAACATCTTTTCTCGCAAATATACATCACCTTGTTCTTGAATTTATAAGACAGGCACTGTCCTTAGGGTATATACAGTACATGTATGCCAAGCTGTGATAATAAGATGCAGGTATAAGTGTTGTGATGCATTCGGCCACTTAATGTAAGAATAGTTTTAATATATTCATGAAGGCTGGCAGATATCTGTGCAGAATTGAACAGCATTGATTATGTGTCAGCTTGGACAAGGATAACTCCGATGCTTATATTCAATAGATTTTACTCTCTTTCTTGCTGCCGGAGGAAGCTCGGGAATAACCAGGTAATTAGATTTCCCCATTGTTGTGTAAGAGTACTGCGCATGCGCGTGGTGTATTCTGTGCGAGCGAAGGACGTTTCGTTAGCTGAATATCATGGGGGGGGGCACATTTATGCGAGAACTCAACGGACTACATTGTTTAAAACTTGTGCTCAAGAAACTGCTGAAATTGTGACAACTATCGAATCAAGAGGAAACTATTATGTTTTTTTTATAGTTTATCCTCTCTCTCACTCTTATTCTTCAGACTCTTCAACTTTTTCTCATCTGGTATTCTGATGATCACTTTTCATAATTGGATTTCTTAAGTGTTTTAAAAGTCGCTACAGTAATTATTGTATACAAAGGGATGTATCTGAACGTTTCTATTATTCATATATACTTAAACAATTCGATATCATTTCTATGATAAATGTACCGTGTTCTTAGAGTGTGCTCCAACGAAAGGTTCGCAACTTTGACAATATAAAGGATAATATTGATGAGTAGAATATGTCGAATGAGTGTTTTCTGATACGTAAGAAATGCATATCACGTGATTGAGGAGCTGGATACCTCATTCTGTGAATACTCGATTATGACGTCATCAGCAAACGAGTGTAAGGGAACGAACGAGTCTCATTGTAGATACAAATATACATATATATCTATATAGCTCAAATGAAGGGAAAAAAAAAGATAAAATATAAAAATATTGTGTGCATTGATGTGTGAGTAGAATTAAATTTAAGAAGATTAACGCCGTGAGCACATTTAGTCACGTTACATGGCCTGTGCAATGACCGAGCGATTAACGTGTGTTATGTTTCTATGAAATATATATGTTATGTATATACATATATATATACGTAACGTAAACGATGAATGTAGTATACAAAATTATTAACAGTATCGTCTTTCTGTTATTTTCGTGTTTTATTACATTACATTAAGTTTTCTATTTTCAAAATTTTCACTAAACCAACTAAATCACTGCTTTGCTATATGTACATGAAATATACGAAAATCTATGAAGCCTCCACCCAAAACTATATATATAAAAATGTAATTATATATATATATATATATATATATATATATATATATATATATATATATATATATAAATTCCAGGATACGTGTGTTTATTGTTTACTCATTGTAATAACTTCTCGCCGATAAAGCTTGCAAAAATAACTTTTAATGCTGTATTTTCTACATGTTATATCATTGTGTATGTTTCTTTTAAATAAATATCTTGCTTCAGTACCGTATGTCAGGAAGACTGTGGAGATTGTGTCACTTAGTTTGTTATTATAATATAAACATCTTGAAACGTGTACTCATGCAGGCGTGTGTAAATCACTCACAAAGTTAATTTAATGATATATACAAGAAACAGCGGTCCTCATGTAAATTACAAAAAATAAGAATAAATGAAAGAAAAAAAAACAGGTGAAAAGGTAAGTAGGAAACATAAAAGGAGACAGAAAGACAGAAAAGGGAGAAGAAACGTTTAATTTGAGCGAAATGCAACTATATCACCTGTATATGTAACAGACAGATAGTTGAACAGACAGACAGACAGACATCGATGCAGACAGAACATGTGCACGGGCAGAGTATCAAGATGCAACAGAGCGGTTTTTGATTGACAAATAGACAGTTTCGTATCCACAGGGAGTATATCTAATAGAAGGGAACGAGTCAGGTTTCCCATCCACTGACTGGATATATAGTATACCTGATTGTTGACAATGCCAATATTACCGAAACATGTTTTTTTAATGGTATAAGAAGCCTTATCAACTTAACTCACGTTCCTTAAGTCCAAACATTGCATTCATTTAAATTCGACATCTTCTCTTGGTTGAAGCTATCTCTGCTGCTGTGTATTACTGTAGATATGTCCTGGCTTATAGACGTCGAATCAACCAACAAAAAACGCTTTTAAGGCCTTAAAATAGATTGATAGTGAACGAATTGAATGGATGAGCAGTGATTCTCAAGAGAGATTGATTCTCCTGTCAATTATATATCGACAGGCTCAGTAAAGATATGATTTTCCAGGTTTTGAACTAAGAAATCTTGCCTCATTACTAACATTATTTCCCCCTTTATTGAGGGGAGGGGGGGGGGAAGGACATAGTAGCACATTGTAATCTGGTATAGGGTTTGTATCGTATATACATATATAGTTTTAATAAATGTAGTTTATTCAGTTAAGACTCTGACCTCATATTTTAACTGGAAGTAGTATATAGGTTGGCGCAATTGATGAACGCATAAATTGGAACGTGGTACTATAACATTATCATACAGAATCAATGTTGTGAACACAAATACCTGAGTATCGATTACTTTCTGTGCACATTCGAAGAAGTTGACAAGCGGATAGGATATTCACTCCATTCTACATTACTGATAGATTCAGAACAGATTGGCGATATACTTAAATATGTAAAAGTGGCAAGCCAACATCGGATTTCTATAACCTGTTACATGTCGAAAATTTAACCTGTTAACCGGTTTAAAGTAATATCACGGTTATCCGGCCAGAATTGCAAAGTTAACACTAAACTTAACGATAGAGTCGGTTTTTGTTCTTTCTTTTACTACTTTGATTTTTTAGAGGGTGGGAACAACTCCCTTCCCTCACTCCTCCCCCTTCGCCGACAACCTTGTTACTCGACCTCTAAAGGAACGACACGGTGTATGGAATTCATCTGTGAGTTTAGTCCACCGACATCGCACCACGGCCGATGGAACTAGAGAGGAACTTTGACAGTTTGCAGATGAAATAATTAAACATTACAACTTGGTGGAACAGGCTCATACGTAAATTTTGTATCGGATCAAACAGTAACTCACTCACTGAGCAATCAAACAGTTGCAAACACATAGATCTCACATTTAGATTAAGCGCGAGTGAATTTCATGCGAGTTGGTCACGGAGTGAACACAAAGTTGTATTCCAACTCAACTTGTATATATATGCTAAAAAAATCTCCCACCATACTGAGGGGGGGGGGGGGTACAAGTGCACCGGGCATTACAGCTGATCGAACTGAGTAGGCCACCCATGCAATCCCCCTGAAAGAAAATTTTATTAAACATAACGTTCGACTGAACGGAAGGTGTTTTAAGCTCAGGACCGGATTCATATTTTTGCGGCCCGGTCCAGACATCAAATTTGGGGCCTCAACAGACAAACTAGATGTGTGGTATTGTATTTTCCGCATATTAATACACATGCACGCGGTTAGTTTGAATGTATACCGAGTGTGCACAGAGGGAAGCATACTCACAGCTTTCGGTTGATGTATAATTTATTATATCTTTTAATTACTATGAAGAGGTGAACAAATGAAAAAGATACTTTTGAAATGTTTCCAACAGGTTCCTCTTTCTCTGTTTATTGTTTTTGGAACCCCTTGGATCGAGGGCCCTATAGGACCAGCCCTGTAAGGCAAATATAAGATCTGGCCCTGCTCATCAAACTCATATGAATAAAGGACGGATCGTTTAATAATAATCATATTCGAATAATGCAATGTTTTATAAGTGATACGTCGTGAAGACAGCGTGAAGACACTATATCTGACTCCCCATGAGTCTGTTGTGCGACTTCCGAGTCTTCTATACCATCCCTTTTAGCTGAAAAGTTCACGCTTGCATATTTCAAGTTGGTAGTGAACATTGAAAATTTCAATCTTAATTCGGATTCAATATTTACTTGTATTCCTCTGACGGCACTGGCGGCGATTGGGTCAAAGGTCAGGTATGAATATGACTCTACCCTGTCTTTGATAATGTCATCAGGTCCGTAGCTGGGAATTTTGAGCTGGAGTGGCACCAACAACTTAAGAAGGGCCACCAACAGTTTAAGGATGGGCCTTATGTCCTGTAACTTGTGAAGTTTTGTACGCATGGTGTCTGTCAGATCAGGGAGTTGTTATGGTAGGGAATTGTTATGGAACAACTGGTCAGATGGTGCACGGGGGTTGCACAGTCGTCTGCACAAGGGGGGGGGGGGGGGCGTTTGCCCGGCCTGGCTCCGGGTCTGTATGTCTATCTTCCTACGGACAGTTACAGCACCTGTATCCTCACTACTGAGAGAGCGAATATAAATTGGCTAGATTGAATTTGTCAATCGTCTATGAAGTTATAAGGGTATCTGTTTAAACACACCTTTCTGCATACTTGTAATAACACTGTAAACTGCTTTTTTTCTATGTGTATGTAGTTTGTGTAGAGTTAGTAATCAATCGTGTGTCTCTTACATATGCCTACTTATGCTTAAACATGTGTCTGCCAAACATCTGCTTGCTTGCTTCATTTTTTTTTTAAGTTTTGATAATTTATTAATTTATTTTATTATATTTTCGTTTAATCTACACTGGTTGTGTGGTTTATAAACCAAATTAACGATTGCGACATGTATTTATTGAAATTGTAGTTTTTGGAAAAATGCTTAATATTTACCGTATCTGTTAATTTTATAATCCACGATTACATCATTTACCTAGCATGCGATCCATACATTGCGCGCTTGCTTTTCAAAAGTTACTGAAAAAAATGATTGCAACGTAATATATGAAAAGTACTGAAAAATGAAGTATGGGATTAAAAATATGTGAATACTCCCTATCTTTTGTCATCTGTTCTTCATAATTAATTTCCTTGTCATGATATCGCATAACCCATGTGTCCCTTTATGCTGAAGATATTTTTTTTTCGAATGTCGATTTGTTTCCAATAAATGTATTTTACGCATTCATGTTGTGATATTATTGTACATTATTGTTGATGCAAGGTGGAGAATAATGAATAAAGTGGCTTAAATATAATTAGTAGACCTTTTTAAGTGGCTATTAAACATTTAACCCCTCCCCGCCGGCCTCTTTCCTCTCGCTTCTCGTTTCAGAAAATCATGCCACTGAACATAAAAATTGGCACTATTTTTTTTTTTTTTGGAAGTGAAATTTAAGAACAATTATTTATCTTTAAAGCACACTTTCATTACCATCCCCCCACCCCCATGCATTAAAGTATGACGTCATCGTCGCCCAGGGCGCGCATTTCGGTCTACGGGTTTACCCGCTCATAACCAGTGCGTAGCCAGGTTGATCTGCCGATGTCGGCTGACTTCCTTGGTCGCAAAGTGTGCTAGTTTCCCCCAGTACACGCCAAATATGTCGCTTATTTCAAAGCGCCAGTGCCGCCGGGTGGATATAGTAATTACGCCCCCGTCCGCTTCTACAAGTCCTCATCCGCTGTCGGTGATGGTTGTTGACTCTGTGCTGCACGGTCAACCTTAATTAATTTTGTAGAAACGTTTATATTATTATGATATACAGTCGACATAATGGAAATAGCAATGCATGTTTTCAATCGAAATTAAGTTTGAAATTTTCAATATACTCAGTTCAGAGTGTCACCGTAAGATTTTGTTATTGTTAAATCTTAAACAATTACCAAAAATGGCGTTTCTCTGATGATAATTGTAAAACAAGAAAGAGATATTGCAAATATGTGTTGTTTTGTGGGGATATAAAACTGAGCAAACCATCATATTTATTAGATGTTTATGTTGAGAAGTTATGTAAACCTTCATATAAATATGTTTGTAGATTTTCGATGTTATGACCAAAACTATTTCATATTTTAAAATAATTGCATATTCGTTTTTACTTTACGGTTACAATTATTTGGTTACTCCTGAAGATTTTTTTTTACTCCTGGAGAGTTAAAAACATCTTAGTTAAAAAACAAAACAATTTTTTTTTTGGCAACACTCTTCTGACTCTTTTGTTTTTTCATTTGGAAGCCTTACATAACTTTATAAATCCATGCAGGATTTTGATGGATGAAAACAAGTACCTGATATCTGTCAAGTATAAAGCTCAAGTATGACGTCATCAGATTGTGCCAATTTTCATCTTAAATCGCAGATTTGCATCTTCTCTCCTTTCTCTTTAATTATTCTGTTTTTGCTTTCTATTTTGGGTATTTCTTATTTTTCTTGAGATTTTTCTCTAAAAGTTATGCACTGTTTTTGTAAATACATGTAGTAAATTGGGTAAAAATGAGTCATTCCTGTAACCTGTAGACTCTGTTTGAACTGTTGGTTCTTTACGTTTGATGTCCGAGATATCATCTTCATAAGATGACACTTATTTATACACATACTCTGTCAAACATATGTAAAATAGTCCTTTCCACCTACACGCGATATAAACCTACACACGCTCTAGCTTGACAAATAGTTCTCCAGGCAATTCCACAACCGATGGCAATAAGATTCTTCAACAGACGCAATTTTGAATAAAGACCCATTGCGGAAATTATCAACCGAAGAAAATTAAATTTCTAGTTTTTCAAAGGGAGAATTTTTTGCACTATTAAGACGCTCTGGGCGATCTTTGGCGGCAATGCCAAGAAAAAAATACATGGTACAAAATTTTGAATAGCTGGAATTACACAAGGACTGAAATATATGAAGTTATAGTAGATATGTATAATGATGCGAACCAGAAGCGACACTTGATATGTGTCGATATATGTTGTCTCATTGTCCGTGTAACGCATGCATGGATAAACAAATATATTATTTAAAACAAAATGGATATAAAGACACACATATGATTATGTTCACATGTTGTTGCCATAGTAACGGATATTAGAATTTATGTCGGGTGATGGAACAAACCTATCAAATTCATGACTATAAATCATGGGGATTGTACACTTCATAGAATTGAGACCTAGTTGCCTCTACGGGAGCCTCAGGGTGCCAGATATTTTTTTCTGCCTGATATCGATCAGCTGGTCAGTATTCGAATGAGTGATATTGTGTGTCTTGTCATTCAATGCATACCTTTGCACACGTTAAGAATTATTTTCGCGATGACTGTGATACATTTACAATAATATACCATTCCTAAATCCCAATAATGCTGCAATTCATGTATAAATTTAGTTTTCGTAGTTATTAGGTTTTAATTGAGATATTGAAAGCAAAAGTAACATTTAAATTTTCCATTTCTTTATATATCTATGTACTCAATACTAAAATGCAAGATAATCTGGGCTACCAATGCTTTATCACTGAATGATGTAAACACTTATTTATAGCTAATTAACGACTATTTAGGTAAGAAACAAATCTAAGAGTGTCTCTTCATAAAGCCTAGAATGATTTCACAGCATGAAAGACATAAAATACAATTATATACGCAGGCTTTATCTTTTCGCTCCCCGTCCCTACCACTTGATTGGAATCTCTGGTTTTTTTCGCAAATCATAAACACTGTGACTTCTTGCCGTTTCTCGCACATTCCAAACACAGTGCCATCGTGCTACCGTGCCCATAGCCTGGGGTGGGGGGGGGGTGTCGAGAACCAAGTCAGGCTCGGAACAATTATGTAATCGGTCCACATTTTTCACTCTCATATTATCCATAGCATGCCCCTTCCCTTCTCGTCTCAAACAATACGACAAATAAAGTCAAAAAGGTATGTACAAAAGAGGGAGCAATACTCTAAGAAACAGCGGAGTTACTCTGCGTGCACTACTCCTTACCTGCTGCTTCCTCTCTCTACTGTAGCATGTATATGCAGAGGGAGGGAGTGATACACAAAGAACAGCTGTTCTCAGTGACAGAAGGTAGCATACGCCCATTAAAAGCCCCATTGACTTACACACAAAATCACAAAAGTAATGTGGTCTCTAAGTCTAGTTAGAAGTTTTCACTAGCTTAACGCTACCCATCACCGGATAGCTGACAAGTTCGCCTTTCATGGCGCCATCAATTTTCCTTACCATGACCGTGAAAATTTTTTGCTATCCGAGCCGGAAGTTTTCGTCACATGTAAACAAACCTCTTCACTCAGTGGTAAACAAATTTCCTACGCTGCTCCTGGGAAGCCTAAAGGGGTCTAAAATTGCCTCAATTGACCCAATTTTCTCACCACATGTACTTCCATTCATGCTCTTCAACATGCAAGCCACAAAAAACTAGATTATGATTGATAACAGGTCACAAAAGATGTTCTCCTGCTGCTTTTTGGCACTTTTCCTGAAGGAGAACAATGGAGCGGATTGATATAGACTCTAATAGGAGTATGCCACCAGAACGTCCAATGTATAAGAGTGCGATTTCACACAACAGACTCGGGAGAGTTTGGGCATTTATTTCAACTCGGCGTCAAATGGTCCTTTAGGATATCAAAACACTTCTTGGATCAGTGGAGAGAGACATGGCAAATGGTGACTTGGCAATTGTACTTTTATGTTGAAATAAGAAGTAGCCTATGCAGTAAGTTAGTAACTCATTTTACGCATAGCTGTGCAGTACATCACATTGCTAATATTGCCGAATTCATTAAATTTGTCAGTCTTACGATTACGCACCTTTTGGAGGCAGTTTGAAAGGAAAGTATCCAAACTCATCTGGCAGACGAGTTTTATAATCCTGTTTTGTTTTTGCTTGTTTGGTTTGTCTTTATAGTGTTGTAATATCACGCCATACAAACGCCGTTGGTGTTGAAATCGACACCCACCCCCGCCATTCCCCCTTGGTAACCAGAATATATATATCTTACACTGAATATTGTAACGATTCCGGATCAGAGTGTCTATGATTACATGATTACTCGATCGTTGGACTAAAACAACATTGCAGTATATGTAAAAGCATAAAGCATATACTATCACTCCGCTCAGGCATAGAACTTTTAGTTGACTTCTATAACAAATTTGCAGCTGACTGACCAAGTATACAACAAAAGAAGGGGGGGGGGGGGGAAGGGAACTATTTTAAATAACAACATGAATATATTTATCCAATGTATACCCTACACCTCTATATAATATCATCCTACGGTCGCTGACCAACGCCAAAGAAAGTTCAATTGAATGAGACGTTGCTATGCGTCCCATAATTTTCTTTATAAGTAATCAAATGAACGAAATCCAAATTTGAAATCTTCCCGACTTGAATAATTGTAAAACAATGTTTGGCACATGGCAACATTGTTTAAACAATAATGACTCATATCACGGGTGTAGTACCATCTCACAGTAGGCACAAAATGTACGTAAGAAGTGAATACATGAAATCATCAAGTCGGTATCAAGATTGTGCATAGACGTCAGAATAGATGGCGCTACGCAAAAAGTTTGTCTGACATGGATGATCTACGGGAAAATGAATAGTCCACAGTGAATGAAATCTCGGACGGGCTTTTGCCGTTGTATTAAAAATAAACGTGTTTAAGGTTTTAATCCCCTTAAGTGTGACAAGTTGTCGTTCGGGAGACTGGGAGTTCTGTCGGTAGTATACTGATAGAGTCCGGAACATTGGTTTGTTTCGCGTTCCACAGACGAAACGAAGAATCCAGCTCTGGCATATACATAATGTAGCCTATACAGCTATACAAAAATGGTCACAAAGTTTAAAGTGTTTTGCTTTTTTTCTATTGACAACAACACATATTGATGGGTAACCGCGCAACATAAATACCAAACTACCCTAGGTTAGGCATAGGCCTAAGCTCATCAGCTGAACTGTATGTTCGTTGTAACAGAGTGCGAACTCAAACAAAATCCTTCCTCTCGCGGGATCGAGACAAAGACATCGACAATTAGTGTGGTGAAATATTGCCAAACTAGGATATCCGTTATATTTTCCATAAAATAAGTCATTCGTTGTGTGAGAATGTTACTGAAATACTAACATTACAACTACAAGGCTGTTCACTTTGTATTCAATTTCTTCGAATCGCCTAACTAGTAAAGTAGTAACCTAGGCTACTCGGTATAGGCCTATATTGATGACTTGGGCCTAGGTAGCCTAGGAAAGACTAAGGTTCGTTTCAACTTGTTCAGTTCTTGCACACATTAAACTCCAACGAAGTATTCAATTTTTTAAGCCAAGCTATGTCTTGAAAGAAAACTAATCTTCCAAACTTGGCCTTGCGGCCTGGTGTGATAGGACATAACCCATACCTAGGCTAAATATACAAAGCCTATGCTGCAATAAGTAATAGTGTAAAATCAACTGGACAGTCTTCAGTAGCAGGTTTCAAGTGAACAAACAGAGCGTGTAGGTTATCTATGAGATCATGTCGGATTCAGATGAGGAAACTGGTGAATCTGAGAAGCAACTGAAAATTATCATCTTGGGTGATGGTGCCTCAGGAAAGGTAAGGAAGATCTGACAAATGTTATCCTATTGAGTAGAATCTGATGTTGGAATGTATGCAATTTGTGTATTACTGTATCACTCCATATAAAGCTATCATTTCAATTATTACTGTATAGATACGTTTTGGCTGTAAATTTATGAAGATCTGTCAGTTAAAAAGTGTCATTATTTGAAACATTTGACTTTGTAGAATAGCACATGTACTGTAGTTGTACAGTACTTTGATACACTAATTCAAAATTACAATAATTTAAAATTAGATGAATTATACAGCTAACTACAAACTTACATTTGTCCATTTCATTATCACTTGAAGTTTTGAATGTGCTTGCTGGAGTCTCTTTTCTCTTTCATTGATGATTGAATGTGTTCGTAACACATGTATATGTGTTGATATTTTAATAACTTTGTTGCCTTTGGTTGTTTCTCTTTAGACATCACTGTCTCACAGGTACTCGCAAGAGCATTTTGTTAAACAGTACCAACAAACAGTGGGGCTGGACTTCTACCTGAAAAGAATAATGATAGGAAGTAAGTGATTATTTCTGTAAAAAAAAACACCTTAGAATATGGTTTTAGAATCTTCATACAAGTGCCACATACTGTAGCTCATCCACAGTTTGTTTCTAGAAAGTCCAAATGCACAGATTTGTGGGCAAAGTGCAGCCTTCAAGGCGCATGCTGCGCTTGAGCAGATTCTTCCTGTGTTCTGCGAGGGAGCCCTCAAAATCCTATTAGTCTGGTCTGCAGAACATTAGCCTATAGCAAGGGAAGCCATGAAGTACAGACCGTACAGTTTGAGGTTTTTGCTTTAATACAGCAGCTCGGTCTTGTGTTAAGATAAATCACCTTCACACATGGACAGAGCACAGAACTTATGATCTTTTGGTCCTCTGATACGGGCATATGGCTTGTGTTTTCTTCATGGGAGTAAGTGTTGCTGCTCGTGGATTGAGTATGAAATAATATGTCAATGTCATGCACCAAATTAATTTGTGCCGACCCCTGTCCAAATCCAAATGTAAATTTCTTGCCCGTGGTGAAACAGCCTACCCTACAGTAGTTCATAAAAGCTCATGCAGTCGAAGAGATGGAGTAAGCCCCGCCCACCGTTTGAGAAATATAAAGGGTTAAATTTAAATAGTCCACCTTGAAAAAGTTGGAAGAATATTCTGGTTACTTTCAATGTCAACATAGGTCTGCAGACTAATGGTACTGTTTTATTACATTGTGCCACCAGTTGGCAATTATTTTGATGAATAAACTTGACATGGAAGTTATTCAGTAATACACTTCCAGTAACATGGGAATCTGACATTTGTAGACAGCTCTCCCACTTCCCTGCCCCTCCTTTCCTTATAAGGACTTGGTTCCAACATGATAACCCTCAATATAGGGACTTTCAAGTTTTTGTAATTTATGAAGAATTTTCCATCCATTCATTCAATCATTCATTCATTTGATCTAGATGAGATTCATGTTACCCTTCAAGTTTGGGACATCGGGGGCCAAACGCTCGGTGGGAAGATGTTAGAAAATTACGTTTATGGAGCACATGTGAGTATTGGTCTGATTTTATACCTACTGTACTCTGTAAACTTTTTTTTTTAACTGTAACACATCCTAATGTCTCAGTTCTAGGACAGACCTTCTTTGGAGACGGACTGATAAAGTTGAAGATGTACAAGTTACTGTACACTGTGATAAAGTTATCGTTTGACAAGTTTATTGCTTAAAAGTGAACAAGAATATGATCACAAGCTGATAGTTTTGCACTTTTAAGTCTTTCCTCGCAGAGGTAAATTGCACTAAACAGCCTTTATATAAATGATCTTTGTGATTTCACATTTAAAGTTGTTCTAACCCACCTTCCCCCTATCCCAGCCCCCTCCCCCCCCAAAAAAAAAGAAGAAGAATGGAATCCCAGAGTTCCTCACTTGATTGTCGCCTTGTAAAGGTAATGTGCAGTACTCATTCTTCCCAAATAAACTACGTCAGAAGCTAATATGGCAGTGGCCCAAACTATACTTACAGAACCTGACACATTTATTTGTGTTCTTGAACTGTTTACACATAACTCATCCTCAAACAGAAGATGTGTAACCCGGAAAAAGAACGCTTAGTTCAAAAAATATCAATAATACTTACCATATACTACAGTATCTTGTTGGTGACATGTATTGCATGGAGTAGTGCATTAAAATTTATCCAATTTAGCAGTGTCATATTTCAAAACATTTAGTTAAAACAGCTACAAGGTACAGTATGGATTGTTTCCTTTTAGAAGTAATGCTTTGAAGATCTGCTCTCCTGTTATTAGTGTTACAGACATGTACAGGTATGCCGTACTACTCTACCATGTAAATTAACACAGGAAGAAGGGAAAAAAAATTCCACTTTTGAGGTGTTTCATAGGTACAGTAGTGGGGCAGGCATACATAACCCTCATATCTCTCACAAGGTACAGTACCTTACTGTACTGCCATCTTGGTACACTTCCATCTTAATAAGAAAAATCAAATGTTTTTGATAATTTTGAACACAACTTATTTTACTCCATGATATATACAAGACCTGGGTGGTAAATGCATACTAGATCATGGAGGTATGGTTCAAGTACAGTAGCTCAGGACTGGAGGGAATTTTCTTGTATGTCCATGTTTGGAGTGCCATGGAGTTTATTTGCAAACCTCATGCAAGTATCTTTTCATTCCACCCCTTCCCCCCACCCAGAGTTATGGAATCAGTATTGTTATGTAACGTCATTGTTGGACTGTTACTGTACAGTGTACGGTACAGTAGTATGTGATGTATATGTTGTATGGTTTGTTGCTCCCTTATGAACCTATCCCTATACCCCTGGGCCGTTGTGTTACATAGAAGTGAGTGAAAAAAATGCAAATCATCAATGTTTTTCTTTTTTACTCTGTTTAATATAAAAGTGATCAGAAACACTTTTCAAAAACTAATATTTGAAGTAAAAAAATGGTTGTTGGGCCTTTTTGTGCTTGAAAGGTCCAATTTTATTTAAATAGTTTACTAATCATTCATTGCTTGGATCTGTACGGTACCTTAAAGACCAAATATGGAGGCAATTTTTTTTTTTGAGATTTTCCATTAATTTAGGAGTTTACATACCCATAATCAACATGTGTAAAAAATAATCTTCGAAAACCTACTATAACCCATCCAAAACGACCACGAAAATGGACATTTTCGGTAGTCACGTGACATGAACCTCTGGAATGTCTGAAAACAGAGATTGACCCAAAGGAGCCTCTGGTCACCGTGTGACGTCAAAGTTTGTATACCGCGAAAATCAAACGCTGATATAGGCACTGTTTGTACACAGATAGCGAACAATTGTACTGTTTTTGACTTCCAATTTCGAGCGTTTGAAAAGCTGTTAGCTTAAAACAAGAACACATGAAGGTTAACAACAAGTTTTAAGACAATTATAAGCAGAAATTTTAGTTAAATTGCTTATTTTATTAGCAAAATTTCCACTCAAATGGAGGCATCTTTTACATAGCGTAGCGTCAATAGGTCCGTACGGTACAATATACTTACATAGTACTTACTCGTTTTAATATATATATAAAGTATTATAAAGTATTATATATATAAAGTATACAAACACAGAAAAAGTATCTTGTCAATAAACAAATTTAGCAGTGAATATCCTAATCCACGTTTCTTGTTCAATCCTGGGCGAAAAACTACCGTGAGTCTGTGTAATTCCATAGAGTTAGGTCTAGTTGAAACAGGCCTTGACCAGTACTAACATCCCACAATCACAAGACAGTCACTAACGAAATAAAACGTCCGATCGCTACATACTACCGTTTTTATTCAACTCCTTGGAACATGCAGATGTCGGAATAAACAGAAAGGACAATATTACACATGTATCACGAACTCACGGTACTGGAATACAACAAATGAAATAGATAAATCCTAACATGGCTTTTTACACATGCTGTGAGCCAACGCCGGCGAGAGTTGTAACTAACTACCGTACATGTACTAACAATGCTATACCCTTGGCACGGTATATATATATATACGGTCATCTCTTACAGTAAATATATTACTGTCAATTGCGTGATATAATGTTACATGTAAGGACGTCCAGGGCGTGTTTACGGTCAATTTCACATTAGCTATGTCCGACCATGGTCCGACACAGCTATCGACAGTATATAATTTTCACAGAATGAGACATTTGCAGCATACACAGAAGCAGGGTCATGCATGTGGACTCATGGGCATGAGATACTCCGGGTGCTGAAAAATCTTTCCGCGTGGATCTCAAAAAATTGATCCAAAGTCTGCGGCGTTTTACGTCGGTTCTTTTACTCGGAGATCTAAAAAAGCTGATGCTTTTGTTGGATGAGGTATAACTGCAACCTCCAACAACACAGAATTGTGACATTTTGAGGAAAAAGGAGTAATATCGTTGATGTTTTTGGCAGCTCAAGTATACGACTTTACACACTAAAAGTATAGTTGTGAGTGAGGTATACAAACGTTGACGTCACATGGTCACCTGATGTCTTAGGAATGTTTCAGGAATGTCTGAAATAGAAGCTGACTTTTCGTCCCATTTTTCACTTATTTAACGTCCGAAATTGGTAAAGTTAATTACAGCAATGTAATTGGAATCAGTTAAGGATTACATACATGAAAAATGGTGGGATTTTATGTTCATCGAAAAGTCTCCATAGTTGGTCTTTAATACTTTACTTGTCCTTTGCACATCAATTTATGTAATTGAAACATTGTCATTAAAGTGCTACAAGTACAGCTCTGCACAGTACTGTATCTATTGCATTCAATACTCAGTTTGATATGTCAGTGCATCCTACAGCTAGCCACTCTTGTAAGGGTAAACTCGTTTTTCTAGGCAAATAATTACCATCTTTGAGTGACTGAACCAGTGCCATCATTGAAATTATGAAGATTATTTGTACTACAGTACCCGTTTATCTGAAATACCCAGAAGCCACGACTTCTGCCCTTCAAAAATGTTGCTATGATTGTCACATTTCTAATTGAAATATTGACACTGGATGCTAATTGAATATGATGATGGCTTTAATGAGCAATACAAAATTGTATCCAGCCATGTACAAAATGGCTAAGTATATACTGTAGCTATCTGTTTACAGATTTCACAAACAAAACCAAACATCCTTTAGGTAGATTCACTTTGTTATATACTGTATAGAGTTTGAGTAAGTCTCAAATATGGAGATTCAAACAACTTGACTGGGCTGGGCTAGTAATTGTGATATGCTGGTTGCTCTTTGTATATTGAAACAGTCAAAATAATGACAGTTTGATTTTGATGCAGCTGATCCTAAATTTTGTGACGTATTTCCCTTGTCACTTGCACTGATAATGTATTGCACTATAAATGTAATAGGCTGCAGGAAATGATCTGTTTTGCAGTCTCATTTGACTTCATGTGATAATCTGGTGGTTTTAAGCATGATGATTAAAAGATAGACTTATTGTACTTACCAAATAACACAATAAATACTTAAGAATACTGAAAATTTCAGCAGGAACAATTGGACAAATTTTCTCAAAGTTTGTCAATGAAGATAGGAAGTGTTTACTTTAAAGTTGTGGGACACAGATAAATGGTCAATAAGTAATTAATCGTCGACAGTTTAAAATAAAATATTTGTATTCTTGACTTTCTTATGTACAGATTATTCTTGTACACAATATTTTTAGCATTAAGCAGTAATGTTTAAAATAAAGATTACACAACATGAACAGTTTTTATAGTACAGTACAGTACTGTATGGCACAGTACAGTATGGTACAGTACAGTGCAGTACTGAACATATATAGTAAACTACTGTACTGTACAGTAGTGTACTGTGCAATACTGTACAGTACACTACTATACTGTACATTACTTTACTGCTTTACTGCACTGTACTGTACCATACAGTACTGTACTGTACCATACAGTACTGCATTGTACAGTACAGTATGATACAGTAAAGTACTGTACTCTATAGTAGTGTACTGTACAATACTGTACAGTACACTACTGTACCATACAGTACTTACTGTATGGTACAGTACAATTACACTATATTGTACTACTGTATGCTGTGCACTGTGCAATACTGTAATTTCTCTGGTTACTCTGTTTCTCCTTCATAAATGATTTGAACTCCCTTCAAACAGCTTTATAGGCAGCTTTAATTCAAGTAACCCATTTTCTAAAGTGAAATTAGTCTGTTATTAAAGTTAAATGCAGTATTTTGCCACAGAGGTAATGGAGTGCCTCAAGGCTATGAATCAGGTCTTATTGGGACAATTGTTGGTGTCGACTAGACTCACAATAAAACAGGCTGACTTAGTTTAAAATTTCTGGGTTAAAGTATTAACCACAGATGCACTACAGTAGATGATGCGTTACAGTAGAAGTTCACTTTATCATTTGAATAATGGATGGTGGGAAGTGGACAAAAGTAGCAGGGATAGATTAAATTAGATGAAAGTTTACAGTTTTAATGACAGATGCAAGTTTTGTTTCGTGCTAACCTGTGATTGTGGTACAAAAAGTACTCTTCCTCCCTTGAATGTATGGCGGGACAGGGAGGGTTCAGGGGATGATGACACAATGTGGAGTGGGTTGGGCGGGAAGGGTTCAGGCAGGTTGGGCGGGAAGGGTTTATGGGGGTTGGGTAGGGAGGGTGCAAGGGATGATGACACTATGTGGAGTGGGTTGGGCAGGTAGGGCTTAGGCAGGTTGGGCAGGGAGGGTTCAGGGAACGATGACACTATGTGGAGCGAGTTGGGCAGGGAGGGTTCAGGCAGGTTGGGCAGTAAGGGTTCAGGGGATGATGACACAATGTGGAGCTAGTTGGGCAGGGAGGGTTCAGCCCTGGGATGATGAAGCTGTGTGGAGCGGGTTGGGCAGGGAGGGTTCAGGGGACGATGACACTTTGTGGAGTGGGTTGGGCAGGAAGGGTTCAGGGGATGATGACAATATGTAGAGCGGGTTGGGTGATGATGACACTACGTTGAGCAGGTTGGGCAGGGAGGGTTCAGGGGACGATGACACCATGTGGAGGTTTAAGTTTAATGGCAGATGCTTGAAGTTGTGATGTGTACAATGTATAGTATAACCAGAGATGCGGCTTGTAATTAACTGTGCTGAGATACTCAAGGTACACTTTATCACTTGAATGAAGGGGGGGGGGGGGGGAGAGTAGAATGGCAGAGATTGATAGCATTAGATAAAGGTTCAAAACAGGTTTAGAAATAGAAATGGATGTACAGTATCACTGCTTTTGTAAATCTTCCAATAATTATGATGCAGGAAGCTTTATTTTCTATGATGTAATAAATACTGATGTGTATGATACAACACATCGAAGTTTGTCTAATATTTTTTTCTTCTTCATATTTTTCTTTAGTGTGAAAATTTGCTCATCATATTGCCCATTAAAGACATGAAGGATTACATAATTACGGAATACTTTATAGTTCCCCATGGTTGCCATGACTACCGATGATTTATTCCTTCTGCTAGAAATACAGTATAGATCTGCGAGTCCCAACTGTACATTGCAACAGATATATGGAAAGTTGTCAGGTGGCATTGTCAGTCTAGGGAGCTCTTTGATTGATATTATTGCCTCGGGGGGGGCTTTTAAGAAATGAACCATTATTGACATGGGTGACATGAAGATGTTTAAAAAATGACAGGTTCTCAGTTTTAGTTTGATTGAATCAATCAAATTGGGGGGTTAGTTTATATATATGGTATATATGTATTACATTATTTATATTAAGTTCATATCAAGAGAGGACTCTTTGTTCATTTAGAAATCTTTATTGTAGTGTTATTACTGGAACATTTAGTCTGTCTGATGTTAGCATAATTTATACTGTAAAGGAATTTATCGACTGTGCAGTAGAGAGGTCAGTCTGTTCTCTGTATTGTGTAATACAGTATAGAACTGAAGTATATTTTGAATCAAGAAGACTTGTTACTTAGTCAGCCATCAGTTTAGGCTTGGTTATTTAACTCCTAATTTTTACCATGTACCAGACTTGCTACAGTAGTTGGTACTTATTCCTTTTCTGTTCAAGCACCAAAGGGAGTTACAGTATTTTAAACAGAATATATATGAAAGCAAACAATTTTCCACTAGAAACAAAAGTTTGAAACTATAAGACACATTTTTTCTTCTCTTAAACAAAACGCTCTCTTACTCACAACCTGCAAAATATGTCATCACATTTTAGCTTGGTTAAAGTACTGTGTATGTAGACATGGGACAAATAATCTCAAATGTTTGTACAATGCAAATTTACATGCACACCTCTCTACACTAATTTGTCTTTAATACTGAACTTATCACATCTACTGTACACTACTGTAGATACATAATGTTTCAGCCCTGAACCCCCTCCCCCACCCCATTGACCCTCTTCTGGGTCGACTCTCCATCCCCTCTCTCTAGTCCCTACCCAATCTACTGTACTGTACCTGCTGTCAAGACCGTCTGTGGGAATGTGTCCACCTGTTCCGTAGAATGAACAAACCTGTTGCAAGAATTCAAGATTATTTCTGTTGCAGGGTAAGTGAGACTGGCCAATGCTATTACTGTTCATATGATGTTCGTTCAGTGCATGTAGACATACTACCGTCTGTCTGGGCTTTTATAAAAGATGTGACACTTCATTAATAAACAATGCCAAGAGCAGGTTTGCATTCACTGTTTTCCCCTTCCAATCAGTGTGATCCTCGTCACTTTCGGTTATCATGCACTGAAGAAGAGCTAGTTTTGCTCGACAGCTCTGCAAAAACCAAACTGTAGTTTCACTTCCAATCACTCAATTTTCATAAAGAAGTTTGATGCTCTCCTGAAACAAAATTTAAAAAAATTAATTTTCTGTTTCTTTTTTTTTTTCTTTATATAGGGTGTTCTCTTAGTGTATGATATTACCAACTCATCAAGTTTTGACAACGTAGAAGATTGGCTCCAGAAAGTGAAAGAAGTATTCAAGGACCAAGAGAAAGGACCTCACATCGCTCTGGTTGGCAATAAAAGTAAGTAGCTGTTGTTCCCTTCAGGTTCTGCCAAGGGAGGGGCGAAGCCTGTAGGCAAACTATCTAAGAGTAGCCCGACCATGAGTTGGCGCGAAGCGTACAAGAAAATTTTGGCCGAAAATGCCTTCCAGTTCGCTGGCAATGGCACTTCCCAGGCCTTGTAAGTTGCATCTAAGTATGTTCTATTTTGAAATTACTAGCGATATCATAAAAAAAAATATTACAAAAATATGCTCAAGGAGGCCGCGGTCTCCCCCTTTCCAGCCCCCCCCCCCCTTGGCTACCCTTCGTCCTCTACCAGTTCTTTCTGTCTTTCATTGATTCACCAAAGGAAAAATTGCTGTAAGGAGTTATAGTAATAACTGCAGAGAATGACTGAGGTGTCCAGGTAGCCTTCCTCACTGCCCTCCAGTGTTAGTGCCAGGATGTTAAAAAAGGGGGGAATTTTTTGGTGGGGGGGGAGGATTTTCAAATTTTGGGAGGATTTTCATTTTTTTGAGGGGGGTGGGAGGGATTTCACGATGTTAGTAGTTAGAAGTAGGTACAGATGCCTGCACCAAAATTTAGCGCACATAGTCTAGTACATAAACAGGCAGTACACATGGCCGACCATTGCGACCAATACACACAATACACACTGTGCAGTGCCGCACTAACGAAGCCAGTGTTTTCTGTTTTGGGAAGATTTGACCAATCACATTACTCCTTACAAAACTTGTCATTGGCAACTTTTGTAACTGCAGTAATGGTGCAAGTTGTGGGAAGTACCAGTAACTGAACATTGCAGGAAATTCCCCCGAACTTCCCTAAGAGTAAATATTTTTGCGGGACCCGCTTGATAAATTGCGGGAATTTGCAATCACGCATCCTAAAGCGAACGCTGCTGTCCTCCACTATCACCTCCGTCTATGACTCACTATTATTGAGCTAAAGATTGTAGGAATATGAACGATACATGATAACAGAGGTGTTCATCCTAACCACCCCCCCCCCCCTCACAGTAACCTCCACCACCCTCAAGTTACTCCTTCTGTGACTTTCTTGCTATTATTGAGCTAAGAATTATTGGTGGTTTGAAGGAATGTGAATGATACATGTTTAATAACAGAGACCTGTGTTCATCCCCTCACCTCCCTTGTTACTTTCATGCTACTGTATTATTGAGTATGAAGGAGGTACGCCTAGTTTAATCCATTGGCTACCTCACTAGGAGTACAGAGACCTCTGTTCATTCCCTCACCTCCCTAACTTGTGACTTTCATGCTATTATTGAGTATAAGGAAGGTACGTCTACTGTAGTTGAACCATTAGCTACACCTCACTAGGAGTACAGAGACCTCTGTTCATTCCTTCACCTCCCTAACTTGTGACTTTCATGCTATTATTGAGTATGAAGGAGGTACGCCTAGTTTAATCCATTGGCTACCTCACTAGTAGTACAGAGACCTCTGTTCATTCCCTCACCTCCCTAACTTGTGACTTTCATGCTACTATTGAGTATGAAGGAGGTACGCCTAGTTTAACCCATTAGCTACTGTACCTCACTAGGAGTTCTTGGACCCTATTGTGGCAACACTTCCAATGTACAGTAAAGCTGCAGATGCGTTGATTATTCTTATCTTCTTAGTTTGATTATTTCTTACTCTTTTTTTCACACATTTTTCAAATATAAAATGTTTGCAAGCTTATGTTATTGTACTAGTCTGCCAAAATGAAAAATTTGTGGACTTGCGGTGCACTTAATTAGTTCCATGATACAGATAGATTACATTGTTGTCAGCGACTCATTACTTTATAGATCATGTTTTGATTTTACCATGGAGACATAGCCAATTATGTGAAGTGTCAGCCTGGAGGTGGTAACAGACGGTAAAGAGACATACAGTACATTGTAAAGAAAGTTGACAGTACTTTATTACTGTTGGGATCTTATATCATATGCTCTATGTACAGTAAATCCTTCCCATGGCAGGTTAAAACAGCGGTCAATTCCTGCCAAATGTACTTGTCAGTCTTAAAGGCGGCATTTTGTTTTCATCAACACATCAAAATATTGGATTAGAAAATTTCTTGACTAGTTAATTCATATCGTCATAAACAGGAAAAAAAGAATAAAAAAGAAAAGAAAGAAAAGTCATAAACTGGAAAAAAAAAGAAAAAAAAGGAAAGGAAGAGCACATTAGAATGCAAAATAAGAATTTAATTCAAGAAAAGATGCACAGTAAAGGAAACAAAACACTCATTGACGAGGTCACCTGTCAATTACCGTCACCCACCTGCCTCATCAGATACAGGGCTGAATTTACTCTTGGAATTCAATTTAGAAAATTGAAAAGTTTGGTAAATGGTTTGTGGCAAGGATTTGTACAAAGTCATAATTGCAAAATACTTTACCAAACTAAGAAAGAGAATGGAGGTTACTAAAACCCACAAGGCTTGCCCAAGGTTCATTCAATAGGATTTATTCAATGGCAATGGCAGAGTGCGTCTAAAATGCAGAGTGTGATGACTCGGATGAGCCTGTTTGAGCTGTTAAAGCACAGCTTCTTTCAGGACAGTGAAACAACATCAACAAAAATCAGCTCACCAAATAGGGCCAATACTAGGAAAATTGAGGTAAAAGTGACTAGTTTCTCAGATTTGAGGCGGTTTAAAAGGGGTGGGGGTGGGGGAGTAGCAAATAACAGCCAGAGGAGAATAGGGGAAACTGATTTCACTGGGTGGGGCGGGTGGGGGGGGGAGAATGGACGAGTGGTATCAGTAGATTTTCAAACTTTTAGTCCGGAGATACTGTACAGTACCTTGAGGAAACTTAACTTCTTCAAATGTTTAATTCATATTGAAGATACCATACTGTATTTAGTTTTAAATAGTGCATGAAATAAAAATAAATGCATAAATAAATATAGTAGAGAAAAATGTTTTACTCAGCGGACTTGACATTTAAATGTCCCACTTTATTCAGTGTACATACTACTGTACATACTGCAGCCAATATTTGTTTGCACAGGGAATAATTCAGTGTTCTAAAATTTGAATGAAGCAGTTTCAAGGCTCTGAAATTTTTCTCTCATTGAATACTAAAGTTATTTTAGAGAAAACTACTAGATGTCTTTACACTTGTTTGGCAACTTGACAATTTCGCATAGCATATTTTGCATTGCGATACTGGATGAATTATGCCCTGATGAACTGCTGTGTCTTTCATAACGAGTACATGCACAGTACAGATTGCTTGTACAGTACTGATGTGATAACATTTGTGCAGGACTGTATAAAGAATATGATGGTCTCCCTTCCCCCCTCACCAGGACAGTGCCTCTGACATGCCCCATTGAGTAGAAATCAAATGCTTAAAAGCAATGTAAGCATTGTTAAGTGTAGTTGATGACATTCAAGTTGAACTATGTAAAAGCATTGTCAAATGTGTTAACAACCATGTTGTGAAGTTTAGTAGGTGGGTACACAGGGAATAATTATATTGTGCCTGTTACAGCAGATATATGCAGTGTTGAGAATTTTAGTAGGTGGGTCCACAGGGAATAATTATATTGTGCCTGTTACAGCAGATATATATGCAGTGTTGTGAAGTTTAGTAGGTGGGTCCACAGGGAATCATTATATTGTGCCTGTTACAGCAGATATATATGCAGTGTTGTGAAGTTTAGTAGGTGGGTCCACGGAATAATATTGTGCCTGTTACAGCATATATGCAGTTTGGTGAAGTTAAATAGGTGGGTCCACAGGGAATAATTATATTGTGCCTATTACAACATATATATTGTGAAGTTTAGGTGGGTTTACAGGGAATAATTATATTGTGCCTATTACAACATATATTGTGAAGTTTAGGTGGGTTTACAGGGAATAATTATATTGTGCCTGTTACAGCATATAATATCCAGTTTTGTATAGTTTAGGTGGATGCCACAGGGAATAATTACTCTTCAGTTTTAAAGGCAGATTAACAGACTTTCTCCTATAAAATACTTTGGTTTCTGTGTACAGAAAACAAACGGTTTTGCATTTGTGTAGAAATTTGCCAACTTTGTATCAATCCTACAGTAGCAAATGGCGTTTTGATGCCGGATAAATATTCCATTCTCGATAGATCTCTGATGTACAGTATGGAGCTTCTAAGGTGACATTGGGGTACTGACATATATGTGTAACAGACAGTGCTGTGATACAGTATCTCAACAATGTTTTTTTGTTCAGATATTGAGACATTGGGAAAGATGATAATCATTATCGCAGTCCTGTATGATTTTATCTTGACTAAATATGAAATTGATATACAGTAAACTTGAGCTTCCTGATCAAACAAAGTTCTTGAATATCTGAATATTAATTAGCGTAATATTATGATATATTCAAATAAAAAGATCTTTATATCTAAATATGACTTTAGCATTAAGCAATTACAATATTGAGATGAAAATCTTAAATATCAGAATTTGATCTACAGTACTGCTAAATTTTCAGATGTTCGATATATCAAAATACTGTACCTACTGTACTGTATACATACAAGTTCTCAATACAAGCTGAGCAAATATTACAGAATTGAGATTTTTTTATTTTGAGAATCTCAATGTGGACTTGAAAACTATGAACTGATGCTATATTAATATTATAATTGCAGGGAATAAATTTATTAATTTATCCAGTTATCAAATCAAAAAACAAAATGCTACATGCAAAACTGGCAAATTGCTACAGTTGGGCAAATATAACAGTTTTTATATGCAGGAACCATAGTATCTTATATATACTGTAAGAGTAAGTCTAACTGCTTTTAAAACTGCTGCACAAAAGTTTGAACGCTAAGTTATTCCCTGCGTTGTATAATTTAGTTATATAAAATGTACATTAGCTTCATCTCGACTAGTCACGTTTCCTTAAAAATTACTGAAACCAATTGATCACGTTTTGATATTTTATTGGCAGACTCACTTTTCAGTAGAATGAAATGATTCAGTCATTTATCGTAATCATTTTTAAAGTACATTTTGTTGAAAAAAAAAAATCTCAGAGATTGAATCGAATTTTAACTTCCTTGAGTAATTACTCTTAGAGTGTGATGAGTAATTTAAACAATGCACTCTTCACTTAATCGTACTCATATGTTACTATGGTATAATCTCATTTTAATTTCAACATTGTGGCTAAGTACAGTATATATGCTTGTACTGTAGTATGATATGTACAGCAAGATATATGGAAGAATTATGTGTGCAGTTTAATTATATAGTCAATGTACAGGGCCTACTGTCTCTTTGATACATTAAATTGGAGCCATTACTTTCATCAATCAACAAGTTCCTCCTCTCCAGTAATAAAGAGAAACTAATTATGCAGCATTTTAGGGTTTAATGTCGGTCGCTCATTTATTCTACAAAGTGAAGTTCATAAGCTATGGCAGTTCTCGGTAATGTAAGTTTTACTGCACAAGTAAATGCAGATATTATTGAAGTTTTTGTTGTAGAGTAAAATAAAATGAAGTGAAATGAAAACAAATGAATCAACAGTATTGCCCAAAAACATTCATCTGGTTAAAGAGACAGAGTCTGGTCATTTTGCAATCGTCGAAGCAAACCATTTTGATTAATTGTGACATTTTTTAAAATATTTCCTTTAAATTGCATACTGTAATTACTCCTTCAGCTTTAATATTGGTTTTGTTAAAGAAATATTTCTGAAAACTGAATCTTGAGCCAATTTATGCAACAACAAAAAAGGAAAAACAATTACTTCAGAGATACTGTATAATAGTACACAATGTGTTTTCTTGCAGATTGTCTAAAATTTTGTCAGAAGTTTGTCAACCTTTGTAATCGTACAAGTGTGACTTTTTATAAAGCCTCTACTGTAATTATTATGTTCTACTGAGTAAGGCATCTTCCTTGTCTTCTGTTGCATGTTGACACTGTTTGTACAAACCCAATTATAGTGTCCAGAGCAAGAGAGAGACAGAGAGTGAGAGAGAGAGATGGGGAGGGAGAAAAGACAAACATTAGTACTACTGCTTTAAGCCTCTATTTTGTTTTCGTAAGTGCTGCTAGTCTCCCAACTACCCCCGCAAAAAAAATTAAAAGACTTTGACAACATGCAATTTACGTTATTCCCTGGTGAACTGCGAAAACAGAAATAGAATCTACCGGACATGTGGGTACTGCATTGTAGAGGGGAAACAATGTTAACAGGGACACGACATTTACTGTAGTTTGAAATAATTTGTAAAGTTATATCACAGATAATTTTCATTTGGTAGAATATTGCTAAATATATAGGTATGTACAGTGCTATATAGGTAAAGGGCTGGGTGAATTCCATAGAAAATGTTACAATGTTTCATATAGTTTGTGATATTGTTGGGTGTTCTGTATGTATTGTTCACAATAATAAATTGGGAAAACAAAAGAGGAGGAATAGGACAGGGCGGGGGTGAGGCGGCGAGGGGGGCAGGGGGGGGGGGCAAGGATTTTCAGCTGCTAAGTAAAGAACACGCATCTTTCGGAATTTCTGTACTTTTCTGCAGGAATGTTCTGATATTTAACTTCATCCCAGACTTTCATGAATGTTATATATTCTATACACAATTAAATATCCTGGCAGTGGTTTGAGGATAGCAATGAAATGTTTTAAATTCAAGCCTACATGATCATCATGATTATTATTATTAGTATTGGACCATATACAAACCTTGAAACAAACATGTCTTTGGACCGTTTACAGTATAAGATACAACTGTACTACAGTAGCGAGACTTTCTGTGTTGATTGAGGATGCTGAAACTGTCAGAGGATGGAACTGTGAAAATGAATCCGGTATCGTTAGTAATGTATGATACAGTAATGTATGATACACTGTATACAGTGTGACAGGATGATAAATAGCACTGGCAAAATCAGTCAGGCTATAAATTAAAATGTACTCCATAAGACAGAAACTGACTACAGTTCATTGGCATAATTTAGCATGTGGGTACTTAAAACTTGTACTGGTAAATCAGCCATAAACTATGATTCGTGCCGAGCCAATGTTCAGATGTTGAGACCAATCTTGTAAAGGTGGCGCTATCAATATCTTACTCTACATACATACAGTATATGAACAGTGTATGGGAATGCCAGCAATGATAATGTTTGGAGAGAGTTTGTCTGTGATGTCCTAAAGTGATATTCATTGTAATAACTACTGTATGCTTCCCCACGTGGTTAGCTGTTGAATGTATTTCTTAAAGGTTTCAACTAATTAACATCTTTTGTTTGAGCATCATCCTACAGTGTTGTACAGTAGTACTGTACATTATGCTTGCGCGAGTATTCTTGGTACATGTACAGAGAGACAAAAGGCTGACTAACGATGATGATGTTCCAAAAGATATTTACATGGTACTGTACGTATTGTAAACTTGATATTTTTTATTGTGTACATGGCACACAACAGTTTAAACAACACATGTACAGTACCTAATACTGTACATCGGCTCAGGGACCTCAAGAGCTAGGAGGGACCTCAAGGGCCAGGTAGTTCCTGTCTTAATGGGCCACGTGGTACCTCATGGGCCAGGTGGTACCTCGTGGGCCAGGTAGTACCTCATGGGCCAGGTGGTACCTCAATGGCCAGGTGGGACCTCAAGGGCCAGGTGGGGCCTCATGGGCCAGGTGAGACCTCATGGGCCAGGTGGTAACTCATGGTCAAGGTGGGACCTCAAAGGCCAGGTGGGACATCAGGGGCCAGGTGGGACCTCAGGGGCCAGGTGGGACATCAAGAGCCAGGTAGTACCTCATGGTCAAAGTGGGACCTCAAAGGCCAGGTGGGACCACAGGGAAACGTGTCACCAGCCCCAACTTCTTGCAGCCCTCATACTACTTCAAGAATTTTACAGAAAATTCCTTGTCCCATATATTTTCACAGGTTCCATTTGTTGACCTTTGGCTTTGCTCTGTAGTCCCTTGACACTTACCCCACCCCCTCTCCCCTTCTTCTCAGGACTGTACATAATCCACATATTACAATACTTTAATATGGGCATATCATACCTGTATATCATACATTTCAAAATCACTCTGGTGACTTATTGCTATATTTTGCAATTTAAGTAGTACAGAACATGCAGTACATGCATTATATGTAAATAGTAAACACTTTATCATAGTTCTCTACTTTTACTCTTGTGCAGTAAATTAGTATAAAGCCCTGTAGCTGTAATACTATAAGCCCATCATGCATGCAACGATAATGGAGGAAACTAAATTAAGTACTGTAGAAGAAATTTGCAAACCTTGGGTGCTTTCACACTAGATCCAGATCAGATCTCTACGTCAGGATCTGAAACACTCCCGTATCAACAGTGACAAGAGATATCCAGTGACCTCATTACGTCACATGTATTCTCACATGAAATTCCAGTCCTGTATCATGCATGTGCTAATTCTTAAGTAGATTGAGTGCTTGTGGGCCATACATAGCGTAGTATTGTCACCCTAAGGCTATGCAACCATGACAACGAAAGTTTTGGAGTATACGTACTACGCGATCCACAGCTGCACATGACACATTTGTGACATTTCCAATCGGATGTTTTTACCAACATCCGGTGAATAGCGGGGGAGGATCAGAGTACAACTCTTCGGATCAATGCATAAGTTTACCCCATGGAGAGATGATCCTTTGATATTTACTTCGCTCCTCGCTTACCTGTCTCCTCACAACCTTAGCACCTCATTCTACCGTGCCTATAAAGTCCTGGTAAATAAATAACACTGTGCGCCCTCTATGACCGGACCCCCCTTCCGGTCCCTCCTCCTTTTTCATTCTACCATTCCAAGTGCCTACACGCATATTTTTCTTGTGGATAGTTTCCTTGGAAAATTGTCTTGGTTTTCTTCGACGATCGCCGGAAGTTTTTTAGCTTCGGATCTTTAGAAGTTTGACAGTCCTTTCCTGACCGATAAGTATCCTTTTTATCAAAAAGGGAGGGTTTTGGGGACTGTTTTCGTAGTGCGTTTCCTCCTCGGGTTGGTTTGCGGCGGGGTTAGCAGTTCCGCGAAACTGCCTAGGTTCCCGCCCTATTCCTCCCCACGCTATAGCGTGTTGTTGTTTTTGTGTTTTCTTAGCTTGTTTACTAGCTTTCTTCCCCCCAATTAGTTTCTCTCGTCCCCCTTTTGGGGATTCATATTGCTCACATATATTCACTCTTTTTCGTATGTATTTCTCGCTCTCTCATTTTTGTTTCAGCTTGCATTTTCATGTTAGGCCACCCCGTAGCGTTACCTTGTTTACCGTTGCTAGGTTACGCTACGCTCCACCTAAGCCTAATTCCCTCCCTAGTTCTCCCCTCTTACGTTAAGCTTCTATTGTTGTTCATTTATCACTAAGAAGTAATCTTCCTTAATCCGGTTATTCAGCATGTCACGCAATCCATTGAAGTGCATCAACTGCTCTATGTTTCGCCCAGGCAGAGCCTGGGACGAACACGACCTTTGTCCAAAATGCAGATCCTGCACTCGACGAGACCCCTGCCTGGTGTGTATTAAGTTTACACCAGCTCAGTGGCAGGACATCGACCTGTGGCTTGAGGGCTTACGTAGCAAGCTCCAGGGAAGGCTGGACTCGATCCCGAGCGCAATCGGGGCGCCGGAGGCTCCAGGAATAACGGGAGATAGAGAGGAGGAGGGAGTAGTAGAGAGAGAGGTGGAGGAGAGTGGCCAGGAGAGGGCCGAAGGAGAGAAAGAGGTAGAGAGAGAGGAAAGAGAAAGAGAAAGAATTCCCCTAACGGCCCCGGCTACGTCCGGATCAGTTACGGCCAGAGGGAAGGGCAGGAGCAAAGGCAAGGCTCCTGCCAGGAAAAGACCTCCAAAGCAGAGGCACAGCTCGGCCGGGCTGGAGACTCCGTCTCAGTCCGGGCCGCAGCTAAACAGACCCACAGAGCGCGGCCCCTCGGCCGTGGGAGGCTCGGGTCCTAAAGAGAGAGCAACCGAGGGGACGCGGAGACGGAGCCGGCCCCGTTCCAGGGAGCCGGACAGGGAGCCGGAGAGGCGGGTTCCGACGGAGATCCCGGCCCGAGAAAGTAGGGAGAGAGAGTCCTCCCGCCGACCCAGAAGGGAGAGATCGGGGTCGCATACAAGATCCCCAAGACGTAGAGAGAGGAAGAGATACTCTCCAATCTCCGACGAGTCCTCGGACTCTTCCGACGATGGATACAGAAGATCCAAGAGGAGGCGCCGGTCCCCGAGACGGCGTCAGGAAGAGGAACCAGCTTGGCTTTCCAAACTCACCGGCCTGCTACGGCCCCTGCTGGAGCAAAGGACGTCCACGGTAGCCGACGTGGCACCGGGCCCTACCAGCCCCGTATCGACCATGGCCCCGCAACCGGCCCCGGACCCGGACGCTCTGGATTGCAGAGCGTCGGTGAATCTTTCCGGCTTGGAGGACGAAGGGGAGCCCATAGATCCAGATCCTCTCGACTACGATCCTATGGAGGACAGCTTTGGTCACAATTACGAACCGGAGGAAGCACCCGTGACAGGAGGAGCCCTCCCACAGGAGCTAATAACACGGGCGGCAGACATATTCAGACGACACCTGGGGTTCGAGGAACCCGAGACGCAACCGCAGAAGGCGGGCCGGGTATCAAAATTGACGGCGACCGGCGAAGCGTCATATAAGCCCAAAACTACCATACCAGTAGACGCAACCTGTTATGACAGATTTGAGGCCATTGCCAACAAGACCAAGTGGACGGCCTTCCCGGCCAGGGCAGATAGAGCGGTCAGGGTACCTGACGAGGCATGGAAGGATCTATTCAGATGCCCAACCATTCCCCAGGAGGCCAAGGAGAGATTAAAAGCCGAACAAGGGGCCTCATCCACACACGTGTTCAAGACCCCGGACCAGAGGAAGCTAGAAGAGCTTTTGGTAGAGGTGGACATGGCAGCCCGTTCGGGCATGAAGTTCGCATCGGTACTAATGCTATCAGCCGAAGTCCTTATGCGACACCACCAACAGCTCCCTGAGGACAGCAGCCAAGTATCCAGGGACGAAGCGGGCCAGCTCCTCCTGCTGCTGGGCCCCCTCGTCAGACTCGCGTACGATCAATTTGCAAGGGTCGCTACCAGGTCCGTTAAGGCCCGTAGACAAAACATCGTCTCCGCCATCCACTGGCCTTCGACGGAGGCGAAGGACAGAATGCTGGAACTACCAATCCTCGGGGAAGACCTTTTTGCGGGCTGCTTCCAAAAGAAACTCCAGGAAGAGGTAGCCCGAAGGGAGACTCTGGCCAAATCAGAATTCCGACCCCCACCTACCCAGAGAACCAGACCCTTCCGCCCGAGGGAGAGCAGAGCACCTAGGGGAACGAGAGCAGCACCCGCCAAATCTATGAGCAGAGGAGCTCTCAGAGGCCGAAGCCGGGGGGCAGCCTTCCGTCCAACCCGCCCCTGGGCCCCCAGAGGAGGCAGAGGCTCCACGTCGACCAGACGGGACAGTGACCGCTCCTCCAATCGACCAGCGTTCGCCGCCCAGCCCTAGGGGTGCCCACCTCACCGCGGCCATTCCGCCGGTGGGGGGGAGACTAACAAACTTCTCCCAGCAATGGGAATTTATTGGCGGGGACAAGTGGGTGTTGGACACAGTCAAACACGGGTACAAAATAGAATTCTCCTCCAGCCCACCTTTCGGGGGCGGAGGAAGGCAGACACTCACACCCACGGACCCCGTCAAACGCTTAGCCCTAGAAGGGGAAATTCTGGCCCTGCTGGCCAAGCAGGCAATTACAAGAGTTCCGGAAGAGACGGGACCACTCTTCCGGTCCTCCTTTTTTCTGACCAAAAAACGGGACGGCACCTGGCGTCCCATCCTAAACCTAAAACCCCTGAACACAAAACACATCAGACCAAAACACTTCCGTATGGAGACCTTAAACTTAATATTACCCCTACTCAGAAAGGGCATGTGGGCGGCGACCGTAGACTTACGGGACGCCTACCTGCACATCTTGATACACAAAGAACACCGACGATTCCTAGCGTTCCGGTACGCAGAACAAGACTACCAGTTCCGGGCGCTCCCATTCGGCCTAGCCACGGCTCCCAGAACCTTCACGAGAGTCGCGGGAGCAGTAGTCGCCTACCTCAGAAAAAGAGGGGTCACCCTCTACGTATATCTAGACGACTGGTTGGTAGTAGGGAACAGTCTATCGGAAGCAACCAACAACGTCCACAAAACGCTCCAGACCCTTCAAGAACTGGGCTGGATCGTGAACCAGAAGAAATCACGGCTATCACCCTCCCAGACGATCCAGTTCCTCGGGGCCATACTGGACTTCACCACCGGGGTAGCCCGACCCTCAGAAGAAAGAGTCGCGGCAGTCAAGGCGACCACACAACAGATCTTGGCACACCGGGGGTCACCAACGGGGACATGGCTCCGGGCCCTGGGACTCATGGCCAGCCTCGTCGATATAGTGAGACTGTGCAGGCTACACATGCGACCTCTGCAACTGCACCTGCTGAGGTCCGCAGACCCTACAGACCCAGACAAAACAACGCTCATCTACAGGTCAGAGGAGGTCACACAACACTTTCGATGGTGGCTCGACCCAAACAACTGGAGTTCAGGGGTACCCTTTGCGATACAGCTACCAATGACATCGATAACGACGGACGCGTCACTGTCCGGATGGGGAGCTCACTGGAGCAATCGCACAGCATGGGGGACGTGGTCCCAAACAGAAACATCTCTCCACATCAACATCCTGGAGATGATGGCGGTCAAAAGAGCCCTGGAAGCTTTCAACGACCACGTACAGGGAACGATAACCACAATCTTCACCGACAACACGACAGTGGTGGCCTACATCAATCGGCAGGGGGGCACCCGCTCAGAGAGACTGTGCCGACTCGCGTGGGAGGTGATAACAGCGGCCGAGGACTCCGGCACGATCCTAAGGGCTTCCCACATCGCAGGCAAGCTCAACGTGATGGCGGACGCCCTATCCAGGGGGCATATAGACCCCAACGAATGGTCTCTGGAACAGGAGACTTGCGACAGAATCTTTTCGATCTTCGGCAGGCCCACGATAGACCTGTTCGCAACACACAAGAACAACAAACTCCAGACCTTCTGTTCCAGACGATTCCACCCCCTGGCCTACCACACGGACGCAATGTCCCTCTCCTGGGACCACATGGATGCGTACATCTTCCCGCCGCTATGTATGATCGGACAAGTCCTCAGGAAAATTCGGAACTCCAAGGGCAGGTTCACACTAATAGCCCCGTTCTGGCCTCGCAGACCCTGGTTCGCCGAGATCCCCCAACTCCTCATGGACGTCCCAGTGAGTCTACCGGACAAGCCCCACCTACTGTCCCAGAGACAGGGAACTCTCTCCCACCCAGACATCAAGGGGTTACAATTAGTTGCCTGGAGGCTGTCCGGTCTTCCCTACGACAGAGAGGCTTTTCAGAAGCAGCTGCCGCGATGGCAGCCGACGCTAGAAGGGGAACGACCGCAGCGACTTACGATTCCCGTCTGCGGAAGTTCGACCAATGGTGCCGACCGAGACAGATACTGCTGCCTGCTGCCTCTGTGACACAGATAGCCGAGTTCCTCCTCTCACTCTTCGGAGAATGGAAACAAGTCTCCACTATCAGGAATTACAGGTCGGCCATCGCTGCCATCCACCAGGGCTTCCCAGATGGCTCCACACTGAGCAATAACCCGTACATTGCACAACTCATCAAAGGCATGGCGAATCGTCGCCCACAGATCAGACGGCTGGCCCCCTCCTGGGGACTCTCAGCAGTGTTACATGCCCTGGCAGGACCACCATACGAACCAATGGCTAACGCCTCCCTGGCTGCCCTCACAAAAAAGACACTCTTCCTCGTCGCAGTTGCGTCAGCAAGAAGGAGGAGTTGCCTCCACGCCCTATCCACCAAGCAGAATCACATCAGATTTGAGGGCCACGGGGTGAGGATGGTTCCAGACCCGTCATTTATTGCAAAGAACCAGACCTTGACCTTCTTGCCAGGAGACATTTTCATCCCGGAAATTAAGACCATGTCATCAGTAGCCGAGGACAAACGATGGTGTCCAGTCAGGGCACTGAAATGGTACCTGAACAAGACAGAGAAGTTAAGACAATCAACTTCTCTCTTCATCATACCACGACCACCCTACGCAGCGGCCTCCAAAGACACTCTATCCAGGTGGCTAGTAGAGATCATACGCCCGTTCACATCGGGGACCTCCCGACCAAGGGCTCACGACGTCAGAGGGGTCGCGGCCTCTACAGCCCTATTCGCCGGCATCCCGGTAGAGGACATACTCAAAGCAGCAGCGTGGAAAACTCCAACTACGTTCGTCGCCTGCTACTTGACCGACACTTTACACGCCGAAGCGGCATTTGGTAGCGCGGTGATGCGAGGTCCGGTGGGTAACAGGTCCCACCCCTCGGGCCTCCCACCATCGGGCAGTGCCACTCGGTGCTAAGGTTGTGAGGAGACAGGTAAGCGAGGAGCGAAGTAAATATTCCAAAACTTACTGGTTTGGATATTTACGAGTGACGAGCTTACCTGTCTCCATTCCCGCCTCCCTCCCCCGAGAGGGTGGTGGGACACAGCCGGACGGAGGAGCGGTCGCTCGACTTGACTCATGACTCCGAGCTTCACACCAGATAGACAGAACCACCATCCACCAGAGAGCCATCGACTATGTCTATCGGTGAGTGTACCTATGTGTTTCCGTATGCGTTTGCGTACATAGTCTTTCACTTACGTTCTCACCTAAGTTGATCTAAGGGTAACAAGTGGCGGACCGTAAATCTTTAGGCTCCTTGTTAGTGTAAGGGGTAGTTCCGCCTGCAGGGTTCAGGAGAGTGTCCCCCCTTCCCGCTGCGCCGGGGAGGGTTACACTCCCCCCTGCTAAGAAGGCGTCAGTGAATTTTTTGTTAGGGGTTCACTTTGGGAAGTTAACTCGACGGGGGTCGTTGGGGGTGGCCAGACCTTGCCACCCCCACTCCCGTGTCCGTGAGGCCACTCTTTAGGAATGGTCTCATGAGAAAGGAGGAGGGACCGGAAGGGGGGTCCGGTCATAGAGGGCGCACAGTGTTATTTATTTACCAGGACTTTATAGGCACGGTAGAATGAGGTGCTAAGGTTGTGAGGAGACAGGTAAGCTCGTCACTCGTAAATATCCAAACCAGTAAGTTTTGGAATAACATCAGGGGATCTGATCCGGATGTAGTGTAAAAACACCTCTTGTCTTAAGCTCTGCCATTCGATACAATGTTCCATCCAATTGTTCACAGGTTGTAAACAATAATCTCTTTCTTACACTTTGCTTTGAGTTTTACTTAAATAACGCTTGGTAATCAGCTTGTGCGGAAACAAGTTGTTCCCTTCAAAACACTGCATGGTTAGGTCTAGGAAGCTATTTTCAATAATGTTCAAGTCCTGATAGGCTATTAGAAATCCCTGAAGTTTGTAACAAATAGAAATTTGTAATTTTCGTGCTCTGACAAGCATTTGTTCTAATGCACACATACATGTATGTATAAATATTCTTTCAACTATATTGTGTATGGACCGAAATTCCACAATATTCAGTAAGAATGATGAGAGAGAGGGAGAAACCCATTATTACAGCAAAAATATGGGAAATTAGTTCTACAGTTTATGATTATTGAAGATCTGTAAAATATATCTATAAGGGACAGATCTTTGCAGGAATTTCAGTAAATTTTCACAGCAAGCTGATTTATAGGCTACTGGAACTATACTGTACCAAAAACAATGCAATTTATAAATTGACAAGATTTAATTTCATATGAGTACAGTAATTAAGGAGAAAGTACAGAATTTTGAGAAATTTTCTGTTAGCTTTTTGCTTGACTTTGCCGCCAGTTTGATACAGGTACATCAGTGAAAAACATTTCTTGAATCAAGCAGAACCATGCACTGGTGATGAATACATAAAAATTCATAAAAAAAAACAGAAGTGTGAAAAATGTGTAGACTATATCCACCTTGCATATATATATATAACATGTTTGCTTTGGAAAATTTCAACTTAAGCTGCAATTTAACAAGAAAAAATTCACCTACTGTACAGTACCTGTATAGTAGCTTTTTGTTGGTCTCTTTTAATACAGTATTAGTCTTCTGAAATTATATGTTTAAAAAGTGTTTTTTTTTTCTTTCATCTTATTAAACTTTTGGTGCTGATTATTATGTACAGTCATGATTCCCTGTCAGTCTCTAACCACCTAATGAACCCTCTACCTCCCCCTCCCTCCCCCGCCCCTCATTTCCAAAAAATAAATTAATTTCAAACTGTTTTTTCGTATCACACTTCAAACTTCTTATAAATTTCTCATTTCAGTGGATCTCGAGCACATGAGAGCAATCAAGCCAGACAAGCATAACAAACTCGCTCAGGAGTACGGTTTCTCCAGTCATTTTGTTTCTGCCAAGACAGGAGACTCTGTAAGTGAAAAACAGATAAAGAAAGATCCAACCTCATTCACTTGACATTTTAATTAATTATTTACTTCTTTTAAGTGTATGTTTAAATCAGCTGGTTGAATACCTACTCCTATGGTACTAATCATTCCACCATCAGATGCTGCGTTCCGTGCGAGGAGGTACATTGTGTCATTTTCTGCGGCACACACACATGCGAGAAGAGGCCATGGACAGGGTCATTAATCCTCACTGGCTATGAACAGTGCAGTAGTATACAAATATAAACACCTTGTGTTCTAATTCTTATTCATGTGATGCAGTCTAAGCCAGTCTGCTATGACATGCCAGGACCAAACAGCTCAAGGATATCAACTTTAAAAACAGTAGGCTTTCTTGAGGTGTTTTATATATTTGGTGAGAATCACACATGTAGGCCAGGACTGAAGTGTTCATGACTTTATAAACTTGTAAAAAGCAGACTTTATTGAGGCCACTCAACATCTGTTGAGTTATAACCTTTGCATAAAACGTGAACATATTGTACTAGTAATGTCACATTTGAGTCAGTGCCAGCTACTAAAGAGGTCACCAGTGTTGCCCCAAATATGCTAGAACTTAGTCAGATAGGAATTAACTGCCCCCCCCCCCCCAAAAAAAAAAAATAGTTTTCCACACTGAGATAATTAATTGTCTATTTTAACAATCCTCGATAGTTTGACTAATTAAGAGGATTAAAGCCTCTAAAAAAGATCTTTTGAAAACTTCTATCAAATAGTTAAGGAAGCTAAATTGGGTTGCTAAACACTAACGACCTTCAGAGCTAATGACCACTGTGAAAGCAAATTGAAGGATGCAACTGTTGAAATGAATATGTATTCATGATCCTAAGAAAGTACAAGACACCCATTAGCCACTCACTGCTATCCCTTGTCATCACCTCTCCTTCAAAACCAGTTCTTTCACTGTTTAAATAATCTTCTGTTTCTCTTTATATGAAGAAAATCTGGATGAGAAATGTTTCAGAATATGTCAAGAACAGAGCAAAAATACACAACTTGACGATGAAAGCAAACAACCACTTCATGATCCTTAAACACAAGCCCCAGATCTATTCATGATCGTCCTACAGTACTTAAACACAAGCCCTGGATCTATTCATGATCCGCTTACAGTATCTAAACACAAGCCCTGGATAAATGTAGCACATTACATAAGCCGTGCATTACAATCTGCATTTATTAAAAGCAGCAGCAACAGTGGTTGCACTAAAATAAGCTCGAGATAGAATTGCTAGGCAAACCTTTACTGTAAAGTAGTTCACTGACAGACAGTCAAGCACAAAACATTACTTTTTCAACCACAAGAAAGGCACTTTTCCAAGTGTACTGTACTTAAAAATAGAAACCCTCGGTCATGAATACTGATAATGCATAGATGGTTTTAATATTATGATATGGAAAAATGAAAAATATCTCAGTTTGAACTTTAATGCACTACTAAATTTTGGTTTATTTTCAAGTAATAACTTTAGCATATAAGTTGGTCAGTTCAAATGTATATAATAGTTGTATAAAAAGTATATTTTCTTCCGCTTGTATAACCTCACATTAGCCTAATGATAATGGCAAATTCAGCCTTCAGCTCTATATATAAGCAAATTATGCATGTTTTTTTTCTTTTTAAATTTTGTTGTTGTGTAAATACAGTGTCCTTAAAAAGTTTGGTTGTAATTTCGTTGACCGTATGACTTTTTTACAGATAGTTTACTGTATTTTATTTGAGATGGAGAAATAATAAAGAAGAAAGATGGGGGTGTGGGGAGGGGAGGGGTGGGGGGAGAGTATTTTCTTAAACTTTTCTTCACATACTGTGCTTTAAAGCCTGACAAGTTAAACGTCACCCTACAGCTATACATTTGCAAATAAATATAGGTGAGGCTTGTAATAGATACAGTACATCTGCTTTTGAAAAGATTTCTAGGCCTCGGCTAAGGGGAAGATATTTGTTTTTCGAGGTGTTTGAACGCGTACATCCGTTGCGGCATTAATACAACATATATGCTAACGATCTATCACGAGAGAATCCCGACTGTGTTTGCTTGCGAGATCTGCTCAGACAGAACCATCGGCAGTCACTCATCGCCTATCACTGCAGGTCTCACATATTTCAGGCTCTAGTATAAACTACATCTTGTCTTACCTTCTTTTTTTTTCTTTCCCCTCCTCTGCAGGTTAATTTATGTTTCCAACGGATAGCTGCCGAAATTCTGGGGATCAAACTGAGCAAGTCAGAGCTGGAGCAAGCTAGTGTATCCTTGATTTATAACTACCTTGAAAGGGGGAATCCATTACATCAGGCATCAAAAACATTCCTTGCCCGTAAATGGCCCCCTTAAAACTAAAGATTAATCTTTGGTTAAACCTAAAAGATAAAGAAAGAGAGGGAAAAAGGGCGGAACCAAAAGCAAACAATCTTTTTCCTTGTCACTGCGTTTGTTTTTTAGTCTTTACCCTGCAAGTGTATGAGCAGTAATACAATCCTTCAAATTAAATTAATATTTTGTACAAATCGCTCTTGAAGGTTTCAGAAATTGAACTGATATTTTTTATGGTACCAAAATGCATTATACAAGTTACATTATATTGCAGACATCTTTACAAACTGCTGTTTTGATAATCAGAAATATTGTTCATGCTCTTGCCTCAGAACAAACATAACGTATGAGGTTTTGACCCTGTAAGACCAAATAATATTAGTACTTTAGAACAATAAAAGAACCTCCCAACTGGTCTGAACAGGAACTAATGATGTAAGAAGAAAACAAAACCCCAAAGAAAGTCAACAAAAGCTACCAGTTTACTAGACTTGGTAGATAAAGTAGTGCAACAGTAGTGAGTAGACAGGTAGTCATTGCATGATAAGCTAATGAACAATTCAATGTATCATTATTGTATTACTTGTCACGGTTTAATCTGCAAAAAATTTAAACATTCTTTTTGATATTTTGGAAACGTTTGACCCTAACTCAGATTATCACAGAGAGTGGTCAAGGCAGAAGTTGCCAATTACAGTGGAACGGAGTCTGCTGTACCGAGGCCGACATCATCACACACAAAGAGCGCCCTCTGTGCGACAATGTGAGGCTCTGAATGGCTGTGACATACATTAATGACGCCTCACCGACACTGCATACCGAACTTGTGTGCACTTCTCAGAGAGAGAGAACACACAGAGTGAATGAGCTAATATCAAGCACAGCAATGTTACTCAATCCATGGTATTACATGCTGTAGGCTTTTGAAGCATCAAGAAGGTACCTTTATACAGAAGGTTGCCACTTAACAGTGAAGAAGGTTTATGTAGTATTGTGTGGACTGGCTGTCAGTAGAGGTGGGGGGGGGGGGAAGCAGAGGGGGAGGGAGGATGGTGTGTGATGATGGAGATCCATGTTTAGTTACGTTTGAAGAACCAAGAAGCTACATTCTTACAGAAGATTGCCACTTAACAGTGAAGAAGGTTTATATAGTATTGTGTGGACTGGCTGTCAGAAGAGGTAGGGGAAGGGGGGCAGGCAGAGGGGGGAGGGAGGATGGTGTGTGATGATGGGGATCCATGTGTAATTACGTTTGAAGAACCAAGAAGCTACATTCTTACAGAAGATTGCCACTTAACAGTGAAGAAGGTTAATATAGTATTGTGTGGACTGGCTGTCATAATAGGTAGGGGAAGGGGGGCAGGCAGAGAGGGGAGGGAGGATGGTGTGTGATGATGGAGATCCATGTTTAGTATTGTTTGTCAGTAGTTGCAAAACTTACAGTATGTCTGGAGACAACAGATTTGTTAAACTTTGTATATTCAAAGCCGGAGAAAGTTTGGATGTGCTACTTTCAATGTGTAGAAATTTACAGAAGTGTTCTGTGTTATATTATTTTATATAGAACTGAGTGTGCACACATGAATTGAGGCCTTAGGACAAGCTGGTCAGTGCAGTCAACTTAGGTCATACAAAGATTAATATGAACTCAGAAGGAGGAAAAGTGTTAAGTGTCTCAATTTCTCATGGCTACATGCTACTAGGGGGATAAGCTGACAACAAGGAAGGGGGGAGGGGGTGGTTCATTAGTGATGCAAATACTAAAATTCCACCATCTCAATCCTATATGTTTTGTTGTTTGTAGGTGTAGCAAACCTAAATTGGAGGAGACGGATCATAATTGGGGGATAGGATGTATTTGACATCCTCCCCCCCATCCCCTCCTCACCCAAAGGCAGTAGGGACTCTCTCAGATGCAACTTGTAAGGGTGTTGATAGAAGATCTAGTACTGTAGGTTATACCTACTGTACCATCTACGACTAAGCGAGACTAGATGTCAAAAATAATAATAGCCAGCCGAGTGAAACACACCTTCCTACTTTTTGTCTGAATTGTGACTGCTTTTCTCATTTTAATATTGCTTTCCTTTCTCTTTCGTTCAATACTACCTGCTCTCAGTGCCAACAATGGAACAATCTTGCTGTAACTTATTAAATATGCACCTCAAACTCTCATGGGGGAGGGGTGGTGGTTTCAAACGTTAATTTTCCGGTTCGACACCTCTGCGTGATCAAATGCAGAATCTCGCCAGATTTGAGGGACTGTATTATAGTATGTTTGATAGCCAGGGGGAGCAGCAAATGTTGTCACATTGAAGTAACTTGAGCATCTCCTGAAAATGCTGCCAATATTAAAACAATATGACAAGTATATATCATGCAAATGGAATGGACATTCTGTTTACTACATAACAGAGAGCTATCTTATGGGTAGCATGGGATTTCTCTTTCAGAGGTAAGAGGTGTGACAGAATTTTTATTAAAGAAACAGGGTTCCCACAGGTACTTGAAAAAATTTGAAAGTCCTTGATAGTCCTTGAAAAGTACTTTAATTCTGATATTTTCCAAGAAGTCCTTGAAAGATGAAATTCAAAGAAAAAAGTCCTTGAATTACATTATTATGTCATATATGTTGGGATTGTCCAAGGCTATGGCAGTCTTCCAGTTTAGTTAGTTAGTTCTGCACTGTTCTGAACTATGATTTCTCCTTCTTTGGAGAGGACCTATTCCTTTTGTGGTGATTCCATCATATTGGAGACCTACATGTTTATGTATCTGTAGTCTCTTGTAATGCGCATCAACCTGCTAAAGAACTGGAAGTATGGAATGGGGTGGGGGGGGGGGAGTAGTGTTCCTTGCCTCCAGAGCTATTATGGGCACCTAACAGCTACAGGGGAGTTTATATCCACAGATCATGATCTTGTACAAGGAGGAGAAGAAACAATAATGATAAATCAGCTGAAATTACAGGAAAATGTTTCAAAAAAAGTAATTTGTAAACTTTGTCTACAGTCCACATGTTACCACTCATTTTGGTATTTATTAGGAGAGTCATGTGAAGATGTGAAGTAGGGGAAATTGAATGGGGAGGTGGAGGGGGGGGGGAAGAATTGGGGGATTAGGGGTTAGGTAGACTGTTGAAAATTGGGGAGTGGTTGAGAGATGACCCTTAACTTGATTTCTGTTCTTGCAGTGATTATTGTTTTTGTATTAACTACTTAATGTACCTGGGTGAACAGTAATTTGTATAAATGACTGACTTATACATGAAGTGCAGTCAAATTCTTTTTTTGCCAGTGAACTTCTAGACAGAGTGGTAATAAATATATTGGCCTCCTAACGGACTGTTTGGTATGTAAAGTGCACTCATTAATCCTCCACAATATGAAATGAATACTAAGAGGATACTAATACTAAATAATCAAACCCTTGGCCATAATTTCAGTTTTGAAAATATTCTCCCAAGTTTTGGCCCTAACCACAGGCAAGTGGCAAACTTGAATTGGTTTTTACTCTTCATAGGTGTTTGTTGGTTTTTTTTGTTTTACTCAAGAGTGAGAAAAAAAAATGCTGAGAAATGCTGCAAGAATTTTCTAAATGCTTCCTTTTTCTGTTGCTCTATGTATTCATATAAAGGTAGTGTCACAGAAGGTCACACAAGGTATTAATATTTGCAGAAATTGGAGGTCCAGAAAGGGGAATGAAAGGTTTAATTAACCTCACAATATGCAAATTATCTTCTGATAGCTTTAAGGCTTTTTTTTTCTTTTGGTCTGGTTTTCTTGGCCTCCGTCATATGAAAATAGACTATTATAAAATGGAGGAACCGTTCGATGAACTCATCAACCTGGGGAAGGACCTTTCTACCTCTTAAATAAGGGCATGGTACTATTTTTTTGAGGGTCATAAAAAATGGCCTGTTGACTGTTCTAGTGATTACTTCTTATGCAGACCGTCGGCAGTTTAGTTTCTTGTTCCAGATCATTTAAGACTTCACACCAGATGGTCTTTACTTGCCAAATATGATATGGTAGGGGCACAGTGGCAGTGGTTCATGTACAGTAGGACACAGTGGCAGTGGTTACTTACAGTAGGGACACAGTGGCAGTGGTTTATTCATGTACAGTAGGACACAGTGGCAGTGGTTACTTACAGTAGGGACACAGTGGCAGTGGTTACGTACAGTAGGGACACAGTGGCAGTGGTTCATGTACATAAAGCAGGGACACAGTAACAGTGGTTCATGTACATTAAGTAGGGACACAGTGGCAGTGGTTCATGTACATACAGTAGGGACACAGTGGCAGTGGTTACGCACAGTAGGGACACAGTGGTTCATGTTCTTAGAGTAAGTGCACATTGAGTGACCATTAATTGACATTTTCTAGCATATTTTGGGTAAATACCAACGACCTATCAGATCATCCATCAAGTACAATATGTGTTGTTCCCCAATTATTGTTATTAAATTGTTGTTGTTCGTTTGTTTATGTGTTGACCTTATTATCACGGTTAGAAATACATGTAAGGGTTAAAGGACAAAGGAAATGAAAGTTTCATGAACCAAATTAATTCCTTTGTCCTTTCTACTACATAATTATTTCCTTCCCAAACAAGAACCTTGCTTATGAATATTTGCAAGGGAAGATGTGGATAATGGATGATATGTTTCACCAAAATTGCCACAACTAGGCTTAAAGGCATTGAAGACTCGCCCCAAACCGCGTGCGGCCATCTGAAAAAGTTAACTTTCTGTTGCTTGCAAGTGACGTTTTGTTCGTGTCGCTTCAAAATGCAGACAGTAATGAAACGTGATACCTTAATTGTTATCTTTAGCTGGACCTGAGATGTCCATCGCTGTATCGTTTGTACACTGTGCTGTGGGTATTGGCCGCAGCTGTATGTACTGACTGTAGTGTCTAATTACCGACGGTAGCAAGCTGTGTGTGTATTTTCTGGGATCGATGGTGGTGTTTAACACTTCTGTTATACCCCATTTGAAACTAGGTCAAATTACCGGCATTAGACGTTTCTTTTTGCGCGAGTCTTCGCACCCTTTAACTGTAAGGATATATACCGTGGATAGTGCACAAAAGAACACACTCCCTACACATATATCCTTTCACAAAGAAGAACCATTCTTATGGATATATCCTTGAGAGGATCTGGATATTTGGGTGATGAGTTTGTGTATTTTTGTGATATGAATATCCATAGCAAATCAGCAAAGTTCCATCAGTAAAAGGCCTTATTATCATAGAAGTTGTCACTTAATCGTATATCAAAGAAATTTCCATTAGGTTCCAAAGTATCACAAACCATCCCAACCTTGAATTAAATACTGACTGAATATGTAACTTTGTTTTACACCTCAAGATTGATGAAACAGACGATTTTGTTTTCTACATCGATGTTAAACTTTAAATGAAATATATATATCCTACACCCACCTTGTTGAAGTATTCTGCCTGATTGAAACTGTTTGAAAAAAATGGTTTCAACATAAACATTGATCCAAAAGTGGTTGAAATAATAATTTATTAAATGTACATTTTATTTTCTTCCATTTTTATGTTTACCAAAGATTTTGCCTCAAACAAAATGCTTTCACAAATTTCACTGCTTCTCATCAAAATTGTTGTTATATTTTTTCGTTTTCTTTACTCAATGACTAAATTTTGAAGGCTTTTTCAGTTCACCAGTGGTCAGCGTATGTTTAATATATGGAAAAGGGAAGGAATGGGCATTAAAGAATAAACTTCAGCTTACACAAGATATAAAGTTAATACATTGTTCCTTATTCCTTCAAAAAATCGTCACTCCCTGGTTTAGATCAGTCTTTTCTTTTTTCACTGCTTTCCTGGAAATAATTTCTTAGGAAATAAGTTTAATACATTTGTATTGAATATTTTAAAAATGAACTTTTTCCATAATTCAAGTCAATACAGTGATATTTCTACACACAGCCGGCTTGTTAAGTAAATTCCTTTTATTTGTATTTTGCGTTTTTATACCAAACATTTACAGCACCTTGGTGAAGCAATTCTTCAAATTCTGAATTTGCAGCAAGTTACAAAATACCTTGAAAATTTGTACAAATGTTAAAATCTTAATAAAACCTTATTTCTTATTCGTGGGTGTTATGATCCGCTCTTCAATTTCAATGATACTTTAATGTATCAGAGTTCAGGGTAGCTTAGCAGAAAAGAGAGATTACTGTAATACTGTCAAAGGATGACCTCAGACAGAATATAAGTCATGATATGTGATTTTCTTTGAACCAAAGAGCAATTTTTTAAGCATTAAGTAAATGTTTATGTCCATGTTTTCTCCAATACAGTATGTAAAATGTCTGCATAGTTAATATAAAAATTCTTTGTCCAGGCCATATTTGTTGATAGATTGTTTCCAAATGTCTAAAAGACTTTATCTGAGAACATTTTGTGAAGCTCATTATCAATTATGGAGGCACTGGATCGGTTAAACCCTTGTCATGCATTTGTATGTTACTTGCAATAACAAAGTCTAGTTTGTTATTTACGAGTACTATTACAAGTTCTATTGCGAAAAACTGACTTTGATGATCTGTATAACTAAGACCACTTAGATAATCTGTGTGCTGAACTAAGTCATTAAGACCACTTGGATAATCTGTGTGCTGAACTAAGTTATTAAGACCACTTTGATAAACTGTGTGCTGAACTTAGTTACTCAGACCACTTTGATAATCTGTGTGATGTAAGTTTAATCAGACCACTTTGATCATCTATTTGCTGAACTTAGTCTCTAAAACCACTGTGGATATTCATTTTGCTAAACTTAGTCACTCAGACCACTGGGAATGGTCTATGAACTCTTGTTTTTGTCACTCGGATTACTGTAAATGTCTTTGATGTTGAAAATGGAAATTTCTCAAAACTAACTATAGCATTTAATTGCAAATTTAACACATACTTTTTCACAAAAGTCACCACTCCTTTGTTGCACATATTTTGCTCTAGTATGTGTCTTTTTGGTTAAAATATACTGGATAAATGAGATCAAATTTTTAATCACATTTCATTTTATTTATTGATTTGTAAATATCTTTTCATGTAGATGCTGAATGTTATCTTTTCTATATTAAATAAATGATGTTGTCTGATACATGTCAATGTGTCTCAATTCTTCTTTGCGGTTACAAGCGTGTCAGGGTAGACATTTCTTCATTGGAAGAAAAAGTATGTTTTTATAAAAATCATGCTATTTTTGGACATTTTCTTAAAACTTAATATAAATAATATATGTTTTGTTTCAGACTTACAATAAAAAATATATTTTGTGTATCTATTTTGTACACATAATTCATTTGAAATCTTGAGTGGAGATATGTTACAAGTATATACAACGAGTCACAACGCAGCAATCAAACTAAGAAAATGGCTTTGCTAAGGTTAAACATTGAGGTAAATGTAATTGTTTAAATCTCACAACTCTATGAGAAAGGGTGACAGCTATGGTTTAGACCAGGGGTTCCCTAAATGTGGTTCATGAACCCCCAGGGGGTGCGTGAGTCCAACCCAGTTTCTGAAAGTCAAAACTAGAGTACTTTTGTTGAACTAAAATCTGATATATCATATAATTTAGTAAAATACAAAACTTGTACCTATAAACTCTTTTCGCGTTCCATAAGCATATGTTGCCATAGTAGTACCGTACCGTGCATGTGATAAATAACTGAATTATGAAACAGACACAGGCCGCATGACTTTGGTGAAGTTGGTGTACGCATGACAGTACGTCGTAAAGATAAAGAGCTGAGAAAGTAACTGAAAGGTTGGTCAAAGTAATTATTATTATTTTGGAAATTCCAGATGACCTCTATTTTGCCTGACAAGCAAAGTTAGCATAAATTCATGCTTGAAAATTGTTGTTGAGTGACAACATGCAGTCACTAACCTGTACCAACATGATATACCAGTTCAATATTTCACTATGAAGTTTTACAAAGCACTGTTATGCGTATTATAGTATAATAATGACTCAGATTGTGTCTCGCAAAGTTGGGGGTTCGTGGACAACTCTGACATCCACAGGGGGTTCGTGGGGGGATAAATTTAGGGACACCCTGGTTTAGACTATTACCTGTGTGTAGTGGTTTACAATAACTTTGCGTGTCCCCTAAATTCACGTACCGTGTCATACATTTGTGGCTGCACCGACGGACTTTTTCAATTGCAACTTTACAACTTCGAATCCTTATCGAAAATGGCCAAAATTGCCACAGTTAGACAAGGAAACATCGCTTTTGTAGTTTGAGACACTTTCGTGGATTATCCACCGGATTAGCAGAATTGTTTGACACATGAACTTAGGGAATGTTTTTGTTGCTTCGAACAGTTTGACTCCGGACCTTTTAAAGTATAATTCTTTCTATTTCTGGTGGAATCTGGTCAAAACATCGATGGAATCACATAACTGAAGGATAGAACTAAACCGAGTAAATCAGCGATCAGCTATCCCACTCCCTCCATTTAGCACACAGCATATTACAAAAAAATCCTAGTGTTCAGTACATAATTATATCACATGTGTCTGTGGTACAACCTAAACTGAAAATTCTTCAACATTGTTTCAAAAGCTGAAAAATATAGCAGCACCATTCTGCATCCAAGCACCCGCCACTTTACGAACAATTCTCTAACGGAAGGGGCCACCCCTCCCATTGCTGACATAACATCTCTGCCCTCCCCCCACACCACCCCCATACACATAGGCATAGGGACCCAGTTTGATTGGGGGGGGCTGTAACGACTTGCCCGAAAAATATAACCTAAATTTTTCGCACGCTTCAACATCTTAATCTACAGTACATATCATACAGTATAAGCATGCATTGGTTATTGCATCGCATGCCAATTACATACAATCATATGCCATGTTATTCCATATCAGTTAGAATTTTTCGGGAAGTTGTTACAATAATAATGATAATATTTATACAAGTTTAACCATTAAATAAACACATTGCAATATATTTTTCTTTTAGTAGGTGCCCAAAAATTTCTCCTCATATTGCCCGAATGTTCACACAAATATTTGCTTAGGGGGTTGCAGCCCCTCCAGCCCCCCCCCCCCCCCGTCCGTCAATACAAAGTTGGTGGTTTTACTCCTGTCTTCGTTATATTGAAAGAAATCTAGTGATGGGTTAATATTACACAGTTTGCTCAGAATGTTGTGAAGCTTTAACTTTGATACCAAATGTAACTTCATAAACTGAATTTTTAGACATGGATAAACCATGGTTAATCTTGTTCACATAAACCATTTTCCCTTTCAGTAATCCTAGGCAAATCAACTCGATCAGATATTTCTTTCCCCAACTTTCATTTTGACGAAATAAGATGAGCAACTTATAACCAACAAGTCTAATGCAAACGATCTTGATTTGATTAGTGTACAAACTGTCAGCTATTGAGGTCTAAAATAATAGTGAATTCGTGAACAACCTTGCCGGGATTAAGCAAAGCGATTTAGCCAGTTAAATGTTTGCTTATTACAAAGCTATCAGCGAGAAGGAAATTTTGGACAGTATTCATAAAGGAAACATGGCATGAATCACTCAAAGTATAAACAAGCTTTGTTGGGAGGTGTGAAAGACTTATTAGATAATCAGATTATCCTCTTGGAAAGTTGCTCCATCTTCATCTCCATCCTCAAGAACTCCATCTTCAAGAACTATTGAAGCTTCTGACAGAAGGTATTTGAATTAAACCAACTGACAAAGATTTTTGTTCAAATTTCCAATAAACAAAGACAAATAAAATCAAGAAGGCTTTTTTTATTTTTTGCATCAAGTCATTGATTGTTTAATTTTTGTTGACATTGTATTCAATACATGCTATGTTTGAAAATACACATTCCTTAATTACGACGACTACATAATCTTCGTTTAACGATTATAAAAGAATAAAAAAAAAACAATAATATCTGGTCAATTCATGTTATCTTATGAACAAAATAAAAAACTGTTGTAAACATAAAGACCTATTCAAAATATTGCAAAAATAACTCACAGAACTTGACAAGTTGCTTTAAACTTCAAAAGGAAAATGATTTGCTGACAAAAACAAATTGAGTGAAAATGTTCTCCCACAATCTTTACTATACACAACTGATCAGGAGTTGGACAGGGGGGCATAAATTGCTACCGACACGGTCATCCAACCGGCTTGATTGAAACAAGTGGTATATTTGGCTGATAGAACCTTTCAACTGATCTCAGAATATAACATTATATTCTGCCATAGGCCCAATTTGTAGGAGCCCAATTTGATTTGGGAGTGCTGTAACGACTTGCCCGGAAAATATAACAAAAGTTTTCGCGTTCAACATGTTAATGTGCATATCATATAGGGATGCATCAGTTATTACATCGCATTCCAATAACATACACTCATTTGCCGTGTTAATACCCTTCCATATTGGTTAAAATTATTGAGGAAGTCGTTACAATAATAATGATGATAATCACATTAGTTTAACCATTGAAAAAGACATTGCAATTTTTCTTTCAGTAGGTGCCCGAAATTATCAGCATATTGCCCGAATTTTCACAAAAATATTTGGTTGGGGGGCATCAACCCCCCCCCCCCCCCCGCCTCCTACGCCTATGCTAGTTGCTTTCAGTTTCACATATAGTTTAATCAAAACCAATCAGCTTGCACACATACTTCCTAATATGTAAATTTTAAAGTAACCACTGACAAAGTCTGTCAATTGTTAAGAGATGTTTGTTTTTTTCAAACTTTCAGAAACACTGAGTCCTGTCTTCATTCAACCTGTTATTTCTCTTATGTACACGATAAGCAGATCATTCACATGACACTACTGATGAAGCTACCCGTCTTCGATTATTCAAAACTCTGAGAATTACGTCTGTTGATACCTTGTTTTATTGACTGAGAAGGGTCGTTATTTGGACCTTTCCATCCATAGAACCTGTCAGGCACATTCCTGTGTTCACCGATGTCGACCAATCCACGCTGACAACTGGAGTACGGTGACCCAGAATAGTCAACATCTGATCCAGGTCACCGCTTTTACTCAACTGTGAAAAACAAAGGAAAAGAAGTAAATATGGAAGCTTTAATGAAAAAGTGAAGAAAAAAAACCAAGAACATAACAGGACAAGACATTGCAAGACAGGACAGGAGAGGACAGGACAAGACATGAAAGAACAATACTAACAATGGAAAGCACAAAAGCAATTAAATTAAATCAGTTACTTTAAGCCGGCTTCATGTTTGCATGCAATCAAAAGAAGGCATGTTTTGTTGTCTGAAGGAACAGATTTCCTCGAGGAATTGTGAAATTCATCTATTGTGAAAGCTATTACCACATTTTATCAAAACGGTTTGCCTTGTAATTGTATTTTGCCTGGTGGGAGTTCTCACGTTGCAAAGGGCAAAAAGAAAAACAAACAGAAAACAGACAAAAACTTGGGTGCAGTGACCACTTTACCTTGTAGATAATGCCACCGTACGGGGCACACGTCAGTATGTACTGGCCGCTGCTGTCAAAGGCGAAAAGTCTCCCTCTCGGGGACTGTTGCTGACTGTAGCCGCCGTACCCTGACAACACAAATGGTCCTGTGGCGCCATTGTGAATGGAAAAGTCTACCTGTTGGCCAGGGTTCACCAGCGCCCACTTACAAAACTGTGTTGAGAAAAACAAGATTTACCTGAGGCTATGAACAGTTTCTTCTTCTATTATAGTTTACAAATTTATCAACACAAAAACGAAAATATGTGATCATATTTCATAGATCATTTTACCCAACATTTAATACAGAAATGCAGCATTTTCATTGATTCTAAGATTCTTTCCAGATATTAAAGGCCATTAGTTCCCCCACCCCTCTCCCCCCCCCCCCCCCAAATATAACACAAAGCCAAAATAATGATCAATAACAATGATATTTCTACAGTGCATTTTATCTTCCCTGAGACTTGTTATGAATTGTCAATTAAATTTAAACATGACAATAATTTTGGAGGGTTAGAGGAGGGGGGCAGAGGGAGGGGGGTGGGAAGGGAGGAGGTGAGCATTACCTTTCCATCAGCACCCATACTAAACACAGAAGTCTCATCAGGACTGAAGTTGACGGCATGTACCGGACCCTTGTGAGACTTCCAACTCAAGATGCAGTTACAGGAGTTGACATCTGTGAAAAGAAATGGATGTAGCAGATAATAATAGGAATGGATGGATATGGTACTACTCTGGCTTGAAGAGATGGGGGATTGGGGGGGGGGCAATACAGCCCTAGTGCAAACTAGGGGACTCAAGGAAATATGGGATAAAAAATAATGTACTCGCATTTTCATAACGTACTAAAGGAAAAATGAAGTCATCGAAAAAGGTGACAATCATTGCCTCTGAGGTCCACCCCTGCCTCTTGATGTCCAACCTCTTGACGTCCAACCCTGCCTCTTGAAGCCCTTGCCTCTTCTGTTCAGCAGATCTGTGCTTGGTTAAACTTGTCTTCTATACAATTACCTTTGTCAATATGGGCTGAGTTGTTAAGAATATTATCTTATTTCCACCACAGAAATGCATTACAGATGGTGGCAACACAATTACTGACAAATCTTAGTAACACCTACTATACAGTAGGTGACATCTATGCTTACCAAATAAACGAAGGGTACCATCGGCAGCACCGCTTATCATCATATTACCATTGTGGTTGAAAGCCATGCTGTTTATGCATGTGTCAATATCGGAAACTATGAAATCTCCCTGGAGAAGAAACAAAACATAAATAGGTTAATGCTGAATGTTAGACAGTATATAACTGTTAGAAGTATCGCTAAGAAAATGCGGCGCTACATATGATAGACAAATTTTACGATTATGAATTTGAAATTTTGAATTTGAAACTTAATATTTGATTCACAGCAGAAAAAGAGCTTTATGGAAGCAATGTGACATGATCTAATATCTGAGCAAAGGACAATAATTTAATACTACCTAGTTCTGCTCCAGGTGACATATTGTCATTTATTGTAGTTTGGGTATTACATTTAACCAATGAAAATAAAATCTAGAACATGATATCTGGAAGAGAGTGAGAGATAGAGAGAGGAAGGAGGGGGAGGGGGAAGGGGAGGGGGAGGGGGAGTGGAGAACTCCAAAGAAAAAAATCACCAGCAGGAGAAAGTGGTGATGTAGCAACTTATAATTTTCAAAAGCTAGACTTCACTAGAAAAAGTTTGTTGCTAATAAAAGACTAATATTTACTCCCATACTTGAGATAACATTTTTACAGGATTTTAACATTGAAACTTAAACACAAATAACCAATAGTTCCATGCAGAGTTTTGCATGAACGGAGAGAAATTGATAGAAATAAAGCAATTTAACGCAGGTATTACCTTTGGTTTCATGACCTTGATATCCCAAAGTAGTAGACGGCTCTTTGATCTGTCTTGATTGACCCCAGACTTTTCTTGATTCGTTTGAGAAGTGGCAAAAACATCTCCGCCAGGATTGCAGGCAAGGGATACAATCCTTCTCGAAGAATTAAAAATAATTATATTTGATTGAATCCCAAACTAAAGCTTCTTCGAGAACAGAAATATCATGAAATGAACAGGTGGGTTTTGTTTTCAATTTAATTCATAACTGCAAATGAACATTTAAGAGTGAAATAATAACCAAGTTGAAAGTTCCATCACAGGATCATGAGAAGAGCATAAAATGGTCACCCAAACAGGTTGACAAAGTAAACTTTTGCCATAACATTAAATTCCACCAATAGGCCGAATAAATTCTTTCAATATCTTCCCCTTCCCCTTCCCCATCCTCACCCCCCCACCCAAATTTGTTTTTAAAATTTGTTTGGATAAAAAATTTACAAAAAGCATTTTTAGCTCATGATGACATGATTCGCTCTGCTTTTGCCAGATGCATTCTCACTATACACACCGATGTCGAAAAACTGTTGCCAGATGCATTCTCACTATACACACCGATGTCGAAAAACTGTTGCCAGATGCATTCTCACTATACACACCGATGTCGAAAAACTGTTGCCAGATGCATTCTCACTATACACACCGATGTCGAAAACCTGTTGCCAGATGCATTCTCACTATACACACCGATGTCGAAAAACCTGTTGCCAGATGCATTCTCACTATACACACCGATGTCGAAAACCTGTTGCCAGATGCATTCTCACTATACACACCGATGTCGAAAACCTGTTGCCAGATGCATTCTCACTATACACACCGATGTCGAAAACCTGTTGCCAGATGCATTCTCACTATACACACCGATGTCGAAAACCTGTTGCCAGATGCATTCTCACTATACACACCGATGTCGAAAAACTGTTGCCAGATGCATTCTCACTATACACACCGATGTCGAAAAACTGTTGCCAGATGCATTCTCACTATACACACCGATGTTGAATAATTCCTTTATTTTTGCCATAGATACATGCCACAAAGGATGTGATTTTGACCAAAAGATTGAGCAATTTTCCAGCAATTTGGTTACTAAGCAATCATCTTCAGTCACGGAAATATCACTTAAAGGATCCTTCAGGTGACTCACTTTGGGCAAGAGGGATCAACATTGACATCACTCATCAGCTTCTTCTGCTCTGTGTCGTAGACTTTTAAAGTTCCCTCCGAGCTGCCAAGTAAAAGCTGCAAGAAAAAAAAACAATGTAGGACAAGAAGAGGATGGTTAATTTACAGAGAGAAAATAAGGAATGTCTTCATAGAAGTAGCTTAAAACAAAACCAAAGTGTTTTCATCGGAGGTGGACAAATTAAAGGTGAATGGTTTTATATTACAGGGACATCTCTGGCAGCCTGAAATCTAAAGAGAAGATTTTGGAAGAATTTGGATGCCGTTCACATATCTTGAAAGAAATGCTCATGGTATTGCTGGCCCATGGTTACAAATCAGATGTTTGTGATGATTAGTTTGATTTTTAATCTCTTGATGACATTTCTCAACGGATGAATTTCTGATCTTCCTACCGTAACATCTTACAAACTGTACTCCATATTATTATTGAGTCCAACTTGAAGCATTCATACAGTACAGTGTGAAGCAGATTAGGATATCAACAATACCTTGAAGTTTAGATTGAGAAAGGATATCACCCAAAATATAGCCAAATTTAGTTTCAAATAATGGAGGTATGGCCTAGATGTGACACTGACAAAGATATTGAGCCTTAATGCTATTTCTGTAACTGTAGTAACCTGAGGCAACTTAGTACTCATCTGGCCAGTTGGGAGAAAACTGGAGCTAAAAGTGATACCGTAGTAGAAAAAGGTTTCTTGAGCACTCTCATATCAAATCTTGGGAGGGGGTAGTGTGTAGGGGAAAGGGGGAGGGGCAGGATATTGAACTCATTAACATCATCTACACATTAGCCATCAACCATAAAAATCAATCCTTGAAGGACTGACTTTTCATATTACGAGAAAGATTAGTTGAACAGGAATGATGAATCTAGCTGGTCGTCTTGCAGAAATATTAAAATGAAAGTCTTACCATTCTTGGTTGTTTAGGAACCCACTCCATAGATAGCAATGGAGCCTTGAACATGACTGTTGCAATTGTCCTGGGCATCGGTGTAAAAGACCAAATCCTGTTAAGGTAAATTAAAAAAGAAAAAAATACAAAATATTACAGTTGTGAGAAAAATGATTTGCACAGATACAAGCATACCATTTTCACATGATGTTAGTGTGTAGAAAGTAACTACTTCTATTTATTCTAAATTAAACGACCATACTGAAAATGGTCAGGCGTAAAGCATACTGTACGATGTGAGCTGGGTTTGGAGGGTAGGGTAGGTCTGTTCTTGTGGTACGGCATGTACTATGGATCAATGTATCGTCAGTTTTCAACTGCCATTTGTTCTCACTCTACAGAAGTTCACTGATAAGCTACTGAAACTTTTATCAAAGAAAGCATATGTCTTCATTGATTTTAGCTTGAAAGTTACCAATGTCTTCTTATGTAAATCATAAATCATACAGAATAGAACGGCCAACTCATTATCATAGACTTTTCCATTTTTTTGGGGGGGGGGGGAGGAGGGTGATATTCTAAATGTTTTACAATGTACAAAGTTCAGTAAAAGTAAATACTGTACGTTAATTTGGTTTAAACGAAACTGCTAACGAGAAAAGCAAACCGACAAGAGAGGGTTTATTTTACTTGACGACTCCATCGATGTCCATGGTTGCCACGGAGGTAGCAGACGGCGAGAACTTGCAATGGGTGATGGAGGAATGATGCTCTGTGTATTCATCAGAACTGAGAACAATAAAGGGTGACATCACTGAAAATAAATCAGAGAGAAACAAGAAGAGGAACAAATAAATGAATAAATAAATAAATAAATATATAAATGTAGATGAAAACCTATACTTTAATGTGACTATTAACATGGATTAAGAATATTGCATTGAAGTTTGCATTACATTCTTAGCTTTTTGAGCACCTTTTTATGGTAAGTTGATGTTGATAAATGCTTTGGTGTCATATTAAAACGTCATTTTAAACGTTATTCATTAGCTTACATAGTTACTTTTCATTTCAGATATTTGGCATAATGTTAAAAAATGTTGCAACTTTTCCAATTTGCTATTTGCATGTGATTAAGATTTTAGAAACAACAACTATCTGGGGAGATGAAATGTGAAGAACTCATCACCTTTAACTTAATGACATAAACTGCAATCTTACTATGGGTATTACTTGGTACGTTTATAGGATTGTTGACCGAATGCAGAAAACAGCTTTAAATATATCATATGTTTTTCTTGAATGCCATTTGAGGAATCAAACCCCTAGCTCTTGCTCGGAACTTGGATTAACCCTGCCCCCCCTCCCAATTCCCTTCACTTTGAGTGCTATTTAATATGCTAAATGTATGTCAATTGTCTCAAAGTTTGTTGTATGTTATCGGCAAACCAAACTCAAGTATTATGATTCATTATCCAAACAAAATATTCAGTTATAATAGTGGAAGAGCTTTGCCCCACAAGGTTACACAATGGTCAACTAGGACAAGACTCTGTAGTAAATTCTTTCACACTTCATTGGAGCATTGTTCTCCAGAGACGATTGGCTGACCTCACAGTCTCCTCGCTGGTAAGGAATCTGATGATCAGAACCTCCAGTAAACTACTTCTTTGCAGCTTCAAGACATTTCAGCACATAAAGAGGTAACAGTGACAGCCTTTTAACCTGGAATCAGATTACTTGTGCTGTTACTAAAGTTAACATTACCTTGGAGTGGTCCCGATCCTTTTCTAGTTTGATTGTCTACCCAGACTGGGGGCGCTGTTGATCCTTCACTCTCTGGCTGTAACTGCCACTGAGTGGTGTCTGTTAATCCGATAGAGCTGTCCTGCACTGTCCTGGCAACTGGCATCTTTGTCGCTTTGGGTGGCATGACCGTTGACTTTTGAAACAACTCCTTCCGCTGAGCTTCATAATTTTTATTTACGGTCTGCCTCGGCTGTAACAAAGAAAAGAAGGCAGAAGATTGAAACCTTCTTTTGATATTAAATAAAAGGGAACAATAACAACACTATGGTTTGTTTTTGGAAGTATTGATGTCACAGAAGCTGTTTAAATATATGCCCTTGAGAAAGTCTGTTATTTTTCAGCAGCATTTAGCCCTAGAGCTGTTATTTTTTTTTTTTTATCAGTTGTACCTAGCTTTGTCTACTTTGCATATAAGAGACATGACGGATGCTATTTTCATTATTATAAACTGAGGGTATTCTTACAGCTGGGTGCACCTTTTTTTGAGCAAAAGTTAGCACTCACCATTGCCCTAGTATCTAAACTTAAGTGATCTGATGGAATGTGGAATATGATTTAAATGAAAAAGGACAAGCTATTTTAATTTAACAGGCAACATATACCACCTACATAAACAGTATTAATAACACAAACCAAAGTGTTGTATGTATATATTGCACTTTTCCACTTCACAAAGCTGTAAATGATTTCTTACCCGATCACATTCACGCCCTCACCCCCCCCCCCCCCCCGAACAAACCTGACCAATAACAGTTATCCTAGAGTTTAGCGATATTCTGATATCCTGAAATTGAGCGATATTTTTAGGCTGAATGTAACCACATTCTCTTACAAGGCTTGAAATGGCTTACTTTCTGCAGCCTTTGATGACTTCTTTACTATTAACAGTGCCATACATAGTCACCGCACTAGAAGTGCCGGTCAAGCACACCACAACTTATGTAATACAATATTCGGTACGTTAAGTTTAAAGAATCGTGCTATGAGGACATGGAATTCTCTAACTGCTACTATTAAATCTAAACCATCTAAAGTAACATTTAGAAAAACACTAAAAAAGAAGAAATTTCTTAGTATTGATACATCCTTTATACTGTATGTTATGAATTATTCCTTATTAAGACATTAAATATTTTTTCATTTATGTATATATGTATTTTTTTTTTTTTCTCTCTTGGGAGTCCTTTACCTTGTTAAGCCTGAACTGGCTTTATAGAGGACTTCCCTTCACATGTATATATTTATTACCTGTTGAAAATCAAATAAATCAAATCAAAATCAAAATCAAAGTGCTTGTGTTCACTAATTAGAAAGTCACTATTCAAAGAATATACCCTGTTACACATTTTACCTGGCTGGTTATAGCAGGAGCTGTCGTGGTGTTTGTTTGCATTACAGATGGTGGATCTATTTTTTTCCCTGAAGTATCCTTCGGTTTCGATGACGAAGCATCACCGCCTTTCCTAGGTCCGAGTATGGTATTTAAAATTCTCTTGTCGCTGGATTTTGTGTTCGGGACGAACCCTACGCTCTTCGACAGATTATTGCCAGGGGTGTTCTTCGCATTCTTCTCTGCATGGCTTGCTGGTTGCTTCCTTTGAGCCAGAGGCGATCGCCTGATTGCACCTCTGGACAATATCGGTTTTGTACCAAAATCTCGTACTTGATAACCCCTTAAAACAATGAGAAAGATCATTAAGAATTTATAAAGTAATACTGTAACCATAGTTCTCTAATTTTGTGTCACTGTCTGTTTAGGTGTGCGTACTGGTATTGTGATTTATTTTGTATGCATGTTACTTTAAACTTTCCATTTAACCGTCAAAGGACAGCTATCTAGTTGGAGATTCCAATAGTTGTAAAACCATCGTAGGGATAATTTTTAAACCGTCTCTGTGATACCACGGTCGTATCTAGAAAGGTCTTTGCAACAAGTGTTGACGGTTCATATTTAACATCCGATCCCACTTCTAGGATAAGTGCTGATTCTAACCATCTGATCAATCCCCTCCTACTCCTACCCCCTGCCCCTCCCTACCAGCATCTGACCATATTCTCAAGTGCTGATACCATCTTGTTAAGTCATCACTGCAGTGCAGTATGCAACGATAAAACATTTCTCTTTTCACGACCACTGAAGAAATAGAAATAAATTCTGGCCTTTGCTCAATTCACAAACCAAACATGTAAAGCAAATCAACCAAAGAATTTCAAACTAATATTTAACTGTTCAGAAATAACTTTGAAGAGGTCAGGACAGTGCAAGGTCATTCAAGCAATGTGGTGGGTATTCTCAACTGTGAACCAAGATGCATTCTAACTTGGACACTCTCTCTTGCATGGGTTCTCAATTCTATTTTCTATCAGAGCCAGAGAGAAACACTGGCTGGGGTCCATTTGGCAAAGAGACACAAATCGCTGCATACTCTACATACTGTATATATTAGTAATGTGCAGTGTAGGCTGGTAGGGTACTCAAGCCTAACGTCTTAAGAACCCGGTTGTAGGATTACAGCAAGATTGTGGGTGATATGTGTACTATTTACCCTGCAACGGAAGCAAAGTCGTCTGGGATTTCAGTAGTGGAAAGAGGAAGAGGGATGAGTGAATCCACTTCATCAGAGGTCTTTGGCTTCTCATACCCTGCAAGCTATAGGATAAATGATATAGAAAACAAAGAGCAAATTCAAATAATCTAATAAGCTTCCTCAATTTATAATCTCAACCTTTCATTCATACTGTATACATCAAGGTTTGTCCGCAACTTTACACTGGGTGTCTTCTGACCATAAAACAACAGATCTAAGTCCTCCATCCCCCACCCCCCACCCTACCCCACCCGCCCCCCCCCCATAGAACAGATTAATAGATTTCATAACCATGTACTTATTAATGCCTTTGTTCAGTTCTCTGCATGATCTTGTTTCTTCTATTTATATGCATTATTTGTCTTGAAACTACAGTATTTACAAGTTCCTTTGCACCTCATTACAAAATAAACCGGGGATGATATTTAGTTAAGAGAATTCTACAAATGCTTTGAAAAGACAACAACTGTTCAACTAGTGTAACACTGGACATCATTATTACATCTCTATGAAGTCTCAACCCCCCTCCTCACCCACCTCTTTCAATGCTTCCCCCCCCCCCCCATTATTTTCTAAATCAAATTAAAGCACTTCTATTTCGATGAATCATCTTTAAAGCACATTAAATACATAATTTGATAATCCCGCACCCTACCTGATCAAGCAGTCTACGGTTTTCTTCAACGAGACTCTTCATATGCATTTGCTCGGCATCAAAATTCAGCAACGTTGGCAGAGGTGGATCATATATATTAAAGACAAATTCATATTCAGCAAGAAAGTCAATAGAAGATATTACTACAATGTATTGTCACTAGACTTCTGTCTTTAAATATTAAATATTTAAACAATGATCAAACGATACACAAGAAAGGAGCTTAAAATTATATTCTAACAAACCTCTGTACCAATAATTAAAACATTTTTTCAAAATTTCCTCAAATAATTTACAAAAGCAACTGATTGATAACATGAATTCAGATTTTTATTGCCTCGTTCAGCTTTATATTGTAAAACCAACTTCCCTACACTTCTAATTAAAAAAACAGCACTAGTTAAAGTCTTGTCATGGTTGGGGGAGGGGAGAGGGGAGGGGAGAGGAGGGGGATGCCAGTTTGTGCAATGTGTGATGTTGCTGACTTGCCTAGATTCATAAACTTGATTAACTTCTTTACTTGTTCTGCTTCTCTTCATGAAAGTAAGAAGACTTTTAAAACTAATATTAAAAAAAACCACATATATAAAAATATAAAATATAAGTATTGCATGAGGGAATATAATAAAATTCAGACATCAGTGTTTCTATCATGAAATTTCAAGAATAGTTTAAGACTAGTGTATCACATACTCAAGGGACAATAACTCAATGCTCGGATACCGGACAAAAACTTGGCAGCAGTGGGCATTTTGGGGTGATTTTTGTTCACCATCTGGCTTCTCATTTATACAGTTTAATATCATGAGGATGATGATAGTCTCTCCTCCCATATGATATCAGACTGTTATCGACAAAAATATAAAAAAATGACAAATGAGTACGATGATATTTCGCTATCTGATCGATGAGATGTCAGTAAAAGGATATGCATACTCTGAAAGATGACACTGAGGAAATTCTGCAGGGAAAACAGCAATGTATCCTGCCACTGCTTGCTAAAGTAGGTTTCAAATGTCTGGTTCTGCTCTGGATTCTTCATAAATGGTAGAGCTGAATTAGGAAATAAATAAAATAGGTCACACTACAGGATTAAGAGGCAGTTGTGCTTGGAACATGAAGAATGAGTAACAGAAATTGATTTGGTCTTTTCGAGTCTCTTTGTATAATTTCCCTGTAAAGTTTCTTTATTCTGATTTACTCATATCTAAAACTGAGCTATCAGCTCTTAAGATAAACTGCCTCAGCACCAACTGATGTAAAATTCCCCAAAAAATTCATGTGTTACTCTTGAATATATAGCAAAGTGGTGAGCAGCTTCTTTTGACAGAAATTTCAAGAATTTTGTGTAAAACTATAAATGCCACTGAGGAACAATCTGGGAAGTTGAAAACTGATTGCAGTGTAAATGAACATGAATCCCTAGTGTACACATGCATGGTGGTCCATCAAAGCAAAGTCCCTTCACCCCCCCTCCCCCATCCCCACCCTCACAGCAGCTCTGTGGATTCCACTCAACATAGAGATACAGCGTAATGGTACAACAGACTGCCAACAGCTATAATAGTCACATATGTCATATTGCGACTACATCTGAGCCAATAGGAGTAAACTGCCTCTGGTTCTTGTATGTCTGACTGGAAAGTTAGGACAGGGTCCTGCACCTGCAGGCAAATAAATTTCCAGGCTACAGGAATCCTGTTAGTGTCAATATCCTTGTACAGCACCAAACTAATCATCTTTTTCACCTCTTCATCTCCATAGTCAATTCCTATGGCAACTGTCACATGACACTGTCACATGACAGACAAACAAGATACTGAGGCGATGACGAACGAATAACAATTATTGATTGTCAGTCTACAACTTCCTAACTCTTCACAAGTTACAGTACTTCTGTAGCTGGAAGTTTTCAAGTTATACAGTCCTGTACTTGATATTCTGTACTATTTTTCTACTCACAGAACCATTCCTTCCATTCTGCTTGGGTTTGAATCTCATAACACATCTTGTCGAAGAATTCGGATACTTTTTCTGTACGACCAGACTGTACTGCATTGATCACATACAACCTGCAGTAAAGAAAAACAAGAGACCAGAAAGAAAATGAAAGTTTAACCTGCCAGACAAGAAATAGTGAGTTTTGTCCTTTGAAGTGGTCAAGGAGCAGCAATCACTCATCTTGACCAGAGCTATACGAGGGATCTGACGTGAAACTGGAAAGCTTTCCTTTTCATCAAATATGGGACATTCTTGCCAAGGAAAAAAATGATTAGAGATAACTACTGATATATCACCAAAACTGGATCATGACTTACCTTAACAAGCTGACCTCAATTCTTCTGACATTTGTATAATGGGAATGCTCAAGATGGCAAAAGATTCTTCTTTCCAAATGTTTCCATAAGGATCTAAGTCCGATCAAGTCATACATTTGAATATACTGTAATATTTGTTCCTTGATTTTGTCAGCCTGAGGAAAATGGAAATGAGAGTAAGTGTTTCGAAGAATAGTACAAGTCACAAACAACACTTCAAACAAGAGTCACAGTTGGATTACCAACATTCAATGACATGGCAGTTTGTCTTCATGTATTGTACACGCTAATGTAATATTGCCATACAATTTCTGGCTTCTAAGAACACCTAAATGAGCTCTACGGGTGCCCAGTTCAGCTTGACACTTCCACTAATTAATTATGAAATGGACACTTTGGAATTTTTTTCAGAAAACTGGGGGGATGTGGGGTCCCCCTGCTGTGGGGATGTGTACAAATGCACGTCCGTGCTACCGTAAAGACAAAGCATTGGTGGGCTTGGTTTGCAAAAGATGTAAATGACTACAGGTAAACATTTAAATGATGTCACAAATAGTAGAAGTTTAAAGTAATTATAAATGATGTGGAGGTTAGTCTCCATTATTTGTCAGTTCTAATGTAAAAGAATCCATGAGATGTTTCCTGTTTCAGGTACCACCATGTAAATTACCCATCCAACAGAAGAGTACCACATCATCTGGAGGTAAAGACACTCCATTCATCATCAGTGAAGAACAGGCATGGGCAACAAAGTTGTTTCCAAACCATTGAAAAAAAAGGAGAATTAAACCCCATTTCATAAACCAGAAATACCAAATCCATGAAAGACTTGGCTCAACAGCACTGCACAGCAGCAAACTTTGAAAAGACAAAGAGAATCCGGTCCCTGGTAGGGTATGAAAGCAAAAACCTAATAAATGGTTGTTATGGTGGACCGTTCTAAACACTACAGCACACCATCATACAGTACAGTAACTAGTTTATCAGATAACATATCAGCTCATGACATAGTAGTTTAGGTCAGATAATGATTGTCCCTCAGAAAAATTTAATTACTTACCCTGAAAGATCTATCTTTGTCATTCTTGAGATCAGTTTCAAACGCTTTGAATGTGTTGGTCATTCCTCGAAACAGGAGATAGTCCTTGACCATTTCGTCCATCCTCTCCACGGACTCCACCATGGTTGGGACTTCCTGTTATCAGCTGACCTATAAATTCCACTTCACAAAATGACAAGAGAGGAATTTTTGTTGAATATGAAAGTGGAAAGTTGTCAAGTGGTGCAGCTAATCTGTCACTGATCACATGATATAACTCCTCTTTTTTTTTTGTATATATGGAGGAGGGTGGAATACAAATGATTGTTGAACTCTGTAGTCACATCTGTCTTCCAGTGATGGCTGTTCCATGAAGTGGACTCTGTACTAACTGTACTTCTAAGGCTTCCTGTCTATGAAAGAATAAAGTACAAACTGCTCACCCTCAATACAAAGCCATCCATGGTTTTGCCCCAAATTATATTTCCAATTTACTCACCTTACAAATTCCAACTCACTCACTCAGATCTAACAGTGCTATTCTCCTGTAGCCACCAAAAATTAAAACCAAGAAGTACGGCGGTCGTTCCTTTCAATTTTCGGCCCTCAAACTCTGGAACAAACTACCCACCCACATTAGGAATGCCCCTACTATAGACAAATTTAAAGGCATCTTAAACACTCACTCATTCACAAGCTACCCTCTTTGGACCTTTTAATGTTTTTGATCCTTTCGTGTATCTTGAAGTTTTTGTTCTAAAATGCTGTATTTTTTTACTCATTCTGCTTCTTGTGAAGCACATTCAGACCATTGTTATAATGCGCTTTATAAATTATTATTACTTTATGATTATTATTACTCCACAGCTGTATAAGATACAGAAACAGGAGGGTTTATGCATTAGTACTACTTCTTTTACTTTGATACAGTAATAGAGTATAAACCATCCACATACACAGTTACAGTTCTGCATATTTCCTTAGTAACAAAGCTTAAATTAAGGAGAGTTTAAAGGCTTTGAAGACTCGCCCCAAACCGCGTGCGGCCATCTGAAAAAGTTAACTTTCCGTTGCTTGCAAGTGACGTTTTGTTCGTGTCGCTACAAAATGCACAGTAATGAAACGTGATACCTTGTTATCTTAGCTGGGCCTGAGATGTCCATCGCTGTATCGTTTGTTCACTGTGCTGTGGGTATGACCGCAGCTGTAGGCTATTTACTGACTGTACACTAGTGTCTAATTACCGACGGTATCAAGCTGTGTGTGTATTTCTGGGATCGATGGTGGTGTCTAACACTTCTGTTACACCTCATTCGAAACTAGGTCAGATTACTGGCATTAGACGTTTCTTTTTGTGCGAGTCTTCACACCCTTTAATGTTGTGGTTTACTATGTTGGTTGACACATTTTTGAACACCAATCAAGGCTATGATAGCGGTTTGAAATACATAGAGTTCTACTGTAAATGCCATGTAGTGATCACTCAGTCAAAATGTCAGTGAATCTTTAAGAAATGGACATACCCTTGTAGCGAAAAACAAATATACAGCTCAGTTAATTTACAGCAAGTTTTAAGTGGGTTAAAATTGCACCTGTACAGTAGCAGGTGGCTAACTGATGGTCCGACACCTAAACAAATTTGCATGTTGTCAATGTCACTAATATAAGCCAAGGTAAAGTTAAGTTGTGATCAAAATGATGTGCTACACTTCAAATTCTTGGTCGTGGTCTTGGTGTGGTACTGCACAAATCGCCCCTGATGTGGCTGTTGACGTGCAGTCCTTCGCGTTTTGCTAATTCAACCTCTGACTCTGAGGATCCATACCGTGACAGCTCCCCCCCCCGCCAAACCACCACCCCCTAATAAATCAAATTTTTAGGCTACACAAAATGAGTCAACTTTGTAAGGCGTATGTGTCTTTTTGGATTCCAACTTCGCGAAGCATTCTATCTTAGGTTACATGTTGCATGAAACAATTTCTTCGCAGAACTGGTATGTACGTAAAATTTAAATTCAAAGAATGAGCTCTTTCTCTGTTTCTTTCCAAATCTGCTTAGTGGACTCATAAACCAACGAAGGACCAGGTGACTAATACTTGAGCAATACAACTTTTTAATATCGCAATAGTTAATACATACCATATAACTTCGTTCTACCTTCCGACTTTAACTCAGGGTCTTGTTATGAACTTTGAGATTCCGACTAGGCGTATGACTTCGATTGCAAAATTGCTTGACTGCGTAGCCCAACTCAGTGTTATACAATACCTCACGGAAGAAACGAAAGTAGAGTAAGCCGCGCAGTGTAGGAAGTGGCAAGATATTCCATTGGTTTTCAATGAGATACACATACGGAAAAAGACAGATGAAAAATTACACTGTTAATTGAGAATCAAATCTCAATGTCTTGTTTCAAGCCTTCGATGTAGTTTGAGCATAAACTATTTCTATATCAGATAAAAAAAAACTTACTCCAGGAGGTCGATCATAAAATGTGATTCTCTGGTGTTAACTGTTTGTAATAATAATTGTGTATTCCATCATAGTGGATATAATCATTTGTAGCACATTTTGAGAAACAAAGACTTTGTTCAAAATTATATCATGATGATATCTCTTTGCCAGTGGCGTCGCCAAGGGGGACCAGCGGGGCACGTGCCCCCCTGGAAAACCCAGTGCCCCCCCCCCCGAGTGCCCCCATCTGAGATTTGGGTTGGTAAAAAAATATATATATGTTATATTCAACTCCCATCATCTGAGTTGGTTTTTCATAAGGACAAAAAAGCACAGTAATTCGTATTTTCTTCAAATGAGCTGCGAAAAAATGAAAAAGTTTATCCTTGAACGTCGGGTATCGAAGTCGTGACCTGCGCCATCACAACAGGTGTCGATATTTACATTGAATGTGTAAGTGCTCACGCCATACCAGCGGATATACACGTCCGCGTCGCGAGCTACATGACTGTGAGAAGGGAGGGTACTGCAATATGTTGCCTTGGTCTGAGGTTGACAGGTTAGGAGCTGACGAAATGTGAGAATGTGAGGGTCCGCAGGCACCATACTTGCCTATATTTGTGGACCCATATATTAACCCTGTTGTGTAGGGGGTGCAGAGGTCATTTGAGGTTAGATGCTTGTAGGAACAAATGGCGAATGTTCACACCTGCATACTGAGCCATACTCGATATGTGATCAAACTTTGGATTGCATGGTGAGATCCCTGATAGGAGCCAATAACGATGCTGGAACCTGTTACATCTTAACAGATAATGGGCGGAAACGAGAAAGACAAGAAAGGAGTCGGGGGTCATGCACACATTAATTCAACAAATGTAGGTTCTATTGATATAGGGTTAGGCATAACATCGACAGCATGTGGTTCATATCCTCTGCAAAATTCTGCCCCTTGTTAAAATCATTACCTCAAAAATAGCAATTTCTGGAGATATCTTCAGATCGAATTTAGCATCAAATGTGGCAGCATTTTGCATCTAGCCCATCCTCCGTATGCGAAAATTTTCCAAAGGGGAGGGGGCAGTGGCGGCACGGGGGGGGGGCTTGGGGGCTCAGCCCCCAATGAAAAAGTTGAGGGGGCAAATGCATGGTAAGCCCCCCCCCCCCAATATTTACCAAGGCTCCGAAACGTGCATCTGCCCATTTTTCAATGCATACTTGTCGATCTGTCCGATGCACACGTAGTCTATATAGGTGTAATAATTTTAGTAAATGCTGGGGGACCCTCGGCCCGTCCCCTGGCTATAAACCACATTGTCACCCCAACCGCGTCTTCACGCCCCGTGAAAAGTGGAAGCAGTGAGTGTGAGTACCGGTAAGCGCAACACAACTTCGTCTTAGGCCAATGGCTTGCTTCATTTCAGCCAGTTCTCCAACATCCCCTTACTACACTCAAAAACGTCTTTGCGAGTACACTACGAGTAATAGCTAGCTACTCTCTTAAAACACCATCGAATATACAAATTACAATGTTTTTACAGACTTTTACGTGCAATCTGAGAAATTGCAGACTTGAGACCCATATTTTAGGGCTAGGTATTCGCAGCATAAAACACTCGGGAAGTGCCGTTTCCGGCCATCTGGGCGTTTGAAAAACCCAAAAATTTCTTGTACGCTCCCCGCCAACCGATGGTGGCGCTCCGCTTAGATAGTCTCTACACATTAGCCCCCCCCCCAATAATTTTCCCGTTCTGCCGCGCCTGGAGGGGGCACCCCTCCCCTTAGACCCCTCCCCCAGGACGGCGATCCGTATCCACCTAAGTGCCCCCCCCCCATCAAATGCTGATGCCCCCCTGTGCCCCCCCAGACTGAAAAGTCTGGTGACGCCACTGCTCTTTGCCAGATACATTCTTAAGTTTTACCAGATTTATAAACTTGTAGGTCAACTATGCAAATTGCTATCAGGATGCAAATTCCCTATAAAGACGTAGAAAATATCCATCAATATTCAGCCGCCGAAATTTCATCTGTTTAAAAGCACCGAGTTTTCTCATATAATGCACGGGAGACAATTATTCTTCGCAGGTGATTCATAAATATTCAAAAATCCCAACATATTCACGCCAGTTATGTTTTCTTGAAATTATAACTTAGCCTCATTCTAGGTTAGTCAAATTAATTTGTGATATTTTCGAACAGAAATGACACAAAATACAGTAGGCCTACATGTAGATACGTAACATCCACAGAGGTCAATAGAAAACAGAAATACTGTTATCAAAGCTAGAGATCATATGAGACCAAAAAAAGCCTCAGAAATACACGAAAGACAAATACAAAATATAAGACAAGAAGAGAAACCCTGACAGACAAAATAACTAAAATGAGAGGTAAAGTAAAGAAAGGAGTAGGTAGAGATGAGCGAAGAATCGGCATTATAGACTAAAATAGAGTTAGGTCAAGTTAAGTAGGCTGTGTACACCCTAATATAACGCTGATCCCATACAACCCGGGATGTTTTGCGTGGTTGAAGTAAAGCGCTTACTTGCAGTTTTAATAAATGTGTACTTGCGCCCTCTTATTGTAAACGCGTCTTATTTACTTCCCTCACACCGAAATGAAAATAATGAGAATAAAAAATAATAATAAAAAATCATCAGAACTGATTGCAACTTTTACTTCGTTAAGAAGTAAGGCAAAATGCATTGAAACTATGGAAAGTTACCTTTTAATTGGAAGTCATGGCAATAATTTTATTTGAGATAGGCTATCCATTGTTTTTTCGTTGTTATTGTGAAATTTCCTTAGATTACGGCAAGTTAGAACTATCTGCCTAATATCACGAAATATTAATTGATAATAGTAACTGCAAAATGACGTAAAAAAACCTATGTTCAAAGTTATCTTGATATATTCAGTTGTTTTAACAATGTCTGATTTACGACAATTTAAATTACCTCGCAAAGCGCCCGTCTGTGTGTGACGTCCTAAGATTCAAACCTTGTATTTGCAGTTTTCGACGTTAGCTTACAAAATATTTCAATCACGAAACATTGAAATGAAGACGGTTCTGAGCGGATTGGCTGAGTGCTGGCTCAGATATGGGCGTGATGGTTTCTTTCATAAATTAAGCAAGTCCTTTGTACATAGCCCCCCCCCCCACACCTCCTCCCCGTGTAACGATTAGCATATAACATATATAGTGTAGTAACATATATTCTTCTTCTTCTGGTTTTTTATTCTCTTTGATGAATGCTCAGATACATTTTCGTTTAAACTTGTGTCCTGGTTTTCGTATGTTCATCCATCTTCAAGGAGTTAGGAGAAGTTCATTGTAACCCTTTGAAGTACGCCACTGACCTTGGCAGATGGCTCCAGGTATAGTTTCTCTTTGAAGGGTTCAACCAAGTGGTTTGTACATGCAGTAAACCAAGTTGACAATTTATTCATATATTACACTCACATGTTCAAGAAAGAAAACTTCTTACAATGCCAAGGAGTAACCTCGCTGGTGATGACAGAAAACAGGTCATCGACTGTTTGTTGTCCTCGTTCTAAACCATAAATCCCGTCTTCTTTCGGATATGAAATATTAATCTGTTCCTTTGATCTGGAAGCCATGAACTTGAACTTAATTGTCTTCTACAGCTTAACGAACGAGTTATGCACGAGAAGTAAGTCGTAAATGGAAAATAACCTAGCTCCAAAATGAAGTCATATAAAATACATTGATTAAAAATCTTTCTTCGTATGACATTTAATCCTGATCGTAAAATTAAAACGGCTTAAAACCGGGTTTAAGCACGATCTTGTTCATCCGGATAGGATCTTCCTTCGAGTGCAATTAATTCTCTCTATTCTTTTTTTCTGCTTATTTCTAAGCGGTGAAACTTTCATCTATTTTTCTGTTCCAATGATGGAAAGCAAATCACGGATTTATCGATATAAGAAATCATAGCTAATGGCCTAGATTAACTCGAGCAAAGGCAATCGAGTGCATTTGCTTTGATGAGAAACCAGACACCGCCATTTTTCTTTCACTGGTTGCCAGGTGATGACGTAAGACATATTAAACGTTGCTACTGCGTCCAGGAGAAGAGAGAACGACACACAAAGAGAAATAAAACGAGGAACGGGGAATATGAACAAATTCAGATGTCAATCGAAACTTTAAAACTTTCCAGATTTGTTCTTAAAGGAACGAAAGCACATAAAATATTATTTCATATACGTTTATTGACAAAAGTATCATAGAGTACAACCTATTGAAATTTCTATTTTTGTGTAAATTCATCGTATTTATATTAAATTGGTATTTCGATATGTTCATATGATATATGTAAAATTCACATGATTGGCCGCTTTGGACAGTAGAAAAATCTGAAGTCTTGACGCTATTAATCGACGAAACTTGTTTATTTTTTATGTTACTGTGAAAGAGATCACAAGATTTATACCCTAAGGTCTTGATAATGAAATCTGCTGTAGTATCAAATAAACTAATAAGCTAGATCGACGGTTAAACGTCACCAAACTTCTCACTCGTGTGGTCAAGCTTTTCAATTTCAAATGATGCATGATCAAAAAGATTCCTCCAATCAGCGTGCATCAGTTGTAGAATTGGTTTAGATGAGCAGGTGGAAGAATATATAAGATATAAGAGAACATACACTAAACCACCGCTATCATTATCATCATCTTTGATTGGTTTGGGAAATTGAACCAGATCCCTCTCTTTCACTAATTCAGACAATGACACATTATTTTTACTCTTTATTGTTGACACTTCAACGTCATGTCAATTATCGCTAAATCGGTTAGGATATTTTTTTTTGACAAGATGCGGGAAAACTGGAAAATTAAAACTTGTAAAATATGACAATATGTCAAGGGTTTTTCTGTCTATTCGAAATGAACCCTCTGTTCAGCTACTTAAAGCAAATATGCGATATTTGTATTGTAACACACGCAATCGACGAATTCTTCAGAAAAAAAGGGGGTGGGGAGGGGGAGACAAAGCTCTTGAATGAATAACATGTATATACCAAAGGGATAATTGCAGCAGATTTTGCGATTGGTTGCCAAGTTACCTAACCTGCTTTTACTGGTATAACACCGGGTAAGATTACAATTATCTAAATGACGACAACATCTTAGCTATAAATTATTTAATAATAATAACAACAACAATAATAATAATATAGGGATTTATAATGCGCACATATCCGCCCCTGTGGGGTGCTCAAGGGGCAAAATAGAGAAAACAAAAGGTAAGGTATAAAGGAAACAGAAAAAAATAAATTAATTCAAATCACTGAAAGCTTCAAGCATGAGATGAGTTTAAAGGAGTTCTTTGAAAGTCAAAATATATGTCCCATGTAAACTCTATGTATGCCAGTAATTATTGGTTCCGTTTGATTAGAAGGTAAAAACATTATTGTTAATTCCTTGCGAAAGAGAGAGAATAAAAAAACCCGTAATTTTGAAAAGTTATCGACGTTGTCTTAACTATAGCCTATTTGATATTGCATTATATGAAATAAAGATTGATTATTCAAGCCAATAGGAAAGTATTGTAACTCAAAAACATTACAAAGTGACTGTTTATGTGTTTTAGTAACCTGGAATGTTAATTAAACTTTATCTTATGGAGGGAAAGTTCTCAAGCATGTCTGCAATCAGATGATGTTACTCCGTCGCAAGATGCTGGAAGGATAGAAGTGATTGTGTTTCCATCTTAAATCAAATGAACTTTATAATTTACATATAGTTAGTTTTAACTCTGCCTGTCACCTTCTCAATTCACGGTTGTCTAATTATAATGCAGTTTCGTACAATCGATCCGCTGATATATATATAAAAGGTAAAACCAGTGTAAAATAGGTGGAATTAGTATCATACCTTTGCGCCAGCTAATAATGCTCCTTACTATCTCCCGGATTATGTATGTAGGGGCGAGTCCTGGGAGGGGCCCTGTGGAGGGGGAACCGACACCTCTTCTGAAATGTTTTTCTTTTGTTATTTTCTTTAACCGTTAAATCAGCTGCACACTAAATTTACTCTCTTAATGTACTCAAGTCTAATTCAAATGCAGTTGTCGTACAATCGATTCAGTAATTTATAAATGATTGAGATCAATAATGGATCGATAATAGATGATATCAGTGATTGGTCATAGCTCCGCCTGTTGATAATACTCCTTAATTTCTCCCGTCTCATGTATGCAGGGGCGACCCAGGGAGGGGAGCCCATGGCACCTCTTCTGAAATGTTTGTTTTTATCCATAAAATTGAACTGCACACATAATTTGCTCAGTAGCAAAGTTTCAATACGGTAGTTGTGCACGGTTTGACGTACACTAACCGCTACACCACGCTGTCATACCCCCCCTCCCACCCCGCCACCCCCGGTATATTGATGTTTCAGCAGTAGAAACCTAGTCGAGTATCGAAACATCTGTTGTGACATTTCTGTAACTATACATTACAATATGTATGATTTATTTTCGACAGTCGTATGCAATTTAGAGAGTATTTTGTTCTTAAAAATTACAACCATTGGCTATACTTTCGAAAATAATATGATCATTGGGAAAAATTTTTACTTTTCAGACTTTTGAGCTTTAAGTGGTTAAATCATTCTATTTAGCTTATTAAGCTTGGGGTTGGGGAGGGGAGGTATATGATGCTTCCCCCAATTGCTCTCCAGTCGGCTCCGGTTAAAACAAAACTGAAAACCTCTGCCCTCTAAATTTGCCCGCGATATTTAACTTCCAAAATGTCTCCCCCCTACCCCTAAAAGAAACATGTTTGCTTGTCATCCCGACTAGCCACCCCCCTTCCCACCCGAGACATTTTGGTGCCAGCATTGATCTCCCTCATAATGAATTGTCCTGCGTAATAAAACCCATTTGTTGGATATTTGAGCCATAAGATTGAAGAAAACACCTGGTTTGAAATGAATTCTGAAATATTGTATACGGAATAATCTAAATAAGTTAACAACATTATGCCGCTGGTAAAACAGAAATCAATATGGACCAAGAATTGAAGCCATGCGTGTGCGTCTTATATTACAATAATTTTCCACCCTTCCGATATTGTTCTGGTGACACGAATGTGTAAAACGATAGATAACACTACATACCACCGCAGTATAGAGTATATTATCGGCGAGAAGAAAAAAAGAAGCCTTTTCTTTTGGATGATATATTGTTGTATAATTATCTGTTTATACACTTATATCAACGTAGGGTTTTAGTAAATATATGGATTCAACTGAATCGATAACATATTTTGGCAGAATTAGTTTTCCTTTTCTATTTCAATTGGTCACTTTTATTGACCGTCTTTAAAACTTCCGTTAAGTAACATGGAGTATGATGTGAAATCCTCGGTCCCTCCCCACCTCCCACCCCCACCCCGTCTCTCAAACGTGTCTTGGTTTCCCTTAATATATCCTAGACCAATTCTGATTTAGAGTGTCTTCTTAGTGTCCTCGGACCTATACGTTATTGATTGGTGGCAGCTGTGGGATCTGTACGTGGTGGCGTTACACAAAACACTACATTCGGCACAGCTGCTTTAAATTAAGCGAAAGATATTGCACAATATATAGTAACGCAAAGTTTACCAGTTAAAATACAGGTCTGTTTATGCATCCAACTTCAATTACTTCATTGCATGGTCATTAAATTCCTGGAAGGACATTTTCTTAGTAATTTTTTAGCAAATTATCTCTTCAGATGTCTTTAACCAATCAATTTTGTGCCATTTTGAAGTGGTATGTGAGAAGAGTCCTCCACGTCGTATATCCAAGGGCAGTTTGATATTAGAGATGGGTGTCTGAGGAGGTCTCCGGTTTGTTCGAATAAGCTAACAATTTCTGAAGAAAAAACTGCCAGAAAGCGAGAGAAAATGGTCTTGAGGCTCAATCATACTGAAAGTCTCCTTTCCAATGCATTACCACAGAAATTGATTGGTAAATTTTAATGATACGTATAGTTTCCTTTTGTTATGCTTGCTTTTGAATACCCGCTAAGATTGACGTCACGAATTCTTTACGATAAACTACAAATGAAAGTTTTCTAAGTGACGAAACAAGTCAGAAGTTGGAATAGAATAAATTTTTATAAACTAACTGCTAAGTTTCTATAAAGCACACTTTGTATAGTTTTTACTACACATCGCTTTATCAGACACGTTGGCCATTCATTCAGGCATTCAGGCCGCTGCAGTTTATTTCTTTATGACAATGTTGAGCCTACAGATTTCGTCATTTGTAAACTATTCACTTTACACATCAGTCAGTAGCGTAGCCAGAGGCGCGGGAGGGGTCAAATACCCCCCTTCCCCCTCCTTCAGAAAATTCCGAGGAAGGACAACATTGGTCAAAGAAAACTAAATAGGATATATATATGGCTTGGGCTATCACAGCACATTAAAGTTTGCCACCATAACCGTCTTAGGTTTTGTGCTAGAAGAGCTCTAAGTTTAGCAAAGTGCTCCCCAACTCATCTGCCAAATCTCACTGAGGAAATCTTCTTGGTTAACCCAGGATTTCTAAAATACCTTAAATCACCTTCAATCCGCCATGCAGATTGTTCGACCATCCAGTAGTTTATTTCATCCTCTTCATCACCCAATCATCAAGAAGAATGATGACTGAAATAATGCCAAAAAGAGTCACTTAAGCAGGTCAATTTAGCAGGACTATTTTCCGAACAGTTTCTAACTTTTCAGGCGCACGTACACTACTATAATTGTGATATGCTACCTCAAAGTTGCCAGATTGTGCAATCTGATATTAGACCGATGTGAAGTGTAATGTGGGAGGTCTAATTCATAATCTCTTGACCCGAGTTCATGAAAAGGTTAACTTGTCTAATTAGACAATGTTTATAATCATTAAACAGTCAAGCTCAAGGATTAGTTCTTGTGACCTAGATAAATCTTGCGGCTATATGCAAGTGCTGAAGAATTCGCTTAGACCCTCTTCTGCGAAAGTGCCACAAAGCAATATAAAAAGCGTATATTAGTAGTGGTTTTAAGTTTATTGCAAGAAGGAGGAGATGAACTGGACATCAGCGACTGTAAGTATAAGGGTGTACTTGAGTGAAGTGCAGCTTGACTCTAAATAACTCTTATTTTCTGGGATTTAAAACGAACGTTTTGCTACTCATTCTGGGTTAATGAGAAAGTACTATATATTACTCTCGAATTTTAACCCTTTCATCGCAAATGGTAAAACTAGAACTAGATCACCATCTCGAAATTTCTTATATGTAGTATGTACCACAAAAGGTTACAGCGGGATAACAATATGTATGTTTATATATATATATATATATATATATATATATATATATATATATATATATAGCCTATATATATATATATATATATATATATATATATATATATATATATATAAAACACGTAACTTCGAGACATACTCACTGCAATTGCCTATAGACGATGGGTAATAGCTATTTATTGACCGTGTAAACTTGAAAACAAATTATACAATTTTAGTAGTTAGAATGCAACAGATTCAAATGCTGCATGTTCAACAATCGTGCAAATCGAAAGATTTTCTACGCGAGAATGGGAAAAAATGTTGACAGGGAATCGAACCCGGGATCTCGCGCACACAAAACGAGAGCCATGCCTATAAACCAACAGGACGATTGTACATAAGCTAACATGGTAACAGAGCCTACTTAGCTTCGACACATTGTCGTCCAGTCAATCTGCAATAGCATCGGAATACCTTTCGACACGAGAAATAGATGACGTAATCACTACAATTGCGTATAGCTGATCGATAATAACTGTTTGTGATCGTGGAAACGGTTACCCTAGTGTCTCTATTTACAACTCATTATACATATTTACTCATTATCCCCGAAGTCAGGGTCTAAGTCGTCCCGTATAGACGCAATCTACACGTGATAATGCCTACTCGATCCTGCTTGGGCTTGTAGCAATAAAAGTGCGTCTCGGCGGGGGAATTTACCACTAACAAGTAGCTTCGAGACAACTCCCATGGTAAATGTTATGTTCTTTGAAGCAGTACATGTACAGGCCAACGAACTATCCCAATTAATCGGGTTCAGCGTTTGTCGGATCGGACATGTAATTAAGTTCACTATATTCTAACCGCCGTATACTCCAACTCCCCCCCCCCCCCCCCGTCTTCACTCCCCTTTCTGCTGGTATCTGACATAATATTCCATCATTCTAAATTTAGCACATTTTACCACTTTTAATCCTCGAGAAATATACAACAAGTGTAGTTTATTGGGATAATAATATCCCATATACCCCCCCCCCCCGTCCCTCAATACCTCCCCGGGCCTCCTAATTGACTCCGGGCCGCCCAGGGGGATGACCGACACAACAACAGCAACAGCAAACATAAACTTCACACAAGCATAGGGATGTATTTGATACTTTATATAAAAGAGGCTTCAACATATAGATCTAAATAAAAAAGTATTGTACAACAGAGATTTCAGGTATTCACCGGAAGAAAACTTACGTTGTTAGACTTCCTTCATGCAGACAAAAGAAAGATGTAGCAAAAAGGAAACAGGAAGATAAGATAAGAAAAGGAAGCTATGAACCACGTGAAGGAGGTCAATTTAACCTTCCCATGAAAGAAATCGATGCTACTTTCTTTTATGGATTTAGAAATAAAAGTTTCTTTCATCTCTCCACAAACAGCCTTATAATTTAATCATATTTTTTTTGACATAAAAAGAGAAACAGAAGATTGTTCGATCTTAACGAGATTATGATTTGCACATGGATTCATTAAGGATTAGGTAGTTTTATCTTTTCTTTTGTTCCGTTATGTCCTACTTCTGTGAAGTCTTGAAGCAGAATGTCACCAAAAAACAGACTGTAATTTGACAGTTATTAAGTTATATCGATCCATCTTGAAGGGGAAATGTATGACATAATGTCGATTTGTTATATAACTTAGTTTTCTTTTGTTTTTGTCTGTTGACTTTCTTGTTGAGTAATTATTGTGTGATTGCATAAACTTCAGCATGTCTCGGCATATTTAATCTATTCTAAGTTACGTCATTACTTTGTCATCTGTCTTAGGACACTTCGTGTAATGATGTGAGTATGTGTTCTATTTTGAAGAAATTCTTTCGAATCTGCTTAACCTGTTATTGTTTATGTACCATATCGAATCGCCAAATGTCTTGTTAACCTGTATATTTCTATAAATGCTTTTTTTTTAAATAATATGAGGAGATATGTAAATTTTGTTCGCAGACGTTAAAATCTTTATATAGGACGTCTGCACTTGAGAAAGGGGGGGGGGGGTTATGTTCCCTTTGTTATAAGTATAGGACTATATTTTCAAAGACATATATAGCGTATTTAGTATGTTGCTCATGTCTTGTATTGCATTCTTTTGATGATATACAGATGCAGTTGCAATTAATAAAACTAATTCATACATCATTTTTGGGGATAAGTATTACCTTTCGCTTACACCCTACACCTACGTCCCTTACACCTCATTTTAGGATATCATATAAATTAAACAGAAATTGTTGTTTGAATTATCAGATATTTCTATCACATTTAATCAAAAGAACACGCAAATCATTAATTCACCTTACTTTAACGAGGGAGCTGTCATTAAGACAGTTCACTTCTTCTTCAGAGATTGAACCCATGGACCTCGCACCAGGCACGATAGTGGCTGGTACCGTATATTACTGCTGTGTCCGCACTTCGACTCGGTTAGGCTCGTTAGGGAACATTTGTATACGGTATATGCTACACTATCGACTGAAACATTCTAAATTAAAAGGGATTTGTGCTTCAGAAGACTTTAAACGCAGGACTGTTTACGAGAGGGTGCTGGTGGGGAAGCGGGGGGGGGGGGCTCTCGACTCAAAATCACCGGCTTACTAAGGATCATAAATCGTTTAACTGAGGATTTTATTCACAAACATCACCTATGTTCTTTCAGAGATTAACAATTGATTCTTATTATCTTATAAATCATACGTTTACATTACTCATTAATATCTCCAGAAGATTTACAAGTGAGTGACGAAGTATGAGCTATATTCCAAATCTTGGAATGCCACACGTCACTGGCAGGCGTATATCAGAGACGTAAGGTATCCCAAGCTCTCTATAGGTCACGGTTAACGGTATGGATTAATCGCCAAGGGGTACATCCCACTTAGAGACATTCTCGGAAACGAAAACCCAGATGTTATTAGTGCACTATGTTTTGCTAACATCACTTCTTAATGTCAGCAGCTTTATCCAGGCTAAAGCTACACTTGCCTATTTAAAGAAAGTAGACTATATCTCTACGTATTATTGTGTCAGACGTTTCCGCTGTGTAAGCCTATACATGTATCTGTAATGACCAAAATGTACCCCCCCCCGTCGCCCCCCACCCCACCGAAAACTTTGGTAGAGTCCTTTGATCGAGCTATTAATTAGGCTGACATGCGCAGTGAAATTCCATGAAGTAAATTATAAAACTGTTTTTGTGAGAATGACTGCAGGATGCTTCAATCTAGAAATACAAGTGTAAAAATGTATATTATGACGTCATAATACCAACAGGTTTTTTATAATAAATCATTCTCTCATTATTCATTTTTTGTTTGGGGGGTGGGCGGGTGGCGATTGACTAGTTTGATTTAGGTATACGCTTAAGCCTAATTTATTTATTTGATGTGTATTGCTTGTGTTTTGTGTAGCTGCCGTAGATTTAACTGTTTTCTTTGGTGTGGGGGTGGGGGTGGGGTGGGGGACGGGGGATGATGAGGGTGGTTATATTAATTAATTATACGATAATTTCAATAACGATCATTGATTTTATGTTTGCTTCATCGAAGAAATCATTCTAAATGGAAAAAAAACCCAAAACAACCAGGCTTAATCAAACTGTTTATATTTAAATAAAAAACCTGCGTTCAATGGCGGCAGTATATTCTCAGTACTCTTTACTCTATTACATAGATCTACATAATAGGAAAAAAATAGGACATCACGTTTACTATAAGGCTATAGCGATTTGAAGAGGTCACTATACCAACAGCCGGTGTTACAGTTATTTTAAAGTTTATCTGGTTCTTTTCATTCCAATATTTCCATGGCAACATCAAAAGTACATCTCACTGACGTGCTTCTGTTATGACAAGGTCACAATGCCCCTTAAGCTTGTCTTATCCAGTTCTCAATACATACCAACCTATCCTGTGCGACGACGTCGTCATCGTCGACTCCGCCAACGGTTATATATAAAAAAGAAAATTACAATCTTGTCGTCGTCGTTCTTTTTGTGCTTTCGGTTGTTGGATCGACTTCATATGTTTAAGTAGACATCGGTCAAGTAAATTCTCTTGAGGGAAAATGTGAACCTTTTGCGTCACGACTTAGATCGTGCTTGTAAGCCAAACAGCTAAAATCCCAGGGCAATGGTACAGACACGTTCATCCACATAAGATGAACTACACCGAGAATAATAAAATAAAATAAAAAAATTAAGTAGATTAGCGAAAATGATAGAGTCAAATAGGTAAGACGCCGAGAGTCAAAACCTCTGATCAAAGAACGTTCACGAAATCAATTTAGCTAACTGTGTTGACAAGTCCATCGAACGCCCAATAACCCCCTCTGGCTGTCAAAGTCAATCGTTTGACTGAATGTCATTGGTTAGTTGGTTCTTGTGACGTGGCATGATGCTATTGGTTAGTTGATTCTCTATGACGCGCTTGATTCATTAGTGCGTATTGAAATCATCCCGTTTGCTTGATTAGAGTTAACGACATGAATGTGTTATGACTTTATGTATGAGCGGCCCTGAAAGCATATGCCTACAAATTACAAATCATTTGTACGGTATTGGTAATAAACCACAAATTTCGCTCATTTAATCAACATCAAATTATCCGTTTCAATGGTCTTATCACTTATACAAAGTAACAAACCTTCTACATCGCCTGTGCCTCGTAATGATGTTTAAGACTAGTGCATGACGCGTTTGATTCATTAGTGTAACAATTATTTTATTTGCCCTGATTATATATAGTTAACGAGTGAAGGTGTGATGACTTTCTATGACAGGTATTTGAAAGCATATATATGTCTTATACATAAAAATACTATGGTGATCATTAAAACTTGAGATATGTCAACACGAACGCGGGGAACTTGGAAACGCACGTAACCTCTTGTAGAAGATAACATTGACAGTAGAATACAATGAACACGCTGAGCACAAACACAAAAGACTTGTTACAGCATTCTTTATTTCTTCATTTATTTTCTAACTATCATAATTTTGATCTTGAACGATTTCGTTTTGTATGTCGGTATTCACAGATAGCGCCCGATGACTTGCTTCGGTGCGTTTTGATTTTCAATGTCAAAATAACTGACTTACCGATAACCGTCACCCGCTACTCTCTAGCCTCGAACCCCAACCACCCCCTACCCTTCAATATACCTCCCACCCCTGCCCCCTCCCCTTCCAGCTCCTTCCCATCTCTTTCCCCATCACCCTCCTTCGAAATGAAATGATAATAAGAAGAATGTAACTTCCAAGCAGCATTCTAAAGAAAATATTTCGAGCAGGATCAAATATTGTTTTTTTTTTCAGTCTTCACCAGAGAATCTGATACACGGTTTACGATCAAACTTTTTTTTTTTTAAATCGAACTTTTTTCTCTCTCTAAATAACTGCTCTTACGATTACTTTGGACACTTCCATATGATATTGCAGGAATATTCCGTAAGAAGCTAAATTAGAAACAGAGAAATTAAGTGTAAGACTCCGCAGCCTCGGGGGATTTCCGGTTACACAAGGCACCATGTTAACAATCAATACCAGTAGAGAAAATATATAGATTGTTTTCATACCGGAATTACATACTTTAAGAACAGACTTTTTACTTCTTAAAGCAGAGTGTTTTTTTATGTTTTAACAATAGAAAGCAGAAAACTGAACTAAAAAAAGGTTTAAGTCAGGCGACTTTGAACCCCTCCTAGTTTATCAAGCGAATTCAAAGTCCTTTTAAGCCGAATTTTTAGCCATATGTTTGGTGTCATCGTAATAGTATAGACAGATTAATCTTTAACAGACTGACAGGGGTAAAAATATGAAACGAAAATTATATATGGCACCAGCATATCGACCCTTTAGATGTTTAGATGCCTAAAGGCAGCAGTTTGGGTTGATTTGATGATCTCTGCTAATGTAATTTCAAAGTATATAAATATCAAAGTTTATGATCGATTTGTTAAGCTGCAACATCGAAGAAATTTGAAGTTTGGCAAGTTGCTTTTAAAATGTTCTTTTAATACTAACAAGAATTGCAGTGTTTGATCGACCAAATATGAAAATTGAGTCAAATTCAATAATTACTTGCTGTCTGAGCTTCATCTGATAGAAAAAGAAATCTAAGAAGATGTCTTATAGTTTTCTGTCTATTTTCATATTTGATGGTAGTACTGATGACCTCTGAACGGATAATTCAGAGGTAAATTTAGTTTTTATTTTAATTTAATTTTCACTTATATACAAAGTTGTTTCCAAAAACAACATCAACGACAACATTTTATCAATTATTTTTGTTGAAATTCTTTTCTGTTAGCTTTTCTATAAAACTTTAAATATATTACTTCATTCACAAGAACGTTTCGTCAGTTTCGTACTATTGACAGTCTGTAGCAAGAATTAAGTTGTAGCCTAACACGGTTATGTATGAAAGAAGTTTGCCCATCCATGCCTATCCATGCCCATTGCATCTACAAAGAATGCAACAAAATACGTTACTGTATATATAGGCCTATATACCTTTTTAGTGCAATTGGTGGTTCCCTAACTTTAAGGTACATTCTGTTGGCTGAAGTTGATTGCTTGACTATAATGTTAGACATATTCCATTAGTCAAACCAGATCCTCTTGCCATTTTGTGTGGAGAAGATGTAAAAAAATAATAATAATAAAATTAAATTAAAAAAATAAAATAATTGGTGGTATTTTGAGTTTGACAACAACACAGTGAATGATGTCACTTCAGCTGATTTTTTTCCTGTTTCTCGTTGTAATATTGATCTCACTATTAAAAGAGTTAAAATATTATTATATTCTCTAAGATCGTTCCATTTTGATGAAATTGTAAATACAAAAAAATTTGATAGCCAAGCAAAATTTCCAAATGTATCAGGTTTCAATGATAAATCAACAGATTTGATTATAATAGGATAGTAAAGCTTTTGAATTATTATTTGTCGTTATGATATGACAGACCACCAACTATGACCTACACCAGTTTGAAGAAATGTCACAATTTCTGCCACTGGAATATGCCTTTAAAATTCAAGAAACAAAAAACACATCATAGAATAAAGTATATAGTAAGAAAATTTAATTCTTTGTCAATTTTCACTCGGTGGGGAACACCTGCAGTGAAAAAAGCATAAAAGACAATAAATATTAATTATATTCTTTCTTTACGAGTAAATAATTTCCACAGCTTTCATCTTTTCCGACGTTCCTTACTTCTTGTTCTTGTCTGCAATCCAGCATATATACATGGTACTGTCCTTATTTCTCCCTCCCCAGGCAAATTGTCTTTAATTTCTATAGCGTTCCTCTTAAAACTAAAAAAAAAGACAAAAATGGGGAAGCTTTCAGGAAAAAAACGAAAGAAAGATAGGTCGCCAGCTCCGGAAAACTATCTGCGTAATAGGAAGCCTAGGGGTATGATTGCCTTGGCTTTTAAACCGTCGTGTCAATAAATCTTACCTTTAATTGAATTAAATCTCAATGAATTGCCAACGACAATCTATAAAGAAAAAAAGAATTGCTACTATTTTAAGCGAAATGTAATAAAAAATGAAGTTAACTATCTCCCCTAATTCAAGGATAGGAAGGGTTTTTTTCTTCAATAAGTTTGCAATTTACACTTTAAAAACTGTCCTTTTTCTAGCTTTCGGAAGTTTGTCTCTAAATAATTCAGGAAACGGTTATATTTAGAAATATGGTACCAGAAAAACTGGCGTAAAATATAATCCGTCTATAATGCAGACGTTTTCGTTACGTTTGCGTATAACTGATAAAACCATGTTGCGATTTTCAATTCCTACCCGATTCAAGTGGATATACATATAGTGTATTTACATATAGTGTATATACATATAGTATATAAATATAATACATACATATAGTATATAAATATAATATATACATATAGTGTATACATATAAGATATACATATAGTGTACATACATATAGTATATACATATAATATAAGCATATAGTGTATATACATATAGTGTGTACATACAATATATACATATAGTGTATACATATAAGATATACATATAGTGTACATACATATAGTATATACATATAATATATACATATAGTGTATACATATATAGTGTATACATACGATATATACAGACAATATATACATATAGTATTCAATAAGACGAAGTTGAAACAAGGACAGTTTTGACAGGTTTGTGAAATAACCTTATAAAAACCACAACTTCAGTTAAAAGCTTAAAATAAAAATAAGATTTTTATAATGAAAAGACGAAATTTCGAAATTAATAGATTAGTAAATCTCCAAAATAACTGAAATATCAAAGTACAAAGCCCAAATTTCGATAAGAACAGTTAAAACAAAAACACTCAGAAAAAAGTGGAAGATTTTAGCAAAAGTGAAAGTAAAAAAAAAAAAGCTGGCATTATTAGAAAAAGCTGGGAATACTTTTGGGATAAGTAGTTCTAACTTTGAGTTTGAATTTTGACATTAATATCGTAATTTCGAGCTTGTAGTAGAAATGTTCTGATAAAATAGTCGATTTTATATATCGAAAAAACTTGCAGTAATCGGAGTCATGATATTGAGACGAAATAGTCGCAAGTTGGTATTTAAGTCTACATTTTAAGAAAATAATCCAAATTTGAAGTCAAAAAGGTTAAATTTCGAAGAATGTGTCGAAATTACGATATGAAGTTAAAATTTCGAGAAGATGGTTAATTTTTCTTTGTGATATACTTAGTTGAAATTCCTGATTAGATAGTAGAAATTTTGAAGAAAAACAAAATGTGAGATTTTGAAAATATAGCCGAAATATGAAACAAGAAAACAACAAGAAGATAACATAATTGAAATTGTCAATGTGTTCAGGGGCGTAGCGAGCGGGGGGGGGGTGTGGGGGGTGTCACACCCCCCCAATAATTTGGTCGCTGTCGGCAAATTTTGGGTCTGTCGGCAAAAGGAGAAAAGGTGAAGAGAGCGGAAGGGGAAGAAAGAAGGAAAGCTGAATAGAGAAAAGGAGAACGGGAGCTTCTTCCGTGCCAAATTTGACTTAAAATATGCACCAGATTGCATCTAAGGACGTTTCAAAACTAAAAATTTTCCAAAGGGGAGGGGGACACCCCCTCCCCTTAGACCCCTCCCCCATTTCAGTCACCACTTCCAGATCCGTCGGCAAATCAAATTTTACTTAAAATATGAACCAGATTGCATCTAAGGACGTTTCAAATCTAAAAAATTGCCAAAGGGGAGGGGGACACCCGCTCCCCTTAGACCCCTCCCCCATTTCAGTCACCACTTCCAGATCCGTCGGCAAATCAAATTCTCCACACCCCCCCAACAAAAACCCCTTCGCTACGCCCCTGAATGTGTTATCTATGTTGGCAATAGTATTTGCATCATACAGGCGCCAAATTAAGAAAACATGGATTATGCGAATCTGTCTCATTAAGTGTGATGTCCAACTCATTTCTACAATTTAAATTGAAGTAACTAGAGCAATATCCACCTAAACTTTTTAATTCATCAACTCAAATAAAAACTGCAACATCCACAATATTTATTGAATAATCCACGACATATTTCCCTTTGTGAAAATAAGTTGAGGGTGTAAAAGAGCGGCTTACATTAAAAGGTTATATTAGGTTCAGAATGGCAGTTAGTCGAATAGTGGTCTCTCATCTCCAAAATGTCAACAAGAATTGTCACTGCCAATATCAAAGATTGGTTTTCCTCTTTGAGACATCCTATCGTTTGGAAATTGAACCCTATTTTTTCAGTCTAAGAATAGCTCTCCGTATTCAGTAAGTATATACCAGAACACGTTACAATACGAACCCAAGCGGTTTCTTTTAAATGATTCGCAAAGAAAACCCGTGATTTTTTGCTTATATATTCAAATCGTGATATTTTGATAACAGTAGAAATATAATGATCACATCAACCCCATTTCAATTCTGTATTTTCCCGTCTATGTATCATGTCGTCAAATAGACGTATAGGCACTATATGCACATTTGGCGTTCATTAATACTTCATTCGCACGCACTCTGGTTCTCGCTTTTAAATTATTGCTACTGACCAGATATGATAACATATTACTTATGTGATAATTAAGTCACTGAAAAGATATTCGTGTTTCAGGCGTATAAACAACGCCACAAGGCTAAGTCGGTAGCAACAATAAGGTTAAACAAGTAGAGAAACTGACAAAGTACTTCTTTACACATTTTGATTTAGGTCTATATTTACAATGAAACAAGGCAAATATTCCGAAAGAGCAGATAAATAAATCGGCGTGCATGTTGCTTTTTATCTGCTACCTGGCCAGCTGCAATAGCGAGTGTGTATTGTTTCTTGTTTATGTTTGACTGCTCAAGCCATCATATATACTGTAAACGGCTGGCTATAATGTGACGTATTAGCCTACAGGTACTGCCAAAAAAATCTTAAAATAGGCAAAAATGTGATAATAAGATGACATTTAGTTTAAACCCTCGAGAGCATATAATAACGCGTCATATAGCGAGTGCATATATAGCCAATGACAGGTTCTATACTTTATATCTGAATTCCTGCGTTTTATTATTATAAAAGTATGACGCTAGAGTGACACTGACTAGCGTCATACCTTCACTGTGTTACACGTTTGTACTTTCCACTGCCAAGGTTTGCTGACGAAGGTGGAACCGAAAATTTCTAAATCAGTATGCCTTATTTGTCCATTAGACATGAGTCATATCTTATTTCTCTGCTTTGGTGTAATAATATTTTTCTTTTCGAGTAAACGTTGATTTTCTTTATAATATATACATATATTCCTTTATAATATATACGTATACATATTAATATATATATATATATATATACATATATTCCTTTATAATATATATATATATATACATACATACATACATACATATATATATATACATATAAACACACACATATATATATATATATATATATATATATTTATATAGTATATATATATATGTATATGTATATATATATGTATATATATATATATACACATACATATATATATATACATATACACATATATATATATATATATATATATATTTATATTTATATATATATATATATATATATATATATATATATATATATATATATATATATATATATATATATATATATATATATATATAGATCTTGAAAAAGTAAAAGACAATTTCTGGGAATTAAACCTAAAGACCATGGCACCAGTAGAATCCAGTAGAATTCAGTAAGTCGCATACATCGTTCAGATTTATTCTGTGCCTATATCATTTCACCGAACTAGTGAGAGAAAAAATCAGCCAATTTCCTTGACAACAAGCACGAATTTACTGAATTATCTCTAAAAGTTCCTCACAGTAGTAAATCGGGATATGTCTTAAAATTTCTGGATGTATTCATATCATGTGACATTTAGGTTTTTTATATATTTTTTAGGGCTTTTCTCCTTTTTCTTTTACTTTTTCTTTTACCAACAAAGTTGGTCGGATTCTGTCATGAGATGCGAAACTGGAGACTTTCTAATGCAATTGAAAGCGAAATACGTCGACATCTAACGCAAGTTCGATCAACAAGAGTTTCTTCAAGAGCGAGTTGTTACGTATTGTGTCTTCATTTTCTTAGAATCTTCAGGTGTTCTCTTGGGTATCTTTGAGCTTTTTGCATAATTTGACAAAAATTCACAGAATTGACGCGCGACCGACATAATACACGATAAAAAGATATAGGCTGGAATATTCTTACAATTTACGTTTAGGGGTTTTGAAAGCGGATATTGTTGTACGCTTAATTTTTATCAAGAAAAAACAGGGAGTCAAATGCACAAAGAGGAATATATGCTACAATACAAAATCGACTCAGTTTATTTCACTGAACCTCTTTATATTTCAACTTTTTTTCTTCAAAAACTTCCAACGTGTTTAGCTGATACTGTTGACAGCATGTGGAGTGGGGGAGGGGTGGCAGGAGAAAGTTGGAGGAATAAGAATATGATGACCCAAATAATCACGGATGCAATTGATACTACAAATATATCCACAATTATTATTAATTATTTAATAAAAATTAGAATATGTCACAATTTATTGCTTTGGGGAGTCCCGTGAATACTTGATCACCCACTGGTTTTGTTGTTATTAACATTATTGTAGTTTGGTATAGTTTCTCCATGTAAAGCGGCTTTAAAAAATATAATGGACAGATCGTCGGTACCTATACATAAACGTGAAATCATCCGTTTAAAAATAATTTTAATTTTTAGTTGTATTAATTTCTGACAGACTCTTTGACCAAATTCTGTTTTTAAGAGTGCATGTATTATTCTATATGATGTAACTAATTTGATCATTCTACTTATAAAGTAAATTAAATTGACCTTAATTTTAAACAGGTTTCAACGGTTTTAGTATTTAAAGCATCAGACTTTGCTGACCTTTGACATCACAGAAATATCAATATGTTCATCAATCAGCACCCCAGCACACTTTCTTATTGCAGGATGATTATCTTTTCTTCAATTGTAAAATGAATAATACATATATATCACATATTATATCACAAACATCGCTTTCTGTTGGAAATTGAATTTTATATTTTGCCAAAACGGAAATGATGACTCGCGTGCTTTACGTTTTTGAAGAAATTTTTCACTTAAAATATGGACATTAACTAAAAAAAAACACTTCAGAAGAGACTCCCGCGTATGGTAACTGATATATACACTTAACTATAGACAGAATGATGTGTGTATAAACTATGTTAAAGTCATGTAATAATTTGTAAATACTACATACACATAAATTATGTTCATGTTCTGTTTATATTACAAATACCATATTATGTTAAGGACTTGTTCATACAATTTTGAAACATTGATGCTGGAATATTACGACAAAAATTGAATATTGAAAATATCGAAAATCGAGAACAATTTATGCAAGACGATTGTTTGAACCAGCCATTCAGGAGTTAGGTGTTACATAATTTGTTTGTCTTTGTTGTCAAAAATATCTTCAACTAATCTCTTAGTGTTTGTATTTCTATTAAATAAACATTTATATCATGCCACTTTTTAAACTTCGATCAGTATCATTATAGCTATTTTCGTTGGCCGTAATTGGTCACCATTCAAGATAGTATGTACGAATTGCGTTGTATTCCGTAAGGTAAGCATATAAAGATGCCCAAGTGTTCTTCTACAGAAACGCTCAAACAACATATTGACTTCGGAATATATACATTACCGAAAGAGATAGAATTTTAGTCACTTAGATGTTAAAGTACTTTGATGAAGGTGTAATGTTGGAGTGAAAATCGAGGAATCTGAGGAATGTTGAACCTCGAAAGGCCACTTTATACCTCCGTAAAGGCGCGCAGAAGAGTCTCGTCTACGTTGAAGAGAAATCTACTTGACCATGACATGCGAGATTGCAGGTACATGGCATGAATGGCCGGCCATACTGCCAGCCGGTCGTTAAACGGTATTTCATTGTGCTTGTAGAAAAACTACCACGCTGTATACATATTACATTATTTGAATTTTTTAGAGTAAAAGTCTAAGGGGAGGGGGAGGGGGATTTTATAGGGGCAACGGTACCGTACGCTACTAGGTAACGTTCGACATACTGTATATAAATATTAATATACATGTCATAATGACGTGAAGTAAAAGCTTAAACGAATTATAAAAGAAAATAACTTTTGTTCGTTAATTATAAACTATCCGAATTTCTTATGTTTATGTTGAGGTATAGAGGTATACAGGCTTAGTCAACCCCCTAACAGGTTTATTGAATCTCTGATATACTGTTGAGGTATACAAGCTTTAGAGATGTTATAAGTCACTCTTACCTACAATTTCAGTTTGAGTCTGCGCATACTGTTTTTAGGAGATGACGTCATCCACTTTCATGACGTCAGTGTCAATGTATTTGTGAGTTCATATCACAAATGACTTCAGTATACGCAATGAACTGATATATTGATTTCCAAAACACATATAAGTCTCTGTAATAAGAGTGCAGAGTGTATCGACGCTAGTATGGTGGCGGCTTGACTTGGCTGCATGAATATTCCTCCCAAAATGGGGAAACACTTTCTTTTTTTTTTAGATATTTGTATGGAGTAGTTCATATCAATGATCTCTTTCCTATAACCTGAAGGAAACCGTTGGGTTTGTTTCTCCTATATTATTAGTTTTGACAGCGTTAATTTTCGACTTATTGATCAGGAATTAATTGACATTGATCGTCGAGTGTCCATCTAATGTAGATGACCTCGGATAAATGTGGGGGAGTTATTCAACACTAAAATTTCTATCAACTATCTAATCAAATATCTAATCAAATCTAATCAAAATTTCTATCAAATTTCTATTACCTAAAGATGATTTTTGAGATTCCCTCACCTTTAAGAACATCTTCAATCTGATTCTATCGACGTCAGTCCTTTAAAGACAGGCTTTTTTTTTTAACTCTAATGGGTGAAAATTGTACTTGTGTTTTTGATATTGGGTGTATACATATATATATTCATATCAGGTGTACGAATGTACCAAAGAAGACATTTCGTAAAAGCTTTTACGAAATCAAACAAAATGTTCTACCTAAAGGCTTTAGTTGTCAGAAAAGACGTAAGAAGTTTTGCCATCGCTTTTTGCCTTACCTTCTCAAAATTCCTTTCAGTCTATAAGAGACAAAACTCGCCGCTCCAAAACTGTCACATGTAACTTATCTTCGTCATCCAAGCGTATTCTAGACGCGGTCGTTTCTGGGTTAACTATTACCACAACTAAATACCAATGCAGGCTTTCTCACGGCATGAAATTTTTAATCAAAATAAGAAGAAGTTTAAGATAATAGTAACCTGTTTATATTGAGGCAAAATTTCACTGTAGGGTAGCAAAGCGTTATACAAAAAAAGAGATTGTAAAGATGTAACTAATAATTTTAATCAAATGTGTATGGGGTCTATACCCTACCCGATCTCTCTTTTAGTATATATATATATATTTAAATGTAGGCTATACGTATACTTCATAGGGGTTCCCAGCTTGTTCGATAAAGTCCGAGTGGTTAGAAAGAGCCTTAAATAATAGAATAAAGTAAGACACAGACACTCACTGATGAATTCTATGGGGTAATAAACTCTGTAACCACCAAAAGTACTGTCTGGGGTAGACGAACCTTCCAGTGTTTTAAAACGGTTTTTACTTTATATATTCTTCATACATTTCCATCTATACCATTATAGCTGGAAGACCTGTGCGGGACAATATGTTACTATATGCTATAATATAATATCAAAATAAAATAAAACTGTTAGCAAACTGCTTATCCACTAGAGAGCCTGTGTAATAGAATGTGTAAAAGTAAGTTGGCCTGACGTTTCGATCCTAGCAGGATCTTCTTCAGAGGCTAAATGACAAGTTACAGTAACAGAGGGGACAAAAACACGCACAGAATACAGACAGGTTAAAGAGCACGGTGAACACAATGAGATGGATGAAAGGGGATTATAAGTAGAAAGCAACAGGAGAAGAGGAGAGGAAGGAGATAAACTGTGGAGGGACAAAGAGAGGATTAAAGGCACAGGGTAAGGAATAAACTGGAGAGGGACAAAGACAGAAAGGTGTGAAGAAAAATGGAGGGGAAGAGAGCTGTGAGAGGAAGAGTGAAAGGGGGGGGGGGGAGGGAGAAAGGGGAGAAGGAGTAGGGAACAGAGGAAAGTTAGTCATGTCCTTCCTGAATGTTCAGCCCATGAGGTTGAATGGTACGAAGGCGTTGCATCCAGAGCCTCTCTCTGCTGATACGTACTAGGTCAGGACGGCTACCTAAGGATTCAATCCCCTGTAGGGACATGTCGTTAATGCATAGGAAGGAGCCATCCTGGTTCCCATGGCTGTCCCGTGTCTTTGAAGGTAATGGGAACCAGGATGGCTCCTTCCTATGCATGCCTGTTTATGTCTAGCCTTGAAGAACGCATGCTCAGTACGGCTCCCTGCCGTCCCCTTATCTGGTGGCGCTACATTGATGACATCTTCTTCATTTGGACCAGTGATGAGGATAGCCTGCTCACCTTCATCAATCACATCAATTCTTTCCACAGCACCATCAAATTCACCTCTGATTACTCTCACCAACAGGTTAACTTTCTCGATGTGACTGTTCGCAAGGAACACGGTTCTCTCTCTACAGACTTATACACCAAGCCCACAGACACACACCAGTATCTCCATTCTTCAAGCTGCCATCCCCGTCACTGCAAGTCTGGAATTGCCTACAGTCAAGCACTTCGTCTTCGTCGCATTTGCTCTAACAATTCCTCTTTCATTCGCCATACAGATGCTTTGGAAAAACACCTTATTGCCAGGGGCCATAGTGCCAGAAGGGTGCGTGAAGCCATTCAGAGAGTCCGCTCCTTTTCCAGATCATCTACTTTGGCAGTGAAGGACAAAAAGGGACGAGTTTGCGACAACAAGCTGCCCCTCGTTGTTACTTTCCACCCAAATCTTCCTCCCCTTCAGAAAATCACCTCTAACAACCACAACATTCTCCTCACTTCAGATAGACTCCAACGAGCCGTCCCTGAAAAACCCATCATCGCCTACAGACGACCACGCAACCTACGAGACCTTCTTGTACGTGCTGCTGTTCCACCTCTAACTTCTAACCCCACACCCATTCAGCATGGTACCTTCAAATGTGATCGTACTTCGAGATGCATCGTCTGCAGCCACCACATTGTTGAATCCAATTCCATCACCAGCCACAGCATGCAACTCACACACAAGACTAAGGGTCACATCACTTGCACTACCACCAATGTCATCTATCTGATCTCTTGTAGAGTTTGCGGCATCCAGTATGTTGGCGAAACCAAAACCACCCTCAAGAAGCGATTCTATGGTCACAGATCCACAGTCAACACCATGAAGACTGAGACCCCAGTTGGAGAACATTTTAACCTTCCCAACCATACCATTAACGACATGTCCCTACAGGGGATTGAATCCTTAGGTAGCCGTCCTGACCTAGTACGTATCAGCAGAGAGAGGCTCTGGATGCAACGCCTTCGTACCATTCAACCTCATGGGCTGAACATTCAGGAAGGACATGACTAACTTTCCTCTGTTCCCTACACACTTAAAAATAATTGCTCAACATGGGGTAAAATGGACCACCTCTATGGTGTAAAAAGGGAACATGGTCAACAGATGTGTAAACTTTACACATTAATGCTTTGGCAAAGTTTTACCTTACTGTGGGGTAATATTTTACCACACAATGTGTAAATTATTTTACCAACTGAGCATTGTGTAAAATTTGCACAACAATGACCATGTTCCCTTTTGTACCCCATTTTGTGTAAATTTTACCCATGTCAAGCAGGGCACTGGTTTTACCCCACAGTTGTGTAGTTTTTTTGCAAAATAGTTGTGTAATATTAGCACACCTTTCGGGGTTCCTTTTTTTTTTTACACAACAGTTGTGTAATATAAGCACACCTTTTGGGGTTACTTTTACACACACACTTGTGTAAATAATATAATTTTATATATACTGTAAATGTTTCAAAATCGTGTCAAAAACATATACCTTTGAACAATTTGATATAACTTCCATACTTGCATATGCTTGCGTGTTAAGTAAGGTTGCAATAATTTTAAGACTTTAGATTATATGAACAAACATGGGAACAAACATTGGCTCTATGGCAAGGAAGCCTATGATCTCAGTGCAAGAAAATAAAACACTTGTAACATCAAAATGAACTGATAAAATTTATTAAGAATTCTGTAAATAACTTTCAGCTTATCAGGAAAAATGAATTTTCTCTCTTGCATAAAACAGAACATGAAAATCATAGAAGTGAATACCATTACAGTATTAGCAGCAATGCAGCCACATATATAGGTTAATAATATTGTTCATAGTAGGCTAAAATATTTTTGTAGGGGAGCCATTGCATAATGAAATGTACTTTTCTTATTCTTAATTGTTTTTCTAATCAGGTTGGTGTGTGTGGGGGGGGGCTTTTTTTGACACCACTTGCTATGGGCTTGCATAATATCAACCCAAGTTTAGGTGAAAGACGAGTTAAGCTACATATCAAACAGGTGAAACATACACATGACTTTTAAATCCCTGTGATATTTTATTCCTGGGGTATTTCCTGGATATCAATCTCACATAGCAATTATATAGCCAACAAAATCTACATTTTTTTAATTTGTTTGTGCCTAATGTTGACCTCATCAACGAGTTATTCAGAAAGTTTTCCAACATTCGGGCAGTATTATTTAGAATTAATGTAAAGTGTATCATTACTATGTGTTGGATAACCATGCTAGATGCTTAAAACCCTATGAAACTCAACTTTACTAAGCTGTCATATTTCTCAAAATTCTAACATATTTACATCGACAAATGTTACAATGTATCATATAGTTGAGGTACTAAAACAGAACTTTGAAGAAACTTAACCATCCCTTATATGCTTTCACAGTTGTTGAATAAACCATACTGGAGACCTCAAGTCCTTTAAAATCAACTATAAGCTGTGATATTTCACAAAAAATCTAACATATAATAGAAAGAACTCAAAACAAGTTTGAAAACACCAGAAAAATATCTATATGGAATGAAAGTAAAATCATCACTTATCTGTTATCACAGTTGTTCAATAAAACATGCTGGAGAACAAAAGCCCTGCAAAATTACCTATACGCAGTGATCACGTATAATGGAAAGAACACAACACAACTTTGAAAACAACAGAAAATATCTATATAGGAACAGACTCAAATCATCACTTATATGTTAAAATGTAAAGTTTTACATACCCTTGCAACCTGAAGTTAATAGCAGCTAGAGGTCTAACATCTGTTTAGCTTTACATAACACAGGCCAATGGATACAAAGAGCGGGCCCACTTCCAGTGCCTTCTCCTCAATGATGACGAAGAGCTACTGGAGCGGATTACTTGTTAACAATGACGAAAATAATGCCATGTTGCTGACAGTGGTCTTACATAATTGATTTGAAATGATAGTATGCCCTGAATGCCCTGATAGACCCTGGTTCATTCGGTACTTTAATAGCATAAATGAGAGTGTCTAAAGCAGTTCATACCCCCATAGCCTGAGGTGGATAGCAGAGGTCTAAAATCTGGTAAGCCTTGTAGCAGAGGTCAATTGCTGCAATAAGTGTGTCTACCACCATTGCCTTTCGCTCAATGATGACGAAGAGCTGCTGTGGCTGGCAGTAGTTGCCTCCCAAGATCAAAACGAATGGCTGTGTACGTCCATCAAATTGAGTCAAGTATTGCGCTAAGTTTACACCTTCCTGAAAAGACAAGTTATTATATAAAATTTATATATATTGACCACAATCTGGGAAATATGTATAGGTAACCTTCCAGTTGTGTAGTTTTAAGCATATCTGACCAATGCTAGAAAAAAAGAAACAGGTTTCTTCAGGGGGAACTTCTACAACACACAGGTCATACTTGTCTCGACACCAAAAGGATTTGAAATATTATTTAATATCTTCTTTTCCAGTCCTATGAAGATTCCTGGTATAATAAATTATCAAAGTCTAGAGGTACCATGGAAATGATATGTTAGTTCTGGCCAAATTAAGGGCAACTTATTTTGGTAGTATATTGCAGTAACATAGCCAGGTTCTGACAATGGGCGAGTTATGTGGGGTATAGAGTCAAAGGGGCACTGAAACAGGAAGTTTCCTTTAAAAGAGGGTATCCCCATGCAACCCTCACTCATGGTTACTACTAGTTCATTTTTGTTATGGTATTTCCTTTTGAGGAAGAGGCATATTCCGCACCCACCCCATTTGACAACCATGCAGGTTCTCCAGGGTTAACAGTTTATTTAATTGTATTTAGTGGAACTGATTACTATGAGCATAAATGCAGTATTTCAGGGCATTTATACTGTAGTACAGTAATACCTTTGATGATTGCCTGTGGCATCAGAACCATTACTTGAGTAATATTGCAACATTTACATATTGACCTCAATCTGTGACAACATCAATGCTATGTACACCAAAAACAATTGATTACAAGTTACTACGGGCTATTTACTAGCATGGTAATGATATATCATGCCATCTTCTGAAATGAGGCCCACCACTCAGAATTATGTCACAATAACATTGACAAACATGATAACCACAAAGATCATACAAAGTTTGGATATAATGTGACCTTTGGGTGCAGAATCATTGTTATTGGAATATTTTGACCTCTGACCCAATACTTTAACTGATATTTACGATGAGATCGATGAACACCATACACAATAAGATCTTTAAGTAACAAAGGGCGATCACCCATTGTTGAGTTATCACGTAACAAAGCCAAGCATCACACACTCACTCACGCATACGCAGTACACGTACATATGCACATGGACCTGAACACATATACTATTCCGTGTGCAGCAAGGCATCGAACCTGTGTTGAACAATGATATTATTACCTTCTGAAAGAGAGTTGCACCTTAGGTTGTAGTGATGTTTAAACTTTAAACGAAGACCGAGTTTGGGGATTATCTGTGTTATGCTCTCGTCATCCAGTAACTCAAATACTTCATCATCAATCCTGTGAGCTGTGGAAATTAGAGGGAAAATATTTTCCATATAACACTGTTACAAAGCTTAATAACAGTAATGACAAAGGACATGTTGCATATTAGGAAATTGCTTCCGTAAAATGAACATTCATGGATATTGCAATCATCACATATTATTCTAGACATAAAAAACAACCAGAGAATGTAAACATTTTATTGTGAAATAAAAAAAAATGCAGAGATATTAATGTGCTTACTGCTTAGCCCACTCATTAACATAACTTATTTTCTTCAGGTAAAAGTCAACTGCGTTCAAAGGTTAAACACTAACATCATTTTTTTATTAAGCCACCATGGACCAAGGTCTTAGTTGGAATGTAGGCTTCTTGTAGGCCAACTTCATGTGACACACCCACATATCAAATATCAGATCTGTCCAAGCTTCCCTTCTTGAGATATCAGGTTTAGTAGTTTTCACAATTTAACCTCTGATGACCCCAAATGACCATTGACCTCCCCAAAAATCAGTGCGCTTCTTGTCCCTAATGTGGTCACGTACACACCAAACATGAGAAGTCCAAAATTCCCTTCTTGAAATACTGTGTTTACAAGCTTGGCAGCACAAACACACACATACGCCATTATGATTGCAAAGCGTACTATTTTCATCACAACTAACAAAGCTTGTTTTACCATTTGGCCCTAACATATGAGAGCCAGGGTCTTGGTTGACTACTGCAGGATCATAGTGAGGCTTATTTTAATGGATATGCTAGTCATAATGGGTCATTGCCTGGCCTTAAACCTAATATTCAACTGGTAATGTTAGCCTAGGCTGTATCGCTTGCCTATTTGTAGTGTTGGTTAAGGAGACCTATCAGTATATAAATGTAGAATTGGCTTGGGCCTTAAACATAAGCCAAAGCTAGGATGGTTCAACGTTGGCCAACGTTATACGTAACCTAAGTTACTCTCATACGTGAGTAATATCTTTAGTACGAACAAGATGGTTATGTGCACTACCTAGTCTCTATGGGCATGAAAAGAGAATCTAGAGAGGAACGAAAGGCTATATATGTATGCTTGGCGCTTACTATTAGAAATAGCTTAACCTAACGTTCGACCTTGCACTAACATTTAGTCGTAACGTTAAACAAGAGTGAGGCCTAGGCGACGAGTATATGCCGTTTAAAACAGTTTTCGTTCAGTATTCAACGGTGAAATTGTAGTTCAAGACTTATTGAAATATTATTCTTTCCGCATAAAAGGTTAGTACTGATGCCCGAAATACACCATCCTACCTTCTAATTGTGGCTTCAGTTCCGCTAGGCCGATGTTTTCCAGAAATTGTGAAACGACCATCGAACTTTTAGTGGCTTCCATGTTGTCGTTCTGCAAGCAGCGACGCGGTATGAAAGCGTGTTTACACATCAAAGTTGTAACATAAATGTATTTTACCCAGTGCAGTGCAACAAATTACACCGGTATTTTGTTTTACCGGTAGAAAGGGGCAAACTGGTCCTTTTTTTTACACAATACGCATTTGTAAATCATTACACCTGTGTCTGTGTCGCATGATATACATGTTTTACTCAGCGTTGTGTAAAAATTGCACAACTCTTTACCCCTCACTTTTATACCCCGTTAACTTTTACACATTGTTTTTACTGTGTACTCCTTCTCCCCTTTCTCCCTCCCCCCCCCCCCCCCTTTCACTCTTCCTCTCACAGCTCTCTTCCCCTCCATTTTTCTTCACACCTTTCTGTCTTTGTCCCTCTCCAGTTTATTCCTTACCCTGTGCCTTTAATCCTCTCTTTGTCCCTCCACAGTTTATCTCCTTCCTCTCCTCTTCTCCTGTTGCTTTCTACTTATAATCCCCTTTCATCCATCTCATTGTGTTCACCGTGCTCTTTAACCTGTCTGTATTCTGTGCGTGTTTTTGTCCCCTCTGTTACTGTAACTTGTCATTTAGCCTCTGAAGAAGATCCTGCTAGGATCGAAACGTCAGGCCAACTTACTTTTACACATATAATATAATATGTAGGATTTCATTTTCATTTTATAGCAGTTATGTCTAGCATACTCATATTTTCCCACCAGTAATATTTATGTAATATATTCGTGCAATTTAACGTACAAACACACTGAATTATTCCCATTACTCCCAAAATATGCAATTAGCTGATAAGTATTGAACATTTAATGATACTAACACATTTGTTTAGAACATACTACATGCATACATATATATATATATATATAAATTTATATATATACATATATATATATATATATATATATATATATATATATATATATATATATATATATATATATATATATATATATATATCACAGTCTTTAATTTCAGTCGTTTATAATTTGATATCTTCCCATAGTCTTACATATAGACCTAGTTACCTTTATAATGATAGTCTTCATATACTTGTCAATGCAAAGGTCGCTTACAGTTTATATACCTAACAATTCTAACTCATGTGACTATAAGGTTTTTGATGAATGCAGGCATGCATAGTCGCCCTGTCAAGTAATCTCTATGCGCCACTGCATACCAGTAATTACTTTTGTCATATTATTTCGTCATTAAGCCTCATGTCAATTGTCTTTTAATTATATCGAGATCTATAGGTACCTCGATAAGCGAGGCAGAAACTTATTGATTGGTAATCCCATTCACGATCATGTTAATTGTCTATAAAGTTAATTAACATGAATGGTATATCGCATTCTGTTGTTTCGATTTCCAAGCTTTACGTAAGTAACCTCGATTAAGATGTCAAAGTTAATGCGTACGTCTGATCTTTAATTGTTAGTCTCGCCGTATCATGTTGTATCATGTATAAATAGAAACAAGACTTTAGTCGTATCAAGACATTAAAAAGCATGTTAAAGGGCTTGTCCGGTCGTAATAAAGAAAACTGTGGAAGACAAGTTATAATTCCATACTGGAAGAGGTGAAAAGTCCCATTTTGAAAAACTTGCTCTAAATTCTAGCAAAAATTATTCTTTCAAACTGTGGAGAACCATTTTGTCTAGATATATCGCCAATGCAAACATAGATCTCCCAATTGATCGATTGGGCAAATATGTGGCAAACACTCTTATTGTTGTTTTTGAAAATCATTTCTGCGGGCGTTGTAAACTTATATCAGGATTCATAATTTTAATCCGAATTTCGAAAGATATGGCAATATTTCTGCTTTATTCGCAAGATACAATGTAACAAACAACGTTGCTAAATTAAAACCACTGTACCCCTTCTGCACCCCTTGTACTACTTTAATTAAACAAAAAAAATCATGATAAGTAATTTTCTTTTTTAGCAAATGAATTAAATCCATTCAGCTGTTCCATCGCACTGTCACTTAAATACTAAATATTCTCCGTTTGAATGTAGTCTCCATTGATCCGTGCATTAACGTGTAACGAAATAACTTCAATGGCATATAACACAGCGAAAATACAAATCAAATATTTTACTGTCCAAACCAATTCGATTCTTGGCTTAACAAAAGTAGTTTCATGCGATTACAAGTCAGTCATCATAACATACGCAAACATATATTTTATAAACATTTTACTTCCATGCATTTCTCAGCATGGAACTGTGTAATTTTTTTTTTTTTTTTAACTCTGCAACATAGGAAAATTATGGAAAGTCAAGCAGGGAGAAAACCTGCTAATAAAATGCTTAAATATACTCCAAAGGGAAAAAAGAAGAAGGAAAAGAAAGAATCCGTGGAAAACTTGAGAATAGTATAAGAGGTTGATTTTTGGCGAATCTAGCAGCATTTTCTTCAGAGGCAGACTAGAATTCGAATTATGGAGGGAATAACATGAACAGACAGAAAAGAAGAGAGTTGTTAAAGAAGGCAAGTACCTAATGTTCTTCGTTAATCTCTATGATATAGAAAATTATCATAAACAAACTTTCCCAAACATGTTAAGAAAACTCTTATTTCTATTTGGGTGATATTATAACTTTAATGTTCGTTCAAATGTTCAAATACAAGACTGGAGACTTGATCAAGTCTAAATATGACGTCATCTAGTCGAATGTGCTTCGATTGTTTATGATTTTTATGTTGTTTATTACAATGTTTCTGTATCGTAATGGAGATGAGTTTTACAAATGTTGAATCTAAATTGTTGAATCGCTTAATATGACATCATGTTCGAATTGATTTCAATGTGAACACTCTCAACATTATACCTTGAAAATAGGGGGAAAAAATGAGACAACGAGACCTCATACAGATTTACAAAATTATTTCTCCCTGACAAGAGTTTTACACTCAGGTGTCTCCCAAAATGGAGCATGGAGCATTCTTAAAGTAAGTTGTTTTATAAGGTGTTCATCACAAGGATCTCGATCATACAAGCAAACATGAATATTTAATTTCTGTCTTCCTGAACTGGAAAATTAAATGAATTGAAGTTTAAAAGTAAAGGATATAAAGAAGCTGAAAGAAAGCGGGACAATGGATACTGAGTATAAAGAATGTAAGATAAAAGGATTGCAGCTCTGTGTAGAAAGTACAACGATGGATAGTGATATTAATTAAACAAACACAACAATAAGAAGACTAAACTAACAGAAAACGACAATTTCAAAATCTCTAAAAATTTTGTTGTCAAATTTTCTTATTTAAGTACATTTTTTGGCTTATAATACGGTGGTAACCATCATGATTTTTAGTCTTTTAATTTCAGTCGTTTTTTGCTGTTGCTATCCACACATACATATAGACCTATTTATAGACCTTATATATAATACGGTGCTATCAATCATGGTATTTAGTCTTTAATTTCAGTCGTATTTTATGTTGCTATCCACACATACAACAAGACCTAATAATAGACCTTATATATAATACGGTGCTAACAATCATGGTATTTAGTCTTTAATTTCAGTCGAAGTTTATGTTGCTATGCACACATACATATAGACCTATTTATAGACCTTATACATAATACGGTGCTAACAATCATGGTATTTAGTCTTTAATTTCAGTCGTATTTTATGTTGCTATCCACACGTACAAAAAGACCTATTTATAGACCTTATATATAATACGGTGCTAACAATCATGGTATTTAGTCTTTGATTTCAGTCGTATTTTATGGTGCCACCACACATACATGAAGACCTATAGTTAAGTTTGTAATGATAAACCATTTCCTAAAGTATGTATAAACTATATTACATTGACACAAATTATGATTGTCCCTCTCATAAAAGGGATTATATTAGAACATATTAATATATTGGTTAACTTATGACTAAAAAGTACCGTGGATAGTTTCAAGCAAGTAAAGTTAATAACACATGCTTCCATACGTTTTCATATACAAGTGAGTACATTACATAATTGTCATATTTATTATCATATAGTCTTATCCTTATATACAATGAGGCAACGTATCGCGTTTAAGCATCAGCACGACGTCAATCACAATATGAGGAGAATAATGTGCAGGGTGTTACAGAGATAACGCACGAAGTCATTAGAAAGCCCTTAAACTTATTAACTGATGTTAAATCTAGATACAGGACACTGCATATACACTGAACCACCAATTACTGTATATATATATATATATATATATATATATATATATATATATATATATATATATATATATATATATATATATATTATTTACATACATAACAGGAAAGGGGAACAATCTTTAAATATTTCATGATATTTCAGGGGGAAATATTTGATTATAACCACCCGTAAAAGTCCCTCATGTTGTAGACATGTCCACTCCACACGCGTGATTTTACTCCCGCCTTCATTTCCGGAGGGATAAAACATTCCAGTTGCGAGCCAATCAAATCACTTTATGCCATTTACTCTTCGGGCAAAAGAGCACTTTTAATCAAGAATACAGACGACGGTTTAGTTTAACAGACCCTCCTTCCCTGACGATAACAGAATCTTTCCTTCTCCTCTTCCCTTCGCCCAGGTAAATGTCAAATTAATTGATTCTTGGCTCCGAGATCAATCTAGTTGACACTTAACTGCACTTCTTCGACCTTAAGTTCGCCGCCAGGGGGCATCCATTCCTTGTTAGTACATTCCTTGTTAGATCAAAAAGAAAATCAGCTGAGAGGAATAACTCTTATCAGGAACAAACCAGCACGAATCATAGGTTCTCAAGGGGATGTAAGAAATCTCTTCTAGTACCACATTTCGGATTAAAAATAGGATGATATTTGTTCAAACTCAAATCATTACTTAACTTCTTTAATGTTATTTCTCGAATGAGCTAAATATATAACGTCTATATTGCCCCTTCTTGCACGATTTTTAAATTCCCAAAAGGAAATTGAGAGCGTAAAATGCGTTTAGGAATTAGGATATATCATTAAGATCACGTAGGAATATGATATAGGTTATTAGCGATGCATGTTCCGCGTGTGTCCGTGTGTGTGTGGAGCCCGGGTGGCAGTGGGGTCGGGTGGTGTGGGGTCGGGTGGCAGTGGGGTCGGGTGGTGTGGGGTCGGGTGGCAGTGGGGTCGGGTGGTGTGGGGTAGTGGGTTAAATCTCTCAAAGAACCATGATCTGGTGATAGCAGTACTGTAATAAAAACAACTTCCATTGATCAACAAAGTTTCTAAAGTAATACCGCATCAAATGTTCCCCTTACCTATTAGGCCTGTCAGCCCCGTTGCTTGGATCCCTGGGCCGTGAGAACATTATAAGGCCCCGGTTTGTACCTGTTCGTGTGTGTCTGAGGTTAACTAAGGTTTGAAAGATATCGCCATTACAACCAAATATAAGCAGTTGTGTTTGTTTTAAGACTGCTAATAGTATGTTACTATATCGGATGTTCAAATTTGAAGGAAAAAAATAATAAAGGTCAGCGTTTGTAGTGTACGTAAGATTTTGTGATGATTTGGATTTTTGACAATTAACTTCAACAGTTTGCTTCAATCATATCAATCATCATGATGACGTCACAAACACACTGCTTTTACCAAAAACATTAACCAATGTTCATAATTCTTTGAGAGTTAATGCGGTTTTCCCCAACGCCAACCCTCCCCCCGTTCCCTCCTTTTTGGCCCGTCCAACCACCCCTTGTGTTATCTGGGTGTGAGTGTTATGCCTGATCCACCCGCATTTTTCAGTTGTTTTGGATATATTATTGACTTCCACTGTGCTATATTAGCATGTTCTTATTTAACACTATTCACTACTAACCCAGCATTATGATGCGAATTGGAATAGAACAACAGGAAACCTTTAGGCTAACTTGAAATCGACGATGACACTCGCAGAAAACTTAAAAATTCTTTATGATTATGTTTTCGAAATTTTTTAATGAATTCATATTTTTAACACTCATGAATTTTCCTGTTGCTAGGTCACATAACGTTTTTTCTTCAGAGACTGGTCAGTCAGAATCGAAAATATGTATAGAAAAAATCTGAATTTAACCTTAGCGTTTGTTGCATTTTCTGTGACGTCATGTGATGACATAGAGAAGTAAAAATCCTTAAACCTTTTGGTTTCCAAAAGAAACAGAAATACTGATGATTTTTGTTTTCCCTGTTTTGGGGTTCTTTTATTCATTATATCTTTCATATAGCTATATTTTGCTATGTGTTTCAATAACACATTAATTTCGATCCCGTGTTATTGAAGGGATGTGTCACTGTTCAAAAACAGCTCATTCAAAATGGTAGAATTGTTTGCTAAGATCAAGAAGTGATCTGGAGATGGGGAATGTATGATAGGACAAAGCAACAGGTAAATTATTTGGGCAAAGTTTAACCCAATTTCGTTAAAAGAAAATCCAATAAAAAGTAAGAAAATTATACGGATCTATGACCTAATGAAGAAATGATCAAAAACCATTTTTATATAGCAGAATCATGATACAGTAGTATACCTACCTCTATCAAAGAGGTTTGAAGTATTGTGTGTAATGCGGTAAGCGTATATGTGCCTCCTGTATGAGGTTTCACTCAACACGTATATACCACAACATTTCTTTTGAAGTTTCAGATGTTTCATGACGTAACACGTCCTTTAACACTACTCGGTTGTACCATTAATGTGTACTTTTTAAAGATGCCGGCTAGAAAAGTCGACCTTAATTTGTAAAGTTCACCCATTTTTTAATTAGTTGTTCCCAACGGTCAACATATACATTTCTATATAGAATAACATATGCTTCTCTTCAGTTTTCATTTACTCTCCGTTTTGAAACAAGGATGCACCTTGACTTTTAGAATTACTTCATCAAAAAATCATTGCATTTTGATGGGAGTGACGCGTTTTTTACGGCTATAAACTCTTCCTTTTTCCTATCATGTATTCCTTTAAATGTTGTCTTGTGTCTCAATGAGCTACAACTGTTGTGCCCCTGCTATATTCGTTGCGGTCTGCACATAAACCCAGAGGCTAGGCATACTCATCTCATAGACCTTTAACCAGTCTACAGTTTTTATTCATCGATCAATAATGTTTATCTCAAGATTATATACGGAGCCAGAGGTGAAACAAAAATGCCTTTTTGTTGTCAAATTAGAAAAAAAAATCGTCGCCATGTTTGAGTATCATGTTCGCTTGTCTTAATATTTCTATAGCATAAAAGAGAATGATTCTTAGATGCCCCTGAACACTTTGGCAACAAACTACGACCATTTTATTCTCTACGGCTTCATTGCTGAAAATGTCAGGATATATATATGTATAAATATAAGGGGTTGAATCTTAAGCTTCTCGACGAGACTTAGAACAACAGGTTTACTGTCTCCATCCTACAATGAAAGAACTGCATGAATAAATGATAAAAAATCACAGATTGGTACATTAGACATCAAACAAAACATTGAATGACATTTTTTTTTCAAAAAATTCCTTGCATTTTCCTCCTATTAAGCAACAAAAACTCCGCAAAAATCGGCTAAATTGCCTCGGTTAGGAAAAGTAGAAAACAAATGACGTCATTTGTTTACCAAGTCGAAACTGTATGGTATCGTCGCGGGGAACTGCTTACTGCTACCACATACAGTTGGTATACACGTGCACTAATACGCACACAGCATAGCTAGCTCACACGTATTGCAAAATGTCGGCGGGGCATTGGCCGTAAAATAAAGATCATAGGCTTTCGGATTCAGATAGCGATAGCGAAGAAGGCCGAGACATGGAGGACATGTTTGACAATCGTAGGGAAGTTTTTCCCTACATGTTCGAACCGGAGACCAGCGAAGAGGGGGCCGGATCGGACAGCGATGTCGAAATTGCTCATCTTGACGGAACACAATCGTAACGTTAGGCCTAGCGTACTATATAGGCTAGTTGTGTGACTGGTTAGGCCTAGATCGGATATTGTTACCTAAATTTCCCCATGATAAGAATAACTCGGAAATAAATCTTGGTCTTAGGCAGCTAGGCTAGCTGAGTGCAGTGTTACTGAGCTATCAGTGTTAGACGAACACGAAACTTGAGCAAATCTCTGTACTGTTGTGCACCCATTTTCAGATATTTTGTTGACTGTCCGTGACGTATTGTTTACGTCTTTGATCTTGGTTACCACATTTTGCCTATGTCGTTTTGGCCACCATGGTAGTTCCCCCATGAATCATCTTACGGGATGAGCTTGGTAATTTACTTAACTAAAACAGCAAAGAAACAACCGTGGAACTCCAAATTTTGAGTATAGGGTTTTGATATATAGCGTCTCAATCTGTGCAAGTTTATAGGGAATCTATTGCGTGTCACTTGACCTTTAAGCATTTTTATTGATTTCCCCTTTTGATACTTGACTCAATTCGCCTCATTTCGAGAGAGTTTTATTTGTAGTTTGATCACTTCAATGATATTAACCTTTTCCAGTGACGCTGCAACAAAGTATGAGTTTACCGATAATTAAAGGTAAAAGGTCTCTTGTTTTATATCACGTCATAGGGCAGTGCAGTAGATGATGTAAATGTTAATGGGATACAGGTAGCAATCATTCATCACGCCTATATTCTTGGCAGGCAGTCAGATATATATATATATATATATACATATATATATATATATATATATATATATATATATATATATATATATATATATATATATATACATTAATTTCTTCTTATAATTCTGAAATATATTTCTAGTGATCTTACCAATGCACGTTTCATACGTCAATATAAAACCATTCAATGTCTATATATGTATGAAATCAAATACATGCCTACATCTATTCGTATATTCCATTTAATATCCACATATATACTTGATTAAATTCCCATATTATATCAAATTTTGAGGAGATATAGATGACCTTTAAATATGCAAGGTATATTATTTATTACTTTCAATCAAAGCCATGCAAACCAATAAAATGGAATGATTTAATTTACACGCTTTGGCATTTCAAGTTGGTCATGCTTATTAATGGTGTTATTTCAGACAGACATATCACGCACATCACACACACACAAAACATAAAGTGGTGCGTTTCAGCATGTATATATATATATATATATATATATATATATATATATATATATATATATATATATATATATATATATATGAATATAGGAAAACTATAGGAAATACTTTACAGCAAATAACACGTTGATGGGGAAGGAGGGTATTGGTAAGTAGAGGATGGGGCCCCTCTCACCTCTAACCTCTCACCTCCACCCTGACTCTGTTAACATCTATGACTCAACGGTAGCTAAGCTGAGATTATGAATCAATCAGTGAAGGCAGAAAGGGTCTACGAATCCACCCCCCCCCCTCCTTAATACTCACCTTAGCAGTATTTTAGTTGCCATGATAAAGAAAATTACAGAGCCAAGCAGGCCCGCATCCATGAATCTCGAGTTGGGGCCGAGGGGAGGTGAAGGTGGGGCACCTATAACTTCACGAGAGGCACAAACTTGTGTCTTGTAACTTGTGACGTTTTGGAAAAATGTTGTTGGTACAAATGGGGGTCGCATTAGCCTGTATGAGGGACGGCAACGTTCCTCCTGTGACGTAGTGATGATAAATGTTCAGTGCGATTGATCCTATATGACGTCATTCAAATGATATCCAATACAAACCGTGGCTGTATGAATTATGCATTGGGCCTTTGGGGATATATTGGGTGATCCATACATCGCTCTAAGGTAACTTTAAACTATATAAACAAACTAACCGATGTGATCAGGGAGGTCAAGTAGCATGCCTGCCCCACTTCACCTACACTACCCTAACCCACATCTTATAACCCGATGCATACGTTTGGATTAACCAGATTTAAGCATTGTGTTTTGAATTAGAAGGCCATTGTTAGAAGTCGCTTCCCTCTCCCAGTCCCTATACATATAAAAAGTGAGGTTATCTATACTTTCATATAAAAGACAAAAATATTGCTATCGTATAATTCAGCTTATTTGTTTGTTTTTCTCTCTTTCTCTATTTATCACGTGATCTTTTCGTGACGTAATTTCAAGGTAAGATTCCGTTCGAATTGATCAATAACACTTGCTGCTAATCATTCAAAGCTCGCTATGTCGCATATTTATCTACACGAACCTAAAAATGGCATTCAACCGAGAAGTTAATTTAACGCATTCAAATATAATTATCTAGACATGTGCTTGCCCAGCGTGACGTCATTAATTCGCCGGTGGACGTCATTGTGGCTGTATACGCTGATGTATTTACTGGAGTGTGATTGTGTGTGAATGACCGCGGGATTTTATTGATACTTCAGTGTAGGAAGACAAATAATGTGTTATAGTTGTTTCAAATTCAGTTTGACGGACGCTAATGTCCATCAATTAATTAGGTTCTTCGTTTTGTTTATTTATTTATTTATTTATTTGTCCCGCTCGGTCTGCCGAATGGGTAACACATATTCCAGGTGTGACATCCATTTTCTTGCCCCCCCATCCCATTATACCTTCCCTGGAGAATCCTCTCACAATGGGAAGTTTCATACATACATCCATAATCCAGACTTTTACATTATTTATGCTCTGGTCATCAACGCACCGGGGAAATATTTAAATGTTCTTTGGGCGATGAAAAACAAGCTCAACAAGCAAGAAATTAAGCAAAGATTATTCAGTGTGAAAATATTCCTTGTCATTGTAATGAATTAATACGATTTTGGCTTCTATACGATTCTCAGCGTATAAAGCAAAAAAACAACAAATTGATCTTAAGGAGTAAATGATATATTAGACTATCTCAGCTCTACCCTACGACATGAATAAGTAATAAAGAAGGTAATTTATCTTTACACGGTATCTAACTTAATACAGAATGTAAAACATTGAGGATTATACAACAAAATTACAAAATCGCCCTCACTTATTTTATTTCGTTTTCCTTCTATTCGAATTCAATTATAATTACTAACCTAAAAAAAACTTCCCATTGAGACTTTTAGCTATATATATATATATATATATATATATATATATATATATATATATATATATATATCCAAACCCAGTGAGATGAACATATTTGAGCGTGTGCATGCATGCAAATCATTCGAACTATTTCTAGAAAGCAAAATACATTTGTTCATCGCAACCCGGAAGAATAAAACCTGATCTTTCGTTTTGTCTCATATTTCCGATAGTTGGATGTTGATTGCAGTTCTCGTCAAGGATGGAGATATCTTTATTTTACACGTTTATTAATGAAATTGCATTTCTTGTTCATGCATTACTTTATTCATCTTTAAACCTTTTCGTACTTTTTTTCTTCTCTCGGTTACAATTTGTCAATATTTGGGAGCTTTTGTTTCGCCTTCCTCCCTAAGGAAGTACAGTATTATCTTTCGTTCAAGGATGCATATAGCCTGCACTCTTCCAAGTTATGTTTTCCATTTTAAGTCAGTTCAATCTCGAATGTTATTACCATTGAAATGAAACAAAACTGACGATCTGCATTTGTCGAGTTATTTGTTTCGACAGCTGTTTTATTTCCTTTACTTTTTACTGCTTCTCTTTTGCCCTCTGAATACTACAAATTGATTGCAATATTTGACTCCGTCTTGCACAAGATTTTTTTTCTTCTGATAAGAAATGGGCCGGGTAGACGCAGATTATTATGCATTCTCTATTAATTTACGTCACAAATAAAGCCAACGTCCCTTCCAAGTGAAAAACGTTTCGATAGAATCAATGATTGCATAACTATATATTCAATCTTTATTGAATAACCTGCACAGCAGAATTGACAAACAGGTGTCAATTCATTTGCAAAAGAAAATCAAACATAAATAAGAAAAAACGTCAAATATATGCCCGTAAACACATATTTAGTTGTTTAATAGAACGTTCTCGTTATCTTTTGATAATGTGAAAATAAATCTAATAACTATAGGCAGAAACATGATATTAATATTTGAATAGAGAAGATGAGAGATAACGAAACCTGGAGCAGAGAGCTGTCCTGTTTAAGAAATTTACAAGTTTTCCAAGATATCTGTCATTAAAGTACTTAGCCAGTTCAGGAACAGTTCATCATTACAATATTTCTCTTTCTTGCAATATATTATTACATGTGATTTGTGTGTTGTGCATGAGATGTTAAAGGATTGGTTCAGGTGTCTGACATGTCTATCTTGTAAAAAGACAGAATAGTGAAGAAACTACCATGATAGCATTCTCTGTTAAGGAGATATCTCACTTTGAAGATTTCAAAACTTCTTTGCAAATGACTGGTGTAGAAAGACTAACTGTGAGGGTGTGATGTCACATCCTCACTTCCTTAACATGTGTCAATATATTTCATTAAAAAATAATTACATTTTTTTCACAAATCTACAAAAATATAATCAAACATTCTTCAGATGTTAAATCTCAAATACTTCTTTCTAGGAAATTCGTAAACTAGAGGACCACTACCCTCTCCTCCTCCTTTACTTACCAGGGTGAGGAGAATGTATGGATGTCCTTGTACACTCATCAATACCTTTTCATACATACTCCGCCTGCATGGCATGAACAATTTTACGATACCGTTTGTATATATTTTCCAGACCTATTCGTCAGATTTAAAGCGCATAAATGTTTGATAACCAGCACGTGATTCGTATAACCTGAAGCAAGGCTTTCAAGAGGGAAAATGATTGGAATAATTGAATAAAATACCGTTGTTATATTAAAGGATGATAATCGGGTTTTACTTGCGGAAACGGTATCCACATTGTCTGCAAGGGTAATAGATATAGAGTACACATGATGTGACGAGAAAAAAAGATGTTTAACTGACACCAATATTGGCAAACAATTACACCATGCAGGTGCTACATTTTCGGAGAAAACTTTAAAAAATCGATGAAATAAATTTACAGAAGAACGCCTTATGGTTTTCTTCCTGTTAAACCAGAGGCAAATGTTCATAGTTAACGGCATTTTGTCATGTAAACACATTTTCGGTTTGTAACATGACACCAAAATCGATGTTACAAGTCCTTGAGCAGATCTTTGTGTTTCTTTGAAAAATGCAAGTTTGAAAATTTGCCCTGTCTGATACAAGTTATTAACTATAATTACGGTCAGAAAAGAACGTGATTTCCCTGAAAAGCAGTTGTGTCGATATCACGTAATTGGACAAGGTGTCTTCTTTCACCTTCAATAAAGCTTATGAATGGGAAACAAAGTTTATGACTAGAAAAAGAATAAAGTATAAAAGGACTTTATTATCAAGTTGGCGCAAAGATTTAGATCGGCGAAAATATTAAACGTGAAAATAACCTAAAAGAACCTTTTAAAAGTATGATCCATCCAGGGTGATTTCTATTTTGTTTATTTGTTGAAGCATTTTTTTTTTCACTTTTTTGAATATTTGTGAAAAAGCCGATTTAGTCTTGTGATTTACGTAGGTGTTATCAAGGTTTCATTTAACTAGCCTAATATAAAGAAACACGTTTAATTTATGTTATACTCGCTAGGTCTGAGCAAAAGTCTATCAACCACGGAAAACTGTTTTAATTATATGCCTATAGCTGTATAGTGCAAGCGAAACATAATGAGATTTTTGTTAAGTATGATAGATTCTCATATGTATATTTCATATTATAAAACCTAACATAAAATGAATATTATAAACAAAATGTATGTCTCAAAGCAAATATTTTCGAAATGTATATAAAGCACAAAGCACTTCCCATGCATGTCCATGATAATTTAGAGAAACTCCTTCGCCTATAAATTTATCGATTTTGCTTAAGTGTTTAAAGCCAATCAAACTAATAACTGACATTTGTTTTAGTGTTGTGTATATTGTTTTGATAGGTACAAGACCCATTCTGCACAATAATTTGACAATATTGTTGTCAAAACTATGATTTTCAAGGACAAAAGTTTATTCTTCTACACTGTCTGCACAGTTGCATGTAAAAGAAAAGCAACAGTAATGTCAATTTTACGCAAAGGTTTCTCTTTGTACTGAAAACCGAGAAAAGAACGATTTACCCCCCCCCCCTCCCGCCCCTCTCCCAATAAAAAGTATAATTTTAGTGGTATTTGTCCGTAATGAATCGACTGTACTGTCATGAACATTTCACTGAGTTTTTAAAGAATTCTGTCACGGAATGAAGAATATAATCTGTAGTTTATAATCACTGGCATTGTTTGTTTTGTTTTTCGCTTCTTGGCCTGATTCTCTCGAAGCTGAATACAACCCTATAATTCCTTTAGACTTTAACCTACATTTACAGTTACACCGTGTCTAATATAGTTTGTGTTTTTATATCTCTAGTTTAATATCATTTCTCTGAATTTGAAATTCATACACGTTGTATGATAACCTAGTTATCATTCATCAATTTAATCATCTTGAGTAAAATCACTGTCAGAGAAAGATTACTTTTATATTTGGCTAAATTATAATTTCATATTTGATAGATGGGGGGGGGGGGGGTTGTCGAAAAATGATAATTTTATTACGAATGTAAAGGTTATCCTTTACTAAACTGATTGCCAGATATATAGAAGATTTCCAAAAAAGTATGAATTTTAACGAGACCGCACGCTTTCAACAGGCTTTTATTCAGAAACGCTTGGGTAAACAGGACACGTTGAAACCGGTATAGTGTAGAATATCCTCCTGAGTTTTCCTATCCGTGGGTGGTATTATAATCTAGTGTAATACTCATGGGGATATTCTATACTAGTAGAATTTCCCCAATAGCATAATACATACGACCATAGAAAATACACTAGGGGAGATTTGTCTATTAGTATCACAATACTTATACAATTTATGAAATGATCAATAACGTTACTTTATACCCTAAATTCACCCATTCTCGACATTTTGACAGTATGGAAATAAATTCCTGATGAAAATATTTCTTGTTCGGGCACCACAGAAGCACAATAAAGTTAGCAATAATTTAGTCATATATATAGCGTAAGTTAGTTCGCTATCCAAAAGGGGGATAATATTCATTCATATATGTACATTCTATCCACGGTGGGTCAACAATATAGTTGAGGACATCCTCTGGATAATATGCCCAAATTCTACACGGTCACACCGGCGGTTTTCTCGGATATGAAGCCACTCCGGATAGCGCAATTACGTACATTTGATGGTAGATTGTCTTTCGTATGGGATGTACATACACATTCAACGTGTTACATAATGTGAAAACATACAAATTCCAAAGTGTTACATAATTGTGAAAACACATACATATTTCAACGTGTTACATAATAGTGAAAACACATGTATGCATATTACAACGTGTTACATAATGTGAAAACACATATTTCAACGTGTTATAAATTTAACTATTGCACAAACGTCAACCAGCAAACACACATAAGAAAGCATTTAACTTATTATGCATAAGCACCAACATACCTCTTTTAGCCCTTTAACATCAACAACATCAAAAAACCACTCCAACTGGTCCCTATTACAAACAGCAATACTTTCTAACCATTTCACAAGATACAAGTAATTTCAGATGGCTAAATATCTTACATGTAAATTGTAAAAGTAGACGCAACCAACGCCAGTAGTCCCTTTTTCGTGTGCGCCCATGTGCGCCCAATGGACGCTGAAAAGGACTATTTACGTAACACAAAATCACGAGGGTTCAACAAGCCAATCACGCAAGGACTTCGTTCAAACGCGGACGAATAAATAAGCAGCTGAAACTGAACAATTTGGAGTATGGCCAAACAAAGTTACACGAAATATTACGTAACAGACAACACTAAGGAAACTCACAAAATACATTTCACTACACATATTACAACGGTTACATATGTGAAAACACACAAATTACAACGTGTTACATAATTGTGAAAACACATGTATACATTTTCAACTTGTTACATATTGGGAAAACACATATATATTACAACGTGGTACATGATGTGAAAGCACAGTATAATGATATACAGTTAATCGCGTAGGCCTAATAGTAAGGGCATTAATGTTCATTTAAAAGATGACAATAATGACGATCTCGCTGCGTTTTTTCTGTGGATAATTAGTTCTCTCCTCCAGCTATGTGATTTCATTGATGGTATGACCAAAAGTCCCTGTAAAGGTCATGAATCAAACTGCTCGAAGCAACGAAAAATTTCCCTAACTTCGCGCATGCGTTGAAGTTGACTGTAAAATTTCGCTAAAAAGGTGAAATATTCCTCAAAAGTGTCTCAAAATACACAATTGATGTTTTCTTGTTTTAAATGTGGCAAGTTTGGCCGTTTCCTTTAAGGATTTGTAGATTAAAATTGCGATTGAAAAACCGAGTGGTTACAATTTGACTAACGAACACAGCATCTACAATGTCTTCAGTGCAGCAACATATATAATACGCGAATTTAGGGCACATTCGAAGTTACCGTATACCACCGCACTGTAAATGCATATGTCATTGTTAACTGTCGTGAGTGTTTCCGCCATCTTGCACTGTAAAGTTATACGTACGGGAATATAAATCAGTCTTTATAATCTTTATCATTAGAATAGTGACGATACCGTATTAGCCAAAAATGAAATATTGATTGTCAAATCTAGACGATCCATGAAGTACTGTCAATTGATAAGCTTTATAACGTCACACGTCTTGACTATACGTTGACACATATAAGTTATGAATATTGCGTTTATCGCTCTCTGCAAACACATATTTATTGAAAACGCTAGAGTGGGTTTTATTTCATTCGCAATATTGACAACGTAACACTATAACACTTTCGAGTTGCTGAAAGTTAGTCACATTTTCGAAGAAGGAAATTATGAATTTCGATGAAAATCGCGCATACCCATGCCGGTAGGTATAGTCCAGCATGTTTAAAAATATGGACTGAAATATGTGATTTTAGTTTCCTGTTACAACATTATCATAATTCAAACATAATTATTATGATGCATGTACAGCAATACTTTACCATATTGCGACTAAGTTATAACAATATAACATTCCGTGTGCGTGTTAACCTATAAAATGCACTAATCATTCAATCTATCAGAATACACGATAGTCCTTCTGGTCGGAAGCCAAAATTCCGTTCGAGTCACTGATACAGAAACCCTTACAGATTGACTCTTATCTAGCACAGAATCACATGAGTTTGAGTACACTCTGCCTTTGAACACACAACTTAAAATTGGTCATTGTTGACGAAAATTGATAACAGCTACAATTGCTAGATGTGTTAAAAACCTACTTTATTATTTCTCCCTGTCTGTCTCACGCTCGGTGGAGCAGGGGGGGGGGGAGGTGAGGCATAGGGGTCTTGTATGATCCCATCCATTTGTTTGCCAGACGTTCAGATTTACTTTATGTTAAACAAGTACATGTCTCACTGTGAGGGAACATTTATTGAAGTGATAGTTAAAATGCTTGTTTAATATTATAGAAACATATCTGTATCATTAGTTGACATTGTAGCATATTTGTTGACAATACTTGACAATATTTGTTGACAATACTTGACAATATTTGTTGACATATTTGTTGACAATAAACGTTAAGTAATGCAACGAAATATACGATTATCATATAGGCCTATCCCATGTGTGGAGGAAGGTGCACAGTAATGAACTTCCGACGTGTAGGTCCATATACGGGATTTTAGGTCACCTAGAAAGATCAGCTGTAAAGGCCACCATAGAGTGCTGTTCACATATTAAGTCGTGATAAATAATTGTTTGAAATCTCCATTACTATTTGCGTTAAAGTTCCACCCATCTAAAGTATTCCGAAAATGCACAGGAGGGTGTAAATGTATGGTTAAGTGTCTTTCTTTATGTTGAAGTTAAAAGGGGGAGAACAGCTGCAAACTTTACGCTATCCTGCTGTACGTGAGAGGGATTATATACCCACTGTATAGCCTGCATATTCAAGCCTGTTGAGAAGGGTGGGAGGTCAGGAGGTTACATCCCGGGGGCTCGGTCAATTATAGAGGGACCGGGGTATTGTTAGTTAGATCATTACGTATTCTCATTTTGATCACATATTGAAGCGGAAGTGATTCCTTCAAGAAAGGGGTCATGTGACACGAGGCGCGAGGCTGGCTCATGATTCGACACCAATGTGCATAGTCGCTCGTTACCGGAATAGTAGAAGCCCACTGACATGTAACCTTGCTCTTGAATGGACTAACGTTTGTAGCAGAACCGCGAAATTATGACAAAAACGTCCCCGATTTACGAACGAATCCAACTTCATATACACTAAAATGTGTGGGATATTTTCTCAACGTTAATCATTATATGTGTATTAGGCGGTACCCACATGATTAGCCTATACGAGTACCCGTATATAGCTACCCTTGCATGCTATGAGAAGCATACAAGTAAAAGGCTCTAAGGGTGAATACAATTACGAGTACAAATCAATGGGGGACGATTCGAGTACAAGATACTATACCATAATAATGCGAGTACAAGTATCTATAGACTTACTATACAAGCCGGTATTAAGACATGCTGGTTTACGGTATATGAGATCGATGATGAGCTAGAAATACACACACGTGTTTTCCAATTCTTAGATGATAGTGTGACTGTAATCACTTGCGGCGGCAAGTTCTTGCAATACCTTTACATCAACAAAAAAAGAAAGAAAAACGAAAGTAAGTCTCCCTGGAGAGAAAAGTGGAACGCTTATCAAATTTGACCCATCTCTTAAGTCATTAGATAACAAACGCTATCAAATCATTTCTGTACGAGCTCTCTGCTCAATTTAAAACTCTTAATCAAATAGTTGAAATCGCTTTGTCTTAGTCTACAGACATACCTGTAAATTAAACACGACGTCTAGGAAAAGATCAAGTTTCTTCAGAGGTGTCCAAGGAATTTGTTTCGTTATAGAGAGATTAAAAAGAGAAAAAGAAAAATGAAAGTGAACGATCTCTTAGATTCATGCACGGAGAAACGGACATTCCTAGCTCTTGAGAGAAGTCTCTGACGCAACAACAATACCAGTCTAGCCTATACGTTAGTACACTCAATTTAACGCAGCTCTCTGAGTTAAGCCCGCAAATTTCCTATAAACTCTATACCAAGTTTTTACTCAAAATAAGATGAAATTTGATCAAACTAAGACGCTCTCGTAGGGTTTGCAGGTTTGTAGGTTCAAGAGTAGGTAATTACAAAAGTTTGATTTCAATCCTGACAAAAATGGCCCCCTAACACATGTCATGGTAGCATTAAAGACAGATAAAAGCAGACATGGACATTGCAAAGTGTTGAACTTTTAATTCACTATTTGAAATGAAACTTGGTTATTCAAGCTAATGAACTCCCAACAATTGATTAAAACTTACCCAATAATCTGCTCTAACAACTTAGCTAAATTACTAATGAAACAAGCCGAGATTGGATTGGCTTAACTTGTCTTTCCATCCGCATCAAATAATAATTTTTGATAATATATAGATTGTTCATCGAATATCGGAAGCTGCAGGAATATTTCCACCCCCCCTCCTCCCCCACCCCTTCTATTTCTTAGAATAGGGAACTAGTGCAGGGCGCCGCTAGATAATTCAGATGGATTCTTCGAAAGAACACCAGGCGCGTAGCCATACCTCAGGACCCTTGAACATGTATCTTGAGGAATAAACAAACCTATTGGACAATATACACATTGGATATATAGCCTTAACAAAACTGTTTCACAAATGTTATGCTAACCCTTTTAAATCGTCAATTAGGCACCTACATAAAATAATAATTTCTAAAGGAAAGGAAGGGCCACAAACCCCGTCGTCTTTATGTCTTTATGTTCTGGGCCACTGATGTTTGTCTATTTGTGCAGTTTTCTGGCAAAGCTCAATAACTTCTACCTTTCGTCCAAAAGCTTTCCAGCTATCCGGTTGTACTTAACAAACAATAACCGAGAACAATAAAGTACAATAAATTGTACCTTTTGTCCAAAAGCTATCCAGCTATCCGCTTGTATAGTTAACCAACAATAGCCGAGAACAATAAAGTGTTCAGTCTCACTGGAGCTTCTTAAATACATATTTCATAAAAACAGGGAAATTTCCGAATATCATAAAAGTATGGTAGGTCGAAAGTGCCATCATTCTTAGTTCGAAAAATCGTATTGTGGCAATACTGCAACGAACTTGAAATAGTTGTTGTTCTATCGTATCGGGTGGTGAAAAAAAAACTTAAGTTGTTCATACAACCAGCCGCATATATATGACTGAACAATTTGGAAGGCAAATCCGTGCACCTTCTTTATCCCTAAGTTTGGAGCCTTGTATAATGCGCGGTAATATTGAAAACATATGTGCGACATTTTGGAAATTAATATATATCGATATTTTTGGTCAATCTTTTAGCATAACATTAAAAATCTGCTGAAAGAGCATTAAAAGCGACAAAGTTGTGCAGAGAAGAAAATTGCACTATATACTATAGCATGAATATTTGACATCAAACTAACGAAACGTATCGATATAGTTGCGTTATCATGTAATCAAAACCTTTCTGTAATTCATGAAAACCTTCCTTTCGAATCAATTTGTCGTACAAACGTATACAGGTAATGTGATTCCTATGTACAAGGCAATGTTAAATCTCATTAAGAACTTCACTACTACATCCTGTGCAGTTCCAATTAAGTCGTCTGGTTAAATGATGTACTCCACGACGCAAGCCAATATTACAGAATGTTACGTATCGACTTCATAATATATACGTCCTTAACCTGTCAAAGTAAAATTGGGTGAAATATCGATTCAACTATAAATCTATTCTGTTAACCTCCTTTAAAAATACGGAAATATCCCACAGATGAAAAAAAATAATAGATGGGTTTATGGTGAATATAAGTTTGGTTCTTGAAAGATATATTGAAAGGAATGTGCTTTGAGGACTGTACCTTATGGGTTCATTGGCTCTAAAAGTTATAGTCGGACTGGCAAATGTATTCGTTTCGTTTTGCCTTGATAGAATTGATCACCAACATAAACGGGTCTATATATTTGCCTTTATGTATTAGTTCTAGAGACATCAGGCATGTACGTCACATTTCTACTACGTGTTGTGACAGTAATGAGACTAGCGAACAAGCGAGAGAGAAAGACCATTTCACTATTTCATCACTTCTCCCATCACGCGATCAATTTTTATTGGCCGAGACCAATCGATGTTAAAAAAATAAAATAAGTTAAATTGAGTACCCTTTTCCATTCACCCCTACAAAACCGACTTGCAGTACGACGATACCAACATTAGTATACGCAGGTTGACTATGTCCCCAAATATACTTTCTGGTACTCTCTCCCTGAATGGTCAATCTTGTTTTTGGGTTTGGAAAATAGGTTTTGCCTACCCTTCTGCAGAACCCCACCATCACCCCCCACCCCCACCAACCCCCCACCCACCTTTTCAAAAAGGTAGTCTAGCCACGCCTGTGATGAACGGAGGCAGAGATTTATTTGTTGTCATGGTGATTATTTCAGAGAGGTTTATGATAGGTGAGATACTGGCAACCAACGTCTATACCGTGCACTTTGGTCATATCTTTTCCCTGCATACCCTATTGTCTCTTCTCATCACATCTTAATTACTTTACTTTGTTTTGTTTATTATAAAGGAACATGATTTACGCCTCGTAAGAAAAATGATTTCTCTCCCGTTCAATTTTTTGTTTGTTAATATCTTGCTTGAATTGTATCGTATTGACTGGAAAATATTCGTCCTAAAGTTACAAACGTTGCTTCTACTTTTGTAAGTGTGTCATGCTAAGCTAATGTCTGTCAATCGAAGAGTAAGTTTATAAAAGCTTTTGACTTTATTAGTCCCTTCTTACATTTTTATCAAAGTTTCCATCCAAACACTGCAAACCTTGTTAATACTCAATTGCTTTCGGGGATGATTGTAAACATCTTAATACATTTTACCTTCAATTCTTTCCGCCTTTTTTTTCCGTGTGTGTGTGCTTTCTTTCTATTTCTTTGGTAAGACTGTACTTCTCAAGTTGGAAACACCCGATAGCTGAGAATGCAAAAATCTGTGAAATACGCTATTGATGCACTTAACGCACGACAGAAACGGTATTAGTAGTCTCGTGCTGGAGTACATCAATTCCATTTAAATGAACAAAAAAAAATAAAAAAAGAGCAAGCCGAAAATAGAGCTTCGATTCGGTAAACGCCAAAAAAAAGAAAGAAAAAAAAGAAGAAGGGATTGTCTCTAAATGGGTCATGTGACATAAGCATACGAAAGGAAAAATTTGCATTAATTTGGGTGTCACCTAATTTCTAACAAACTCATCAGGATTACAAAAGGTCCTTAAACTTTTTAATTATCAAAAACCGTATACAGTCGGCTCTTGCAGTCTCTCTTTCGCTTATACACGATCACATTAACTGAGTTAATATTCACGTTGCATGCATTGCAGCGAAATCGCGTACTTCACTATACATATGGATTTGAACGTACTTACGCGACGGCGGCGTCCAGATAATACTCACTTCATGCTATAGCTTCGACCTCCGAAAGCTCGGAATTCTTTCATATAAGAGGTATCGCCACACTGCAGCCAGATCTAACTCATAGTAGTCGAGAGGATGGAACTTTCGGACTAAACATCGGCCGGCCTTCATCTCTGTTATTTATGAAAGGATTATTTTACGTGGGCAGATACTTTTTCAGGAAAAGGAAAAAGTAAAAGAAGAGAAAAGGACAACTCGCCCTAGATTTTCCTCTTCTATCTTTTTTTGTTGTTGTCTTCTCTCTCTTTTTTTGGTAATGTGGATTTATCTGATAATTAAGGAAATGACGAAATTTGTGGATACAGCGATGAAATTTATTATCTATACGTGTAATGGTAATGCCTCGAGATTGACTAGTAGCGGCAACAGGAAACACAATTATTGATTTGTTCCCCTTTTTGTATTATATATGATTGGCAAAGTCACACCGCCTCGGGACTGCTATATTTCTTCTCCTTCTTCTTCTCCTTCTCCTTCTCCTTCTTCTTTGGTATAAAAACGCAATTTTCATTTCACTTACAAATACATTGATGAAGAAAAGGTAAATATCGAGCGAGGCGTTCTCGGATTGGAATCAACACCTGCTTTCAGACAGTTAAAATAATTTACGTATATCCCGCCGCATGGATAAAAATATTACGTGGAGACAGAAAAAAAATATATAAAAAAAAGTTCGACGAACAGTTTTGTTGAGGAACGCCAAATCAAACCATAGTTGAAGACAACACTGAGAGGAACTGGGATCACTTTATTGTGAAGCGATAAAAGCTGGTACATACCTTCCTAGACAGTGACAAAAAAAAACGTATTTGTGTTTTGAAAGATGGACTTGTTTTGTTGTTGCTTTTCTGTGGTAATAGAAGAAAAAGAATCCCGTGAGACTTATGTTTAATTAATATCTGCTCTAAATCTGTACTTTTTCTTCAGATTTTTGTTATTGTCTGTCAGCATTGATTCTCTGAAGATGTTATTATCATCATTAAATATTCATAAACTCCGTTCCTTCCTTCTGACGGTGCTTACCTACAACCTTTTGTTTTTGTGAGTCAGCGGTATATTATCTGAAGCAAAAGCCAACCTCCCCCTCAATAAAAAGAAGAGGAAATTTCTAACGGAAAGTACTTTTTTCTTCTTAAAGTGGAATAAAGAGACTGTGACGTAAAGGAAATACAAAACGGAGGAAGTAGTAAACAAAACAACAACAAAGAAGCAAACATCTGACTTTGTAGTGTAAAATACCAATGAGTTTTATATGGATGACTCTGGTTCTGATTCACTTCACGCTGCAAGGACGATTTCTTTCTTCGCAGTTGTGGCAGTAGCATGTATCTGATACTCTGCAGTGACTGGTAAACTGACATTTGCGTTGTTATTATTATTAGTACGTTGGAGGAATACGATACACGCTGTAGAGTTTGTTGGCACCCGTAGCTTTACTTTATCTTTCCGGTTACATGATACGGCCAACGGATCTCCACGGAAAACAAGAGTGATGTGACTTGAGATATGATTATAGGTTTATCTTTTGGCCTCCAATGGCAGCACGATGCCACAGCTGTGATGTTTAGGTGAACGACAAACAGATAGTCAGTGAAATCGAGAGGATGTTTAACACCAAAATAGATGCCTTCGTGAAATTGCTATAACATCTTCTTGTTCTTCTTCCTCTGTGGACTTGAAAACCACTTTTGACACCTTTTTTTGTTTTTCGATAATTTTCAGGTCATAACTGTATTTTGGATTCATAGCATAATAAGAACTCGTTCAAGCCGGCAGAGGTAATCATTTTTAATGTGTCAAATATCATAACGCGTTCGATCGAAATGAAAACCAGCTGTTTATAAACAAGGATTCGTCTAATTCAGATGAATTTCTGGGAGTGACGTGTTTACCGACGGATAACAACTTATGATCTTTGTGTTAAATGAAAGTAAAAACACTTAACGCAATCCTTGACTGTATAGTGCATCGGACTACAGACAAGCATACAAAGGTTATCGTTGTGTCTGCCAGTTGTATAGTATTGATGTGATCTTCAACGAAGGTAAACGTATAGCTAACAACGGAGTATTCATCTTATCCGGATGAATCTATGGAATACCGTGCTCGAGAAGAATATAACAAGGAACAAACATTGTGGAATAAACAATTACTATGCGCAACTAATTGCTATGATTCTGATCATTGTTTACATAAAACAAAACAAAAACTTGCAGACAATTTAGACCGATGTCAATAAAACAATCATATGTTTAATAATTAAAGGAATTTGAAGTTCTACTTTTTTATCGCCTTTCACTACAATATGTGTCGATTCACCCATGTGTGATGCAGTTCCTAATGAACATACTTCCCTGCGGAACATAATTTTAAGCCTCGATCCAGATATTGATGAGTTACATTCTAATCATGGAATCTGCCATGGGTTACATATCAGGGAGTAGTACCCCGACATACCCACAAGGAAATATGGAAACAACGGAGGTTTTTAAGTTACAACAGACCAATCTCAGCGCATTCGAGACCATCATTATAGCCCTGGCGTTATCAATCGTTCTATTGACTTCCATTTTTGGGAATATATTAGTCTGTGTTGCTGTAGCCACGGAGGATCGTTTACGGAAAGTTGGAAATTACTTTTTGGTTTCTTTAGCGATGGCTGATCTTCTGGTCTCGATTCTAGTGATGAGTTTTGCGACCGTTAATGATCTTTTAGGTCATTGGATCTTTAATAGGCATTTTTGTACGATATGGATTTCGTTTGATATCATGTTTAGTACTGCATCTATCTTAAATATATGCGCTATTAGTGTCGATCGATATATGCACATTAAACTACCGTTTAAGTATTACACGTGGATGAATACTAAAACCGTGGTCGCTATGATAACGTTGGTATGGATTCTCTCTGCACTGATCTCATTTCTGCCAATTAACTTGGGTTGGCATAATGATTATTCGATTGAAGTTACTGAAATGCCGACATATCTCGTTCCCCTGGCAACACATTATCCTGGTGACTCTCAAGAGTATGTCGAGGTAGACCGTACGTTATCTAAAGATAATACCGCACGGTCCTTATTTATCGCAGCTGTATCGGGTAGCAACGTGCGTAGCCATACCAGTCAGTTCAATGATGGTGTCACGAGGGTCATTAGCAACGGGCATGACACTACACCGTCGCCTGTTCCACCGACGGACTCCCCGCCAGGTGAAGTCTTCTTTTGTACAATGAAACTCAACGCAACATACGCCGTAGTCTCTTCATTAGTTAGTTTCTTCATCCCGTGTGTAATCATGTTAACTATTTATGCGCTGATCTTTTCCGCCGTCCGAACGCGAACAAGAAACGCCCGACGGGGTCGGCTGACGATAAAGACAGCTTCTGGGGCTAAGAAAACAGCTCCCGTCTCAGAGTCTGCCTACCACATAGCAAACCAACAAGCCTTATCCGACCGTAAAGCCGCCATCACTTTAGGTATCATCATGGGGGTTTTCCTAGCCTGTTGGCTTCCTTTCTTCATATATAATATCATCTTACCAATTTTCCCAAGTTGCCCTTTTATTCCGGCCCTTTATCAAACGTTGACTTGGTTAGGGTATCTTAATAGTTGTCTGAACCCTCTGATATACAGTATTTTCAATCATGACTTCCGCGAAGCATTTAAGCGAATTCTATTTCGGAGACTGTTATGTCGAAGTCCTCGATCAAGGCCAATTTACAAACATTCAAAATCGATGCAATCTCTTAACGGACGGACATCACGATACAACACCCTTAATGGACGAAAACATTACTCCGGAGCAAATCTCGTTGAATTTTACAGCAACAGTTCGACGGATACTGTAAAGGAAAAGGTTACACCTACTTAAAAAAAAATGATTATCGATTAACTATTACTTCCCCCCTCCACTTAACAGAAATATTTTGCTAGATATTTGTTTTTAATAACATCGCGATTGGTTTACTTAATCTTAATATTAAAAAATATAACATTATATATGTATAGTGCTGAGCACAACAGAATTGCAATACGAGTATAGAACAGCATGATTATGAGTACAGGTAGAATGAGTACCAGTTTTGAGTACCAGTGCGCAATCTCGCATTAGTATCGTAATAGTTTAAAACATACAGCCGAGTACGAAAACGAGTACAAATCTGTGAGGGCGAGTACAATTTTAAGTACACAGAACTATATCCTAGAGTAACAATACCAATGAGGACTCACTGACATGTTTGGAATACGGTGTAATTCGCAACGATGAGTTAAAAATAGGTCGAACTTGTTGTGAATTTAATTGAATTACATTTTAAAATAATGGGTCATATTTCTTGGAAACTTTACCCCAAAATCTTAACAAAGGCACACGCAACATTTAAATTCATAGACACAGATATCTGGTTTTCAAATGTAAAAACTTGTTTCAAGTTGTGCAACAAGCTGTAGAAGGCTGTACTCACACATGTGCCGGAATTGCTCTAGGTTACGTTCAGTACAATGTTTTGTGTTTGATCAAACAATTTTACCAGAAAAAAAGAAGCCATTTTGTTTTTTACATATAACGAACAGTAAAAATATTAACTCAACTAAAGTGACGTATTTTTATTTACTATTGATTTTTTATTAATTTATTAATTGATTGCTTTTGCTTTTAACTTGCCAATTGAGATATAACTTTTATATATCCTTATGGACATTGTGTGTAGCAAATGTCGAAATATAGATATATATTTTTAAGTCATTTTCAGTTAAAATAGAGCATTTGTTCTGATTGACGTAAATGCACAGATATCGACGATAGTCCAAATTTATGTCTTCCCCCTTGTCAAAATATTAATCTTGATTTAATTTTATAGTTTAATATTTAGTCAAAACAATTTAAAGTCAGAGAATAATGAGTTAAAGGGATATTTCCGTGGAAGACAATATAACAATTATCTTTATGAGAAAATATGTTCCACACTGTTAGTTGAAAACCACATCTCCATGTTTTTTTTTTTTTTACCTAACTCGAGATGGGGTTTATGGAATGTGATTTTATTGCTCCCGGAAGCAGATCACTGTGGTTGGTCTGTGATGTCGCCATTGCATATGTTCTCAAAAGTTCCACTTACCTAAGATAATATTCTTCTTGATTTACTCTTGAGGTGTGAGACTTTTGGAATATTTTATTTAGATGTCAATGTTCTCTGAATTTAGAATTCTGACAAAATGCAACATTTTTGTGGAAATTATTATTTCCTCTGTCAAAGATTGAGTCAGATACTATTATTAAAAAACAAATTCAGCTGAACTGCTGTGATGACATTTACGTTGGTTTTGCCAGATGCACGGTCACAGAATATCACAAAATTTGACCCCCTCCCCCCAAAAAAGAGTTGTAAATCGTTAAACAAAATGACACGTGGATGTGGTGTTATCCTTAATTTGCACATGAATATCCCGTTAATAGATATATTGGTTAAAAATGTAAACATTGAAACATGAAAAAGTCTTTTTAACTTCTGAAATTTGCATATTCAAATGTCAGCCATTTCTCTATCGTTCATAATGAATCACTACAGAATTGTATGACTATGTGTTTATGCTATTACTATTTTAAATATAGTCATAGCCGCGAAACATAAGAAAACCATTGTCTTAAACTAGTTTATTGGGCTTCAATCAAACGCTTCAAAATTAGACGAGGAATTTCACATGAAGGAAGATAGAACATTATCTACACATCTTCTGCAAAATTGAAGAGCATACATCTCACTTCAGTCAAGACTAACGTAAAGTCTTGTATAATTTTGTTTTATTTCAATCACATTTTCATCAATATCTGAGATATATGAAGACTCCACTATGTTCTGGAAATTGCTCATAAAATATTCATCCAGTTAACCTGTTTGTAAGATAGTACAACATGTAACACGAGAGCAATCAGCTACAATATCTTATGCATATGCATGTATATAATAGTAGTATCTGTATCTCTAATACTACTATAATTTATGCATATGCATGTGTATAATAGAGGTATCTGTATCTCTAATACTACTATAATCTTATGCATATGCATGTGTATAATTGAAGTAGCTGTATCTCTAATACTATACTATAATCTTATGCATATGCATGTGTATAATAGAGGTATCTGTATCTCTAATACTACTATAATCTTATGCATATGCATGTGCATAATTGAGGTATCTGTATCTCTAATACTATACTATAATCTTATGCATATGCATGTGTATAATAGAGGTATCTGTATCTCTAATACTACTATAATCTTATGCATATGCATGTGTATAATTGAGGTAGCTGTATCTCTAATACTATACTATAATCTTATGCATATGCATGTGTATAATAGAGGTATCTGTATCTCTAATACTACTATATTTTTATGAATATGCATGTGTATAATTGAGGTAGCTGTATCTCTAATACTATACTATAATCTTATGCATATGCATGTGTATAATAGAGGTATCTGTATCTCTAATACTACTATATTTTTATGAATATGCATGTATAAAATAGAGGTATCTGTATCTCTAAACAACAAGAAGAACTTGATATAAATTATGCTTGATGCTATAAATAATCTTCATTCAAAAAATTAGAAACATATTTTTTAGAGTTTCATTTAATTCTTGCGTCTCAAATCAGCTCTGGTTTTGTTTTTCATTACATTATTTCTCTAACTAAGATTTCAATATATCACACTAGGTCACCGTCCTAGATTTGTAAATTTTTTACATGAAATAAAAGTCGATGATGAAGTAAAGTGTACAGTTCGATTCTATTCTCAACATTTTTTGTGACCTGGAAATTGGTTTCATATCAGGCTTTAGCATCAAATGTGGAATGAAAATCAGTTGAAAAATGAATGTTTGCATTTTACAAAATTCTTACAAAAAAAGGCTGAGAGGTCTGTACGACTTGGTCAAGTAAAATTGTTACTAACATGTGGTGAACACACAACAAGTCTAGATGCTTTATAAAGAATACTAACGCATTCTGCACGTCTAATTTAATAAATAATCTCATCTCACTATCTTGTTTTTAACTCTCAGTTATCAGTATTTTTTCAAGTTAACTTCTCGATCACTTTAGAATATGCATTCGACTTATATTGAAGCGTAGGCCTATATCAAACGTATTTAAAGATGACATGAAATGCGACCTGATTAAAATGATACTTTAGAAATTTACCGTATTAAATATTTGGTTCCACATGCGTCATCGTTAACTAGTATGTCCAATAAAAGTTACAGCGTACATATATATATATCTATGAATAAACCATATTAGGTTTGCATTTATGAGTGTATATTAGTTCACTTTCTATGTACAATTAAATGTCCTCAGTTACATAAGTCAATAATAACACTTATGAAATTACAGTAAGTCGTCGAAAGACAACGATCGTCTTGAAACACTCAACAATTAAGATCAAAATGTTCCATGGAATATCACATTTTTTAATTGTTAAAATGAAATGTGACACAATATTTGATTCCAAAACACGTCATAGTTATATTGTATGTCATTAGACGTTACAAAACGTGTAATGACTCACTCGTTTAAGTGCAGCAGATATCTTAAACTCGCCTTTTATTATGTACATGTAATAAATGCCCCTTTACTTGAGGGATTTAAAACCTACTTTTAAGAAATTATCCGAATGACTTTATCGAATTCTCATTTCATATGTTTTAAGTAGCATCGAATATACGATATTGCCCTAAAGCAATTGAAAATTGAGAACCCTAAAGATACCACAAACATGTGCAAACATTTCTCTCAATTTTTTTTATGAAATGACAGGATTGCATAGCTTGGCAGCTTGTTAGTGTCAATACATGCGTGAGTGAATCTTAAAATAGTACACACGCAATCACGTATTACAATTGTGAAATTAAGAAACAAACCAAGGGTAAATTTTCAGTGCATAAATATGTCTTTTCGCTCTTTCTTTCCTTGCATTTTGTTTTGTGGGCCTAATGCATGGAAGAATAAACTTCAAAGTAAAGTGTTCAGCAGATGCTGATATGGACAATCTATACAATATGCCTTCATATCGAACTTCATATGAACACATGAATACTACACAGATTCTTAAATCAAATGACAAAAATAATAAGAAGAAGAATAAGAAACTTTCCGCAAGGGAATTATAATCTTATAATCTCAAATCACATGTTTTTACGATGTAGTAAAACTTTTTTTTAAGTACAGCTGGTGGTTTATTGATTGATTGATTTTTTTGATACTCTTTGGTTAAAAGGAATGTCATGAAAGAACAATGTTAGTGAACTTATTCAACTCGCAATATTCATTTCGAATTGTCATTGCGTAAGGCTTATTATATAGTTAGGCCTACATATATTTGTTGCAACCTTGTCACAAACCTTCAAGGTAAATTTGTTTAATGTTGATTTTGAAACATGCTGATTTTTTTTTTAAGGTTTTAAGCATCGGAATTAATGTAAACTGTAAGATTATCCAATATTCATATTATGTTCGCGAGAGGACACGTGACGAGATTGATTACAATGGAAACACAACCAATTGCAAGCTGTTAATCACCATTAGGTCTAAAGTTTTGAAATATTCCACTCTATTAACGTTTGAATTTTAATCTGTTTATTTTATCACTGATTGACAAAAATCCAGTCAAATTTTGTTTGCATCCAATGTAACAATCATTCATTACTCGCTAAAATAAAGGAGGTGTCTTGGTATTTAACTAAGGTTGACGTGCGGTCAAAATACTAAAGATGTGGAATATTATATATATATATATATATATATATATATATATATATATATATATATCAACCAAAGTCAATCAAATCAGTTTACAGGCCACGTGTTTCCTAGCAAACACGAAATTAATGAATGGGTGCCGCCGAGACCATATCAAAGCCAAAATTTCGATTCGACATTTTTGTTGGCATAGCAACAATAGCGTGTTGCTAGGTAAAAGCATAATCTGACAGCATTTAAATTAGTGTTGGGAATAAAAGGCGTTGCATTAATCGAAGGAGGTCGCCGATAAGAAGTCAAGCCCTGTTTGGTAGGACTTAAGTCAGTATAATTGACAAGAACGGAAATACAGGTTAAGTCTTTTTTATTGATATAGGGTGTGGTAGTCTACGACGCCTGACCTACATATCGTTGTATGGAGCTGTCGTTAAATCGTTGAACAGACGTACCGGTAAGGTGTATACGGGTATTTTAGTTGAGGGTAGAGTGTTAGAGTCTGGGTTAGCTATAGTTTATATGCATTCATCCATCAGAAACCTTACTCACATGAGTTAGCATTGTAATGTATATGAACTGTAAGCGACCTTTGCTTTGACGAGTATATGGTGAATATCATTACAAACGTTACTAGGTCTATATGTAGGACTATGTGTGGATAGCAAACTAAACACGACTGAAATTAAAGACTAAATAAGACTATATATATATATATATGTCATGTTGATAAGGTGCCCTAAAGAAAGACATGCAGCGATATAAAATTGTTCCTAATATAAATTATGTACAAATTTATACCAAGTATCATTTTTTATAGCTATATATTGTAAGATAATAAAACAGTAATTACAATAACGCATAAATTGGCTTTGTCTTTTACTCATTGCAGCTGAGTCTTTGTCTCTTCAATCTAAAATGACGAAATGTGTCCCTCATTATCTTTCTTTTTCAGATCCAGGGGTGTATGGTTGTCTATACCTCCTAACAATCCAAAGTACTTATTCTCATAACTTTGCGATTTAATTATAGTACTAACTTATAGTTTAAATATGCAGCATAGTGCACCATTTGACCTCTCAACTTAAATATGAAAAAAGTCATAAGTCGTCTTCAACGACCCAGAGCGGGCTCCTTGAATTATAACATCTTGGATCCACCTCTAGCCCTTCCATAAGGTTCATATCCCTACCAAACTCAGTTGGTGGAACATAGAATTGTGCTACCATCACATCCCCTTCCCCTCCCCCATTTTCGCAATGATGTGCACGCCACTGTTAAAGTACTTTGTGTATGCCTCAAGTCATAATTTCAAAGACAAATAGCCTACCACATCCCACCTTCATACGCTTCGATGAAACACAGATTGCTTCAATGAAGTCGTTAGCTCATTTCCTTGAGTTTGAGATTTCAACTCTCAAGAATAGACCGAGTCCTGAGGTCATTGTCTTAAAGAAACAGTGTTTCACTGAGTTTTTGCTTTTCTTTTCTTTTGTATTCTTTTTTTGCTCTGTCAAATTGATTAATGAAAACCGAAGTTAACAAACAAAAGAAAATCTTTAAAATAAGTAAATTTCGACATTGATTTTTCAAGTCATTACGGTTGACTAATTTCATGACAATTAAATGATTGTTTATTTATTGTCTACATGTAAGAGGTTCATGACAAATTTATTTAATTATTTCTACTTATTAGATGTTTATAGTTTATCATTAATTAGTTGTTGTACTTTCAGAATCCACTTCAACTAAAAACTCTTTACTTCAGTCTCAGTGGTTTTACCGTTCGGATTGATAAATTGATTTATAGGTCGCTGAAACTATATCAAAACTTGTTACAGTGTCAACATTGGTAAGAGCAAAGAAAGAGATACAAAATATGTTTTCAAACGGCTCATTTTCTGCAGGTCTTCCTGCAAGAAATAAAAGACATGTGTATAGGTAAATAAGTTGAATAGAACAATAGATCTTTGTTACATCCCTTCTGTGCAGTTTATCTTCCTCGGCCATTTAATCACTTTAGCTCTTTCGTGTCCCCTTTTTTCCCCTTTCATCTCAATTCACTTTGTTTTGTCCAAGTTTATATACTATCCATTATATTCAGTGGTTCAAGTTAGGCCTCCCACCCAGGTGGGAGAATTTTTTGGATACTGTACTGTCATGTCCCGCCTCAGAGCACTCGTACTGTAAGTATGAGCAGTATGAATATCATGTTTCTATCAGATAAAGTTTAAGAACTGTTTGTACTGTCAGTTCGAGAGCTTTGAAGCATGATATGGGAGAACAGTTTAGAGAGGTATTAGCATTAGAAAACTGTCCTATCTGGCTTTTGTTTTTTTGCATCTGCCTTTAATAATCTTCCAATTGTGTCCCTTAATCTGTTTTCGTTTCAGTTCCCCCCTTTGGAAGGAGATCCCGGTAGGATCGAAACGTCACGCCCTCTAATCCTTCTTTGTTTTTGTAATGTCAAAATACGTAAAGGTTCTATTCTCTGCAGGTCCTTTTCAGGTTTTCCAAGAGTAGCATATAATTTGTAACGATGTTCTGACGTTAACTATCCATTAATATGACAACTGCAATTTAGACTTCAATCCACCAAGTAATAAATAAACGTAGGTTGACTGTTCGGACTTTGTAAATTAACTAAAAGCGCCAAGCGAAACCACTGCCCACGTCAGTACTTTAACTCATCCACATCGAGACCTCTAGTACGGTGAGGGTATACCCTTTCATTTCTTAGCATTCTATTTTTGGCACACCTATAGGCATAGAACTATAGCAGAGACCCGAAACACTGATGGACGTTATATATATTCCAGGATACTGAAAACATGCATTGATTCATGAGGGTATTGCAGCTATTTATAGCGATGATTATAATGCCGTATAAACATGCTATAAAGTGAGCGGCCTACAGTTTATAGAACATATAATATAGGTATTGGGATGGTTATTATAGATATAATAGATGGATTATATTCAAGCCCTGTGTCGGTGTAAAACAAACATATATATTTGTTAGAAATCGTTCACATACAATATATTTAGTGTTAGCTAATACTGAGCTATACTCCGTGGCAACATCACGTGACGTTTACCCAACTGTATAGAGTATAGATTTTGCTTTAAATCTCAAAATGTCAACTTCTATTTAACAATCGTTTGTTATTTTTAGGGAGTGTTTGCTCAGTGGTTAACGCCGGTGCCTTTCAATCATATAAGGTCCGAGTTCGAGTCACTCCAAGATTAATGTATGTCGTTCAGTTACAGAGTTGTTGACAATTGACAATTCATAATCATGGACGTTAAATATGAATGTAAGAGACTGACTTCGGTCAGCTTGCGGCTTTGATAAGCCAATGATGGCTTCTTCGCGAGTTCCTGCTTGCAGGAGGATCTAAAATACATACATGAAAAATACATAATTTCTGTTTGTTCAGAAGTATCACACTCTATACATACACTGTCTACTATTCACGGCAGTCGTGCCAGCCATGTATTTCTTCCTAATTTTCCTTGCAATTAGTCAACACATATATGCCTATAACAGTTAGGACATCGATGTATCAGCTGTTTTATCTGAAACCAGAATCATTCTAACAGGAAAGGTAATACAAACATACACACACACACACATACACACAAAGCAAAGGATGAAACCAAGTATAATCATCCGACTCTAAACATGTACGCCAACCCCCTCCCCCTCCTGCCCATCCCCCCCCCACCTCCCACTCCGAGTCCTCGAACCACATAATAAGAACGGCAGGTCTTTGAGATCTTTAGTACCTTTTCTCGAAAATTAAAAAGAAAAATTGTGACACAATTGCGATAAATTATAATGAACATTTTGTATTTATGTAAATGATATGTGACGGGAGACGTATATTTCATTGTGCAAGCATCTGTTGCAACTGTGTTAATTATGGTCACATGACACCATTTAATCCAATCAGGACCGTCATGTCAATAAAGTCCAAAAGTTTGGATGCAGCACTTACCTCATCATTATGTAGTGTCATTTTGATGTAAGATTTCGTTCGACGAGGATGACATAGCCAAGAATTCATACATTTGACGGTATATTGTGGTGCTCAAATATCTTATTACACATATTATATAAAGCTGTACATACTAAAATTTACAAAACGCAGCGTAGACGTCTCATAAATAATGACATCCCTTATAGCGATATCTCATGTTAATCAAGTCCACAAATTTTTTCTCAAAAACCTGTGGATGTTGTCTTCAACATAAATCAAACTCTACTTTCCCTCCTATACGCAAAGTGAATGCACATTTGAACAAGTAATTTTACGCGGACTTGTGACATATAAGCAGGTTTTAGTGAACTATATCTCTCCGGGTTTCGAGGGTCGGGGAGAGGCGGGAGTTTGGTCGGTTACGCTTTCTTTCACTACTTATACCTGTCATATTTTGAGTGCGATATAGCGACCTTTTTCTTAATCTTTATCAGGCAGTGATTTTTTACGACTCTTATAACTACCACGAATGTGGGAGAAGCCTGCAAGGACTTATGGATTAAAACTTTCACGTCGGGTATAGCTTACAATCCAACATCTTAACTGTGGAACTTGGCTGCTCGTGTGTTTGTGTGTTTGCATGTGCATAAGCATGTAGTCTATTGATATGTTTAAACGTTCAGTCCAGAGATATGTAAACAATACAGCTCCTTGTGTGCAGTTACGACGTACCTTATACCTGCTTTGCATAAACAAAAAAGTCGTAACACCGAAAAAAAAAATTACAGTTCGGCTTCACTTTCAGTAAGAAGTGAAGACATTATCTAACACCTCCGTCGCTGTTAATCATCTCTAGTGTTCTGGTAATAAAGAAATCATGCGAATGTCGACGCGCGCTTGATGTACATGCCATTAAATATTTGCGCATAGGAAGTATATTGAAGTCTTGAATCTAGCGCTGTACAAAATATTTTGCAGTAAGCACGTTATGTTCACTGCAGTTGAAGGTTAAAACTGCATTTTGCATTGAAACTTGTCACAAATTTGTGATACCCTTATCGACCATTAAAGTAAAGCTAATTACTGAATATAGAATCTGTGGCACAAGTCCACGAAAATCGTACCTGGAGCAATGCATGGAATTACTAGTAATCTACAAAGGTTTCATAAATACCCCCCCCCCCCCTTCCAATCACAAAAAAAAACAAGAACAATATATTTCAAACATTTGAAGGACAAAGTTTCCTGCATTCTTCTTATATATAGCTTCATAATCATAATCTCGAACGCCAGTATGAATGCTATAAGCAGATAAATCTTTGATTTGAGCTAGGAAAAAAAGCCGCCGATTATGTATAAATCTTATATACGTCATGGATATTGGAAATGTAGAAAACAACTTAGTCGATGGCTTCATGACTATAGACGTCCTTGGCAGATATTCTGTAACTTTGTTTATATATACGATATGATTAGCTCCGGCGACAAGCAAGTCAAAACTTGAAGCATATCCACGACAAAACATTCTTCCCGCCTACCAGCATATAACATGCAAGAAGTCGATTGATCGAGACGAAGTGCGTGGCCTATGTTAGTAACAAATAGAGAAAGACCTCATTGTGTTGTTTCTTCATATTTTTTGGAAATAAAATATTTCAAGGTCATTTATTGGAACAATGGCTAAAGCAAAGAGATTATTGCAGGTAGTTTGGAATAGTTCGTGTAGTTACAGACCTTTCAGGAATATAATCAAAGAAACGAATACCCGCGTTTGCATTATATTAGTACATGCATACAGTAAACATGCAACACTTTCAATATGGGGGGGGGGGTGTCCCCTGTTCCCTAAGCCTATGGGGAAGGTTGCATAAGGACTTGGTGATGGGGGGAGGTGTCCCCTGTTCCCTATGCCTATGGGGAAGGTTGCATAAGTACTTGGTGATGGTATATGTGGTAGTTAATTTTCCTAACAGCGAAAAAATACTTTTGTATCTTTTTATATCCCATCAATGATTAAATGTTAACTCGCAATGTGTAATCGTTACAATGTGTCACGGAAATTGATAATTATAGAAATGTTACTTTATCATTATAATTTTATAGATCATTGTAATTTCCCTTGAAAAAATAGAATATATACTTTAAAGCTAAAAGTAGGTTATTAATCTTGCACGAAGTCAAACTCCAATGATACATTTCAGTTATATTAATATTATACAAATATCATTTTTACCATTTAAAGTCACAAATTAGATAGACTACCCCACTCCTTCTCCATGCCACACCATCCTCCCTACTCCATGCCACACCATCCTCCCCTACTCCATGCCACACCATCCTCCCCTACTCAATGCCACACCATCCTCCCCTTACTCAATGCCACACCATCCTCCCCTACTCAATGCCACACCATCCTCCCCTACTCAATGCCACACCATCCTCCCCTATACTCAATGCCACACCATCCTCCCCTACTCAATGCCACACCATCCTCCCCTTACTCAATGCCACACCATCCTCCCCTACTCAATGCCACACCATCCTTCCCCATCTCCATGCCACACCATCCTCCCCTACTCAATGCCACACCATCCTCCCCTACTCAATGCCACACCATTCTCCCCTTACTCAATGCCACACCATCCTCCCCTACTCAATGCCACACCATCCTCCCCTACTCAATGCCACACCATCCTCCCCTATACTCAATGCCACACCCTCCTCCCCTACTCCATGCCACACCATCCTTCCCTTATCCATGCCACACTACCACACCCCTTCTCCATGCCACACCATCCTTCCCCATCTCCATGCCACACCATCCTCTCCTCGTCTGATGCGAGAAGTCAATCTGTAGACAATGCACTCTATACTCATACGTTGCCATGAAATTTATTATGAGTCAGCCCCAAAAAAAAAGACAAATAACTAGGATGGAAATGAATTTCTTATGACCCCAGAAATTACTATAATTTATCAAAATTGCAACAACAAAATTACAGCTCATCTCATTCATCTGCGATCTATATATATTTATATACTTGCAGATGTTGATGTGGGAATGACGTACTGTACATATCTGTATGTAGATCTATACATATATAACTAACTTGCGTCGGTGTTCAAGGCCAGCCTTTTCGCAATTGGCTCTTTGTTCACCTTTCTCATAGGCGTGACACAAAAATATCATCATTGTTTGAAGCGAAAATATGTATCAAACACATCTCTGCTTCAAGCCTGCCTCATGCATTAAACTTTGACCTATATTGTACACATGAAACGATTTAACGAGACAAAGGAATAAACGAAGATCAGGAATAGATTTTATATTTACAAACACATTTTATTACAACGCTTTCTTGCAGCTCAATAACCTCCTATATATTAAGCCTTCTTCTTCACAATTATAATATTTATTCTTTCTTTTATTTACTATGAACTATTTTCCTATAGAGTAAGTTTACTGGTAAGGTCGTTCTATGCCTTGCGAAAATGACATGAAATGTAAACAATATCTTCGCGAGTTCCTGCTTGCAGGAGGATAAGATATACATACATACATACATACAATACTACTAAAAACAATTACTAAGTAACCACAAAAACAATTATTACAGAAGCCTTTGTGATTGGTTCTTGTTCTGTGAAATTCCCACCGAGTAATTCTCAAACTTAGAAATCACTAATACTATCACCTCCCCCCACCTCCCCCTCCCCTCTATTAAAAAATACAAGAAATGAACATAAATAGCAAATAATAAATGATATCTTTCGATTTTAAATGAATTCCGTCGTCCGGGAACTTTCTCAAATCACTTTTAATCTTGTTTATAGGCAATTCGGAAGTTCTCCACATTCATGCCGGTTTTTCGAAAATTTGAAAACAAACGGATAGAAGAAACTATGGGGTTATCGTATCGAAACTTTGTCTAAAAAACAACTCCCGAAAAGATGTCAAGCATTATAATGAGAACTTGATTAACTGCTTAATCTATTTATAATCTGAAATTGGCAGATGGTTTACGATATAGACTCCAGAGAAAGATTGTCTAGTTTCATTAGTCAAATGTATAAACACGTGACGCGTGAACTCTCCGTCATATTCACCTGGTTAATTACTAATGACATTGTGTGTTTGTCACAGGCTATTAATTACTTCTTTCATCTCTCGTAAAAGTATAATTAGCAGACAATTAACCGTCTCATTGATTGCCAGTCAAATCTTTTTTGGCGAATCTTATTTTGGCCATTCTTTGACTCTATAAGAGCCGTTAGTTACTTCATGGACAATCATAGAGTATGTACATGGAGTCACAGCATGGGGGAAAAAAAATAATTTTGATTGTAGGATTCGTGCATTTTGTTTTATTTCCCAAATGAACGAATCTATATTTATATCTTATTTATTCACATTAATATATATTGATATATATATGAATCTTTTCTTGGCTTTCTTTTCTCGGGCTTTAAGCAGTGGCGTAGGGAGGTACTTTTGAGGTGGGGGGGGGCTGAAGGCTGATGGCCGGCGTGGGGGAGGGGTCTAAGGGGAGGGGGTGTCCCCCTCCCCTTTGGAATTTTTTTTGCATTTCCAGGTGGCCTCAGATGCAATTTGGTGCAATATAGCACACTTCAACCCACCCACTCCAGTTTGTATATAATTTTGCATTTTCACCTGGCCTTAGATGCAATTTGGTGCTCCAAATGAGATTTTTTTCTCATTTGGAAATGAAAAAGGGGTTTTCTGACTTGCGAAGCGAGGGGCGGAATGATACTTCCGCCCCTCCATATTTTTCACTGGGGGGGCTGGCGCCCCCCAGCACCCCCGGTTCCTACGCCCTTGGCTTTAAGAATCCTTGAGCTTCCTGAACAAAGCCTTTTAATGAGTGACTTCCTTTTGAAATGTCGTTGATATTTTCTTAATAACAATCTTAAATATAGTATTATAGTAATAAACATATACAGACTGTCTGCAGTTCGAGAGTGAAGAAATAAATAAGTGGAATAAACTGATTTTTTTATATGAGTTATCTACCAATAAACATCCCTAGGTTCGTGTCCTTATAGAGACAAAACACAGAATGTCTATAAGAGTGGATCAATGTTAACCATGTTTTGAAGAAACCTTGATTTGTCTGTACAAAATACTGCCCAAAAAAAAATCAATTATTTGTAAGTGAAGTGGGAGGGAAACAAGTCATACGACCTTTCTTCGCTTCAAGAACTTGTTTTGATCTCTGTCTATGAAACATTTCATATTTATATCAGTCAGACATAGTCGATCTATCGTGGCAAATGAAAGTTATAAGTCTTACATAGGCCTATACTGTAAATATGACACGCGACTTGATGTGTTAACCTTCGTTTCAGTTTACCAGCAACGATAACAAAATTCATCCATAATGAACATAACTTTTACATAATTTGATTTGACATAGCCACGGGACGAACAGATATATCAAATAAAATGACGGAAAATAGATACATATTTTTTGTTTGTTATTTTCGACGATAGGTTGCCTGTCTCATACCCAAAGGCTAATCTTGGCTTGAGAGGCCAACAAGACGCATAGCTGTGCGGGAAATATTAGAAGGTTCGGGAAAGGTTTTTTAAACGAAATGAGTGCATAAATATGCACTGGAGCTCCGCTATATAATTGTACCATGGAGCTTTACAGCAAAGGCAACATGTAGTTATCAGCTGCAATGTAATTTGAACTTTGAACAATTTGTAATGTCTTGTTTATATTGTGGCTTCTGTGGGCATGAACACTTTTGTTGAAATAAACGTCGTCATGCACACTTTTGTTGAAACAAATGTCGTCATGAACACTTTTGTTGAAACAAATGTCGATATCCACACTTTTGTTGAAATAAATGTCGTTATCCATACTTTGTTGAAACAAATGTCGTCATGAACACTTTTGTTGAAATAAATGTCGTCATGAACACTTTTGTGGAAATAAATGTCGTCATGAACACTTTTGTTGAAATAAATGTCGTCATTAACACTTTTGTTGAAACAAATGTCGTCATGAACACTTTTGTTTAAACAAAACATTTTTGTTCTTGTATTGTTAATGTTGATGTTGTTTTTTCTTTCAACGCTGTCACTGTCACTGTTGTTGTCACTGTTGTTGATTTTACTGTTGATCTTGCCGTAGCCTTTGTTGTCGTAGTTGTGTTTGTTTCCGCTGATGTTGCTGTTGTTATTGTTATTGTCACTGTCATTATGTTGTTGTTGTTGATTTTGTTGTTGATCGGTTGTAGTCGTCGTCATTGATATTGTTCTTGGTTTTGTTGTCGTATACGTTCAGGCTGTTTTTGTCGATGTCGCTGTCACTGTTTTTTGTATCTTGCAGTTGTTGTTGTTCTGTCGTGTTTTTTGTTCTTGTTCTGGATGGCGTTTATAATTGCTGTCGATGTATTTTGTACTTGATGTCGTTGAATTTGTTGTTGCTGATGGTGTTGCCGTAGAAACGTAGTGTTTTAGTCGGTAGGTCTCTGATAATATACAAGAACGTGGACGTCATGAAACTAAGTTTTGGTGTAACAAAATGTATAACTTGTTTACCTCCGATATCAATCCTGGCATGCATTAGAGAGAGGTAAATGTAGACCGCTTCTTTCTATTTGCGAGCTTCCAATAGAAATGAGTCCAAATGTTTACTGGTATGTTCTGCTTGTCATTTGACATTGTTTATCTCTCACTGTATGTCAAATCAAATGTATATATGTATATGTATATATATATATAAATATATGATATATGATAAAGATGAAGTGTTCTATAAGCAACATGCTCGTGACAGTGTAATTCGGGTTTGTCTTCTTGTTATACATAGAAGCTATGTCAAACGCAGGTGCAAGGTACGGGCTGTTTTCAATTTCATATCACATTCTATATCGGCTGTCATGCCATGCAGGTAGATTGAAATAAATAAAGCCTCAGTGAATCAAGATTATTATTTGCTGGTGGTCTGAATTTAATGATAACACATGTTCATAGTTTATATGTCTTTCTTGTTTATGTCGCTTTACTGTTTTTGGTGATATATATGTGAGTTAACGATGGCAAGCAGACGATACAGTGTTGTATATGTAAACGAAATCGCACATTCAACAGATTCATTAGTGTTGATCTCCAACTATTATTCCAAAGATACTTAACTCTGGCAGAACTATATTTCTGAGTATAGTAGTGCTAATTATTCACAGAGATTGCGGAATGCTATATAAAACAATGTGATGCCTCAGAGAGATCGATTGCTTTGGGATTAGAGGTTAAGTGCTACATAAGACGTGAACGTTAATGAGTATTATACAACACCTAATTGTATTCTGGTCATTCGATTGGTCAATTGCTCGTTGATTGCATGCAAAATCCGTTCTATTCCACTCTATGAAATAGAACCATGGGTTATACTTTTTTGGTAGCACTTTTTTTTCAATGGTAAGAGAGCAGAGAAACCTGTCTGTTCAAACAATCTGTTGCATGAGTGCATTTTACCCATCTTAATATAATATGTTGTATAAAACAAATAATGAATGGTTTCCATTCGTGCAATAGTGCAAATTTTTCATTCGTTGAAAGATGTAATTTGTTCCATTCAACTCGGCTGCGCCTCGTTGAATGGAACATTCCATCTTTCAACTCATGAAATATTTGCACTATTGCACTCATAATCATTCATTATTTGTATACTATTCCACTTCCTAGCATATATGCATCATTAAAACTAGACACATACTGTTAGTTGTAACTGGTATCGGTGTGACATACACGTGTAACCATGGTCACTTTAACACAACGTCTGTTTTAACTGGTACAACTTGTTCACTCCTCGTGAATCCAGTGACAACATTGGTCATTTACGGGGTGGCTAAACGAAAACGAATTTAGAGGAGTTATATGTGGATCACGTGCCGTTCTGGTCGCGAATGTCGTTCATTTTACCAAATACAGTTACAGAGTGTAATTATAACTAAAAGAACAAAACTTCATTATTCTTAAACTAATTTAGCAAATGATTCGAGAATGAGGGTTCTCCTATGGATTGATAACACTATTTCTGTTTCAACTTTCACCGGAGAATTCCTGTAACTTGAATTAAATACCTATTATCCAAATATAAGTTCTTGTAAACCTTATACATAAAGCGACAAATCGCTACACGTATGTGTTTTTTTTATATTTTTCATCAGTCCTTCTTTGAAGTTCTTCCTTTTCTTTTATCGGTGTCTACATGAAACATTTGCCAGAATAATTCTATTCATTTGTGACCTTTCTCACAGAAAAACAAAAGATGAAATAAAAAATAACCGGAAGATTAATGCGCACGAGACCATGTTTTTTGCTTGCATTATTCTCATCTATTTATTTTAACCTCGACATGTCAATAATACACCCATTAGTAGCGGAAATTTTACGGTTAAGAAGCTCTAACCGTGTTGCTTGTATAGTCGGCCAATATTTCTAGATTCTAAGGAAAAATCACGCAATTGAAGAAACTCATGAGACAAGTTAAGCAAATTTATAGAACAGCTTCCAAAATGTTTATCTTTCGAGAATTCCAGTAAAGGTCAAGAGGTATTCTTGTTTGCTAGCCATGTTTTGTTTCGCCCGGAAGACGTATCTGAAATGTACTTTGATGTCTGCTCTTTCGATGTTAATCAATTATTTCTTAATCATTTGAAACAGAAAAAAAAATATCTCGCTAAACTGGTACTCGAAATATAAGTGAACTCATGAAGATTTTCAGGGTTGTTATGCAAATGTTCTACCTATCAGCCTCTACTGATTTCATATAAGGATGGAATGAATTATTTAAGGCTGTCTTTTATTGGTAAAGAAAAGCCTCCGAAAAAACTCTTATTTTTGGGGGAAAACGGACGAAATTCATTCCTCTAAATAAATTGGGGAAAATCCTTTATTTTAAATAATATTTTTCAAAATATACATAGAAAAAAAAAAACATTTGTGGCGAATATAATATATAAAAAAAAAAAAAAATCTGCAAACTATGAAAGAGTTTCATTTTTGACGGTTGCCCTTACCCCTTTATATTCTGAAGAATGACTGGACAATAACACTGTCTCCCGGAATATGGATTACAGATTACTGCAGGGAGAATATATAGTTCGCTATGCGGTAATCCTCTTAAAACATCTTGCTATTAGTCCCAGCTGCATTTTATGCCACTTTTACTTTTTTTAAATGGAGGTAAACCCACCACTTTCCCCCACCAATCCCCCCACCCTCCCCCAACCACCCTCATTCAACATATACGGCCCATCTGTTTAAGAGTCAAGTGTTTAGACCACTAAGCCTATAGCACAGAGAACAGGCCAGTTCCTCAGATGAAACACTGCAGCACTCATAAAGGAAATCATGAAACCTTTATTGCTTCAAACAGCATGTTTACATCGTATTGAAAGCAATGAATTGACAGTGACATGTATGTAGCTTTGATGTAACTAAGAGCATGTTAAAAGAAGACACTTTAGTTGAGTTGTTAAAATGCATAAACAAAATTGATTAACATTAACGTGTTAGCTTGGTTTACGTTACCAACGTCGTTGTTAAGTACGTATATAGCCTTAGAGGAGCATTCTAAGATTTATCATCTTTTAAAGGTGGATATATTGTTAACCGGAATATAATAGAAACAGTACTTTAACTTTTTCTCTTGAGCTATTAAATATGATATGAATTCTGCATAAACACATCATTTAAGATACCTTATATCTGTTTGGCAGGATGTATATGAATATTTATAATACGGCTAGATGTTCATCTTTGAACTATGGTTAAGTCTTTGGAATGCTATTTGAGGGTTACGTTGGCTCCTCACAGCAGGCCTATAAATGTTTACGTTAGTCCATTGTTTTATCAATACGGGTACCATAAATTAAGAAAATTTTGGTTGGTTTTAATTACCGTCCCAAAAAGTCATAAAACGTATACAAGGTATGAAAGTATACAACGCTAAAGTTGTATTACAGATCTGCATAGAATATTGACGCTGATACGCGTGCGCATGAGCATGGGCAGATACACGCGTTCAACGTACCGATGTCGGATAGCAACGTATATATATCTAGGCTATCGTGTTCGCTATCCCTGTACCTTCAATGATCCAAGTGCTGCTGACATCTTCGAGCAGGTCAATACTTAAAAAGTTGATGCATCGTTTGATCTTAACCTTGAATTGTCTACGGTAGATGTACACATTAATCACTAAACGGCGCATGTGGCCTCGTATATCCGAGAGGCCATCGAATGGTCACATCAGTACATTTTAACAGTATAATCCTCTGTGATGCTGTTATTGATGTATATTTTCGTTCTGTATTAAATGTGATAAAAGGGGATTACATTTTTGACATGGCGATGCACAGGAATCACTTAAAAAGTCAAATAGTTGACGAAGTTGACGAGAGAGAGAGAGAGAGAGGGGGAGAAAGAGTTTGCTATGTTCCATATCTATAGTTTGATGAGCATATTCTTACTATAAAGCCACGATTCCTCTTGTGAAAATATGAGAAAAGAATAAGTCTCCACCTCACAGGCACAAGGCTTTGGCTGGCCTCATCCTCATCGCCTAGAGCGAAACCATACCATGTGGATTATTAGAATTATCTTCTAACACTTCTGTAGAATTTATTTACATGTAATAGTTAATATAGCTATTAATAAATATGATACTACGATAAAAGTGTCAACTTTCAATTCCCCTGTCTATTTCCAGTGACACTCAAATTGTCAAGAAATTTAAAGGTGTTAAGAAATACATAGATTTAAACATTACTTGCAGAGAAATGAAAAATCTCCCAAACAACAAATGGTTAAGCAAATTCTGAAGACTTTTGATGTAATGGTAAAAAGAAGAAGAAGAAGATTAACATTTCCTTAAATCCAGTCAAATCGTAACTTCAAGGTTCATTGAATAAGTGGAAGCAGTCAACCTCGCCATATACACGCTTCGATTCTTGATTCTGAGGATGTCATGCTCTTAAACCGAAGGGCATTCTTCAACAAATGTATATTCTGATGAAACTTTTTATTATGGTCTGTCTTCATCCATTGAAGTGAAGCCATGGACAGCTGCATTTGGGGGAAAAAATTCATCTTTTCTGTTATTCTTTGCACGCGCACTTTCTCTCTCCACCCTTCTCCTTCCCTCTTCCGCTGTACAATATTGGCATGACAAAGAAAATGTCCAAGATAATGTTTCCACATCCCTTAAGGCACGTTACTTGAAAGGCAGATAAAATCCATGTTTTCTTATTTAAATAATAAATGGTTGTATCTTAAAAACGAAAATTAGCTTTCGTTATGGCTACGTACGTGTTATTTCCTTCATTTATAAATACATTGCTTGCACCCTCGAGGCGATAAAAGCTATTCGCGTTATTGATATAAACGCCAACGACAAAAAAAACAGATGTATTAATCCAGTCCGCGTTGAGTTCAAATAATTCAATATAGAAAGTGTAATCGCTTCCGAATGGTTTCAATAGCTTCAATAAGAGGAGGGTCAATGATCTCGTAAGATGGGAAAATCTTCAAAATCAATTCAATACTTTGTTTGTATTTCAGCAAATGTTGAAATTGACAGACAAAAGCAAAACAAAAAGAGACGTCAACTTATGAAACAAGTTTGAACTATACATTTCATCTTCTACACGTATACAGCAAACATAGGTCAATAAATATAATTTCGTACAATGTATATCAAAGAATTTAAAATGGAAACTGATAATAGATTTAAGCTATACATATAGCAATAAGATAATGCCGCCATGCCATCTTAAAAGAGGGTGCTGTCATAACGGTCCTATTCAGTTCCGCGAAACTTTAGAAGGTGTACAGTCTAGTATAGACTACATATCTATAACGGTACCATGTGTTGATTGCTATACCGTTGTAGTACATTTGGCTGCATTCGTAATTATTACAGGTACGTTATCGACGATATGATTTCTTAGTGGGCTCACATATATTTATTAATGAAGCCAACTTGCGCATTTACCTGCGGGTGGGTATTGATATATATTATGAATCAATGATTTATCTGTCATAATGATTTTCATTATATTGGTTGATACTCCGATCTGTTTGCAGTTATGGTGTACCTTATCTGTTGTGCATAAAACATATTTTCTCTAACTACGGCAACAGAATTACTCAGCTTCAATTTCAGTAAGAAGTTAAGAAACTAGCACCTTCGGCGTTGTAACGTATCTCTGAAACTAGTCAATAACCCAGATCGTCAACATGTAAGTTCATTAGGCGTTTTCGGAACGTTTTGTGAGCGTTTTGACGTGATCGTATCAGTTTGTTAGCAAATGGGGGGGGGGGGCATGTCAATGTAAGATGATTGCATCTGGGGAAGAGGTACCAACTTCGAGTAACAGTGGGCCGTATGACTCTTCATTTTGAGGTGACACACCGCAAAATGTCATAAAAACTTCCCGAACAAAATTAACCCTCGGTGCATTTTGGTATCGAAAATCGATCGAAGACATATTGCAATCTTCCCGAAGTGAAAGGGAGAAGAAGAAAAACGCTCACTAAAAAAAACAATATATGAGGATTGAACTGAGAATTGAATTCATAATAACTGCTATGTTTTAACTTAATATGCCAAAATTTTAAAACATGTTATTTAATTCTCCATTCTCCTCCTCCTGACGAGTATCCACAAAGTCATAGCCAGGAATCCATCAAACAGACTTATAATTCCAAACAGATAAAATGCGAAGGTAAAGCTTCCATTTATGTCAAGAAATATACCTGAAAGGAGAAACGAGAAAATAAGTTGATTTTGAATGGTGTAAGCTCTTCCCGTGTAGTTTCCTCTTGTGTTTTATTTTTATTTCATTCTCGATTTTTCAATCTCTATATTTACATTTCTATTTTTAAATGTATATAGGATACTTTACCGGACATATATTTGTCTCTTTTGCAATCACAACCACTGCATTCCAACATCTTAAGAACTTTGTGTCAAAATGTGTTTGGTAATATCCCAGTATTATTTTACACTTTTTTCAAATTGTTGTCATAATACGCAACTATATCGTTGATTACTGGTTTGTCAGTATTGTCTATGGGCGTAACATACACATACACCGGCTAGGTCTGAACATTCTCTCCATGCCATAATCTGATCACAGTGCAAGCTGATTGGTGTTAGATATCGGGATAGCTTCCCGGTATAGTTCAAGGCAGGATACGGTTGGTAGAGCGTAATCAGTAGGTACATTATATGTTAGGATAGGACGCCTACACCGTTGCTTACATCTTCTAGACTTGAAGTTGATTCGATGTTGAGTTTTTCAATTATTCAGCCGGGAGTTCAATATCAATCAGAAACGTATTATATTTAATTAGAAGTAGTATAAAGTAAAATACCCCAGTGTTTTTACTTTCTCATTCTTGTAGGTAGCTAACAACTGAAACCTGACTAGAAAATTGTAAAATAAAACAAACAAAAAAAAACAATTAGTTGAAAAGAACAATGAATTTTTGGACTAGAACGAAATTCGAATCAGTGACGTCATGATTTTCCATTGTTCATTTGTACCTATCATGGAGCTAACTATAACATACAATGTCGAATGTTGGTAGAAATCACATCCCTGAAATGAAGTTATCTTGTGATCCCTTTTTACACGGTATACAATGCATGTACATGGCCTCTGACTGTCACCACCACTAGCTAAGAAATGGCTATATAGGTATTGTCACCAACAATAGAACTGGATGAGCTCAGATGGTGAAGCGCAGGATTTGCTAACTTTGATAAATAAAACAGAAATCTGCCGTGCCAATGTCTGATTTAAAGTTGCACGATACAATTGCATCCCAGTTACTGGTACGTTTCCCGACCTTCCGCTCTTCTTATACATAGGAGTATGGTCTACTTTGCAATTTCCTTGTCCTTTCCTTGTGAAGATGATTAAACTCTTCATTTGCTTTGCTCCGTTATAACTTTTTCATTACAACTATATATGCTTCACCGGTGAATTTGAAATCGAGTCATTACTTCTCCGTGTTGGTTATTAGCTTTGCCTTACTTATCAAAGCATACTATGTACGTATAACCTAAATTCAAAAGCCCTTGAACTAAAAATAAATACGAGGAGCGAGTTGATTAAAACCTAAGGACACGGAATAAACGGACAAATATTTGTCTATTTGATCATGGTAAATGATCCGTTGACCTTACTCTTAATTTCACGGTTTATATATATATATATATATATATATATATATATATATATATATATATATATATATATATATATATATATATATATATATATCATATATCAGCACTAATGAGAGCAGAAAAGTATCATCTTATTGGTCACACAAGTCACACTGGACACTTGGTTTGCAGGTACAATTAATTATCTTACTCTGATTTAAACCTCACAACGAGACAGTTTGGTGTAAAAGTAAATAAATCATTCCAAACTTTGATTCTGTTCAGTTTAAACTGGAAGATAATATTTCATACGTTGCTCAAAACCTGATACCAGGCTGTACATGTATGTTAACTATTTTCAAACGGACGGCTGCTAGCAACACTAAACAGATATTATGTGGGTTTTTTTTTTGGTGGCATTTCGGCGTCCCATCGGTATCATTGATGAACAGCAGCAGAGAGGTTGATTGGGCAATCTTATGCATCTACAAGTGTAACGTCTCTGTTTTTTCTTGGTGCCGGAGAGGGACAGTGGATATAGGGTTTAATCATAAATCATAATTTATCATTCCTCATGATACATGTTTAACGGTACCCGTTCCCCTGTTCACACATGTCACGGCCACACACACTATCTTGTTTTCTATTAGCTACAACCGATGACATTTCCCTTTGTTCTAACCCTTTGTCTGGAGAACCGATGACTATTGTTCTCTATTGTTCGACAACTGTTGTCAGGAATTCCTTTTGTCCCATGTCACCAGTTGTGAGGCCTAGACATGCGCACACATCACACACGTTCACGCACACGTATATACCCTAACAATTACAGAACTTCTCATGTGAATTAATACTTCGTGTACACACGTAATAGTAAAACTGCAAAGGGTTGATTTGTACATTATAATAATTTACAATCAGAATGAATTGCATTGGGTAATGTGTGTGCTGGATATGAGGGGATCACATTTACATCGCAACATAACACAAAACATCACAATAGTACATCACATAACAATATGCCACAAAATAACATAACACTTAACACCGGAACACATCACACTACAGCACATAAGATGGTTTCATATTCAATCAACTTAACATAACAAGGCATCACAAAATAACATACCACAACGCTTAGCACCACAACACTTTAGATGTAACACATGTAACACAAGTTGTTTCATTTCATTTCACATTACATCAAACGCAATACAACACAGTAGAACACAACACAGTACAACACAGTGCAACACAGTGCAACACAGTACAACACAGTACAATACAGGACAAGACAGGACAAGACAGTACAACACAATACAACACAGTACAACACAGTGCAACACAGTGCAACACAGTGCAACACAGTGCAACACAGTGCAACACAGTACAACACAGTACAACACAGGACAAGACAGGACAACACAGTCAACACAGTACAACACAGTGCAACACAATTAACACAGTGCAACACAGTACGACACAGTACAACACTGTACAACACAGTAAAATACAATATTACACAATACAACACAATACAACAAAATGCAACACAATACAATACAACACAGTACAACACAGTACAACACAATACAACAATACAACACAATACAACAATACAATACAACACAACACAATACAATACAATACAACACAATACAACACAACACATTACAACAATACAACACAACACAATACAACACAATACAACACAATACAACACAATGTAACACAATACAACACATTACAACACAGCACAATACAACACAATGTAACACAATACAACACATTACAACACAATACAACACAATACAACACAACACAATACAATACAATACAACACAATGTAACACAATACAACAATACAACACAATACAACACAATACAATACAACAATACAACAATACAACACATTACAACACAATACAACACAATACAACACAATACAACACAACACAATGTAACACAATACAACACAATACAACACAACCAAAAGTGTTACTCGACAGAATACATAACATCCCATTGATTGATTTTAATTTAAGGATTAGAACTACTCACCTGGCACAACTCCTGCAACCAGCGTCAACACGCCATTTCCAAAGTCGAGAAGTCCGTAGGCCGTCTTGTAGTAACGTGATTCGATGATAAATACTAATATTCCAGGTGTCATTCCAGACTGTATAGACAAAAGGCAACCATTGATTGCGCTACCGAAGAACTGGGGAACATACTCTTGAGCCAACCATGGTACTCCCTGCATCAATATAAAGGTGATGCCATTTACAAAATAGTAAACACTGTATAAAAATATCGGTGAAAGCCTGACTTTGAAACTGTAGAAGGCAATGACCCTACCAAGTATACCTGTGAAGCCTCCTATACTAGCTACCGTTGCCGCTTGAACTGAAAAGAATCCTTGTTCGATGACGTTCGGTATGAGAAACAACGTCCAACCATCTGCCGGAATCTTTCTTAAATTGCCAAGAACGAAAAATATACAAAACCAAACGTTAGTAAACAAAAGCACATATTCTTTGAGATTTAAATAAGCACTTTGAACAAAGCTATTCGTAGTTGTTCCACTATGATGGGAAAGGTTCTCCCCCTCTTCCCTCTGTTCCACTTCCTCATACCCCTCTTCCTCATACCCCTCCGTGAGCTCATCATCAATGTCGTCATGTGACTCATCCACCATTTTCAATTCTTGGTCCTCTCTTGATGATACGGGCGAGCAAAGGAGAAGACCACAGGGAATAAGGTTCCAGCATAGAGCACCATATATGATATAGGTCCCGCTATCACCATATGCAATTCTGCATAGATCCATGATGGGCGGTAGGATAGTTATGCCAACATACGAACCCATCATAGAGAGCGGCATTATTGCGGGGTAATTATCTTTAAAATGCTCCTTTAAACATAATGAAGCTGGAAGCAAGAGACATGCAAACCCAAGACCTGGAACAAAGAAAGAAAGAATGAAATCAATAACTTACACATTTTTTTGATTGAACTTCACAGAGAGGACAACATAAAGAGCGTGCAAAATTTTGATAGAGGTCACTTTTGGTGAGGGAGGAGGCGGTGGGGAGGGCATTTCCATTATTTTGCCAGTTTCCTCCCAAAAATCCTGACTTTATTATGTTACATTATGAGCTTTGAAGTTGTGAGTAAATGAAAACTATTTTTCATTTACTAGTGTTTTTTCTATCCAACTGCATTACTGCTTTGAACATATTTATGTTTTCGGAGGGCTTTCTTTTGTAGTCACTCTCTCAATCTGGGCAAAGCATAATAAATGTAATACTTTAATATTCGTAATGTTTATATCAACGTATGTAAAAGACATAATAATATGACCCTATGATTGCAAGCAATGTTTGCAAAAATTATTATAAAACTATCCAATTCAAATGATAATTTAATGGGTGGATCACTTCGAGGCAATTCACGAATAACTTCAAAAGCGATTGAATTCCTTCAATCCGTGTACTGGTGTGACTTCGACACCGAGATTGACGTTACATGTAATCCTCGGTTAAAAGATTCAGTTTATAACCGCATAGTGAGTTAATCGTATTAATTTATATAAATGAAAACAAATATCGCTTTGGTAAAAGTGGTTGCGCTTTTTCATTCTAAAAAATTGTTTCCTCAACTACATCCACTTACCGACGTTTCAGAAACACACTTTACATGGCCGATTGTTTTTAATAAAATATTGAAAAAACTGTAACAGTCTTGTGTGTAATCATGGTTAGGCCTGAATAACAGTGTTATGGGTCTCACATTAGGCTAGACATACATCAGACACAGATGTTGTGCTAAAGCCTTTTTGTGAGGTAGGGTACGCAACACATTTATGTAGTACTGTCAACGGCTTGAAATTCACGTGACAAAAAGGGAAACATTGCGTAGTCGAGCACGTAATCTTTACCCACGAACTTTTAAACACAAAATGTGTCATTATTATATGCAAATATCATACAAAATTAACATGACAATGCGAAACTAAAATTCATCAAAAACTTGGCTAAATTTTCACTGGTTTATATATTGTATTATTGAATTTATAGTCACTTCCTACCTTAAATTGGATTTAAAACTTACTGACGTCAGGATCGCCAATTGATCCGAACTCAGTTGGCGTTATGATATAAATTATGAAATTTTAGAAAGTTTTCATTTATTTTTTTAACTGAATACCTGCAATTATGGAGAACATTATGTGAAGTATTGGTGAGCTAGCCACCAACCCAATCAAGACGTATCCGAGCCCAACTAGGACGCCACCAATAGTCCCGATTAGACGGAAGCTGCAGAACGTTAGCAGGACACTCGTGATTGGACCTAAGAAAAGAAGATCAATACCATTAGGTGTAGCCGGGATGGCGAGAGCCAAATTGGGCCCGGAGTCATCGTGACCCCTATTTTGAAGTCTAATCATGAAATGAGAATACATTATATTTATTCCCCGACTCAAATTGACCCGCATGTACCCCCCCCCCCCACATACACACATACACACACATCCCTACCCATGACCTCTGACCCCCTATCTCGCCAAGCCTGGTAATGTGTTTCGGTCATTGAATTAATCCAATCATGTTTCAAATACACACGCGCGTCCCGGGTGAATCTAAGTTAGGTCACGGGATACAGAAGCAAACTATAAGAGATTTATACTGGGGTGCCATGCCGAGTGTTTCAAACAGTCCAATGCCACTATGTATGTGACGGTGGATGTATCAGTCGTAGGTCGGTCGCACTCTGCCTGATTGAAAGAGACCGGCTCAACCCAACTGTCGTGACCTAGGTTCGATGGTCGTTAAGACCTTTATTCGTAAATTGACTCCCACACACTGAACGACCGATAACCGCATATTGAACAACTGTTTTCTGCTATCGACCTCTGCTCGTGTGGTTCTCATGCGAAATTATTTGCCCGCGATTGGTCTGTTGGTTAGATTTTTTTGCAACTGGGGGAGTTGCAGTCGTGAACCGCACACCGCACACCGCACACAGCACACCGCACATCGCACACCGCACACGACACACGGCACACGCGCACACCGCCGACATGATGAGACCCTTACAACCGCCGTGACTTAGAACTGGCAAACTCTTGCTCAGTCCCGCGAAGTCGTTAATCACGACTATCCGAAATATCGAGCTGACGATGGTCGAGTGAAGTCGGGCGGTGTCGGGCTGTGTCCGGTCGGCTTTCAAGCAGTTCTTTGCCGTTAGTCGCTAAATATCGATAGTGTTTAATACATCCATACCGGGTATTATACAATGTTAAAAATACGTCTAATAAAACATAAAAACTCGCTACATTGTTTGCATAAAATGAGGTTTTCTTTAACGAGTTGTTTCTGGTACATGCGATTCGCCAAGACATTCTGCGTATAATTATAGCAACATGACAAGCAACTCGGAAGCCATGTCTACATTATTTTAATCAAACTTGTGATTAATTAATTAATATATACGTTCATATTTAGTTAAATAAATCTAAACGAGTCCAAAACGTCCTTCTATATTAAGCAAACGTTGTCCCAACGTATACATAACGTTACGTTCAACGTCGATGTAAGCTTTAGGGGTCTTGGTGTCACTGACTGAATATAGGTACACGGAAGGATGGCTGGGTATGTCCTTCTGTAATAACTTAAAAACAGTTTGTTACTGTACAGGGAAGTGGAGGGAAATAAAAGTCCACAAAGGTGTACAGAGAAGGTATAGGCATACAGTTCCCGTATAGGATTTGCAAGAGAACAGGCGTTGTTCTCGGAAAGCGATATCGATTCGTAAATATTTCATGGAAAAGTTCCTTGTAAAACTACAATTACCTCGATTATTTGCTACATGTGTATGAAAGGGGAAGGCTCTTTAACCCTCCCATCTGGTCCAGCACTCCCTCTATTAGTAACTCACTCGATGAGTCCAAACGACACAATGTAATGTACCGAACATGAGTTAGCATACATCACATGCAGGAAGAAAATTTAACGTAATGTTTAGTTTAGTAGAAAAAAAGGATCAGGAGGGACACTCAAGTCCCTATCAAGGACCCTATAATTATATAGGAGAGGGGAAAAACTGAAGACACAAACACTCAGACCCGATTACAATGCTTAAAGTGCTTGTCCAAAGCAGTCATAAACCCATTCACACTACTTGCAAGTACAACTTTCTCAGGCAAACCGTTCCACGCATTCACAACCCTATTAGAAAAAAAAGGTTTGCCGAATATTAATCCTATACTGCAGTGTGACTTTGGAGTGTAAGACAATGACCTCTGGTACAACTACTATTGGCAAATATGAAAAAGTCAGTGAAGGATAAATTGTCAAAACCATCCACAATCTTGAAAACCTGAATCAAGTCACCACGTAACCTCCTAAGCTCCAGTGTGGTGAGATTCAACAGTTGTAACCGCCTATAATAAGCAACACTCTTTAAGGAACTAATCATCCTAGTAGCCCTCCTCTGGACCTATTCGAGTACTTCCTTATTTGTTAGCCAAAAATGGGTTCCAAGCCTGCACAGCATACTCCAGATGAGGCCTAACCAACTGCTGATAAAGCCTAACTACTATGTCCTCTTTCAGAAAACTGAAGTTCCTCTTGACCAACGTTATCCCACACGAAGGCACAACCCCCCTGTGGATGTCAGAGTTGTCCCCCCCCCTTTGCTTTGTGTCGGGCAAAATGGAGGTCATCTGGAATTTCCAAAATAATAATAATTAATTTGACCAACCTTTCAGTTACTTTCTCAGCTCTTTGTCTTCACGACGTACTGTCATGCGTACACCAACTTCACCAAAGTCAGGCGGCCTGTGTCTGTTTGATAATTCAGTTATTTATCACATGCACGGTACGGTACTACTATGGCAACATATGCTTATGGAACGCGAAAAGAGTTTGTCGATAGGTACGACTTTTGAACATTACTAAATTATATGACCTCTGAAGAAGATCCTGCTAGGATCGAAACGTCAGGCCAACTTACTTTTACACATAAATTATATGATGTATCACATTTTAGTTCAACAAAAAGTACTCTAGTTGTGACTTTCAGGAACGACTCACGAACCCCCTGGGATGGACTCACGCACCCCTGGCTTTCATGCACCCCAGTTAGGGAACTCCTGAGTTAGAAGGTTGCAGAGATGAGTCAATGTAGAGACCTACGTCTCTTTCAACAAAGACCTCCTGTAACTCAGCACCGGCAGGTATACTTTTGGTTACTACTTCCAATATTCATCACCTTGCATTTATCAATTTTAAAATGCATTTGCCATACCAGAGACCAGGTAAAAACCTTATCCAAATCCGTTTGAAATTTCTCAAGAATCGTTGTGAACTCTTTTCTGCAGTCATTAAGTATGTGCGAGTTTTCAAAATATATGTATTTCGCAGATTTGGCTAATGCTACTTTTGAGCTGCCTACGACCATTGGCATGCATACTAAATAACGTATATTATGAATTTACATGACTTAACCCAGTTGTGTATACCTGTATTCAGTTTATTTTCCCCAATAAAATATCGATAAAGTTCTTTCAGCTACCAGTAACATGAGTTTATCCCTTTTTATCATGCCGGGAGGTGCCATACTTTATTACATTTTAACGAGACAGATACCGTCCCAGCATTCCATAAAATATGTGAGGTTTATAAGATAAAATATATAGCCAAGACAGAAATAATTAATACAGGCATACTTATGCGGTTATATCAGAACTATAACTGTAACACTACAAATTAACATGCATGCATGGTGCTGTGGCCGAGTGGATAAAGGCGGTGGCAGTTGAAGCAACGAGGCTTAGCAATTGGGAAGTTCCGGGTTCGATACACGGACGGGTCACTTGGATTTCATCCAAGAGCAATCTACGGTTTTCCTATACGAAATGACTTTCTAAATTGAGAATATTCCAAATCTGAGTTAAAAATGTTGAATTGGAAGCCACCCAACGTGAAAGTTGTAATCTATGAAACTGACATCATTACACACCACAGAGAAAACATCGCTACGTTGTCTTTCAGCTCCTAGTTATTGATCTTAAAGGAATATTTTAGTGAAAAAGGGGATCCAGTTCTTCCGGTCATATCATTTTTTGTCTTTCTATCGCCCTAAGCCTTGTCCTGTGATGAATTTTAGTTTCTGTGATAGAGTGCTTGAAATGTTGGCCCGTCCTGCCAGACAATTCGAATCTAACACTGACTTACGTCGAGAGGTGACGTCAGTGCGGCACATTGGTCAGAATCGATCAGATCTCACTCTAAGCTTTGCATTGAGACAGCAATACACATGAATGTGAACAGACTTTGCATACGGATGTGAATACAAAAGATCTCACTCTAAGCTTGGCCTTGATACAATACACAGACTTGATTTTACTTTCAGAAATTTGAACTTTCCTCGCTACAGTGTAGCTTGCTAATGATAGCGTCCCTGTAGCTCCCGAAACGAAGTGCCGCGATGACGTCACAGTCGCTCATCGTTCTCCACTGTTCCAAAAATATTACATTAAGTTGGCGCGATGTTGAAAAATTCACTTCTCCTGAATCATAGGATGAAAATTCCGCGAACTAGGACTTTGACGATAAAAAATTATGTATTTTGTCCATATACCATATAGACTGCCACTATAGAATTACTTTAAGAATGAATCCTGAAACCTCGTTAATCCAACGTTATACACCATTAAGACACCGCATCACTTGGTTTCAGGCTCCTGCAGGGCTATTGGAATCAAGAATGAATCATCAAACACCATTAAGACACCATCACACCATTAACACACCATCAAGTTGTAGTTCAGCCCCCTGACTTATCTCACGATATTCTAGGGGTTCGATGCCAACACTTCCGTACAACGCATCATTCACACACACACACACACACACTATTAGATAATCATTCCTAAACAGCATGAATTTGAAAATATGAATCGGGGGTTTGACTCAGCACCAGATATCAATCCAAATATCGTATATCTTATATAAATGATATTATACTTACCACACAAGCGGCCGATAGCATACGGAAGTATCAACATGAATCCCGTCAGTGCCCCTGACATATCCCCGGAGGCGATATTGTTGAACAGAATACCTCCAATTTTAACAGAACCCGTCAGAAAAAACATCACAACGAATCGGGCAATAAAAACCAACCATTTCTGAGTCAAGATATCCCGATCCAAATTGGACGCTGGAAGATAAAAAGAAAAACAATACAGAAGCATAAAAAATAGAAATCATGCAGCCACATTTTCTATTCTTCAGGGGAAAAGAATGATCGAAAGAAATATACGTAGTTCTTTTATAGTTCTACCTTAACTATTACACTGTTATAAAGTTTGGAAAAAAACTTCGAGACTGTTTCCAATTTCATGTTTTCATTATTGTATTAATTTCAATGAGTGTTGCATCGATAATAGTTTGCGATATCGGTATTTCACACTGAGAGTATAACGAATCATACAACAGAAGTAACAGGAAGGATCGATATTATTATGTTTCTCCAAAAATAAATTGCTAGCACACAGTTTCGATGAATATCAACTTGGTGGGGAAAATGACAATTGTTTAGCCCCAAATCCATTTCATGATGATGAAATGCCTTATTCAAGTATCACATATTATGAGTAGAAATGAGAACAGATATTGTTTCTTTACGTCGAGGCCCAGCGGCATTGGCAACCCCCTTATTGGTGACGACGAAAATCCACCTCAACCTGAAGACTTCAATGTCTCTAGAGCTGACTCCCATTGGCGAATCCTCCCCCCCCCCCCCCACCCAAGGGAACCATCCCCGAAATACAAGATCGTATATGACAAGAACCGATAGAACCTTAAATAATTCAGTTATTTCTGAAAACCGTACATGTCTCTAGGCCTACTATATTTAAAGTAACCATATAGTGCGGATATACAAACTGTTTTTTAAAAGCAATAACCGACTTTTTAGGTGTTTCCAACGAAGCTGTAATAAATGCACTGTCTACTCTGATGTGATAATCGAGCTAGCTCAGTTTGAGAACAGTAAATTGTCAATAGCATATATAGAGTCCTTGATGTACCCGTACCTGTTATTGTTATTGTTATCATTATTGGTATCGTTATCGTTCATCCAGGAGAAATCTAAAACTTTCCGAACTGAAATGTTCTTTCAATTTGTAAAATATTCCAAAAGGGATCAAACTGACAAATTGGATAACCACTTCCAAATTTGAAGTTTACGCCATAAGAGTTCTCTAATATGCATATGCATGCAACTGCTTACTATATCTGACTTTCTGTTATTATCATTAGATCAAAGATAGTCGCCCTAACAAATAACAAGCCTAAACCTATTCAACAAGTGCAACGAACTATAACAGCTATGAATATATATAGGCTATATATAGGAACCTTAGGCCTAGAAATTGTGCAAATGTATAGGGTCCGGAAGTATACTGTTTTTACAGTTAACTGTTTAACCGTCACTGCATGGTTATGAACACTGGCGGATCCAGGGCCTTTGTTTGGGAGGGGCCAAAGTGGCATTAGAGTGATATGGGGGAGGGGTCTAAGGGGAGGTGGTGTCCCCCTCCCCTTTGGAAAATTTTCTATTGCGTCAGATGCAATTTGGTGCGACAAAAGTGTACAATGGTGATTTTAATTTACTTCTAAAAAAATGTTTCCCAGGTGTAATTTTCTAAAATATTTATAAAACAAAGTTGGGATCATCTTTCTCAAGAAATTTTATTTCTCATAGGTTATAAATTTCTTACAACCCGCCTGTAACTGCAAAATGGTGTTAAACTGTAAATCCTCATGCTCATACATTTACATAGCTCCCAACTCTTGAGAAGGCAAATGCTGGTCCATGCCACGAATTGCCGTCCTGGGGGAGGGGTATAAGGGGGAGGGGGTGTCCCCCTCCCCTTTTGATTCTTTTTGGAATCCTGGTGATGCCTACATGTAAAATGGTGGCACTTAGAAAGGCTTTTGTCACCCAAAATTTTCTGAGAAATATGCATTTTTTTTGTGTGTAACATCAATAAATTGAATAGTAGGTGATAATTCATTCTTTCCCGTGGCATGAAAATGTTCGCTGCTCGCCCCAATGAAAAGAAATATAGGCTAATTTGAGATTCAAATGATGCTGTACAGGAGGTTTTATACTCTATTATGCTAAATGCTAGGGAATGATGGTTGCTAAGTCAAAAATTTATGCAATTTTTTTTTATGTATACTTGACAATTACAATGCGGTTTTTTCGGACGCTTGTGCGGGTCAGCGGGTTTGGGTGTAAGAATGCGGGTCTAATTCCCGCGAATTGCGGGTCAGTTGGGAGCTCTGCATTTAATTTTAAACCAGAAAACAAAAAGGTTTAGACTAGTCTATCACTGCTATTCCTCTCGATTTTTTAAATTTCCAATCATATGATTTAGCGGATGTTCGGAAACACTTTTTGGCTCACCTTTGGGGGGGGGGGGGCATGGCCCCCCCTTGGATCCGCCAGTGTATAAGTATTGATCCATTGTGCTTTATATTATTATATCATAACCATATCAAAGCGCTGATAGTAAGCTTTACTTGTTGGAAAAGTACTAGAATGCTCTTTATATACCAGCATTGTTAAGTTGCAAAGCTCATATGATAGAACGATTATCATGTTTCTTGTAATATGATTTTTTGTTATTGAAACTAAAGTAACCATGAACAGATCATTTACGTATCCATACAAGAGATTTTAGTTAATTCTGCGCGTAGAGTTGAATCTTTGCCAAATTTTGCAATCAGACAGTTGATTATGTTAATTTTTGGGAGCTTTCAACTATTTTTACATGTTAAGGGAGTTGGGTGAAAATTCCTAAGTCGACCAATGCTGTATTGTACATGCATCTTAGAAACTAAAAAAGGAAATTCTTTAAATTTTCGTAAGCATGCAGCTTTAAGAGATAGTACCTTGATACCTTGCCATCCATAACTGGACACAAAAGTTAAAATATCATGACTGTAGTTCACTATTCATGCATGATTGTAGATGTACGGGAAACCCTCTTAAGTGTTGAAATGAAAGGTTGAATTCATCAAATATTCTGGATTATTTGTGTTGTCATTCCTCTTTGTTGTCTCTTATATGTGCTTTTCTGTTGTGATCTACTTAAAGAACAAGGAATCAAGCTGCTTTTAATAATTAACGTATGAAACACTTATGAACGGGTGCTATGTTGAAATCGCTGGCAAAATTTTACATAATAATTTTGTAGTTGCGTTACATGCTGATCATGTAAAACTTAACAAAACAGCAGTTAAGTAAATTCAAGTAAGTTTTACTTAAATGTTTTAGTGTTCTTATTTGACATGAACATCAAGTAAAATTTTAATCTTTGTACAACATTTTCTGAATGTATGCACTTGGCCCCCCCCCCCCTTGGATCCGCCAGTGGTTATGAATTAGCCTTAGTCTTACGATGCAGCCGATTATCTTAAACTTAATGTTAACTATTTAGCACGAGAACTCCAATTTCCCTTTCAATTAACAGACAATGATTGAAACTGACCTTGATTCTTTCTATTCTTAGTGCGATATTCGGTACCGCAAAATAATTAACGTTATAAACATGTGGTATCTAAATACAACAAACTTAAGCAGATAAACAACCTTTTAACTCACTTTCCATCTTTTTCTCACTAATTCCTTTTCTTGTTTCTCGAGTCGGCGTACAATGTTGGCTAGTTCCTTCCTGAAATTCCCTGAACTGTTAAAAGTTGTTATAACATGTGCCGATTCGGTATACAACAATAAAACAAAAGACATAAATCCTGACACATATTCCGGTACCATCCGACTGTTATCTATACCAGCCATGTGTATATACTACCGGGACATGTTAAGTCAAGCGAGTTGTACTCTAGTCAACAGGTACTGGTGATAGATTGTCAGTATTGTATTGTTATCTGTATGCATATTCTACAGACTCGGCCCAAAGAAAGAAATTTACACACAGAAGCCAAATCGCACCTACTGACAACAATAGCCTTTGCAGCGATTGGAACGTCACTCGCGCCATCTTGAAAACCAAATACAATGACTCGCGCATAGGGTGCCTGTATACATTATAGTAACGATCGGGGTTTCGACAAAAAAATGATCTTATCATCAAAATACCTTTCATTTTTACACATATACAAGCACTTGACGCAGCAAAGTTTGTGGGGGGGGGGGGGGGGGAATACAACTAGTTGAAATGAATTCCAACGCACTGGTATCTAGCCGCGAGTTTACACATACAGTTGTTCTTACTTCTTGAAAAAAAACCCAGCATGTTTCCCAATGGTGTACAATCTTACGATACGCCCGTTACTAGATACATAAGGCACAAAGCCGAGCCGTCTATATTGTTCACCACGTTATTGGTGGGGAGACGGCTATGTGTTTGGGCACCTGGGGAACAGGTACTCCGAGTTGGAGGGGCACCAACAATTTATGTAGGGGTACCAATAATTAAAGGAGGGGCACAATATGCGTAAGCTGTTCCCGTGAGCTGTTATTTTGCGTTGATCAAGATGTGATCATTTTCAGGAAACTCTGTGTCGAGTATTACTCAACGTAGGACGCCAATTGATCTGCAGGCTAAGAAGGATATATAGGTACAGACGTACAGTGAAGTGAAGCATCATCACTCTGTATTAAAAATGTACATCGCACTGCCACTGTTATCTCATTCATATCAATCACAAAACAACAACAACGAATTTTCAAAACAAATAAAGTGAACCATGACCGGTCAAGCAGAATAATGAAAAAAGTTTTAGTGGAATATATTATCGAATAGTGCGTGTCAATAACACACTTAATTAAAACTCTACCGATAATGTACGAATGTAATTACCTTTGTTTTAATGATTACACAGGTGTTATTGAGTTGATTGGTAACATGACATGGTATATTACGATTGTGAATGAACATTATGGCAGTATCATATATGCACTTTGTATGATGTGTACAAAGCTAATTAAAATGTGTCAGATAAGTATATATTGTATATGCGAGGAAACTACCGACTTAGATTAATTAAAGGAAATACGAAAAGAATGATCATATTTGCTATTGAGTCAACCACGGGATGAAAGTGCATGTAAAGTAAATTTTACCAATAAAAAATTAATAGTTCAATGATTTTTTTATGATTTGTTTTCTTCTCCATGTATTGATATCTTTCGATTCAAATGAACAATCAATTTCAAACTTTGATTCGAATTTGCTTCATATTATATACACGATTGCATTTACGTCATAACAAAAAACACTTATTCTCAAAAACAATACAAAGAAACAAACAGAATTAATGGACAAGAAATTCGCAAATCCCGAAATAAATATATAAATATCTTCTTTTTCTTGGGAGAAAGTAATTGATACATTCAATCATTGAACGTGTTGTTTAAGAAGGTACTACGGCATATCGTTAGTTGCTTTGTTAAGTATGTAATATTCTACCTGTAAATAATATTTGAGTTTGTAGTAAAATGCAATATAGCATCTGGCAGATTATCATTTAATTTGCACTTGAACAAGGGCGTAGGAACCGGGGGGCTGGGGGCGCCAGCCCCCCAGTGAAATATGTGGAGGGGCGGAAGTATCATTCCGCCCCCCCCCCCCCGGCTTCGCAAGTCAGAAAACCCCTTTTTCATTTCCAAATGAGAAAAAAAACCTCATTTGGAGCACCAAATTGCATCTAAGGCCAGGTGAAAATACAAAATTAAGTTTACAAAATGGATTGGGTGTTGAAGTGTGCTATATTGCACCAAATCGCACCTGAGGCCACCTGGAAATGCAAAAAATTCCAAAGGGGAGGGGGACACCCCTCCCCTTAGACCCCTCCCCCAGGTCGGCCATCAGTCTTCAGCCCCCCACTCAAAAGTACCTTCCTACGCCACTGCACTTGAAGACACAATACTTTGCATATAAAAAGATAAAAGTTGATTGTATGTTTAGCTTCGTCGATATGACCAACTTTAACGTGATCATAGTTCATATCAAAGTTGCTCTTCAAAATACACTGGTTACCGTATGGGTGTCTGTAGTTCAAATTCGACCACGCGTAACACACATCACGAATAAAATTATTTGAGATATTAATGTCACTTTTATCATAGTTGCATTTAAATAAAAATCCTTTTCCATACCTCTTAGTCCTACGTCAAATAAAACTTTCCATAAAACCTTCATTTTCATCTAGATACAGTTTTAATCCACTTACACGTTAAACTTGTTGCATCATATTCAGGCTTCCTTTGCATTTATCTTTAACCAAAACTTTTCTCTTCACTTTGTCGGGTTTACTACACCAAATGAAACCAAAACGAAGACGTTCAACTTCTTTAAAAAATTGTGTACTCGGATTTGGTAAAACGGTAAATAAATAGACAAGTTGTAAAATAAGGAACGTTTTAATGAGACTGAACTATTTTCCAGATGGGCGTAAGATCTCTGGAGGAACAGAGATTAATAATACTATGAATATGAGACAGTTTGGAAACATAGTTCAACTTATAGAAGTCTTCTTGGTGATGGATAAAAGAAAAACCTTAATGGTTGACAGATTCGTCGCTTAGAACAAAATTTAAATTGCGAAAATTACGTTGGTGGGGTTGAGAACAAAGGTCCAAGGGGGGAAATGCAAGATTTGTCCAAGTTTACTTCTAAACCAGAAACTTTACAAAACTCCTCAAGTATTTCCACCGTTTCCGAAATATCCTTCATTGAGCCATTTGTCATTACCACCATGTCATCGGCATAGGTGGACATTTTTTAAATCTCAGACATTAAAAATCTCAGAGCAAGTCATGAATAAATATGGGCTAAGAGGCCAACCTTGCCGGACACCCATGGAGACTCTGAAATACCCGGAAAGAAACCATTATTAACAATACAATATGAGACATTACTGTAAAGAGTTCTGACCCACGATCTGAAAGCATTGCCAAAGTTAAAATAAGTAAGGGTATTTTGAATATATTCCCAATCGAGTCGGTCGAATGGTTTCTCGTAGTCAAGGAAAATAAGTGCCTCTAGAATATCATTTTCATCCCAGTAGTTGATAAGATCTAAGATTTAATCTAATGTTTTCACCGATAAAACGTCCTTTTAAGGTAACCAGTTTGCTCCGGACTTATAAGGTCTGAGAGAACATTCTTCATTCTTCAACTATAAGATTAAAAGTTACACAGGAATGATGAGAACCAAAAATCGGTAGAATGGACATATCAGTCACGGCATTTTTAAGGTGTTGAGAAACAATAAAATAACCTAACCTACAGTGAATCTAGGTGTCAGTGTTTGCATGCCAACATGGAGGTAAAAACAGACTTTTACCTCCATGATGCCAAGTATACTGATCTCTACTGCAGAGTTTCTTTTCTTCAGTATTTAACTTTCAATATTATGGAACGGCCATCTGTATCAAGAATAGCATCGAACACAGACATAATACGAACCGGATTAATTAGAATTGCTGTTTGAACCATGAGATTAAAAAGTTTTCCCTCCCCATTCATTAGCCCAAATAGAATTGTCCGCCGAAGGGATGGAATGTGTCTCCTGTAAACAAATGAAATTTTACTTATGAATATGAAAGAAAGAAAATAGTTTACGTCGTTTCTTGCAATCAAGAATACCTCTCACATTAAAGGTGACAAACGAGTAAGAGCCCATTACGGAATGAGAGAAGGAAAGCCCTGGTATTTTAGTTGTAGTTGGAAAGAATTACTTCAAGTTATAGGACACGTGGTGCAGCCTTGCAAAATGCAAACTTGATAAAGCGATAGGTTCACTCTCTCTAACAGGTAAAGTAATGTACTTATCAGTACAATGATCCCCGATGAAAGACAAATAAAAGCAGACAGAGTTAACAGTATATAGGTAAATTACGAGATTGAAAACAGGTATAAAAAAGAAACAGAAATCACGTCGACATAGCTCAAATCAGTTAGGCCTATAGTATACCCAGGAAAAAATTTACCTCAAATTTACCGCGGTAACATACCACACTTTTACCCCGGTAAAACCGGGGTAAAAACGCGGTAAATTTGTTGTACAATACCGCGGTGTTTTGGCCCTATGGACGCGGTAAACCGCGGTTTACCGCAGTAAATTACCACAAATTTACCATGGTTTTACCTCACTTTTACCCCAATTTTACCGCAATTTACCACGGTGTTACCATACTTTTACCACGCTTTTACTACACTTTTACTACGCTTTTACCCCAAATTTACCACAGTTTTACCATTCTTTTACCCCAATTTTACTGTATATTTACCACGCTTTTTCCTTAGTTTTACCTCAATTAACCATATTTTACCACGCTTTTACCCCAATTTTACCGTAGATTTACTACGCTTTTACCTTAGTTTTACCTCAATTTACCATGATTTTACACTAATTGTTGGACAGTTTTACCTAACATTGAGCATGATTTTGTCCTAACTTCAATCAGCATGCATGTATACCATATATTTCTTTGAATTTCACCCATCAGTGTACTGTATCATAATTTGGATGCCTTTACCCTTATTGTAATGGTCGTATGCCTGACATGCAAGTCCTCAGTTGTAGAATGCAACAGTTTTTAATTCATCAAATCCATGGAGGTTTCACACTTTGAATTCAATTACCCTAGATGGTATGATTCCTGACTCTCTTCTTTTGACTTAATTGGTAGTCCAGATTGGACTTTTGATCTCTTATTGTCCTCAAAGACTTGTTTTAAATGGAAAGAGTACTCTGATCATAGATACATAGACGTGTCAAGTCATTTAATGGACCTGACAGAGAATACCCAAATCTGAGGACACTGATTGGTCAATTTTTGTGTGCCACAGTGTTGAGGCACAGAAGCTATGCCTTATGTGTGCTAGTTTATATAGTTCTTTTTTCATTTTAAAGGCTTTTAGGTTCTCCCTAATAATGAAAAAAGAATTAATTGTTGTCTCCTCTCAAATATATCAGGGATTCCATGAAGGAATTCTCTATGTATCTATCCTCTGCTTGTTTTTTTTTTTTTTTTTAGGAAAAGAGAGGCATACTATAACATATAAGAATAGCAGTTTGTCTCTCTTCTTTATTCAACTCATATCCACAGGTAATTTATATTGCCAACATTAAGATATGAATAGAACAAAAGGTTTGTCATATCAGTATTGCAAAAATATGGGACAAAATCATGGAAAATTGCTGTAAATGTACCATCATGTTTCATAGTGTGACCCATATATGTTCTACTGTGGTAAAATCATGGTACAATTATGGTAAATTTACCATAGTATAATTGCACCGTATAGTTTTACCCTATTTTTACTGTGGTTAATCATGGCACAATTGTAGGAATTTCACATATGTAGTTTATGTACCATATAAACTTACCCTACTTTTACTACAGTAATATCATGGTAAAACTATGGTAAATTTACCGTAGTAAATGTACCACGCTTTTACCCTACTTTTACCGCGGTAATACCATGGTAAAACTGTGGTTAATTTACCGTAGTAAATGTACCGCACTTTTACCCTACTTATACCGCAGTAATATCATGGTATAAAACTGCGGTAAATTTACCGCGGTAAATGTACCACACTTTTACCCTACTTATACCGCGGTTATATCATGGTAAAACTGCGGTAAATTTACCGCAGTAAATGTACTACACTTTTACCCTATATTTACCGCGGTAATACCATGGTAAAACTGTGGTAAATTTACCGTAGTAAATGTACCACACTTTTACCGCGGTAATACCATGGTAAAACTGCGGTAAATTTACCGCAGTAAATGTACCGCACTTTTACCATACTTTTACCGCGGTAATACCATGGTAAAACTGTGGTAAATGTACCGCGGTTGATTTTACCACAATTTTACCCTATTTATCATACATTTACCATAGTTTACCGCGGTAAAATTAGGGTACATTTTTTGCTGGGTAGGCCTACTTGACAAACGGCAATAGCATACTGTCATCTCAGTCCCAGCAAAGTTTGTTATCACCAGTACTGAGTGGAATTCTACTGACCTATCTATATGTATTGAATATAGCCTAGGCATAGTTACTACTAAACCTTTAATACAAACGATAACGTTAAAGTTATACTAGTAGTATATTACCATAGTGAACTTGTAGGTAGGCTATAGACAAACCATATGCCATCGCCCGTATATGCGTCACTGCCAGTGAAATGCCTTCAGACAATTTATTGGATCTAGAGGTATAGTTTCTTCATTCAACCGTCCCTCCCACGTACCACAGATAACCCTTATAAATCTAAGCAAGTGTGCATTACAGCGAGAAGTTAATGTCTTTGGTGTAATGGTGTCGAATGGTTTCGTACTGTTACAGGTTAGCATAATCAATGGAAATGTTAGTTACTTTGTCACCATATATGGGCCCGCTACGATGCCGATCAATAGTTTAAAATTAATTGTGCATGTACCAACTTAATGCTGAACTGAGCAGTCAATGCAAGGGCGAATTGGCACCAAATTGTATGAATATTAAGGATTAGTTGAGGGTTTCAGTGAGTCAGAAAGTCAGTGAGTTAGTCATGCAACTATAGTCATTGAGTGAGGGAATCATCGTTAGTTGTACATTATTTCACATCAAATCTTAAATGGTCTTCATGAGCCTACGTAAAAGTCTCTTACTTCCAGCTCTTTGCCTATTCGAGAGTTATGATATATTCAATAATTCAAATGTTTTTATGACTATTATTGACTTCACCTTGCAAACTAACATTTCGGTGGCTCATTTTAGCTTATATTTTGCGTTGAGTATTAATCCTTTCTTCCTTTTTCATTTAGTTCACTACAAACGAAAATGTGTTCCACAAAGTGGACACGAAAATGTGTTCCACTTAGTTATATCTCTATTTGCACATTACTAATTTCAATTATGTTGATCTATAGTAAACAGCGTTTTATTTCCAGGTGCGGTATAGCATGTTGCCATTAGCCCAGTAAGTATAAAAGCTATGATACATTCAACACAAACAGCTTTAATATAAATCATTGCTATAAAAAAAAATGGCCTTTGCCAAGAACTCTCCATTTTACAAACATTTAAAAAATATCGCCTCTCCCCTTAGAAACCAAAGTTATTGATATTGGACTAGTAACAAATCTACAACTTACTATTGTTGAAACCCTCTGCTCATGAATACGAAAAATCACGCCCACGCATGCGCAGGGAGGTCGAGAACCTGTTCAAACCCAGGAGACAATTATGACACCAGGACCTTCTTCGAAGTCTTTATTTTTCCTTCAATATCATTATTCTTTATTATACGTATCCCGACCCCTTAATTGACTTCTGACTCCCCCTCTCTCCCATCAGGACCGCACAGAAGATTGGCATTGAGAAGTATTACTATGACAATTCTACAGGTCACAATGTTTGCTTCCCGCGATCTCTCTTTCTTAATAGATTGAAAAGAAACCATGTGTTGTTGTTTTGTTCTCAGAAGAACCACTTGCTTCACCCTCAGGTAACTAGTACATTGTTCGAGAAAACTCCATGAAACAGGTTTTTATTTTTGTCGACCGTGATGGAGAAATGCAGTTTGTAATTACTCTAATCATTTGACGAGAATAACAAACTTTCGCCTCCAGCGACCTTGAAGCAGCTTTTTGTTTTTAGTGATCAATTCCAACAATTCCATCATTAAACTTTCACCGAGCATAGACCAAAATGAGGACGGCAGTCGATCAAGCATAAGGACATCTTTCTAATTTTGTTCACTAAACCTGTTTCGATTCCTTCCCAGGCTGTATCTTTAACCAAAACAGTACCTTAGTTTGTTTGCTATGTGTGAAAAAAGTTAACGAAAAGTCAATAGAAATTTGAAGAAATATCTGTAAATGTTGTCGCCAGAGATTTATTATGTAGTATTCAGATCAGTTTTCAGTAACTTTATTTTGAAGCATATAGATTTAAAAGTTGTATTATAACACACAGCAAATCTGCTGTATGCATACTTATATATATATATTCAAGCATTTCTATCCGTGTGAGGGACATATATCTGAGCTTACAGGCATGCTACCATGTAACTGCTTCCTTCATAAGATCAAGTGACTATCTCCGATGTGAAACATCGGCTATTGTGAGACTGAACCTCTGAAATGCTCAAACCCAGAGGGTGGGGGTGCTTTGTGGTTAAAACAAAGGCCACCCAAACCGTAACATTAATATAACAATGGCTTTTGCATGTTTCAATATCTTCTCAGATGGATCTGCATTCAAAGAACATTGCTCTATTAAGCTTATTGTTTGTGCTTCCTAGAACCACGAGTTGTGCGAGAGAGACACTTCGCTTGGTTACAGACGTCAACTCATGTGACTATATGATACATTGAGTCAGACAAAGTGATCATCTCATCAAGGTCTTTGTTCTTCGGAAATGGTTTTGTTCTGTCATTATATAGCCTATTAAGTACCGCTCAGTGTGGGAACAGATTTGCTCCTGTTTAGAACTACTTCACATTTTCCTTCGTGCTGATAGTAGGCTAGGCGAGACAGGCGTTTGAAAGACAGTGCCATACAAAAGATCGTGCCGTCATGAACAATGGCAGAAGCCTGTATGGGGTATCTGATTGTAATAACTGCACGATTCAGGTGTAACTTTACCATTGTATGCACAGGAATACGAAACTTTATGTTTCGGTATCCCACCCCCAAGTACCCCACCCAGGTACCCACCCCAGGTACCCACCCAATGGCCCCTTCTCCCTTCGTTCCCTATATACGTGCCACTCATCTTGCTCATTGAAAAGATCAAATGGAGTGCATTCGCTTCTCCATGCGTAAAATAAAGAATCGAAACAGTCGAATACAATGACAAGTATATACAAAGTAGCAATGCTGATACAGCAGATATCCACGAGAATAAGACTAGCAGCGTGGGAGGATTTAATTATGACACACTTAGAACATTCGAATGGCTACTTTACTCATTGTCAAATAAATCTCTCTAATTTCTACACTATCTAACTTTAGCTACTTGTTACCCATATGCACTTGTCTATTTTACACATTTATGACAAAAATGTGTTGAAATTCACGAACATTTTCTTACAACTTGTTACTTCGTCTAAGGATCGCTCAGTTTCGATTTCTAACGTTCCGTTGCTATGGTAATTCATGGAATTTATATAAATAACATCCGGCTCATTGATAGTAAACGGTGGCTTATACCTGGGCTTCACTCATTATGCAAAGGTTAGGAAAGAAAAGAATTATCCAATGAAGAGCCTTACATTGATACTATATATAGACACTATGAATTTTTTATCTCCTCACCACAGTATTTTTCTTTCGGCTATGCCTCTCATGGATAGCTGAAACGTAGAAGATGGCCATTTATGGCGCTTTAAACTTCTCGTACCATGCCTGGCACATATACACATAAGTAGTACTCGACGTCTTGCTATCGTAATTTCTACTGAACTTTTGTTTTAACTAACCTGCATTGCAGACTTCTCTACGCTTCTCCCAGAAAGCATTAAGTGCCATCAAAATGCTTCAGTTGGCTCTGGCACTTTTCTCAACACATCACTAATCACGTCGTGCATAAAAAACATGAATTCCAAGGCAAAGGCATAGGCCTATACTAGGCACAGGCTAGGAATAGGCTAACTTCACAGACAGACGAACAGACAAACAGACACACAGACAGCTTCAGACATGAATGTAAAATATCACTAACCAGCCATGCACATTATGCTTATGTCTTGCAAATGTCGTCCTCCTCTTCACTGCAACCCGATCATTGGAGACGTTCGAAAAGTTTAGACGAAGAACGAAGTTGAGATATATCCAACGCGTTGACTACACTGGGATGCAATGAATAGAACTGCCTGTAAATGTGTTGATATGGACGCCTTTAAATTGAAGAGGGAGAATAAAAGTCCATGTGACAAACATGATGGTATAATAAACATGACGGTATAAAGATCAAAAATTATATACATATATAGCCTAGATTGATATAGGTATTCCGTACTTTCAACATGCCGGTATAATAAACACTAGGATATAATACTATAATATAATATATAACTATAAGTAAATACGTACATCGTACATGCATGCCATTGCCCATATTGGTTGTGAGCGTTTTTGTTATCATTGTATGCATGCGTACACCGGGATGAACAAGGTCAGACTTTTAGGCGATACCGTTGTACTAAGCCTATACTTAAAGACTTAACTGTATACAGCAGAAAACTGAGTTGGTTGCACCAACTGTCAGTCAAATAAGAAATTATCGTGTGTGAATAATCACAATGCAAAGAATAAACCCGTTAAAGCAGTTTAGGGCTGCATATATGGTGATTACAGCTCATCTATGCCACCTTCTCAACGGAGATTGAATTCTAAGAAGTTGGAAAATCAATCAGCTGTTTACCTTTATGAAAGAGGCAAAACATAAATGATAAACAAACGTGAGAAACAAAAATGTTCGTAATATCTCAAACCTAGACATATGCTACTGTGTACATTAGCCGAATTTGGGAACAACCCTTTAATTGTGACACCATTATAACGTGTTATGTTATGTTACAGTTTTAATTCTTTGAGCCTATACATATTATATCCCAAACTTACTGGTCTCCTCTCTTACTGGTCTCCTCTCTATATAACTGCACTTTTCCATCTACCTGGTCTACACATTGCTAACATTTCGGCATTGCGCCCGATTGATTCACTTTCGGGTTAATAATGATACCACTTTCATCTTGTTCCCTACACCATCAATCTGGTAGACCGAAAAGTTTTGCAACAGTCCTTATGAGCTCAGTAAATACCTTTACTGCTCTGTCGCAGTTTACATTGCATGATTCCAGTAAGAATTGGAGGTATAATATATACAAGAACATACATCAAGATATATGACGGAAAATAATACAAACAAACATTAAACAAAAATTAAAAAGGTGGATAATAAGTGGTGGCCTCTTTGGTTGGATGGGCAGCACAAGGCACTGCATTGTCGTAATGACATTGCCTTTGTTGGTTTTGTTTTAATTTTCTAGGAGCTTATGATCCCAATTCCGTATCCTCCCTTAGTCCGCAAAAGCATCTGAGAGAGTCCAGCCTTCGGACCAGAAGAAGACTAGCTGTCTTGGAATGGAGGGATCACGTCTATTAGACTGGGTTGATGTTCAACGTTCAGTGAAACCATGGCCTCAGGTAGGCATATTTTCTTGTCAACTTTGGTTTTGTTTATAATTTTTTTTTGTTATTTACACTATCCTTCTCAATCGTCTTTGTTTCTCACTATATAGTTAAAGTTAAATTTATCCTCATGTCTGCCAAGATTCGATTCCCGACGAAGCATTTTCTTTTAATGTTCAATGATTTGATATCAACAGATCTGACCAATTTAAAATTCAAAAGCCGGCTTGAACAAAAACTTGTTATCACCATCCATCGGTGTTACCAAGTTCCAATGTACAGTCATATCAGAATAACATGTTTAAATTCTTCGTCTGTCAATAATAATAAAAAAATAACTGCCAAGAAACTAGTATTTCTGTTATAACAGCAATCAAAACATCGGTGGTGATATCCAGCAAACCAAGCAAAAAGATCATCGCTTGTAAAATACCGTCTACTTTTGCATGAAAAAAAGTTAAAAATTCATTGAAATGGTCTTTTTGTCCTCTATTTCTTTTCTTTTTTGCAGTTTATTTTCCTTTTACGATAAACAAGGAACCTCTTTATAAGTTTACAAATAACCAAAGTACCAAGGTATTATTCAAATTGACAAGTAATTAACTTTGATATGAATGCAATTAAAAAGCGCTTTTGTCATTTATAATTATCCATATCAGTATCCTATAAATAGTAAATCCCAAAAACCACTATAGCAATTAGCTATGCATGGGTAAAAAAGAGCGTTTGCTTAAAAAAAAAGCATTGTTGTATTGTGAACGAGGAAGGGTGCACTATAACGTCTGAGGCCCATTCGAGGGAGGGGGGGGGTTATGTAAGGGTCAACATATATCAATGAAACACGAGTATTAGTGAATTTCTGTTTTATTTGTCAACTAAGACGGGATGGCCACTTTTGATTTGTAAGATACAGCAGTTGTAATCGTTGCAGGTACAAACATGCACACTCCATCATTTCGACTATGTGCTTTACCTCTCTGCCGGGCATTTAAGATGGGTTCGCGACTATCCCTTGAAGGTCAAAATGTCAAAATGTCTTGCAGGGTCGGTCGCCAAAACTTCGGGAGAAACAAAAGTCATTGCCGATTTTTTAGAAAAAAGTTGGGAAAAATTTGATAATAAATACTACAAAATGTGCAATATATAACACACGTTTTGCAACTAAGTACCCCTAATGATATTTAATATCACATTTATTTTCACATGTAAGAAGGAGAACTCTTCGGGGCCTTTTTCCAAGGTCATAACATTCCCCACTGAAGGGCCGTCAAGTTAATCAAGGTGAAATGTGGGGTCACCAATAGACAAACTTTTGTGAATACTATGGCTTACGTGATAGTAACAAGTATAGACCCACCAGAAACAGAACAAATATTCATTATAAATTAGTAGTATTGGCTGAGGAGGTTGGGGTTGGGGGAGGTGGGAGGGGGGGGGGGGACTAGGGGACATTGCTTTACCAGTGTAGTTAAAAACGGTTAGCTGACTACTGAAACATGCGTATAGCCATACACCAAACGATGTCAGGTAGAACACTTTGATGCATTTATTCAACATATTTAATTTTAAAATTCGTTATTGTTTAACTATTAACTTAATTTTAACAATTAATTTTCATTGTATTTAGTGAGGAATTGTATCAGAGGTCATAAGTGAGACACAAGAAATCAGAGTGGACACCCCTCTCCTGGATGACTTAACATATTATCCCCTATCTCCCCTCCCTCCCCCCCCCCGCCCAGCACAAATAGGTGATTGAACCCCTGACAATAAGTATCAGCATTCATTGCAAATGCTTTTCAAACTTCTTCAACTTTGTAATAATGTATATAATACATTGTCATGATATATATGATGAAGAGCTGATATAATACACCATACAGAATTCCTACTTATTTTTTGTTTTTGCTTTGAAATAAAACGACTCGTTCCCTCGGGTCTATAGGGAAGTATCGTTGCTTGATGCGCCCAATCTTTACTTCCGGTTTGAAGAGTGAGAAGCATTCTAACACGTAGAGTGCTGTTAACGAGAATATATCGATATGTTTTTTAGGGTCAAGGAAACATTCCCTACGGGTAAGTTGCAATAGTTTGGAAGTTTATGTTTCTGTAGGGACCTAGACAACAACAATCACAAAAAAGAAGAAGAAACAAATATGACGACCAAAAAAAAAAAATTGGGTTGTCGCCCTAGGTTAACTTCGGTCATTGATGGAGGAGAAGTTGGCTCAATTTCTCAAGGTCTCCTGAGGATGATGCACTGCATGTTTTCATAACGTTAAATAATTTAGATTAACTTTCTCCGACGATTGTTTCCTGCTCTTGAGGGTACGATGTACACGGATGAATATTAAGTGAAGTCCATCTGGGTAAGATAGGTACAGTAGTGTTATATTGGTCTGACAGTTCAGTGTTGCCTGCAGTGATTCGACAATCAGGTTTTAGTGTGTAGGCTAGCTAACTATATACAAACCCAGAGAGAGAGGTATATATATATATTTATATATATATATATATATATATATATATATATATATATATAGCTATATATATATATAGCTATATATATATATAGCTATATATATATATAGCTATATATATATATATATATATGACTCACCATATAGACATATGGAGAGAAATGAGACACGGGTCGGAGTGGGAGGGGTTTAGAAATGGGTATACCCATGCACGTAGCCAGCCTTCGTGGTGTGAGGGGGAAAGCCAAATTTTGGTCCCCACTTTAAGAGTCAGGGTTAAAGGGTAAGTTAATGCTTGTATTGATATGGCATGACACCATATGAGCTCCACACTCTAGTGTGATTTCAAACTTTAAGGGGGTAGGGGAAAAGTTCGACTGATGCCCGTTCTGGTGAGGGGTCTATCTTTACTTTACTAAGGGGATTAGATGCAAAATGATACTTATATTGCCAACATAGAGAATGCATTATTCTTCATCCCACGTTCCTAACAGGACCTATAAATGGCTCCGGGGTTCGGGGATATAACCCCTTCTTATGACGCCTCCCCCCCCCCCACCCCTGTGCCGATGACATGAAAGATAACATGACGATTTATGGCTAACAACTTTGAATTAATAAAAGTAAAATACTTCACTTTTGAAAAACCAGTCGTTTTTCACGAACAAATTATGCTTGTTTTTTTGTGTGTGAAAACGTCTGCATATGAACACAGACCTCCATTACCTTTACTTAGAATCTAATGTCTCCTTTACGCCCCCTTTACTTTCACTATAGCTTTCGCTTTTTTTAAATTCACCCTCACCAGAAAGAAATGCACTTTCTCTTCAAATGTCCTCAGCGAACCGTACCCCCGCCCCCCCCAAAAAAAAATAAGTTATCATTCATTCATTTCATTTTCTACGTAAGAAAACCTGGTCATCAAGCTGTTCATAAAAAACACCCTAACTTCCAAATAGATGGACCTTTCTGCACCGGTAAATGTCACCAACATGCAGCAAGGCGACAAGGCATAAATGAGTGACGTCACAGGCGGCAAGCAAACAAACGGTGAGGCAGTCGGCATGAGAGAGTTATTTGACAAGCGTACGTGAAGGAAAAACGTCATGCAACTAAATTTATTCAATATCGAACTTCTCTTCCCTCCATTTATCTTTAAAGATTTTGTTTTGAGGCATTCCTATTTTAAGGGATGGATTTTAAACATAACATCACTATACCCTTGCGAACGTCATTTAGCGAAGGTTCGTACGTACGAGGTTTCGATATTGTTCAATAAGCAACGATCACTGTGCTCTCATCCAAAGGATAAGTGTCTTATACTAGTCTTAAGGATTAGCAATGATTCTCACAAAGGCCTTAAAGGGTGACTTTATTTAGTTTTGATTTGTGCTAGACCGTCTAAACACTGCTACCCAATCCATGTGATATTTCTTTAAACACTTTTAAATTTTGAAGGAATTATCCTTTAAACATCTCGTTGCTGGTCGGTTAAATGGTGGCCTGAGTGGCAGCACGGGCCGTTAGGTCAGTTCCTCAGCGACATAAAATAACGTAAATGCTTTTATGGTATGAAATAACATTTTTTACAATGCTTTACAGATTTGTCAAGGAAAAAATTATGTTGAATATTAAGGGTGCTCTGTCGTTTATAAGAAAATATAAGAACATATTTGTGTTGGGTTATGTAAATTAAAAAAAATGGACTAATAGCAGACATCATCATCATCATCATCGTCATCGTCGTCGTCGTCGTCGTCGTCGTCGTCACCACCATCATCATCATCATCATCATCATCATCATCATCATCATCATCATCATCATCATCATCATCATCATCACCACCATCATCCTCATCATCATCATCATCGTCACCACCATCATCATCATCATCATCATCATCATCACCACCATAATCATCATCATCATCATCATCACCACCACCACCACCATCATCATCATCATCATCATCATCATCTTCCTCATCATCATCATCATCATCATTATCATCATCATCACCACCACTATCATCATCATCATCATAATCATCATCATCATCATCATCATCATCATCATCATCATCATCATCATCATCATCATCATCATCATCATCATCATCATCATCATCATCATCATCATCATCATCATCATCATCATCAAGTAAGCCTTAAAGAACCATTCCAGAAAATCTTTTACAGCTGTATACTTTGAAAACCTGAATAGATTTAGAAACGTTAATCACATTCAATTCTATACCATATCGAGATTTTGAAATAATAATATGTCTATGAAGCCACTGTGTAAGTTTGTTAAAATTCAACTTCTTGTTGAGTACAATGAAGAAACCTTTTGTTTTTTATGTTCTACATTTGATTTCGAGTAGGCAATTATATAAACAATTTGTCGAAATGAACCGGTAGCAGCTTCATACCTAAATGCATGATGTATGCCTTTATAGGACTTAGCCTAAATATTCTGGGCTGTCAGCTTGTAATCAGGCTAATTACTAGTTAATTGAGACCATTCTGTGTGAACAGAAATACGTCACTGATGTATTGTGTCCGTATATAGGAAACAGTACACTGCATATATAGTTACGTGGGAGGAAAATGGGCGAATTTGATAGAAATTACCGTACTATAGGATAGACCGCTAGACCAATCTTTCTCCCCTTTTGTTTTTACTTCCAATTACTCATTACGTTACTGTTTTGGTTTGTTGCTTTTGTATATAGATTCATTCACTACATGCAAAGGCTCTGTTTTACGATAATAAAATAATATATCAAGATGTTTGTATGATTTAGTTATAGTTAAAACAATTAATGTAAAGCAATCCCATACAGTAAATAGAGAGTAAGAAGAAAAAACATTTTGTCATAATTATCATAAGATTATATAATTGTGATGTAACCGTCACATATGTGCAGGTAGTCAGACAAAAACTATATAGAGCTATACGGGGGAAAATAATCGATTACTGAAACCTAAAAAAAAAATAGTATTGATTACAAATGACGTCATCGCAGTCCAGACAGTTAATATAAGCAGTAAATGCCCCGTTGTCTATATTTATATAAATTAATACAGAAGGAAAAAAACCCGCACAGTATGACCTACAGACTTGTCCTTGTAGAATGTTAGATAAAGTGCTGGGGAAAAAAACCCTCCTGATTTAACACTTCCTGAATAATTTCTTCTTTCAATTCATTCTATTAACCTTAAACAGCTGATCTTAAAGTATAGGGCTATACATGACCTTATTATAAACATCACTTTACAAATATATATCCAACAGCATAACGTGGTTCTGTAGTTCAGTTATGATAGACTACTATTATTTTATTTCATTTATTTATTTACTGTATTATTTTTTTTTTTGGGTAATGACCCTCATGTAACGATCGATATGTATACAAGCAGCAACCCATGGTCCGATCTCCATTAAGAATAAAAAGTATTAGCTTTTCTTTGCCAAGTAAAAACTTTGAAATTGAAAGAAAACAGAAAACGATTAAAGATTCCTAGTCGATAAGAATCCTTTTAGCTCAACACAAACCCTTTAGGCACCATTTGGATGATACCTTATTAGATTTAATGGAAGACATTCCCCGACTTGTTAAAGGAAGAGGAGAGAGAAATCCTTGCGGTGTCGATGCAGCAAGAGGTCACGTGGATTTCAAAGATCAATTCAAAGATGAGATGATTATTTTCTTTTTCCCTTTTTAATGTCTTTAATTTTATTCCTTCTTCAAATGTTTATTATTTTTCTCTCTTGATCTTATGTAAATCTTGGTTAATCTGTTATGTTTTCAGATTGGCGTATATGGTACGTTTTCTGTTTTTTTTTTTCTTTACTAATGTTTTCACTTGATGTATTTCGTTCACCCGTTCGGGAGGAGGAGTAAACGGCTAATATTGACTGTTACTATACCCTTTCTGAGAGATCTAAAATTACGTCCGTCTGTCTATTGAAGTTTAACACTTGACCAATTACGTGAGCAGAGATGGCCTATTAACCGTATTTAGAGGATACTTTTCATGGTCAGTGATAGCAAATGAAGTGTAATCACAAAGAAGTTTCTATTTTTGCCCTGAATCAAAATTCGTTAGAATAAAAATGCGGCTAACAAATTCATGCAAGGATTATTAATGTTAAACTATTCAGTATGATATGTTGTGGTAGTTTATTTGCCATAATCTCGCAAGTTACTTGAGCAATGCTCACTCTGTGAGGTTTATAAATGCATTTTGGCTACGATCATATGTAGCATAATGTTCCCATTGTAGGGGAATCGTGATACACACCTGACGATAATCACACAGTCACAGTCTCGATGCAAGGGGACTGGGGTGGAGAGCGGATCAGTCGGTTCGTTGGTTTGGTTTTTCGTGCCCAGGTTCTCTCTTGGGTAACTTTTCTTAAAAAGGGAAAAGCTTTCATTTCGTCTAATAAATGCACAGTGAGCAGGTTTGCAAGTGTATAACGCATTGACCGTTTTAGTATATGCATGATGAAGATTAACCGTGTTAGATGGAGACTGATTGGTCCTTATTATACCTTGTGACAAAAATATGACAATGTGATTGGCTAGAAGTATGTAGTTTTTTTCTACTCGCATTAAGAAGTTAGTGCTGCTGCCTGCAGAACCCAAGGATAGTTCAGATCGGGCTCCAGGATCGAGAGACTATGTTTTCGGGCCACTTTGCAAATACGTCTTTTTTTCATTTAGGTACATTATGTAAATGAGAATAGGTCTACATTTTGCTTTATTCAATGACTAGAGGGTCTCCGCCCATGGCTTGCCAAGGAGAAGGCTACTTAATTCCCGTTATATTGTAATCGAAACACATGACCGCATAAGAACAACGAATATTTTCTGAACTGGGACGGTCGTGAATTTTGTTACGTGACTTATGTCGTTCCCAACATATTACGCCACCAAGAAGCCATCGTAAAACACCTTACTGAACGGGACCGATAAAATAACATTAGCAGCTTTCGCCCCGACTCGCATATGCAAAGACGGTAAGGCTAAGGTGTGTTCCTTGTCTATAAAAGTATAGTGTTAAATATCTTCATAAGGGGAAGAGTCACCCGTCCCCTTATACCCCTCTCATTACGTTAGAACATCTTACTCCACCCCACCTAACCCCCACCTCACCCTCACCCAGTTCAAATATGGTGGATGAGCCCCTAGATGGAACCGGTCAAAACTATTATACATCATTCAGGATAATGTGAGTGTTTTGTGTTTCGTAAGTGTTTATAATAAAATGCACAATGAGGCATGTTAAACGGTGTAAGATCTGTTACAAACTTGAATCCTAACTCACATAGTATAGATTGTGTTTAATCAATCTATGCCAACACTGGGATGGATATTATACAGTATAAATATATACCGGGAATTCGACCCGCCAACGTCATCGTAATACGAGTCACTTATGATAACTCAATAAGATATATAAGATAATTAGGAATTCAGATCGTAACGTTAGAATTCCGTGATTCACTTCGCTTATTATACCAAACACATAACAAGAAAAAAAAGGTAGGATTAAGTTCGCCTATGAACGTTTGAAGATAATCCAGGGATAGTGGGCAACGAAGCGATTATTAGGTCACCGTGGAGTCACTTTCACATCTGGAATAGAAGAATACGATGGGATTTTATTTTCTTTTTGTTTTTCTTTAAATTTCATTAAAATGGCATTTAACGTTACGTGGTCGTTTTCTGTATGTGACGTATATTCGTACCCGAAACCCGGCTTTGGATAGTTAATTTTAACTTCCGTATTACTCCAAAATGGCCGCGTAAGAATTAAAGAGGTGTATGGTCCGAATGATAAGAGAAGTTTCTGTTTTTGTTGTTTGTTCTTTTTGAGAGAGGGAGACTTTTTCATCGCCAGATGGAAATTTGAATATAACCAAGGATTATTAAAAAAGAATAGAGGCCCTAGTGTTGCTGAAGCCGACTCTCGCGTAGCGGATCTGTACCCCCCCTACCCCACCCCCTGGTGCATTTTGTATGTTGAGGGTCAATGCCACCACACATCCCTGGATAACAACATGAGTAATTAGAGCCGCCGTAAGGGTCGATTTGCTGAATAACAGTTCATATATACCATGTCACGTGATGAGGGAATCAAAGCCGGGTAAATTAATTTATCAAAGAAACATTTCGTAATAAATTTGTCTCTTTATTTGATTCATCAAGTTTCTATAAAAAATTAAGTAAATTATTTATATCTCCACCCGCCGTGGCATTTTTATTTAAATTAATTTATTTTGTTATAGTTGTCGGTATTTCAATGAAAGGTCAAGTTTATAGCTTTAAGTTAATTCCATGTGTAGCAGGAATTATTTCACGCACGTGTTAATATTTAAGACATAACTTCTTGCACAGATATACGTAAGTGAAAAACTTAAGGCATAAACCAAACGAAGGGATTTGTAAAGCCCAATGTCAGTATTTTTTCTGATTTTGTTTCTGAATAGAATGCAGGGCTGGTTCAAAGTACAACATAATAATTGTTTCTATAATAACACACTCCTGGAAAATTGGAAACGAACATATTAATAACCATATTAAAAATGAAAATCAAGCATACAAACCAAGCATACAAACCAAGCATACAAACCAAGCATACAAACCAAGCATACAAATGAAAAAAGAGGGTGGATGGCTACATGTTGAGTTGTTGTCTCCTTTTTTCTGAATAGGAAGCAGAAAATAAACCTTAGTTTCTAGTTTAATCACAAACCCCTGCAAAGAGAACATAAACGAACATAAACAAGCTAACATCTAAGTAACATAATAAACAACAAACATTTAACAACAGATATATATATCGTCACACAAAGTGGCGATAACATTTCTTTACAAGGAATCTGCCAATGAAAGATCTCGTGTACAAATATTTAAAGAAAAGTATATAATTGTTCCTTACTCAACCGGTTGATTAAGCACAAACTTGCAAAACAACAACAACAAAAACCAAGAAACGATCGAATGTAATTCATGGAGCAACTCGCACAGTCAGAGGTATACGTGCAGTTGTGCAGCTTCCAGTACATCTTCATTGTAATTGGTCGACTATCGCGAGAATCAGTTTGAATTTGAGAAAAAGAGATTCAAAATCACCTCATGTCACAAATTTAGTCTTCTTTCTGTTTTTCATGGTTGTCTGCTACACTTTCATTTCACAGACCTCGTGCAAGGATATCGGAATATATTCGTTTGAATGTTTGAATATTTCACCCTTACAAAGAAGAGATCATTCACCCTTTGTTTCAGAAAGTAGATTTTTAGGACAATGCTATTTTCAGTTAAACGGATACGAGATCTCTAATTAATTAGGACTTTAGATCTTCATGGAGACGAGTTAGTACTCTGACTTGTATTTTTCGAAAGAAAAACTTCTTTTGCAGGCTCCAAGACTTGCTAGAAAAAAAATCACCGAAATTAAATGAATTATTTCTGAAGTGTCGTAACATTATACGTAACGATTACTGCATCTGTACCTTTGGCCTCGTTTGAATGCTTTTAAGATTTATTTCTGGTAACTCAATCCAAAATCTTAAGGTTTCAAAAGTATTGACTTTCAGGACACGGAAAACGGAACATTTAGTCGTCCCATGCTCTGGAGGGAAACACCAGATCAATTAAAGCTGTTTACCTACGAATGTTATAAGGGACACAGCTATAGCAGTTCACTCACATACTGCACTGTGGTAGTCACGTATACTACTATTTCTGCGACTGAATTCTGATGTCAAGTTGAGTCGTGTTCTGTTGATTTCACTCGCCTTAGTGAGTCGGATGAGTGCTGCATGAATCGAGTAGATTCATGTATAGACTCCATCTATAGGCGGGTCCAGTCCAGTCGAGTTGTGTCCAGCCCAGTCCAGTTTAGTGTAGTCGAGTTTTGTCCAGTACAGCCCACTCTATTCCAGTCGAGCCCAGTCCTATCCAATCCAGTCAAGTTTTGTCGAGTCGAGTCCAGTCGAGTCCAATCGATTCCAGTCCAGTTTAGTCCAGTCAACTTTTGTCGAGACCAGTAGAGTCCAATGGAGTACAATCCAGTCGAGTCAAATCGAGTTTTGTCGAGTCGAGTCGAATGGGGGAAAAGTCCAGTCCTATCCAGTCGATTCGAATCCAGTCCATTCGGTCGATTAAACCCAGTTTAGTCCAGTCAAATCCAATCCAGTCCATTTTAGTCCAGTCGGCTTTATCGAGTCCAGTCCAGTCTAGTCTGTTCCAGTCGAGTCCCGTCGTTTCGAGTCCAATCCAGTCGAGCGGCAGTCGAGCCGACTGAGTCCAGTCTAGTCGAATCGAGGCAACTCCAGAAGTGATGAGTCGAGTTCAGTGAAGTCCAATTGGGGTGAGATGAGTTGTGTTCCGTTCCGTTAGCCTTGAGTTGAGATGCTCCCGGGAACAACAGTTGGAATGGAGATCTCGATGAACGAATTTGTATTATATTAAAGTGTTTAAGCGATATTCGAAATGTTTCAGAAGTTGATAACCAACTTTTTTTCTGCATTATTTGTACGATCTATATGTATCATAACAATTGCGAGAGTACTTTCCTTTAATTCGGAAATCTATTTGTGAGAGATAAATTAGCAAACAAACACATGTTTACGGACCTAGTATACAAATTAACAGATAACTGATATGCCACATTATCTCTCCTGAACTTTCTTCATTTTTTTCAGTTATTTGGACAAACTATTCATTTGATGTGTTAGTTACATAATATGTTCCTCTACGATATTGCATCGTTGCGCATGCGCCTTGACGTGGTACCCTACCAGAGCCGTATACGTCTATGGTAGTACCTGCATTAAGGTTATTCAATGCATGGTTCCTTTTTTTTTAAAGGTCAATTTTGTTAATATAAACGTTCTTTGCATTTATATTACCATTATGATTGAAATAATCTAACTTTTGAAGATCGTGAACGGTAGGAAAGATCGAGAAAAGTCTTTTCTTTCTTTTATGTTTTTCTCAACTTTAGAAAAAAAACTCAACGCAAAGGAAAAAACAAGCAATATGAAAAGAGCAAAGGAAGTGTTCAACTAAAACGAGATTAGGACAAGAAACCCTGGTCACTGTTTTGTCCAAAAAAATAATTTGCTCTTTTCATTTTCATGTCTCAGTCAGTCAGTTAACAGTTATTGATTACATACATATATTACATTTGAAAAGGCTACATCCTCTTCAAACCACTTTTCTGGTATCCCTGTTTACCACTGTACACAAGATACCGTGACTTCTGATTGGCTACCCCGCCCCTCCCTCCAACAAAAATGAGATTATATAAGAATCGCTAAAAAAGAACCATAAGAGTTACATAGCATGACAGAGCACGTAACATATATAATTCTAATTCATACACAGACCCTGTTTGACAAACCTTTATATAGACCATGCAACAAAAAATCTACAGAGAACATATCTTGTTGCTAAGCATTCCAAGACATACGGGCCGAGCTGTTCACACGAATAACAATTAGTTACATTATACCTCAATTTGACGTAATTTAATTAAACAATTTGTTTTTGGAATACCAAAGCTTCATTTCTCCAAACGCGTGAAAGGATTCAATTAACTGACATGAGACATGCGAAGTATGTAAAGATTGCCTACTGGCAAATCAGGAGCAAGATATCTTAGAAGACAAAACATATTAACTGAGTACTAATTAAATTGTTTCGTCGCGGCGCTGGGATGACAAACGAAGGAAAGCCACAAGAAAGAAAAAACCATAAAAGCAAACAAAAGGAAAGCCGAGGTCCTCAGCGGTAGTGGCATAGATTTTCTTCTGTGAGGTCCTGTCTTAACTGGAACACTTTAACACTCTGCAAGTACTGAAGAATGGCTCACCGATGTTAGAAATGTCAAAACAAGCTGGATATTTGGGTCACGTTTAAATATATACAATGCAATGTTTACCAAGTTAAACGCAGAGACCGTGTTATATCTTTGTTGTTGCAAAGGTTAAAGTGTTCGGTAACGATTATTCTATAACTGAATCCAATTACAATGCACTTAATTATACAAATAATAAATATGAACTAATATCTTTCAGGTTTTTTGTAGTATGGTCGAAATCAGTGGCGTAGCTAGAAGGGGACAGGCTAAGGTTCCCCCCCCCCCACCACCCGCAAAGAAATTTTCGGGACGCGCAAAAGGCAAATAAATAGTCAAGTATTGGCTTTTTGTTGTTATAGCACGGTGTGATCTGTTTCTTAGGTTTTCCACATAAGACATACTAAGCACAGAACGATATTTCTTTGAACAAGTTAACTTTGATACAGTAATTGACAATTCTATAGTCAAAGTTCCGTGCGTCGTTTTTAAAATGAAACTTCAGTAGAAAAAGTGTAAGAGAGTGACCATTCTAAATGATTGTTTCGTGATTTTTTATTTTATTTTTATTATTTGTTTGTATTATACACAAAGTTTTTTTTTCTCCAGTTTATTTCAGTTTCATGCATTTTACAAATATTAACAACGTAGCGAAATCAACCACTTTAATCTTAACTTAAAAGGAAAGGTCAACGCAGTTAATAAATGCATATCTCATTCCTGAATAAGTTACTCCCTGTTTCCTCCGTTTATAGAAATTATACTTCTCCACTTGAACAGCAAACTTCAATTTATGTAAAAATTCCTCAATTGTGATTCCTCGATTGGTTCGTGAATCTTATATATTTAAACTTATCAGTCTAGAAGTAATGTACGACTGCAGATTTTACCGTGCACCGCCGTGTCCAATGACACAATCTTCCTATCATGAGATAATTCTCTCTAATGAAAGAGACGGGGATATGTTTACATTCTGTCTGAGAGCATGTTACGATGGTGTTAATTGTATTGTTTCAACCTAGATTATAAAAATAGGTTAATTGATATTAACTTAAAATTTTCCTAGACTTTGTGGATTTAATATGATATAAAGTACGATAATCCCATCGTCGCCAACGGCTGTACGAATTTTCTATATTGCTGTTAGAAATGAACAACATTTTGGCCTTCCAAAGACATTTAAGTAATTAATGGTAAAGCTGTTAATGACCTTATTTAAGGCTTAAAATCTTGAATAAAAACAATGAGAAAGATGTTAAGTTAGACGATTCTCTTGCGGCATGATTAAATGTTAGAGGGTAGCAGTGCAAATCTAAACAAGGAAATAGGTCACCAAATCACCGGAACTTGAAAATATAAAGTTGATAGACCTCACTGACGAAGATATATTTGCCGAAAAGTTTCGAGATCTAGGTTAAATTTCAACTAGATTTCCACTTCATTTGCATGTTATTTAAATAAAACTACGCCAATTGGTCGTCATTTTGTGAAGCTTGACGAGGAAATGGGAGATAGGCCTACTGAATATGCATGAACATATGAATTTCCCCGCTCATCCAAATTTACCTATGTCTAGCCTATAAACTGTATATGCTTTAATTGTCATATTCATTGGAAAAGCCAGGGCTAAATTTATTACTATTCGACTGAAAAAGAAGATAGTCCAATTACAAAACCTTCTGAAATTTGCATTCAGTTCCTAGTCCTACTTGATATTTTCTTCATAGTTCACAAGTCAATTTATCCCTGGACTATCGATATGACTATTCTTTGAAATGATTATTTAAAAATAACAGCTTATTTCACCATTTTGGACGGCAAAAATACTTCATGTAAGTATGTTTACTGAACGATTGCATATAGGTTTCATGTCATTAAAATAGACCTTGTTTGTACGCTATATATATATATATATATATATATTGATTTTCCAACTCATTACGATTTTCATTTATATATATATATATATATATATATATATATATATATATATATATATATATATATATATATATATATATAACAATGAACGACGGAAGTAGCTGCTTTAACAATAATTGTTTTGTTTGTTTTTTTTTTCGTTTTTTTTTTCTTTGCATTGTTTCATATTTTGTTTGTTAATCGTCACATAAAGTATTATTGGATAATTTTTAATTTTATTCACATTGCTGTTAATTCCATATAGGCAATATTTTTTATGGAGTTATATATACTACCGTAGCCTACCTTATATCATTCACTACAGTTAGTCAGCACTGTACCCTAGTTATACTTCTTCACGCTTTAATTGCTTAGTAAGCTCCATTTGTGGCCCTAATTGTCTCCTGTGTCACCCGTAAATAACAAAACAATAAACTTCGGTGTCGGCTTTCATATCAGCTTGTTACGCCTCGACCCTTCTTTCTCGCTTTTAAAGGTTACCATTTGCGCGAAACTCTGTACTAATTGTACACGTGTCAGTTTCCCCGCTGTTTGTCAGTTCGCGGTCAATTCAGATCAAGCTGTCAGCTAATTTAGCATTTTAATTTGTCATAGAACTACTTGGGTTACGGTCTTTTTAGTTTCACATTGCTCTCTATCTCTCTTTGGCCTTTCCGTTCCTTGGAGATTTCCAATAATAGCTCGCATGGGTTGTACCTTGCTCCTATTTGGGCTTTCTCATATATATTTATATATATATATATATATATATATATATATATATATATATATATATATATATATATATATATATATATATATATATATATATATATATATATATATATATATATATATATATATATATATATATATATATATATATATATATATGTAGTAATAAATAAAGAATAACACACCCGAAAAATTCCACTTCACGACCGGTTTCGCCCTTTTGGGACTCATCAGGCGAAAGTAGGAATCGAACCCCACATCTTGTGTCACGAACCGAAGTCCGTACCACTCGACCACAGTGATTCTACTGGTGTGTTAAAGCGTATAAATTGGCTTTGTATAACTGTTATTGAGGGCGTATTACACAAGTGTTATGATTGTACAGAGTGCACCCCTGGCGCTTTGAATCTGACATATTTTACACAGAATAACCACTCTTTATGTATATATATATATATATATATATATATATATATATATATATATATATATATATATATATATATATATATATATATATATATATATATATATATATATAGCTGGCAATACATGAGGTGTTATTGTTTTTTCTACGGTTAAAATTAATTGGAATCATGTAAACACTAATATGCATTATAGCGAACTGCCCCGAGAAATCGCCATGAACTGATTTTGAAGTGACCAGTGGGGCCAGTTATGCAAAATGTTTCTCGCTTCTTTCTCTATCTCTCTACCTCTCTCTCTTCTCTTTAAAGTCTTGACAAGAGTTGGTGCCCCACTTATTGGAACTAAAGAGCACAATCACTTAACATTTAATTGTTTGAAACGCATTTTTGTTAAATTTGTGTAGCAGGGGTTCGGGAAAACAAGTCATGATAGTGCGGAAGTTAATTGCGTGATAATGCGTGTGTCTCAATATGACTGAAGCGTTTGCATGTACGCATGAAAGTTCAAGCATCACGCTCTTCGTATCTATAAATATATTTATATATATATATATATATATATATATATATATATATATATATATATATATATATATATATATATATATATATATATATATATATATTTATATATATATATATATATATATATATATATATGTATATGTATTTATATATATTTGTATATATATATATATATATATTTATATATATATATATATATATATATATATATATATATATATATATATATATATATATATATATATATATATATATATATATATATATATATAATATATATATATATATATATATATCTTATATATGCGAATCTTAGAACGTTTGGCTGGAGATTACGAAGATTATTTCCAAAAGAAAACACTGAACACCTCACTTGAACTACTGATTGCTGAACAAAAAGATATTTAAAAATATCCTCTTTTGAGACTCTGTAGCCATATAAGGTTTTACCGAAGTTTCAAGTTTTACAGACACTCTTAAAGGAATTGTCTGGTGAAAGATTTTGATACATTGTCCTTGTAGTTCTTATTTTTTCTCTTTCTAACCATGTGAACATTGTCCCAATTTGACGTTTTCTTCGTTTATTTGAAACGTTATAGAGTAGCCTACATGAGAACATTCTTCGCCATTGGAGCTGAACATCGCAATGTAAACAACGAAGAGTCTGCTGTTCAAGTTTATCTTGTGTTACACAAAGACCACGAAACCACCGATCTACTACATATATGGCGGCTTAATGAGTTTTTAAAAACATATCTAATTAATAAGAAATTTCACCGAAAATTAAGGAAGAAATTAATCTGTATACAAAAACGCGGTTTTTGTTGTGATTACTGTAGGTACTGTACGAAGCGTGGGTTATGTCGCAATCTGCAATTGCGAAATTGACGTCACGTTCGAGGCTGTTCAAATCATATTTGAAATTTCCATCCTTAACGATTAAAAATTCGTTTCTCTGTCAAACGCAACATTAGCGTTCTCATACTTTGACAACATGTTGGAAAATGATTTATCGTTTTTAAGATAACTTCTTAGGGCTACCAGACAATCCTAATTTTAACCCAAAAGAGTGAGAACCCACATTCTAACTATAGAATTGCACACACAAGTATAAAGCTCTAGTATATAGTCAAGGCCTATAGTATATATCATATAGTATCAAGTATTTAGTATAGTATATAGCTCTATACCATGCAGGGGATATTTTCGCTCTATTCAGTATAGAGCTATATCTGTTGAATTTCCCTTTCAGGAAGTAGCTAACATTACTCCTTAAAAAAGGATAATCCTCCTGGAGACCCCCCCCCCCCCATTGACACTCTTAGTGCGGCGTATCCCCACTGTCGTCACTCGTTTGGAATTATAAGAGTGTACAGAAATGATTCACGCCAGTCTTTTCTTGCTTAATATGCCTGGATAATGGCACGGTCTCCAGAAAAGATATACCTATCAGTTCTCTCGTAACGTGTGCACCGGCTATACCATACAAAGATATACCATCAACAGCAGCCCTGTCAGCTTGCTTCCACCTCTGAAATAAACAGTGAAGAATATTCACACTTATAAAATATGTGGCAAATTATAAACCCAAATGTCAAACGGTTAGCAATTGCATCTCAGTGTATTAGAGACATAGTATGTAAGCCTTATATCAATACTTAACTCCAAGTAACTTACTGTAACATTGACAAGTGACTAATCTCTGTTTGTATATCCATTAAATTCCCAACTTCCTTATATAGGGATGGATTGCAGAACGTTACTAAGGTACATGACAGAAATTCAGTTAAGGGAGCGCGCATCCTTCCAATTGGTGACCCTATACGCTCCATCTATGTCTTGTGACAATTACTCTATACCGTCTGCTGTATGTTCATAGGCTAAAATGATGCTTATAGGGTTGCTTACTAATAGCACATATCATATAGTCTAGGTAACTCCGCATTGTGCGTTTTATTATAAAGACTACCAAAATAATACCAACCTCGACGGTCGTTAGTAAATTATATAAGTAAACAACCAACAACCATGACAGGGTACCGTACTTTTCTTCTCTTGTTTTGCTCACTTCTAGCTCGCGGTCGTGCCGCATTTATCACAGAGAACATTTATATTTTAGTTTTTTTTCTTTCTTCCGTCTTCATTCAATCTTCTATAGCTCTTCATTTGTCACCAAAATTTACATATATCTTGGCAGGTATAATGTAGGGTAGTACATTCAAGTCATGAATTAAATCAGTTCATGCACGTATGCAGGTTATCGTACCCTTGCAACATGCATACTAAGATGTAACTAAATCCAGAAAAGCTTTTTCGAGAGGAACCAGCTGTAATAATCTGCGTTGTCTGACTAATAGATTGCCTCAAGGACCACCTACGATCCTACATATATCCCTTTCTATCGCTCCATGGGTACATAGGCTATATAACCTTTTTAGGAAATTCATTACATTCTTCTTATTTGCTCCCTATTTCTTTGGAGACATTTTCGAGTAATCAGTGTGTCTAATTTCCTTTTTCCCGAATTGAAAATTAGCAAGTAGAACCGACAAAACCCAATGAGAAAGAGGTGCACTGGCGGTTTTTTGTTGTTGCAAATGCAACAGCTAATGTTACAAGTCTTGGACAATGGCATTCGATCTATATAGTCTAGTTGGGGTCAATGGCTGAAAAGGGGAAACCACTGTCACTTCTGCTGTTTTGGTGCAATACGTCTGTCATCAAAGCATTTACTTTTGTAGAGTTGCACATTGTCTTATATTCTTAAATCGCAATAGCAAACCAAGAACAATAAAGAAGAATACCTATACCGAATAATTAAGGTGGTACCAGCGTTCATGGGAATTGAAGGATATCCGTCAAATAACCATTTATTTCTCTTGATATAGACTGCACGAAATGTTTCACCATATTTGTAGAAAGATATGTTTTCCGTCTATGGATTCATGTAAAATAAAATGTCTTTTTTTCTACAAATTTGCAGATAATTTTGCCAGTGCATAATCCATCGACTTGTTGCCATTTATCCTCAAAACTTCCATAAAAAACAGATATCCTTGAATAGTTTGTGTGGATCTTCCGTTATACCAGGGGTTCCCTAACTGGGGTACATGAACCCGCAGGGGGTTCGTGAGACGTTTCTGAAAGTCAAAACTAGAGTACTTTTTGTTGAACTAACATCTGATTAATTTAGTAATGTACAAAAGTCGTACCTATCGACAACTCAATAGAATTTAATAGTTTTAGACTTCCTAGCGAGGGTGTTCGTTTCAGTATTAATTGCATTTAATCTATTAAGAAGAAGCAGACGTTTCGCACATGAGAACTTCTTGAAAGAAATTTTGAAATCGTCATTATTTTTGTAGTTAAATGCCACCTACATTAGAGGTAAAAAAAAACATTTATTGTAGTTATTTATTCCTTTAACGTCACTGTCAAAACGTTTGATTGTGATGGCAACCACGCCCACCCTCCAAGTGATGGTGAAGCCTCTATTGACGATTCCCGGGATCCCCACTGACGTATGCAGTCATGTAGTTACAACCTTCACCAACCTAACCCCATTCCTTATTTTAATATAAAGTTCTCTCGCAGATCATGAAAAGTTATCATGGAATGGCATTCATTTTCTGATTGGAATAATCACATTTTTTAATCAATCAAATACGTTGATTTACAGTTGTATATTTGAGTAATGATAACAGATATGAGCATTGTTGGATACATTATATTAAGTGAAACGCTATGTTAATCATGTTTTCCTTCGAAAACATCCCTTATAACCCGTTATCAAGGGGAAAAACATACAATATGAATGTTAAATATATCTCAATTTCGATTGAATGAACACAGAAAGTTTGGTGTAACGTAGTTACATCTGTATGACTAATGGAACCTGGTTTTACTCTTCAAGTCACAATACGCCAAGTCCAGTGATGAACTTCGTTTATCCTCTTATCCATTTAATAATATAAAGAGGATGGGACTTTCTCATGTTTCCTTCATCCCTCCTCCGTGAGTTCTGCCTGAAAGAAGTTAAGGATGTGTGACCGGTATGATCATCTTTCTAGGAGAAGGGATTTAAGGGCTGCACATGCTGATAAGAATCAAATCAATGTCAAGTACTTTATGCAGTCAAGATCCATTAAAACATCTAACTAATTTAAAACTATCCCAGAAAATCAAATAAATATGTAGAAGAACATTAGGTTGACTAGTCATGGTTAAAATAGGGTACTGACGCATAAAGTAGAACATTTCGGAATCTCACTCTTTATTTTTGTAATTTTGTTTTATTTTTTTTTAAATAAAAAAAATGCGTATCACTAATTCTAATAGGACAAGGTGTCTGGAAGAGAACATGTTGTATAACGAATTAAATCATTTATTACCTGTTCATTAACCTCCTAAATATAATCATAAAGTTCATATCGTATCATTGCGATCGGAACAAATAGTTGTCCATTTGAGGCGTGGTGGGGGGGGGGGGGTCTGTATAGATGGGGTAGCTCCCTAATTTATGTTATGTAATTTCACTTTATATCTATATCGACAAATTTATTTTACTGAGGCTCCTGGAGACACCGTGACCTATGCTTCCCCGTGACAGTTTTATTACCTTTGCATGGCCAACAATAAATGATGCCTTTCAATTAGTCCACCTATACAGCGTGTCAACTGCACTGTAACTAACGGACCAAGAAGATGGAAAAAAATAATGATTCATGATAAGTTGTGGCGCTAGTTTAAAACTCAACGCAAAACTCGAACCCGAAACACCAAGTTATCAGTCCAAAACCAGCCACCTAACTATAGTTACTTCTGCATCAGCTTAAACTTTGTCTTGGCGGTTGGACAATGTGTATTCATTGCAATAAATTCCGTTACTTTGAACAAAATGTCCTCCCAAACAACGTTCCTCACATCAGTACAATGATTGAGAATTCCTTGATGTACAATAGCTCACAATGTTTCTTTACTACGTCGCAACACAGGAAAATATTGTCTTTGAAAATATTTAAATGTACAGCAGGTGACTTTGAAGGAAGTAGATTAATATAATTAAACGATTCATTACGCTACAATGATTTAGTTTACATTGCAGCAAACAGAATAAGAAAGTTGGTTCTTTGCAAGATATATGTACAACCGGCTTACGCTCTAATGCTATTGGTAACTTAGACCCAATCATAGAGGATAACTTTGACGTTGTTATTGCATCTTATGCTGCTTGACTTGTTTACGTTAGTAAGAAAGAATTTGATATAAACATACAACCAGTGGCGGCGGAACCGGGGGGGCTTGGGGGGCTCAGCCCCCTCAATAAAAAAGTTGAGGGGGCAAATGCATGATAAGCCCCCCCAATATTTACCAAGGCTGCGAAACGTGCATCTGCCCATTTTTCAATGCATACTTGTCGATCTGTCCGATGCACACGTATACTCTATAGGTGTAATAATTTTAGTAATTGCTGGGGGACCCTCGGCCCGTCCCCTGGCTATAGACCACATTGTCACCCCAACCGCGTCTTCACGCCCCGTGAAAAGTGGAAGCAGTGAGTGTGAGTACCGGTAAGCGTAACACAACTTCGTCTTAGGCCAATGACTTGCCTCATTTCAGCCAGTTCTCCAACATCCCCTTACTTAGTGGCGGAGCGTCCATATATACAGTCAGGGGGAGGATGCCCCCCCCCCCTGACGGACTCAAATGGACTGCTGGCGCCCTTTTCAGCTTTTCACTACTTTTTACTTATTCGCGATTTTTGACTATTTTATTGCGCTCTCATATACCTATTGACATTTGTCATATTCTGTTGGTGTAATTTTCCGACAAAATGGCGACGACACCTATTTATTCTCCGTTTATCTGCAAATTAGCAAGGCCCCGGAAAGGGTCTTTTTCTGCAATCTAGGGAGTATCTTTACTAAAAAATTTTCTGTACGCTCCGCACCAACCTGTGGTGGCGCTCCGCTTGGATAGTGTCGAGAGCGCCCCTACAGACCATTCTTGCCCTCCCTGACCAATACTCTAGCTCCGCCACTGCCCTTACTACACTCAAAAACATCTTTGCGAGTACACTACGAGTAATAGCTACTCTCTTAAAAAACCATCGAATATACAAATTACAATGTTTTTACAGACTTTTACGTGCAATCTGAGAAATTGCAGGCTTGAGACCCATATTTTAGGGCTAGGTATTCGCAGCATAAAACACTCGGAAAGTGCCGTTTCCGGCCATCTGGGGGTTTGAAAAAAACCAAAATTTTCTTGTACGCTCCGCGCCAACCGATGGTGGCGCTCCGCTTAGATAGTCTCCACACATTAGCCCCCCCAATAATTTTTCCGTTCCGCCGCGCCTGCATACAACCATACTTTATTAAGACAGATGTTTGAAATTCAAACATTAAACGATCAATAGCTATTCACATGTCGTTTCAAATATAACAGGGAAAAGTTTTGTAGGGTCAAATACTTCAAAAAGCAAAACACGAATCCTGTTTAGGGACCTGAATGGCTTCTTTTAAGTTTAAATAAATGAACGTTTGAGATCAATGTCAACATGCACTGTCAAGGAATGAGTAAATAATGTCCATATTGGAGGGTGTTGTGGTAGGTTTGGGAAATTCAGAGATTAGAAACCAAAACCTTGAGAACGAATGTATATAAAAGTCGTAGTTTCTAGGAACAAGTCAAAATCTCGAGACATATAATAATTGAAATTGCCAGAAATAGGTCGAAACATTAAAAGGAATCAGGCGCGTAGCCAAGGGGGGGGGGGGCGAAGGGGGCGACCGCCCCACTCCCTCCTTGAGCATATTTTTTATAATATCGCTAGTCATTTCAATATAGTAAATGCTTGTGACTTATAACTTACAAGGCCTGGGAAGTATCATTTCCAGCGATCTGGGAGGCATTTTCGGCCATAATTTTCGTGTACGCTTCGCGCCAACTTATGGTGGCGCTACGCTTAGATAATATGCCTATAGGATTCGCTCCTCCCTTGGCAAATTTCTCGCTACGCGCCTGAAAGGAATAAGAATTTTCTTAGCTGCTTAGGGATTTTGTTCAATGACTTTGATCTCTATCACACCAGACCAATGATGATGATAGGGTTTGTGTCGCCTTTAAACTTAATACACGAACTTACATTTCAGTACCGGTATGAAAAAATAGTAGAACTAACAATTCTTCGTTTAATTGATTGACGTGGGAAATTTTTTAAAGGCGCTGTTGTGAAATATGAGTCCGGAACATATACTTTAGTCAATTTGTGTGACGGTGGCGTACTTTGAATTCCAATATTCGCGAAATAAATATTGGAGTACATGCTAAGGCTTTCTGGTCACTTCGCCCAACAACCATTTCGCCCAACTGCCATTTCGCCCAACCAGCCTGGTCATTTCGCCCAACCAGCCTGGTCATTTCGCCCAACCAGCCTGGTCATTTCGCCCAACCAGCATGGTCATTTCGCTCAACCTTGTTGGTCATTTCGCCCAACCTTTTTTGTTGTTGTAATATTCAGTCAGAATAATATTACTTTTTCTATTTCACTAGTTCAATTTGATTTATTTTGGGTTATGATACTTCGTGGTAGGTAAGTAAAGTGAGGTCCGCTCGATATCGATCGGAGTCTAAGCAGTTATTTCGGGTATAATGGGAGGATTACACTACTTTAGGCGGTTACGCATACAATGGAAGATATTTTATAACACAAACAAAGGGGAATCGGTGTGGAATAATATCACCTTTTCTATTTCACTAGTTCAAAAATGACCAGGCTGGTTGGGCGAAATGGTAAGGTTGGGCGAAATGGCAGTTGGGCGAAATGGTTGTTGGGCGAAGTGACCTGCTTCCCATGCTAAGACAGTTATACGGATCCAGAGAGGAGGGGTGGCACGGAGGTCATTGAAACCGACTTTCACTTATAGGTGGAGCTGCGGGGTCCTCTTCCAGAATAAATTAAAAGTGAAAAGGTCATACTTCTTTGCTCTTTTCCAAACTGTCGTTACTTTTTCCATGACACAGTCAATTTTCTCATTTACTTGTATAATTATTCAAATTTATCAGAGTCACCCCCAAAAAGGCGTTTAATTATAACGTCAATGAATATGATCACTTTGGTGAAGAGTTGTTGACTATTAGCTGATAAGGAAGAAGGATCGTTAGACATATCAGTGCACGAAGATGAGGCCATCAAACTTGTTACAGATAGAGGCGTTCCAGAATGAAGCTGTATTCGTTTTCTCGTTCGAAGGGCAACTGTGTGGCAGATTTCCTTGACTTTTCGTTATCATCGTGAAATGGCCACATAGATTTTAAAATTCTTTGTGACGAAGACGCAAAATCTGAATAATTAATAGTCATGTTTCAGAGGATTACATGAAGTTACAATTAACGACTTGGCCAAAAATGCTGCATTAGGTAGGTTTGATGAATATTTCGTAATTATTGTGGTCAATTACCTTCAGTTTAGTAGAGAAAGTAACGTCATCGTTGTTTAATTCTTTTTCTCTACTGCGCATAAGGGGGACCAGTTTCGCGAAATGAACTCCCATCATAGTTCATATGACATCGACAAAGGTTATGCCTACTGTACATACTCACAGTATGTTGGCTAGCTATAGCATGGTGGGCTCATAATTGACGCACTTAAAGATTTGATCAACAATGCCTGTCAAGGAAAAATCCAAATCACTCAACTGTATGTGTTTTTCATATGTGTAGTTCCTCAGAGATGTTATGATCTCAAAATATTTAAGGTTCTGTGCTTATGCACCGTACAATTGAGCAGAATTTGACCACAAAATGTCTGCCATGTCAAGTTCTTTCATACCCCTAAATTGACACATTCGTCAATAAAGCTAACTGTAGTGTAGGCCTTAGTCTACATCCATAAACTTAAGATGCTGTTTGCTTTGCTCTGAGCCTCTAAGCTCAGACAGGTCAGGTCCCAGAGAATAGTGTTATCATATTGAGGTAATGTTGGTTATTTTTAGGATGTAAGATTTCCAAATGCCCAAAAAACGGGACAAACTAAAAGGAATACCGAATGACAATTGACTTTGTACAGGGTTAATTATCATTCGCGAATGACAGCGAATGACAGCGAATGACAACGAATGACAACGAAGGACAGTGGTGAGTGGAGATAGAATGATTAACGGAGTGGAGTGAACGCGGTTATTGGTTTTCTGCGCAAAAATGATTTGAGGAAAATCGCATGTTACGTGGTTGCAGAGTTTTGCTGGATAATTTACGGATAGAAACCACAGGGAAAGTTTCAGAATGCGCTTGAGTGCTGTGCTTTTGACATTTACCTCTGTATATTTATATAGAAAGATAACTGAAGCCGTTTCAAGATTATAGTTGTTAGTTTCTAACAATTAATATCGGAAAAATGACGTTAAATTTACTTCTTAAAATCAGACTTACAATTTCGCTTACTATAAGGTGCGTTTGTATCTTGTCCGTACTTTACTATACTGTAAGCCACGCGCTTCGCGTCCACTCGGTTTGCGTGGCTTTAATTAATATACCCACGAAGTCTGAACTGTGATATACGGTTGAAGCAAATGTCTGTGCTGTCATTCACTGTCATTCGTTTTAGTCAACGCAATTTTTTAGTGTGTACAACATATTGTCATTCCTTATGTGTAACACATTTTGTCATTCGTTTTAGTAAAACCCAAAAAACGTGCAAAGCTGGGGGGAGGGTGTTAAAAGCTTAAAAAATACCACAATTTGGTCAGCAAATGGCTGAAATGGATTCAAACTCATAAAATATGTAATTCTGCTTGACTGCAAAAAGTTTAGGTGGCCTGCTGTATCGTTGCTAGTAATAATTGAAGGTGCGTCTATTACGGGGGTGCGTCAATTATGAAGCCTTTACTATATACTATACCAATTATAGACCATAGTTTAACAAGCCAACATACTTTACGCCTGTGTACATAATGTGGTTCTTGTATTGCCTGGACTAACTCCAAATGCTCAGGAACTTTATTATGACGTCAAATTTCATACAGTTAAGAATTTTTATGTGTAGCATGGTGGGCTCATAATTGATGCACTTAAGGGTTTGATCAACGATGTCTATCAAGGAAAAGTAAAAATCACTCAACTGTTTCCTCTTTTGATGTATGTACTTCCTCAGAAATGTAATGATCTCAAAATATATAGTTCTGTGCCTCCGCAATGTACAATTGAGCAGAAAATGTCTGCCGTGTCAAGTTCTTTCATACCCCGAAATTGACACATTCGTCAATTAGCTAACTGTAAATTTTGTGTAAGTAAACATCCATTGACTTGATGCTGTTTGCTATGCTCTGAGTGTCTAAGCTCAGACAGGTCAGGTCCCAAGAGTAGTGGTATCATGTTGAGGTAATTTTGGTTATCTTAAGGGAGGCAGATTTCCAAATGCCAAAAATAATACAAAACTGGTGGGAAGGTGTTAAAAACTTAAGAAAACACAATTTGATCAGCACATACCAGAAATGGATTCAAACTCATGAAATAGGTAACTCTGCTTTGCTGCAAAATGTTTAGGTTGCCTGCTGTATCGTTGCTACTTGCTAGTCATATTGAAGGTGTGTCAATTAGGAAGGTGCGTCAATTATGAAGCTTTACTATACTACCTAGGTCTGTGACTCTCTATGTAGGCATTGTAATGTAACTGAAACTCTAAGTTAGGCCTAACCTTCTGTCCATTGTAAATTTAAGGTAATTGTGTTTGCTCAAACTGCTGAAACGTAATATTGGTCAAATGAATTATTTGTTAAGTTGTTCTGACTTGCATGCATATTAAATCGCTTATTCCATTAAAGTTGAAAGCTGCACAAGAAATGATGAAATATAGCTACATCAACTTCAAAGTTAATGGAGGATGTTAACATGTCTACTTTGTATAATTCTATTAAATGGTTGATGGCTCTTAAATTGGGAGGTACCAAGTAGTTGGAACCAGCCATATCACATAAGTTGGCTGCACAGTGCTTGACTGAGTAGTCCGGGAAAATGACACAACTCAGCTGGACTGTCATGATCTAGTTTTTGAAAGATGTCCAGAGCCATGATCATACAAATTACTCATGCACACTAAATGACTGTATGGTGGACACTGGTTGACTAAACTCCATTACAGCATATTAATAGAACATGTGACAAAAGTAGTCCTGAAAACCACCTAAATATGCCTTCCTCTCCATCCTCCCCATGGAAGGTCAAAGTTGAAACTGGGCAGTTAAGCCTGGGGTTTCTGAGGTGGGGGAGTCCGTATTCCCAATCAGTCTGGCAGTGTGTGGCTGACTTTAGTTAGACTAAGGGGTATTAATTACATTGTATGTGTGAATAAATAAGCTTTTGTCAGAAGAATGAAAAGTTATAACCCAATGCAAGAGAAGCATTTACTGTGGCTTTTTGTGATTGTTCTGCAGTTTTACCAAACGTCCCAAGCCTTTTCATAAGATTTTGTCACCACCTGAAGATTTATCAGTGATTAATTGATGAAATTCATTCAGTCATCAACACTTTGTTGGCCACATATTTTTACATAAAACTGTAAACCAAATGACCGATGTGCTCAGTCCTCATGCAAGCTCCTGGGATATGTGCTTAAAGTGTGTGGACCACTGGCATAAAAACTGTAATTTAAATTTATTTGAGATAAGTCATGACTAGTCAAATTAAGTTATTACAGAGTCACAAGCTTGATGATGGAACTTAGTTTTTTATTACTTGATTTGAATTGCAGAGCTGTGCGAACTCTGATGTGGTAGCTTTGAACCTTAATGTTAGGTTCCCAAGAAACAATACATACTTTTAAGTTGGTAATTACTGCAGTCACTTCTATTTCACAGCTGTCAAGGTACATTCAGTATGGCTAAGGAAAATAATGGCCTACCACCAGAGGTACACATCGATCACTGGAATGAAGCTACAAATATCTACATGGTGGTTGTTTGTGTATCTCTTTGGTTTCTTTACTATTTCAAGAGGTAGGTTCAACGTTCATTTATGCAATTGGTATTTATGTCTTGTATTATTCATGGAATAATATATATTGCTCAAATCTTGCGCAACAGTTTTGAAGTGTCTGACTTCTCTCTAGGGATGCACCGGATCCAATTTTTTGGATCCGGCCGGAACCGGATTTTGCCGGATAGTACATGAAATCCGGCCGGATTTTATCCGGCCGGAACCAGATTTTTTCATTACACAAAAGAAAATCATTAAAACAAGGAGCAAATCTTGGGTCAGACCATTGAGAAAATTAAATTAAACATGTTAAACCTAATTTTTCCTTACTTTGAATGTTTTTATTAATTTTTGGAAATAGTTAACATTGATTTAAGTTAATACCAACATCTTTTTAAGGAATAATTCAGGCCAGATTTTGAAAAATATACGGCCAGATTTTGAAAAATATCCGGCCGGATTTTGAAAAATATCCGGCCGGAACCGGAACCGGATAATTACTCACTATCCGGCCGGATAGTCCGGCCGGACCGGATATCCAGTGCATCCCTACTTCTCTCTCTTATAAAATACTATGGTTACTGTGTGAAAAATTGCTATACATCTTCGCTCAAGTTTGCGTAGTAACTTGGTCGTTCTGCATACAGTAGCACTTTGAGATGCTATTTACTGGATCTAAATCATTCCCTGTTATTGGTAGTTTACTTCTGTGACAAAGGAAGGTACTGAAAAGCATTGTACCACATGATTGATAAGATGTTATTAGAAATCACTTCTTACTGAGCTTGAAGGTGGTTGAGATTTTTATGGGAGAATAGTCTTAGTGTGAATCTTTCCCCTCTCTTGCAAGACGGGTTTTGGTAATTAGCAAACAGCTGTAGTGTCCTTCAGCATGTGTCTATTGTGGTGCAAGTGCGAAAATGTATATTTTGTGCAAATAACGATGGTATTTCCAGCGATTTTGGAGAAAAAATTTCACAAACCTTAAAGCTGCTACATCATGTGTGCAGGTTACATTAAGTGTGCAGGCTAAATCATTCTCACTGTAAATGTCTTAACCTGATGGTAAAATTACTTTGGAATCAAATTTGGAGTTGTTTTGAAATCACCAAGGCTATTGTCATGATGAGCCTTAATTTCAGCTGTGCACCCTTCATATTACTTGTCTGTTGTTCTCTTATCAGAAGGATTAGGCATTAACTGTTTTACCACAGTCTGCAATCTAAATTGGGAGTGTATAGATCAAATGCCTTTGAATTCATAGACCCTGCAAACAAAACAAAAATGTATATCATTGTACTCTTCTGTTCACTTTCAAATTCTGTTGTATCATGTAACTATGCTTGTCTTAAAAGTGAAGCATGGAATTGTTGCATTGAATATTAGAATACCAATTTAATTCAAAATAGTTACAGGGATTGTAGTATAAAGTATAAGGGAGAGGAAGATGGATTCATTTATATATTTATTTCACATTATGGCTACATATTTTGTTATCATTTGATGATAATCCAACTGCAGGTAGACTGATAAAGCACTACAATTTAATTTGATCAGTCTGAGGGACAGTGTAAAGCATATTATTTATCATTCCATTAATACAACAGAAACGGAGGAAGGATTGTCCGAATTTTGACTCGTCGGAACGAAGTGGTAGCACCAGAAATTGATAATGCTATTCTTCAAGAAGAAATGAAGAAAGTGAGATTGAGGCAACAGTTGGAGCATTATTACAAAGGTTTGTGTTACAAGAGTAACTGTGATCCCGGTTCGTTAAGTATAACGACGCATGGCTAAATTTCTCCAAAATTTGCATATGTTATGGCAAAGATATGAGTTTTAGAATGAGAGCAGTGTAATTGATATCTTCTTGTTTCTCTTCATATTTTTCTTTCTTTATTTGTAAATTTATGCTCAATTTATTCACAATTTAAAGACATTGTCCAATACTCAACTACTGTAGTAGCAACTGACATTGTTTTGATTCTCTTTCAATGCTGTCGTGCATTTTGATCTTTGGAAATATGAGATATTATCTTGTATTCGCACTGCGGGGTGTTGTGTATGCATCTGTATTAACTCTCTCTCATACAGAAGCATGCTGTTCCTGCGCTGTATCATGTTTAAGCATAAGCAAAACTTGTAAGAAGGTTCATGATTTTTATTTCTGTATATATTCTGTCTAATGACCGGTACTTTCCTAATTCCTGATGTTCCTACAGTATAATTTTGTGGAAATTTATATTGGAATTAACTAAAACTGAAACTACGCCTTCTATTCATAATTGACTGGACTGAGACCCAGGAATACTGGTTTATGATCATGAAAACTGAAACTGTTTCTCCTTGAATTCCTGTTTCAGCTCGCAAGTGGGATCAGGCCCTACAAGAGCAGAGAATCGAAATGGAATGATCAGCACACAGCAGTAGGACAGCCTTCAGTGGTGTCAATTTCATGCCAACAATTGTATAATTCTTATATGCTGATTGCCTACAACTGTGGTTGGTTCACACAAAGACCATTTACTTGTTTCTTTCCAAAGAGCTGATTGAGTCAGCAAAATATTGATTCACATTCACAATCTATGAGATAGGGGGAGGGCAGGGGAGGGGATTATGGTTGGGGTGGCCACTTTGGATTGAGGATGCTGAGCTGTTTTTTTCCCTCAAATCTTTTACAGTATTCATTTCGTGACATAATGACCATATCAAAGTTAGTACATCGTCAAGTCAAGCAGGAAATAACACTAATCAACGAGGGGAAAGCTAAATTTGATACTGAAAGTAATAATCATAAAAATGACTTTTGTTTATGATCTTTGTTATTATTGCTATTGTAGTAAGAATAACCACGAAATAATGTATGATACAAAAGTTAAGACATTTACTGTTTGAGTCAATGTGGTGACCAAAGCCAAGCTAAGTAAATGAGTTTTAAAGAAAATTAGTTTTTGTTTTTCACTTATCAGAGAAGCATTACAGTACCATGTTCTCTTCTAAATAAATATTGTGGCAGGTCTTTGTTTCTGTGAAAATCTCCACATTTCCCTGACAGAGGTAGATTTTCCAGGGGGGTGAGCAGGTTTTATTGTTTTTCTTATTTATTGGTTATTCCTGGTGCAAACAATTCACAGGATATTGTGACAGTCTTTTGTTATCAAACAACTAAAACTCTAAGCCATAGTCATTTGCCTTGCCCAATCAAACTCAATCTATTGTGTCAATATTAAATGTATTATTCCTTATTATCATATGTCACTTTGTGGCATGATGGCTTAAGTTAATTACTATGCTTTATTTACTAAGTTTTATGTACTTTGTTTCTAGTTGCAAGTCAGAGGCATAAGAAGTAATTATTGTGTTGTAACTATTATGAAGACTCTTCTGCGGGGGGGGCGGGGGGCGAGGGGGAGGTGTGGAGTTTTCTTGTTGTATTTGTAAATATGATGGATTCTGCTACTTGACTTATTTACTATTCATGACTTATTGGAAGTATTCTGTTGAGCTAGGAAGTCAGAGTAAGGTGTCATGTTACTTTATAGATGTGCAATGTACCGTTTGATTTGCAGTAACTATTACATCAGAAAGATAAATTGGAGGTTATTAAGAGATGATTAAGATTAAGATGATCAATAAAACAAAAACTCTGACAATAGTGACATGTCAGTGATGAGGTACCTACTTCACTTTTACATTTCACTTCTAAACAGTACATGTTTTGAAGCTTAAAATTTCTTTGGATTTCATATACAAACTAACTGGTGAGCTTGGCGTAATTTCTGTAAACAAAGTGAGTACCTTTGGCGGTGTGTGTGTGTGGGGGGGGGGGTGGCTTACAGGCGGAGGTTGGGGAAAAAATGAAGCGGGTACCATGGGTCGCCAGAATTTCACATTACAATAGAACCTATTGCAACTCAGTACAGCCTATACTGGAGAAGGGATATATACTGATGGGTGTTTGTGTCCATGCGAGTAAGATCTCCAATCGACTTATTTCACCCTCCCCTTCCCTCTAACAAGTTACTTCTGGCACTGTCTGAAAGTATAATGACTTTATATGTCAAGTAGATATCCAACTAAATGACCAACAAACTACATGATGCCCAAGGTACATTTCGGCTTTTGTTTCTTGTAATCAACGGTATTATATGAAATGTTACAACTTATTTTAATTACAATTTTTTTCTTTATCTTTCTTTCTTTTTTGTGTGCAAATGTTGACACCTCTGTACACTTTCAATTATCAATAGATACCAATGAGCTACAGATATGTTTATCTTCATGCCATGTTTCTTCTTTCGTTTTCATTTCATATTTCTAACATTATTTGAACAATTCGCGTTTAAACCAGTTTGCTGAACAGCATTAGCCTCTAGTATTTCTGTCATTAACTAAACATTTCTCTATTCTGGGGATGACGGAGAAAAGTACTTATTAAGAAAAGTCACCCAGGAAAGAACCTGGGTACGAAAAACCAAACATCGAATCGACTGATGCACCCTCAAACCGAGTCACCTTGCACTAGACTGTGTGATCATCGTCAGGTGTGTATCACGATGCCTCTACAAGGGGAACACTAAGAAAAGTCACCCAGGAAAGAACATGGGCACGAAAATCAAGCATTTGGTTATGGCCCATTGAATATGTGTGGTTCGTCAGGTGACAGACACCGACTTATTACCGCAGTGAACAATTTGACTCGAATTAGGTTGTGTTACGTAACAATATTCATCAAAGTCTCACAGAATCTTTTTCAATTTATTATTTTAATATTAATTACTTTTTTTCTTCCCATTATGAAAATATGCTATTTAGCTGTTGATTTGTCTTCAAATGTTAATAGCTATTGTTGCTGTAACCCTGATTCTTGTATGCGAAGTAGACTAAGCTTATCGCAGCTGTGACCTGGCGAGAGGGGGTCATATGGGGCTACATCGCTGGGGACAATGAGAGGGCCCGGCAAAGTATGGGATGGAAAAATTATGTGTTTCTCATTTTTCATAATATATTTAAAGAAAAATGAACACTTCAAGAAGGGGTGCCGGAGACATGTTTTTGCCCGGGTCCGTGATGGCTCTCGGCGCCACTGGCTGTTACAATATGTGGTTTGTAATAACACTAGTGCCAATGAAGTTACTGTTACGAACATTACAGTAGCGGATCTCTTCTTGGCAAATGAGGGACCGTATATAAAAGCAATGGTAGGTGCCGAAATTATATTCTACCGGATTAGATGTGTATGGGGGGAAATCTGTAAGGAAAGAATGCTCGTGCGCGTGGCGTGTTGAAATTATCCACACTGCACATACGCAATGAGCGGAAATACGGACTCCTTGAGCTGTGTTCCCGATAACTTCAACCAGGTGTTCATATCTGTTGGAGAAATGGCTAGAATGCCCGGAGTACTACAGAGACAGGAACTGCAAATAAAAAGTCATAAAAAAGAGAGATTAATATAGTAAAGCTTAAGATAGTAAATGTAATTATAGAACGGACAGAGTGAACCATTTACAGATAACTATCTGGATGAATTTAGGCAGAAATGTTAGTCTTTATATGTCAGAGATCAAGAAAAAATATTAATACTGCTACCGCAATATTTTTGTATGGGGGGGTTGGGAGGGGGGATAGGCTGCATTCTACAGTTCTACTACATACCCCGATAAATGGATTCAGGTTAACTGAAGATTTTCTCTCGTTGTAGATTAGCTGCCTCCACTAGTGAACAGACATGAATGGTGCAAACTTGCCATAACAATACAAATCAATATTTGTAATATATTCAACTTTTCGCAGTTTCTCGCAATTTTGACTTCAAATCTAGAAATTTCGACTTGTAATCTGCATATGTGACCCGTCTACAGTTACGTGATGAAATCTGCTTGTGGTCTATTTGACTGTTTTCATATGCCATGTGGTATTAATGGGTGAAAAACAAACCAGGCTATAGCTTTGGATGGTTAGTTTTTCATATACAACCTTTTGTAACAAACAAAAGGCCGGAAATTTACCACCGACGCGCAAAAAATTGCTATTTTCAAAACAATTACTTGAGAGAAAGGAGTTTAAAGGAGTGTATCCGTTTATTGAAGCCAAAATCCATAGAGTGGTTTGGCTAGGACGGATTGATCAAGTTTGTAAAAAATTATTAAAAAGTGTTTTTTTGAAAACTTTATCCATACACTATTGCAAACGAGTGATTCAGCATGTGTGTGTTGAGGGGGGGGGGGGGGGTCTCCCTAAATTGTAATAATAAACGCGACGCTACGGTGTCTGCTTAATAGCACAGTCATAGGAGAACGTATGTATAGGTCGATGCCGAAAACACTGAAGACTTTCATAAGATTAAACCTGCTGGTTTATACTGTTACACATCCTGCCGATGCAAAAACACTTGAAAACAAACCGTAAACGTAGGAGATTTTTTTTTTTGGCAATGACTCAGAAGTTACTGAATCATGAAGTTGACGAGATGGGCGAAAAAGGGTCCTCTCCACTGTATTATTTATTTTTATGAGATATGGTGGTTTGAATTTTACACTACTCAAACTTCTCCGGTTTCTCAACAACGTAAAGTTTTTCTGTGGGTACATCATTCGCATAACCAAATCATGAAGAAAATGAGGTTGGAAGGAGTATACAGTTCTCTCAAGGACAGATGGAGAAATGATATCCGGGCAAAAGTGGACTTGAAAACAAAGAAGTGAGAATTAAGTACTAAATGTGGAAAGAGAATTAGTCTAGTACAACGACCCTTGAAACCACGAAAGTATTTTGCCCTCTATTTCGCGAAAATATCAGAGTGACTCTCTGTTCTTCTTTTGAAGTTATAAACACATTGAAGAATGCTTTAGTGAAGGAGGTGATCATTCGTAAAATAATTGAGTGACGTCACCTTCGTGACGTCAGAGAAATGTACTGTAGGCTACCAAACTCTGACGTCCAGAAGAAATATTCTGAAAACCACTACGTCACGACCACGCCTCTTTAATGTTAATAGTATCTGTATTCTTTCCCAATATATGGTAGAAAGTCATGACATATTTCATAAGGTGTTGGGATGCCGGCTGTAAGCGACCCCCGAAAAAGGTTAAACACTTTTAGCAATTCTTTGAACACTACAGTTTTCCAAAAAGCCGGGTTCTCTAGCCCTCCCAAACTTCGCCCACCATGTGATTTATATAAGGTTCTCATAGAAATTTTAGTTTTACGCCATGGGTATAGATTATGTCAGTCTCAATTTGATGTAACAGAGAATCACATTGAATAATTGAACCACTCGAAATAATATTTAAGAGACTACAAAGAGGAAAATGCGATGTATAGTTTTATAGCCTTCAACATTTCTACCGTATGTAGCATGATACCAAACATAAAGTATCGAAAATCAACATTTTCTGTGTCAGACTAAACGGTATAGCCTAAATACCAGGTCCTCAATATTTTCAATCCATAGAAGCCTGTAAGGACAGTGAATACAACATAGGCGTAGGAGCCCAATTTGATTTGGGGGGGGGGGCTGTAACGACTTGCCCGAAAAATACAACCAAAATTTTTCGCCCGCTCCGCGCGCGTTCAACATCTTAATGTGCATATCATATAAGCATTCATCGGTTATTACATCACATGCAAATAACATACAATCATTTTCCGTTTTATTACTCTTCCATGTTGGTTATAGTTATTGGGGAAGTCGTTACAACAATAATGATTATAATAATATAAGTTTAACCATTGAAAAACACATTGCAAATTATTATTCTTTCAGCAGGTACCCGAAAAATTCTCAGCATATTGCCGAATTTTCATCAAAATAATTTGAAAAACACACTGCAAATTATTCTTCATTCAATAGGTGCCCGAAAAATTCTCAGCAAATTGCCCGAATTTTCACCAAAAATTTTGGTTGGGGGCTGCAGCCCCCAGCCCCCCCCCCGCCTCCTACGCCTATGAATACATATCCACGGATCCCTAGACATAAGGAGTGTCACCAATGAAGTCACACCTTCCATTGTTGAGGCTTAGATGTAGAGAATTGAGGAAATGTCTTGACCCGAGATGGCACTCGAGTTTTCTCTGATTGTCTTGACAATGAAAATAGAGGTCAATAAAACGGTTGAAGGACCCTTGCGGCTTTTACGAACCCCACTTTTGCTCCTGCGGACCCGCATGGACCCTCCGAAATCATTCATATGCCTCCTAGTGGTCCGCGGCAGTGGCGTAGAATGTAGAACTTAGTGGGAGGTGGGCAGCAAAATGAGAACAACATTGGCAGAGGGGGGAGGGGGGGGGGTACAGATTACCGGTATAATGCAAACCGGCTTTGGAAGCGCTTGTGTGAGGGCGGAGCGTAAAGCCATGTCGGCGTGGGGACCAGGGGCCCGCCATAGGGCACCTAGTGGGGGTCAACGGAGCTTGAAGCTTTGGGGTTTTCATCATTTCTAGAACTTTTATCAACTTCAAATCAGCAGAATTGTGGAGGTAGACGTAAGTCAATTATAGTTAGTAGAAATCAAAGAGTTGTGTATTTTCATGCCTGATGTTTGTTTTCCCGGACATTAAGAATTTCATATGGGGAGATATTGAACGTTGCCCCCCACCCCCCGCCCCTGGTATTTGGCGAAGGCCATCACTGGTCGGCGGAATCCAGGTTGAGAGGATTGGCCTTCATAATTGTTGATAGGAGCAGTCAAATTATATCGACTACCTAGAGAGATCTCTCAGTGAGATAGTGGTATAGTCAATAGTTATGTTTGAACATGTTTACCTGGCTTTGGTCACAGTTACAATCTAACGCAAAATGAACGCATGTTTTTTTTTTTTTTTTAATTGGGTACCATAATTGTAACGAGTCGTAATTTTATTCTAGCGTACTTGTCTGTACTCGATCTCATGGGTTTGTACTCCGGTATAGTCGTACTCAAGTATCTTGGATATTTATTAGTAGGCTATATATAGATACTTTTACAACATATTCTTTCCCGGGCATTAAACCCACCTTGTACACATACCGGTACTCATGCCAAGGGAAGTATATTTGAGTCGTCGTCATGCTATTGTACTGGTACTTCAAGTCTATTGGGTACACGATGAACGAACGTGGTCAACTCTTAACGAAGCTTAGGCGGTGCAATAAACGCATGCACTGCATCAGTAATGGTTCTTTCATCAGGGGTACTTAGTTCCCATTAAATTCTACAGTGGTTTTTGAAGAGTGCTGCTTGTTTCTCTTTGCTTATCATTCCTATGGGGATGACCCGTGTAGAGAGCCCTTTCAAACTATATGCTGAAACATGTTTAAATTTCGAGAGAAACAAATTTATGGCTTTTATCTCAATTATTTATTGCGACCGAAGGGGCGTAAGGTTGGTTATCGTTGCTGTACATCACTGCCCTTTCACCTAATTTAGAAAAAAAATTAAACAACCCAACTGAGATATTTTTTAGAGCGTCTATATGCATCATGTTATAGCCACGATAAGAGAGAGAATACGTTAAGTGCATGGAAAACGGAAAGCGCAGAAGGTTGGACGTTTTGCTGGTTTCACTACTGCTATCTGTGCCTTTCATGCTAAGTGAAACTAGCGTCGTTTAGCGAATGAAATCGTTTTATAATGTTACACATTAATATATAGCTCATTGTCTAAAGAAATATCTATCTAGCTTGCAAACCTCAATGAATTTGATATGAAAACATGTTTTGATGACTGCACTGAGTGCACGATATACACGAACTCATTAACGTGCGTGGATCAAATCATTGCAAATTGGTACCAGTATATATGGGCCTATATATAGACGTTCATTTTGTGTCCAGCTATGTAAGTTTGCTCAAGTCAAATGCGTTAGTTTTTTTTTTTTTTTTTTTTTTTTGTGCAGTAGGAATTCTCGGCAGATACTCACGCGGAAGTTGACTTTCTGTGGGTATACTGATTTAAATGTAGTACTAAATACCGCAGTTGCGGTACATAAAACCTGTATAACTGTATATGTTAAGTATAGGAATGCTAGCGGAGTTTCTTCTAGTTACCTTTATAGCGTATGGAGTAAAATTATGTTCGCAGTTATTATTTAGCGCCACAGAATTCAGAGCAAAATCTGTCTCAGCTTAGTAAGTTTATACCTGAAATTGACAGCAACAAAACAGCAACTGTAAACATCTTTTCCAATTGCAAATATTTTAAGTTGCGATCATAAACTCTACTATAGTGTACAAACAAGCACCCACCATACATCACGTATTTATTAGATACGATTATCACGGTTTATCGGTTTATTTTGTCTCTATTATTTATTATTATTATTACTGGAATATATATTAAAATTAATGCAACTCCATAAATAAAGCAAAAGCATTATCTGCTCTATAACATAATCTCCCAATCATATTTTCACTGCTCAGACAATATTATACCGCGATATCACCGAAATATAAACACCGTGATTACCGGATGTCAATGTGTAATCCAACCCTTGTTTTTCTTCTTTATTGTGGCTAGCGCGGTTAGTGATTCGAATAGCGTGTAAGTATGGGTCATGTCTACAGCGTTTAATAAGCTGTGTGTACATGGACTGTATCATTACGGTCATGAATTCCGGCGATATATTTGGTAACTGTTTACCGTTACAACTTTTGGCGATATAGATTCAACAATTTGATATTAAATTAATACGAAATCAAAAGTACGGTCATTCTAAGAGTTATCATAACATAACCTATAACCTTTTGAGTGAGTGCTTATGGTATAAGTCTGACTATGTTGGGGGGGGGGGGGGTGTTGAGCAAATTCCAAAGAGCAATATGTAAAAGCAATTAAGAAATAGTCCGGAATCCAAAGTCCAAAATGCGTTGTGTTATTGATTATACGTACACGCAACGTAATAACAATGCACAAAACACACAAAACAGAAAACCTCATTCTAGATAAACATACATTGTAAACACGATACGGGCTACTCGTCCCCCTTCTGCAGTTTGATGATGTTACGTTAGTTCTAATATATGGTAGGTTTTAAACGTACTAACACTGCTTTACTGAAAGTAAGACAAGGGCGGCGGAACCGGGGGGGGGCACAGGGGGCACGTGCCCCCCACTTTTCCTCAGGTTAAAAATGTGCCCTTTTTCTACATAAAAATTGAGGTGTCTCAAGTTAGCAAGAGGCCAGGGAACCAGAATGAACACTCGGGAAGGGCCGTTTCCGGCCATCTGAGGGCATTGTAAAACCAAAAAGTTTCTTGTACGCTCCGCGCCAACCGATGGTGGCGCTCCGCTCAGATAGTCGTGTATATAACTTTGCAAATCTTGGCTACGCCCCTGTCTTTTAATGAATTTCTGTGGGTCAAACTCAAAGCTATTTCGAATGGAAAAAATGTGTTCAGATATTAACAAGAAATAAACTTTAATTCGGAAGATTCCTACATTAGCAACTAGCATGATTTCATCTCATTTGTTCCTTGTTTCCCATTGGACATTGCAGTGCTAGTATACATATTTTCCTTGAGGGGGAGGGGGGGGGGGGCGTTGATTGAGTGATGTGTATACGCAAATAAGATAATACAATAAGAGTTATAAAGGCTACATCAGTCCAATCGAATTTCTGCAAAGTGCCCTTTGATGTCGGTGCCCCCCCCCCCCCCAGATTAAAAGTGCTTCCGCCGCCCTTGAAGTAAGAGATGAGAACTTGGATTTGGGTAGCACAATGGATTAACCATAGACACTTCTACCCCCGTCACACCCCTCCCCAGCTTTATGACATGTCCCATGACAACGTGAAAATCTGTATAATCTTGCAGCCTCACAGATTTTGACGTCATCCTTCATTCTTAATGCTCATTAATTTATTTATTCATTTATTCATATGTTTATGTATTTATTTTATTTTGTCTTCATATGTTTATTTATTGATTACTCACTCACTCACTCATTCAGTCATTTATTTATTTATTTAAACCAAGACTAGAAGGAATTCAAAGTTAATTATACTGAACCACTTATACTGTTGCTTTATTTGCCTCTTGTTTTTTCTTCTTCTTCCTTTTGGTACCAACCACCCTTGATCAAAGAGAGACGTGCATAAATTTACAATATTTACAACGGACAATTAACACTCGTAAAAATTGCAGAGTAGTTTGTAACACTGAGTTGTTGTCTTGCTCCGATGCGCTTGACTGCTTCTTATTGGTTGTTAGTGGTTATCACGTTGCATATACACTTCAAACGTTAACTGAGGGGTATAGGTCTAGAACCGTGAAACTGCCGGTGGATTTATTTCCTTTTCTATAACGAAGCAGAGTGCTTACTATAGCTATAGGCCTTGATATAGATATGACTGTACTGACACATATGTAGACACATATACTATACTTGCGTCTATATGGAAATTGGATATTCCTGCACCGACAGGGGTAGATTTTGTATTTCCCGAATCACGATAGGAAATATTTTAGGTATCGTGTCAACGGTTTAAAGGTATCATGTTGTGGGCCACTTCCTGCTTGAGCCGTATTGTATGTGCATAGTGTGTACACAGATCCGAACAGGTCGGTTTTGTCGTTGAATCAACAACGCTGATAATAGCGCTGTTAAGTATTATAACCTCTCTCTGTGTCGTCTCTCTACCTATATCTCTCTGTGGATGTTGCATGTACCTTCTAACTAGCAGTGCTATTGTAATGTTCGGTCTTGTCTTACCTTGTTCTGAGGAGTGTACTAGAATCGTGCTAACATTGCACTATGAGTCTCTGGAGTGGCGACCCAATGGCAGACCTGGAAAACTACGCCGCAAATAATGAATATGTGAACGCCAAACGTGAGTATACTGCCTTTCTTTAAAATAATGTATATATGTATATAAGCCTGTTGATAACGAAAGTATACTATATAGATTGTAACACACAGTGGGGGCTTGTTGAGCTCACGGTATATATTGCAGTGAAGTAAGCTTCATTCGGACAGTGTGTGTAGTGAACAAGTTCCCTTTATGTTTTACCGTTTACAGGAGATTGTTGATTATGTTCCAAATATCTTCCACTTTTATACAAATCATGATGGTGCAGATTGTCTTTCGGACATACAACTTATGACCGTTGTTCGGTATGACCCTTTTATCATTGAACAGTGTAACTTACCTGACTGTATGAATGACTTAGGGGAATTCCCTTTGTACAGTACCAGAGGTCCTATAAGGCCCGATAACAATGTGTTCTCTCTGGGAATTCCCTTTGTACAGTACCAGAGGTCCTATACGGCCCGATAACAATGTGTTCTCTCTGGGAATTCCCTTTGTACAGTACCAGAGGTCCTATACGGCCCGATAACAATGTGTTCTCTCTGGGAATTCCCTTTGTACAGTACCAGAGGTCCTATACGGCCCGATAACAATGTGTTCTCTCTGATAAAGTCTTTTTGTTGTTTTCATATGTGAAATGTTATGTCCGATGCTGAATGAGTGAGTGAGTGGGGAAGGGGAGGGAGGGAGGGTGGGAGGGAGTTATAAAATCTCCCTGCATTGGACGTTCAGGTCACATATATAGTTGATGTAGAGGCCTCAAGAAGTGTGTTGTGTACATAAATACCTTTGGACCCAAGATACACAATGTTGACATCAAAAGGAAAACCGATATTTTACGGTCACGGTATAAGATATACCGGTATACAGATAATATAAAATATAGTATTGCCTATAAGCTATAACTGCAGTAACAGATTATTGGGAAATACGGGATAAATCGAATAAATATTTGCTAACTTTGAAAACTTGCAATTTGGAGAGTATATACGAGGCCTTCAAATTCCAAACCATGCGTATACATGCAACGATATAATAATATAGCAGTTAAGGTTTCTTGAGTTTGGACCGCCATTAGCCTTTGCCCTAGTCATCTAAACATCTTGAACAATACTCAAAACAGTATACCTCAGCTATAGCTTCCTTGATGAAATGAAAGTTAATAATCCAGTATGTAGCTGATTTCGATTCTATCCTCAAATTTCGCCACCTGGGCTCTTTGCACACTTGTATTAGTATTTATAAATAAATAAATATATATATATATATATATATATATATATATATATATATATATATATATATATATATATATATATTTAGTTTCGACTATTATTTCACCGCTTGAAATGAAACTTGATTAACCAAGCTATAATGACTTACATTGATGTGGAATTTTAGCTTTAGTATCGTATTGTTTTGATTTTTACTTCTTCTTCTTTTCGAAAATGAACTCACAATACTACTTTAAAGCTCACGGTATACCGACCGTTAATAAGATTGCATGCGTAAACCTGTATTAAATGGATTGAATATGTTAAGGCGTTGCTATATTTACACAGCATATTCTAAACAGAGGTCATAAACATATACTAAAACTTCATACCAACCCATATTGTTAAAGATCGTGTATTTATAGTTCCCATACACTCCAGAACATCACGCATGAATAGGCTTATCTTACCACTTAAAATATTGAGACGTGTAAAGAAACACGTACCGTATAACTTACAATATACTTGTTTATGTTGATAATTCATATTTTTACTTCACCTGGGTACTGCACTTAGTTACATACACCCCGCCATTGTTATATATACGAAACTGGAAAGGTTATACCCGGTTGCCGGTAGTAGTTGTACGATGAAACAGAAAAAGCTTATAGTGTTTCCATTCTCCATCATTTTATTTAATGTTAAAAGTAAAACACAGATTACGGTAAGTGTTAACGGCTATAGCTCTGAGGCATATACAGCAATGTGTTTTGGCACTGCTTGTAGGTGTAGGTTAAGTTCATGTATATTGCATGATCAAAGTGTGTGATAGGGAAGGTGGAGGGAGGGGACAGGGGGGAAGGGTGTCTCGGGGGGATTTGAGAGACCTTTAACACTTCTTCCATAGTGCTGACGCATGTCAATATGTCAAAAGTAAACAAACAGAACACACACAAAAGGAACTTTTATCGGTTGTTTGCTAAACTATATTGTCCAATCACTTTGATGTGGATTAAATGATTAAATAAAGTAGCCTACACTGGTAAAAATCGTTAAGATTCACAGTGTCTTAAATTTACCAATTTCAGTTTTTGGAAGAAGCTGAGACCATATAATAGCAGGACAAATGTAGATACAAAACAAAAGGCTCCGTGCAACACAGGCTCCCCGTTGAAAACCTTTTACTCCAAACATTATATCTTCCAGCATTTAACATATGGTATGGATCCACAGCCATTTCACACGATCGTTGTGTTAATTGCTCGTTATTGTAAAAAGAAAATCCGAAAATCTCCAGTGGCGGCACGACGTTACTGAACGAGTATTGAGAGGTGGCACATTGAAACTATATAAGAACAAACTTTCTCATGTTAAGCGATATATCTATCGTTTCTGCCGGTGAAAAGTACTTGCCTTGAACCACCCCCCCCCCACCCTCCACCCCTCCTTCTCCTTCTCCGAACCAATATCAATCTATAGTTGTTATTCATTTCTATTAGTGTCAACCAATGTTTCTAAGGCCAGTCTTATAGTCTAAAGCTATTGACACACGTGTGACTTTCCTTCTGTTTATTTGTTGTTTCTTTGGTTGGTCAGAACCTTCCGAATCCTCTCTCTTTCATGATTAAATAATAAAATATTCATCAGTCGAGAGGGAGGAAGCCTGGATGTTCTCGTATAGTCTAATATACATGTTTCATCAAAGATCTTGCGAATGAAAGTATTGACTAACTAAATTTGTAACTATATAGACTACAGGCAGAATTGCACACGCGAAATACCAGAGCAGTGAGTACAATATGAGTACCGTACAATTTCCCTTGACATACGTGCGAGTACGTGTTAACGATTCAATAAGCCTGTAAGTATAGGGAGCCCTCTCTGTTCAAGTAACATTACGTCATCTTGTACCGGTATACTATGTATCTATACTAGATTTACAACGCCCCCCCCCCACCCTCCAACCACCACTATCGTCGGTCGAGAGAAAAGCGAAGATTTTTTTTATCCGTCTACAAAAATACAATGAAAGTTGTTATAAGCACAACATTGCGTGTAAACCTAATTGAAGCTTATAGCCTAAATATACCTGAGAATGAACCATTTAACGACTAAACGTGGGTATTTTTGGGGTGGGGTGTATCCCAGACCCTCCTTCTTACATAGTCGCCAACCACGACTCCGGGGCCACACCCCTCCTATTTAAACTCATGGATCCACCCCTGTTCATTTTAAAGAAATTAAACTGGACACTGAGTCAAGCTAGTGATCTGCATTCTGATGACATTTTAGCATCGAAAAACGTATCAAAAAAAAATCATCTCATATCATCTCATCCTAGAAGAATTTGTCCAGTCTTTGAGCGATTGCAAAGCGGTCATTGTAAAAACTATGAATTGTTTATACCTTTTTGCACATTCGAGACTTAATTTGCCCATTTTATTCATCATAAATGTTTCTTCAGAACACTTTTAAATATCAAGTGGCCTTAGAAAAGGGTTTTTTAACAGACACTAATTGGGGGCTCCAACCAGACCATAAGCCGCGACGGGTTTTTCATTTCAAAGCATATAGTCTCTTATCTTGAGGATGTAAATGAACGTTAATAATCATTTGTATATGGATGTGAAACATTTCAATGGAACAGTGGACGAATAAATTCGTATTAGTGTGTACATGTTAATCCATATAGTTTCATTGCGAATGTTAAAGCAAGACTCACTTTTTATTTAAAATTTTATTATATTTAAATTTCCAGTGACATGAACAAAACAGTGGAGGCTTTTTGGTTTGGTTTTCCAACTCCTCTTTGGAAGGCAAGGGGTGTTGGGGAGGTGGGGGTAAAGGAAGTGGGGACTTGCTTTAGCTGTAAGATCTAATCAAACAACACTGTAGTATTATAGTGACTGTCATAATCATTAAAATAAAATAATTTTGTCAAACAAATAGTTTTGATGGCTCTTCAATGGTAAAGGGAGATAGGGGTAAAGAGCAGTGACAAAGGGGTTACTATATATATGTACTATATTTATATCTCCTTGAAATCCCCGACAACCAGCGCATCGTTTCATCGAGCGATATACCTTATTACTTTCTCTCCCGCAAATCGGCTAATGATGTTGCATTTGTTTATGATCGAGTGGACATGTTTCATAACATCTGTATACGCAACTGTCAAAAAATATGGTAGAAACGAACCAGAATATGTCAATTTATTTTTCTGAAATAAGAAGCAGCCTCTTTAATGTTTTAACGCAATCAGAGGCAAAGTCGTGTACACCCGGATAGTTTTCCACGCATCATTTTTGCTCTGATGAACATATTAATCATTGAAGGATACAAATGTGCCAAGCTCTATAAAATATACGTTATATAATAATTTTGAGATATATATATACATACGAGTGGATAATTTCATAAATAATGTAATATCGTCAAAAACAGGGTGATGTTTTTTTTTTTATATCAAGTAGACCGACACTTCCATGTTACATGTCGACAAAATGTGTTATGTAAAAATGATTAAAGGTGTGTTACTTGTGTGCGACGTGCTGTAAACAAAATTTTAACCAAAAAATATGTTTAAAAAAAAGAGGTAAATATGGGATTTTATTTATTTCTAACATGTCAGTTTCTAGAATACAGAAAAGGTATATTTACCTTTTTTTCGGAGGAAATGAGTGACGGGTTGAATTATTTTGAATGAAAACACGGTCGCATTCTGTTTCATTATATATACTATTGTGTTTGTTCGTTACTTGAACCGTTTCCATGGATACATGGACGTCCGTAGACACAGCCAATAAGGTCGGGGGAGTAGGGTGGGCATGCAAATTTGGGTTTTTGATAAAAGGAATAAAAGGAATTAACAATTAAGCCTCTGAACCGTCAAAATTGAAAGGGTTTAAGTCCCCCCATTTTCAACGCTAAAGCATACCTTTTTCAATACATCCACCTCCCCTTAATCCCTCCCTCCCCCACTCCCTGCTCCTCCCCACCCTGCGGATGCCCATGCTTCGATATACAACACAACAATCAAGGAATTTACCCCTGTTCGACCTCGCAAGAGGTCCTACGGGGGATAATATTTAAGTTTTGTAGAATAGACACTTTTTTTTTTTTTTTCTAGGGAAAATCGATATGCTATAGATACCTGGATATATATAGTTCCCATAAAAATTATTAATTTAATTAATAAAAATGGCAGTGTTGTTTCATAATATGTTTAATTTATAAGTGTCCATTGGGAGGGCAACTTCAAGCAATCGTTTTATTCTTTATGAGCTAACTATAGAATACAGAAAAAAAAAACGTTCTTAATTTCACACTAATATTGACTTTATGCTCACTTTATGAACGATCAACATGTTTATACAACCACCCCAAACTTAACACGAGAGAAGGCTACACTTGAAAAGTGACTGATTTTTTTGGGAGGTTTACAATGGTTCAAAAGTCTGACATCCATCTACGAGGCCATTGGCGATATGACTCATAATATATGGGAACCTGTATATGTGAAAAGCTTGTTTCCGGGTATTAGAACGTTAACCGCAACAATTTTAGTCCACGACCCAGCCAAAATGTCAAATGTTAGGCATTCGGCCGCGACCCGTCGATCAACCCCCTCCCCTCCCTCCGCCCCCCCTTCGCTTAAATTTATCAGTGTAATGTCTGTGAAATATGGTTGCTAATGTGATGATTGACTCTGCTCCCTTATCACAAGTTCATTGATATTGACTTTAAGGGCCATCGACCCATCGACATTCCTTTGCGACACAAACATTAGTTCGGAAACCGTACAGTTCAGGACCGCTACCGACATAAAAGATATGAACATACCAAAATTGGAATTGATAGATAGGGTAAGCTAAGGTTTCCTCATTATTCGGACAGCAAAATGGCTAACTTCATATAAAAAAATGTATTTATAAGGGAGACTAGAACCTTTCCCAACCCCCCCCCCCCCAAAAAAAAAAAACGTTCAAGTCTGCAAACTATGACTCAATTGTTGAACTTAAAAAAGAATATGGTAAACAACATAAACCTACAACTCCGTATTATAAATATATATCTAAGCATACTACTGTCAGAGGCGGATCAATGAATAATATAAAGGAGGGGTGGCTCTGGGGTCTTGGAAGCCTATTCCCTATTCCCTGAGGAACAGTGGGTGACCCTCCCCCCCCCCTCCCTCCCTCGAAAACTAAAGCTATAAACTTCATATAGTAAATACAACCACACCACTGCATCTGACTGGTCCCGTACAGGGGAGATCGCTCTACACTTGGACTAGGTCGTTTCTCTTCATAGAAAAAATATCCATAAATATTAATAAGACCGAAGAACTAGGTGAGTGAATGGTAAACTATATCGAACTTTTTTTTTTAATTTTTAATTTCATGTAAATGTTTTTTTCTTCTCATGACAAAATACGAGGTAACAACAAGAGATATTGTGTAATACTATCGGTCGTATTGAGGTGGTGTAAATAAACACTGTCGAATGCAGCAGCAGCAAACTCCGAACCAAGAAAAGGGGGGGGGGGGAACACGATTACTTCGAAGAATAAAACGTTTCAATTTTGTTTTCTAGTATTCTCAATTCTAGAGCCTATATGGATATAAAGGATACGGAACAAAGAAAATAATAATAGTAAAAACAGAATTAACCCTGGTCTATGGATTCTTAAGATCAAAGTTAGGTTTTATAATATCTAGTATTATCAAAAGTCGATAAAATATAATGGGACCTTAAATTAATATATAAACATTACTATACCTCTTTTATCCCCTATTTTTGTCGTCAAGCAAGTATATAGTAGGCCTGTAATCGAAACTGTCATGTATTCATAAAAATTCATTATAATGATAAAATGATAAAAAAAATAGAGTTAGTTTATTTTAGGTTTCATACTTCATTGATTTTGTTTCTCTTTATGCACGGAGTAGCTTTGAGTTTTAGTTTCTAGCGGACATTGCATGAAGTCAGTTGATAAAATATTTTGTCGTATGCTATACTGTTTAGTCAGTAGGCTATATAAGAAATATAAAAACAGTGAACCATACGTTGTAGATGTGCATAAATCACGGTGTGTATAGCCAAGGACCCTTTACGCGATAACAGATGTATAGACTTTCGTATTGGTTTACATACAGTGATTCATGTTAAGATATATACATGTGGGTACATATATAGGCCTATGTATAGTGCATTATATCACAGCCATGCACAGAACCTCAGGTTGTAGTAACCAAAGACAGTATGTAGGTTTCTAACAGTGCTGTACACTGTATATTGATATCTATATATGTGTGTACGTACAAGTGTATGTATATGCTACTTAACACTACAATATTGGACTAGTCGGAAGTTGCGCCCGTTTAATTACTACGTAGATCGGAAATAGCGCCTAACAACCCATCACAACAGCGTCAACTGAAACAAAGAAATTTGACATGCAGTCTTGATGACCATTTTCATATTCAAAACTTAGAGCTAGCCTAAAAGGTGGCTAATGCAACGTGAGTGTAGATTGGCAGAAGTTAGATGGGCTTCGGTTGGTTTGCATGTCCACTTTAAGTGCGGAATTCCTAACTGACTGAACTGTGCGTGCAGGTGTTTAATGAAAACCCGTTACAACAAGAGGATGTAAGATTTTCCTTCCCACTAACCTCTCCCTTGTCCCAACATGGTTCATTATCAAATCATTATGTAGATAAACAGGGAGAATGGGCTTCACTCTCGGGTCAGTATGGGCTAGAATATATATCGGGACAGGCTACCTGAAAACATAAAATCCATCCTGCTGAAATACAATCAGATGCCAAAGCCTACCTTTAAATCATATGAATGTCTAGCTTGTAAATATCTTTCTTTTTTACAGTGTTTGTATGCATGTTTTAGATGTTTTAATAGTTTATTTCTTATCTTTTGTATTTTTAAGGTTATAAGGACCCCTTTGGAAATAAGCTTTTAGCTTAAAGGGTTATCCTTGGCATGTTATTTTCTTTTTGATGCATTTAAGTATATTCCCATCTTGTATTTTCAATGTTTATCTTTATGTGCAATTTTTGTTTGTATGTAGATGAAGAATGATATCTTGCCGAATAAAATCAAATCAAAATCAAATCATGTGATCCCGGTCTATCCTTGGACAATGACCATATAATGACCTCATTGGAAACTGAAGAACCCCCCCCCCCCCTTTTTCCCTCACCCATCCACCCCTTCGATGCCAGCCAGTTGACTCCAGCCAGCCTAATCGGTAATGGAAATAACTTTACCCAAAAATGTCTAATTGGTTTTTAAGGTGTTGGGCCATGTTCATTTTACCAGGACAGGCTTTTGTATATCAAAATGGAACATAACTAAGTAACCTAATACCTATATATCATGGAATTCTTATTCATAATTGAGAGACACTCACGTGGAACGAGGCCAGTACATAGACACCTATATGACTGCATGCATGCATCGAAGAGGGATATTGTACGTGTTTACCTTTATAGCGTAGGAGTAGTTCATAGCATATCAAGTCATATTTGTAGAGAGTGAATCGTTACTTCCTTATGTGATCTCAGTGTGGAGAGAGATATGAAGAAGCAGTTCCCTTTTCTTAATGACAGACAAAATGCATTTCTGTCTGTAAATTTGTGAAAAGTAAAAGGTCAAGTGTGAAAAATGAAGATGTACTAATATCTCCGAAAATTAGCCACCCCACCCCTCACCTCACTAGTCTCTCTCTCCCTCTCCCTGTGTCTCGTTCTCCACCTCCATCAACCCCTCCTCCCCCTCCCCCACCCCCACCCCGGGATTTCATCCTCCACGTCAATTACATAGTTGCGTGAACCAAGATGGCAATCAGGGGCGCACCGAAAATGATACTACAAAATCATTCTTATAGTATATAGCACATGAATATGTACCGTACATTAAATGTACCGTGTATTACCTGAACAGTTGAGAATTCTTCAACATTATTTCAACACTTTTTGTCAACATATAGAAGCATTTTACATTTAGTATAGTCTATATATACGTATCTGAATTCTCTATCGCCCTGCTGGTTTATTCCCAACAGCAGGAAGATGCCTTGATCTATTTCTCAACATCAGGAGGAAACAGCTCGTTGCAATGATATGTATTTGCATGAATGTTCTTTTATCGGTACATTATCAGGTATATACACCTTTATGGCTATTAAGAATATCCGTAGATATCACCCTGCACATTAATTATGATATGCAGTGGGCATGACCAGTATCCATTGAGTCTGAGAAGAAAGGGTTTTCCCCCAATTTCTTTATGCTTTCATACTTAGTTACTATTCATTTACATGAAGAATTAAAATGAATTTATTGTCCACAATCTGAAATTCGGCTTAACATAGGTCGTAAACGGAACAAAAAGCAATAGTATAAGTATCAATAGACTGCGATATATACATACTGACAGGGGCGTAGCGAGCGGGGGGGTGTGGGGGGTGTCGCACCCCCCCCCCCAATAATTTGAAATGGGGGAGGGGTCTAAGGGTAGGGGGCTACCCCTCCCCTTTGGAAAATTTTTAGTTTTGAAACGTCCTTAGATGCAATCTGGTGCATATTTTAAGTCAAATTTGGCACGGAAGAAGCTCCCGTTCTCCTTTTATCTATTCAGCTTTCCTTCTTTCTTCCCCTTCCGCTCTCTTCACCTTTTCTCCTTTTGCCGACAAACCCAAAATTTGCCGACAGCGACCAAATTATTGGTCCCCCCCCCCCCGCTCGCTACGCCCCTGCCGATTACCCTAGATTGCGCAAGCATCTTCATATCGATTCTTGTAACATTGGCAGTAGCAAAGTAACATTATGAAGGCTGAGAATGTACATGATAACTGATATTAGGTTACACAAGATTTCTTCACTTGATATAGATTGATTAGAGTACAAAGAGAAAGTAATAAAATTACCTCAGTTTATTTACAGTTTTTATACTTTTTTTTCGTACTGTCCAAAACTAACAAAGTGTCAAGAAAAAACAACTGTGAAGTTAACTTCCTCAAGTTTGGTTGTAAAATTAATGAAAACATTTAGTTGATTATTTTAAAATTACGTGAAGATATTCCCTTTTTAAATATTTACTCAATTAAACAGCGGTATATGAGTTTGTAACAATTACGAACGCTGTTGTTAAGTAATTCTTGCCGACAAAAGTGCGGTCTGTCGATAATTGGGCTAACTATATCATATAATAATAACCGCAGTCTGGAGATTTCTTTATGCAATGTAGGGTAGGTTAATTAATGTAGGTTAATTAATATTATCTTGTGACATTTATTCTAACTGCAGTGCTTGAGCGTGACAAGGAAGGATACACGGAGCTGCTTGGTAAACACAAACCGGGTAACTTAAAAAACTAAAGTTAGGCAGAATTGTGGTCATATATAGTTAAGGAAAAAATGGGGGGGGGGGGGGTGAAGGAAACTAGTGCTAATAATGTTTTTACAGCTATATTCGTTTCTAAAATACCGATATGCTAAGTCTCTTGAATACTTCTTAAAGGACAATTTGAATGACGTATACAGCGACCTCTCGGTGCAAGTTAATGTTTGATGTGTTATGTTTGATGTGTTTGTTATGTTTAATGTTAATGTTAATCCATTGTTTTATGCTAGAAATTCTAAGACCGTAACCAAAATAATTTTATTAAACTTTCTTTAAACAATGTTTTTAAAGGATAAGTTTTCTCAAATATTAAAAGTAGTGGGTAGAAGAACACCCTGGATATCTAGCAATGATTTTGACAGTGTGCGGCAGTATCAGGTGGCGAGGAAAGGATTTGAAATTTGGGGTCGGAGGGAGGGGGGGGGAAAATTCAGAACCCCCCCTACTAAGTTAGGTATTGGGTAGAACCCGGAATGGCCGGTAGAGGCGAATGAAGGATTTTATAAAGGAGGGGTGATGCCCTGGGGTCATTGAATCCGAATCCCACGTAGGGGGTGCATGGGGTATTTGCGGGTCCTCCCCCAGAAAAAGTTAATAAACTTTTAGACGTCAAATAGTGCATTCATATTTAGACTATAAATTAGGTCTATATAAATAGCTCTAAATGCAATATTTTGCTAAGAAATAGTAGCAATAAATTAAAACTATCCCCAGACTTCAGTCAGGTATGAGCCTGAACCTTTAAAAAAAATAAGACGTCAAATTGTGCATTGTGAGTGATATTTAGACTATAAATTATAGGTCTATGTAAGAAGCATTAAACGCAATGCTGTGCTACTAATTACTTTAACTATGTGAGGTTGAATAAAGGGGGTGGGTGTACATCCTTATAAAGCTACCCCCCTTATCTGAATGCAAAAAAAAAACCCAACTGACTATGGGACGTGGGCCTTCCCCCCCCCCCCCCCAAGCCACTGTGCAGCATATCAACATTAATGATTTTGTGTTTAAAGTCATTATTTTTATAAGACAGAATATGAGACAAATTGTTGTGCCCCAATATAAGGTTCTTGTTGACATCCACAACATTTGATCACGTTATTTTATTTTCAGTTCTACATTTCAATTTTGATCATTTCCTCCTTTGTATTATCAAGTATAGGCTGTGTTACTGTTTTATGTTGTATAGCTATAACACACACACTAAGTTGTAATATTCGTTATGTTCAGTCGTGATCGAACCCTATGAGCAACGGCAGGAAGTGACGTCATAATGTGCTCCTCTAATTCGGTTGTTACTGTTTTATGTTGTATAGCTATAACACACACACTAAGTTGTAATATTCGTTATGTTCAGACGTGATCGAACCCTATGAGCAGTGACAGGAAGTGACGTCGTTATGTGCTCCTCTAATTCGGTTCAGTCTGCCTATGGGTGAGGTTCTATCCTATGAGAATCGAAACATGATGATCTTCAACTTCTATACATTTTCCTGATGTAAGCTGCTTTTTTGGTAGTAGAAATACAGTATATTCGACTTTTAAGTTCAGTTATGTTGGGGTTTTAGTAAATAATTTACAGTTTTGGTATCATTCGAGATATATCTTGTCGTATGCGATACTGTTAAATAAACACTATTATATATGTGTGTAAGTTACCCATTCCCCATGCAGCACCCGAAACACCTTACACCCGACACCCTTTATGTAAACGAATAGCTACGGCAGCCAGTTGGGACAATATCCTAATGCTAATACCCCTCTAAACTGTACTCCAATATCATGCTCTCAAAGCACTGGTATTGACAGTACAAAAAGTTCCTAACCTTGATCTGTTATAAACATGATATTCATAATTTACTTCGTTCCTCGCTTACCTGTCTCCCCACAACCTTAGCACCGCATTCTACCGTGTCTAGTATGCCCTGGTAATCTTTTAACACTGTGCACCCTCAGTGACCGGTCATACCCGGTCAGTGACCTTCCTTCTCATTCTACCACCCAAAGTGTCTACACATGTTTTTCGTATTGGGAAAAATTTTCTTTCGAAATTCGCCCGGGATACCTTGGATTTTTTACCTAGAAGTTTCCTTATAGGAGTTGGCAGTACAAAAAGTTCCTCACCTTGATCTGTTATAAACATGATATTCATATACTGCTCGTACTGTCAATACGAGTGTGTGCTCTGAAGCGGGAAATGACACTACAGTATAGAAAAAATTGTCCCAACTGGGTGGCTACGGGACTGTGGACGTAGCAAGTCAACGATTTCGTAGCAATGGCCCAAAAAGTAAGAGATATAGGCGAGAGAGAGAGAACAAACATATCTATGGGGTGCCGGGGCCAGATGGGGGTGGGGGGGGGTAAGGTCATGGCTGTTTGACCGAGCGTTTTTACACGCTCGGGGCATTTCGGTAACATGTAAGTATGAATGGAAGTTAAGTGGTCAACATGTTTTCAGCAACGACGTATAAATATTGATGACTGACGTCAGACTATGCCAAATTACCTGCCAAATTGATCTATTCGGCGACGGACTTGCTCAACCACTTGTTGTCAGTCACTTAAAAATATTCACTTTAACAACTTATTTTTTATCTGATAATTTTTAATACCGATAGAATTACAACCGAAAATAATGGGTCGTTAACTCTATCTTACGACATTACAGCTAATTGTTTGATACTAAATAAACCTTAATAAGACAGAAACAACACATTTTGTTTATATTTATATCGAATTTAAGGAAATAAGTGTTTTCGAACATAAGATCAAATGCGGATATTGGTCGTATTGAGGAATGTATATATAAGATCATAATAATGATGTAACCAGGAAACTTACTTTAATTCATCTAAACTTATAGAGACATATAATCATTTCATACAAATAGATATCAAAGAAATTAGGCCAATTAAAAACTGTGTGAAAGGTTGAGCTTCATTAAAACTCTTTTGGAATGATCAAGAAACAATGCCTATCTATAAATTCTGTTCTAATAATTCCTATGTATTCAGTGCCCGATACAACAACGCAAATTTTACACGGGATGGGGTATTAGGGAAGGAGCGTTATCCATCCAAGCCACCCCACCCCATTTGTCAGAAGAATATTCTAGTAAGATAAGGAGGTACGAGTGGGTTCACCATTATCCTCTCCTTTTCAAAATTGAAAATATATATATAATAAGTAAGGTCCAAATAGACAAATTAATAACAAATTTGTGCCTATATTATTGCGAACTAATCAATAATTGATATATTCCTCTATAGCTTTCTTCCATAAAGAGTGAATACAAGGCTCAAAGTGCTTGCATATAGGTAACGTTCCAGCAACATCACTGGTATATAAACCCCCTTTTTTGGCATTTACATGGGAATACATGTAAAATCACAATTTCGTTATTTCATATTTTTCGTCTTAAATGGTATATGGTGGATAAACCATCGTGTAAAAGTATCCCTATATAGCCGGCTATGCATATATAGCCGGTATATACAAGCCTATTAACAAATAAAGCGAATCTACCGTTTTTACTAGAGGTATAACAAGATGTTTATAGATGTATTGTATGTATTACGCTCTAATGCATACGTTGACGTCACGGTAGCGTCCAAAAAGACCTATTCCCATTATAAGTTCGTCCACAGTTTCTTAGCAACTACACAATTGGCATACTTACTTTGCTTTGTTCCTTTAACCACACTTATAATTTTAGATATTATACTAGAACGATCTATTCACACCTTTCATATTTTTATGAGATTGCAAACTGTGAATTTTACAAATTCTTTTCACAAACTGGCGAGCAACAGCAAACAAACCGAAAAAAGAAACCAGAGAGAGAGGTAGGGAAAGAAAGCAAGAAAGAAAGCAATGAAATGTATTCAAGATTTGCCCTTTCTTTGCCCTTATAGTTCAAAAAGAAGGAAGATTGAATCAAATATTTTTTTCGTCGTGTTTGTTGTAATGAGTTCAGTACATGCCATAGATTCGGTACCATTGTATATATATATATATAAATATATATATATATATATATATATATATATATATATATGCCTCAACCAGTCCCCCCCCCCCACCTCTCCTTCCTCTCTACTCGTCCCAAACTATATGAGATCTCGATTGCCCTCACCTGTTCACGGATATTCATAACATATGTAGTTGTATTATCAACAGTCGCCTATGCCTCTATCCCTCTTTAGGAACACCCCCCCCCTACACATTTAAAGGTTCCGGGCTAAATGGTTGTCTCTGTCAGTCCCCCCCCCACCCTCCTCTCCACCCCATCTCAAATATAAGACCCATTGTTTCACTTGTTTGCAAATAACTGAGTAAGCCCACATTAGCGTTGTGCGGGATCCCGGTAGTCAAGTGAATCCCGGTATCCCGATCCCGGTATTGACTAGTCCCGATCACAGTGCAATGTGTAAATACTACAGGGAGTGGGAAAACAACATTCGTTTCGGTATCACTCCCGGGAATCCCGGACATAATAAAAATATCTACGTGTTACTATTTGAAATAAAAACGACAACACGTTTATTTCTGGTGTCTGTGTTCCTAGTTTGAATAACTTTCTGATCAATTTACGTACTGGCCTAGACCTATATATCAACTAATAAACTTTTCACGTAGTAATTTGTACCTAGGCTACACAAAATATCTAACGTTACTTGGGCTGAGCATGTTGCGGGACATCAAAGTTATTCTGAAATATTCGTTATGTATTCTTCCTTCAAACGATGATTGTGAAGGTTCCCATGTATAAAATCTTACCACATGTATATTTTCACTTCATTTTGATATAATAATTATAACGATTTAATAAATTTTGAGCCAAAACCGCAGGGAGGCCCCATATGCAGGGTGAATCAAAGGGACTTTTTTCTGTTTGCAGACTGATCTCTTTCACAACTTCTACTTCAATTTGTGTAAACCAATTCTCTCTTTTTTTCTTATTTTTTGTTGAAAAGTTTGTGTCTAGCAAAACACAAATCGGTTGTAATTAGATTCCACTGCAAAAGTCGACAACAATTTTGTATAGCTATACAGTATTTTCATTATAATGTCGAAGACAAAGAGTTCATGAACTGTATCTTGTTTCAGTCTGGTAAATTCAATTTCTATTTAAGAGGGTAAAATTCCCATAACAACGGCAGTTCTAGCTTGCCACGTCATGCATTACATCAGGTACAAATAGAACAGTCGAGATTCAATTTTAATTTTTTTTTTTTGGTCATGTCTATTATAAAAATTATAAGGACTAAGTTCATAATGTATATGGGACGATTTTTAATTAATGGAACAATTGCTTATTTGGTGGAATGACTGACTTTAATAATTGTGTAGTTCAGGCGCGTAGCGAGGAATTTGCCAAGGGAGGGGCGAAACCTGTAGGCAAATTATCTAAGCGTATAGCGCCAGGGATGGCGCGAAGCGTACAAGAAAATGTTGCCTCCCAGATCGCTGGAAATGGCACTTCCCAGGCCTTTTAAGTTGCATCTAATCATTTTTTACTTTGAAATTAAGAGCAATATAAAATGTAAAAAAATAAAAAATATGCTCAAGGGGGGGGGGGGCGAAGGGGAGACCCCCCCTTGGCTACGCTCCTGGTGTAGTTTATTAGTATACATCTGATATGTGTTTATTTCTTCTTGGTTTTCTTCTTGTATGTCCATACACGATGATAATTGATGGCAATTTTTCCTTAGAAATATCACTGTAGAAATACCTCTAGCAAAGAATATGGACCATAACGATGTATACCGATTTACGAATTCATTCATTGAATGGTATAGCGACACCTACCAACTGAATCACTCTTCCAATCATAGAATGATGGTATAGCGACACTTACCAACTGAATCACTCTTCCAATCATAGAATGAGCCTCAGTAGAATGTAATACTACAAAACACATTATTGATGTAGCTAGAAAACCTGATATCATAGGTTATTTATTAGTAGATAAAATAGTACTGTAAAGTGCCATGCATCGAGACACAAACATTCACAAGTGTAACGGCACAAAACATTTAGTGAAAACTTTCCTCATAAATAAAGTCAATAACTCTCCTCGAGTCAGGAAGTGTACTGGTGGTAAGTTCATTGGGCCTTAAAATGAAGTCATACATTACATACAACTCTGTGATAGGCTTATACTACAAGAAGGCATATCCTTCGTTAAACTGACATTCGAATGCAGAAGCTCTGTTAACAAAACGATCCAAAATGCGTAGTCGTATATGAGGGATATTACATCGGTGATAAGGTTCTCGATTTAGTCTTGAAGAATGCAAAATGAGATCCTAAAATAATTTGATGAAATGCAAGGGGGTAGGAAGCTTCCAAAATGTGGGGGGGGGGGGCACAACATCAGATGGGCACTTTCTCATTCTACAACCACCACTCGTTATGCTATAAACCGATACACACCGGCTATATCACTTAAATATATATGATGTGTTAGTATGCTATCAATACTTTGTATTGGGATTGTTTTTTTTTTTTTTATTGTTAACCGTGTTTCAAAAAGATATGGGATGCCATTTTAAAAATAGCATGTACAGACTAAAAATAAATCATTAAAATAAAATATTAAACAACAGCTTAAGATATCCAAAAGACAGTTCTTCATCAAAGGGGCACATTTTATTTGCCAGTAGGGCACATTTGCTATTTTGGAAAAAAAAGTGGGGGTCACACCCCCAGTGCACCCCCCCCCCTTCCCCGGCTCCTACCCATGATGAAATGCAATGCAACCATAACAATAACGACCATATAGCGTACACTCGCCAACGGGAGCAGTTAATATCGTTTATTGTTAGTGAAGCGCGCCACTAGTTTGTTGTTGCTCTCTCGTTAAATATTGGATGGTTTATGCAGAGCGCCCCTATGCAGACCTTATTTTGCCTTCAGAATTTGAAAGTATTTTGAATACCACCCTCTATTTTCTGTATATACTCTCCAACTCTTTATGTTGTTCCTAAAATTAAGCCTTTTGATCCCTCCACCTTTATGCTGTCAAAAACCACGAGACTGAACTGATTTAAGACATCGTTATCAGGAGGTTTGGGGAGGTTCAAGCTAAAATAAGGAAAAGATGGTATTTCATAGTTTTAACCTATTGCAGTGTTGGCAGTGCAGACAATAAAACCAGGTTTCTTTGATGGTAGTCGAGGGTTTATGCGCTAACATTGAACAGTTTTTATTTTATTTACCAAGCCTAAAAGCCATGGAAATGATACTGTGAAATTAGATAAAAATTCACATATCAGGTTGAACATAATGTGTAATATTATTATTGTCACTAATATTATTATTGTCACAATACTACAGATTACTCTGTTAAATACCGGCCGTTGTGTTTGATAGCTCCTTCTCAGCAATTTGACTAACTTGTATAAGGCCTACACAAAATAATATCAATCTGTCGGAATTCAGGCACTATTTTAATCCCTTTTTCAACAAAATTAATGTTTACTGGTGTCCAGTAATAAAGATTGTGGCTTTATTTAAATACAAAAAATAACAACTAAACATTCAATTTGGTAGACAATATTTTCTATAGTTGCTTAAACGTTAGGCATATACTGAAGCACTCGCTTATTAGGAGTAGCCTAATAATAAATGTAACCACATAGATACAAGCATGGAGCTGCCAGTAATTCCTGGTAGACTACTAAATAAAAATGAACTTACATTCAACCTATGTGACAACTACGTTACAGAATCAGTCAGAGTCACCACGGAAAGCAAACTACACCTTAATTTAAAGGTCATTCCAAATGATTCCAAATTTTAGTTTTTTTTTAAATTGCTACAAATTTTGAACAAGTATATTTTCCCGGTGGTGCAGATGGATCTGGAAATTATTTCCAGCAATTCAAGAGTGGTAAATTAAAAAGATTAATTAAAACAAAATACGGGCCTGCTGGGACGTCCTGATTCCTGCGTTTGTTAATACTATCTCTGTTGTGTATACCTCAAAGATCGATTCTTGTAGTCGAGATAAGCCATGATCGAACTCGATTACGGGTGAGGAAAGGCGCGTTAATGCGGGATTGACCCTTGGTATATTATTGCCCTCTGCTATATTAGTAACCTGATAACGGTGTCCTACCCTGCCCCGCCCCGCACCCCTCCTCCATCCCACCTTCTCCCCACCGAGTGGTTCCTCTGGACGCTGCTTTGAATAGAGTACGTCTACTTAGCTGTTTAATGTCCATAGGATGTAAAACGAGGGCAGCCATTCTTCGCATTTAATAAGTAACAATATGTGATGACGTATTAGTTTAAAATGTATACACGAGAAGCAATGTTGTAAAGTCATTGTGATGGGTTAGGTTCAGAGTTGTGGTGCCCAACCAGCATCATAAGTAAAAGACACTAAGCACGAGTATACGTGATATTGCATTAATTCATAATACTATTGAAAATGTCTCGGAGTGCGAGTACAAATACGCATGGTTGAGTACAAGTAACTTTCATAACATTCGGGTACGGGTAAGGACTAACTATATACAAGTCTATAGTTAGCCTGCATCAATATATAAAACCAAGTCAATGATAACATATACCGGCACAGGTTAGACGTCCAATGACTGCAGAATTACAATGAGTCAGTGATAGTATTCACATTAGGATGTATATACATGCACTCTCACTCATTAATTTGTTTTCGTAATCGGGACATTTTGTGAATCTAGTATAGACACTATAATGCATAATTATTATGTGACTTCTCTTACCGATGCTTATAGCCTCGTAAACTACTGAATATTTAACGTTTTGTTATCTTATTTCTTTGTTGGTTACTTGCTTTGCCCCTTTGTTGTTGTTACACTGCGCCATGAGTGTCTTTTTGACAGATACCGGCGCGTTACAAATGTTCATCGGTACAAATGTATTCTTCTTATCATTTATTTATTAATTATTATTATTAGTTTTATTATTAATTATTATTCGTTTTATTATTATTATTCGTTTTATTTTTATTTTTATTATTATTATTATTATTATTATTATTATTATTATTACTATTATAATTATTATTATTATTATTATTATTATTATTATTATAATTATTATTATTATTATAATTATTATTATTATTATTATAATTATTATTATTATTATTATTATTATTATTATTATTATTATTATTATTATTATTATTATTATTATTATTAGTATTATTATTATTATTATTATTATTATTATTATTATTATTATTATTATTATTATTATTACGATACGTACTAACACGAAGTTAATTTCATTTTACTCTTGTACTCATATTCATGTACTTGTACTCACACAACACACATCCGATACGTGATGACTTGACCGTCCTGTTTGTCTGAACAAACATATTTATCATCGTTTCTTTGTAAATCCATTTGATAACTGGAACGTCATGTACAAGGAAATAGGCCATACAAACATCACTTTTTACCAAGTCATCAACTTGTACCACCAATCCTTGTTTCGTCAGTGATTCGCTGACATACAAGTCTATTGTGACGTCACTGTGTCATGGAAATCTAGTTCATGTAGCAAATTTTGTGGAGTAAGCACCAATACTGGAAATGAATTAAGGTTTTTTCTTATCAAAGAAAGACCGATTAATTAAATTTATCTTCCATTTTATAACTAAATTTCGATGAACATGATTTTAGGCCTACTGTAACTAGAAAATTGTCACGCACGGAGTCTTGTTAGGTATAACTTGAAAGGGAAAAAAAAAACACGAAAAGAAAATTGCTAGGCGAGGGGAAGGAGGGGCTGGATTAAAGGTAAACAAATGGAACAAAATAATGAACAAGGATTGGCCGAAAACAAAAATGCAATGTTTGGTCATTTTTAACCTTACTGCTGTTAAGCCGTTTATTATACTGCCAGTTGTAGGGTTTAAACGTAACATAACTGTTTCACATGAACCATTCAGGGTTTCATGATTAATTTTCTGTCCCATCGAAGTGTTGGGGTGGTGCCCCAAACTATTGTCAGATTTATACAAGACCATATGTTCATATGATGTTCCATGGCATGTAGTAAACTGTTTAGCTGAACATCACTGACCATTATTCGACTTTCTAGCTTTTTTGAGGGGGAGAGGGGGGACACTGGTAACCTATGTAAGCTATTATCGATCGTGTGTTCTTGCATATATTTTGTTGTCTGAAAATAGGCTAACGTAGCATTTCATCAACAGTTCAAAGCATGGTAAAAAAATATCAACTATTTTTTTTTCAGTTCATTTGAAATTATTGATCACGTGACTAGACTCGACATCCATAGTGAGTCAGTGCTGGATTAACATCTCCGGGCCCTATTGCACCAATTCCCTCTTCCCTTCCAATATACAAGCACACCCAAATAATACAAAGTTGCTATGTAGGCTATATCTGGCCGGGAAGTGTTCAATGATTCCTTGGTCATGAGGCCCGGTTCAAAGGTCATCTTCCTATTGGTCAATCTGACACTACATTCGAACAAACGTAACTAATTGAGTTTAGTATATGTTACTATGTGAGGCCTTACACAAAAAAAAAATACATTGATTGCAACTCAAATAATAAATAAATAAAACATAAACTTGAAAACACACGCAAACAATAGTTACAGAAACGAAGAAAAACAGACAGTACGTGAAGTATTTCTTACATTCATACACCGAATGTATAACTATAAAGTAACATGCGTATTCTGAATCATAAACTCCGCCTATTATAGACCGTTAACCATTTGGTTCCCCACCCCACCCCACCCCGCCCTCCCCCATCCAAATTGTAATCCATGCACCCCACCCAAGGAGACAGGATTACTGCGCGGCGTAAGCTACAGAGTTGCTGTTGTGATCGTCGTCTTCTTCAAACGACAGCAACTAAAATAAAATAAGACTCCTTCTTATGAATTGAACCTCATTAAATTCATGAAAAATTTGTTTGATTGTTTTTAGAAATAACGTAGCAAATGTCAGACATGTTGTCAACAAGATGACAGTCCGTAAATGCATCTTTCCGATCCAGACCTCTTCAGGCTGGCATTCATTCACATGTTGTTTGCGATAAGAGACATTACCTAATTTATATTGCAAACGATCAATCAATACGCGAAAGTTCTCTGACAAAATATTTCTTACATAGCCGCAGAGAAATTTAATTTCAATTGAATAATCTTGTATCATTGACAAGTCTTATAATAAGGAACTGTTAGACTCTATCTATTAACAAACGACATAAGGAACGTTACTAGAGATTATTGACAAGCGATTGTTATCGATCAAGCCATACAGCTGATCAGTGCAGTGTTCTGCTAGACGGTGAATTCAACAGCTCTTGGTTGTTTACTGTAAGGTGCATGCGTACCACACCCCAGCGCCCCGGGTGTTTGTGTTTTTCGGGGAATATCTTCAGCTCTCCTATACCAATGGAGTTAGAAAATATTGTCGCCAATACTGTGTACTTGAAGGCACGAGAAGGTAAGAAATGTATTAGAGCTCTGTAGATGTCTTCCATATAATTGAAATGTAATTTACAAACTACGAACGAATATAACTTAATGTTGTGAGGTTACTGTTCATACAGATAGTGTTACTGTTGTGCAATGGGGAAAGACGAAAATGGTAGCCTAGCCTCCACTGTATTCAGTGCTGAATACATGTCATTGTGCACGATTTGATTCAGCATGCAAAGTTCGCCATTAATCAGTCTGATTCCTATGGTTGACCGCATAACTGCTGTAAGTGTTTTGCATTTAGAAATGGCTGCACAGGAAATTGATGTTCAAATACAAACGTATATTATGGAACTCCTGACTGTGTCACTGTGGTAGTTATTCAGTAGCAACTAGCATTAACCTTGGCAGTAATGAGTAAGTTAGGCCATTGAGTCCCTAATAAAGTGTCATTGTGCACTAATAAAGCCTGGTGGTTGTAGAGCTTGGTGGGGTGAATTAGTGTAATACTTTAAACTGACGAATTTTAATGTCACATGAATTCTCCAAACAACTATTGGGCTATCTATCTTGTGATATGTATGTGTTTTCTCCTTTGGTAGTATTTGTATCTAATGTTAGGCCTTGCTCTATGTTTGACGAAGATTTACTGAGAGCAACAGTATCAGCCTCAGTAATGGCATTTGGTTCCATGGTATACACTCGATGGTATTATGACACAGTCAACATTAAAAAGGATTGTTCAGATTTTAAGGCATAACAAATACAGTCCTGTATAATTACAAATAAAATTCTTATGCCTAGCGGAACAAACCAGTAATAATAATGTTAAGCTGATCACAGGTTAACTGGATACTGATGATTTGTAGTTATAATTGCACAATTTCATTATTGGCTATGTTTACAATCTGGGAGACTTCTTACACATTTTAAGTGGATCATTCTTTGTATCCCTTTGGTAGAATTATGTAATTTCCCATCTAGTGTGTCATGAAGGTAGTATAAACTGTTCCATATTATTGTAGGTTTCAAGACTCTTAATGTATACCATATGTAGTATACAGTAGCACTAGTACCATGCATGTAGACCTTAGTATACTGTTTACATGGCCTAGGCCTGAAAGTACATAGCATTCATGATGTACCAATACTTGGTAATGTACCAGCAATCATGAGGACAGACATGCACACGTTTGTTTTAATTGTTACCATCAATAACATTCGAATATGTACCTGTTGTAAATATCCATCATCACAGTGATTTGTGGTCACCCAAACTATCCAGAACTTGTCTATTGGAAACCAATTTAGTCAAGCAGGTCTATAGATATATCAAGAATGTTTTTACTTATGTGGATGCAGACTTTACAAATTTATATTTGGTTTAGTTTAGTATTTCCCAAGTGTTGGAAGGCCAATAGAAACTCATTTGAATCACTATCCATGCAGCATTGTTTTTTATTAAGTTTTTGGGTTATTATCATGATTATTTTTTCTAGGTTCAAGTACAATTATG